>NC_088101.1:31526303-32202384 GCF_036370855.1 Dromaius novaehollandiae
CACAACAGTATCTCTGTGGGCTTAAACATAGTCTGAAGCTTAGTGTAGAGGCATAACAAAGTTACGAGTCTTCTGACTGTCAGCAAGAGAAAATGGCAAGAGTCTTTATCTGAGCCCTTCTGTCTATGCTGGCTGGTGTTCAACACTCAGATTAGAGCAGATCTGATGCCATCTCCAGTGAAAAGCCCTGAATAGCTCAATGATTGTGACTCCATGTGTCGTCCGCTGGACCATTTGTACTCATCTGGAATACTGAAAACCACTGTCCAAGGGTAATGGCAAAGCTGAGGGAGATGTGCTGGTAGTAGATCTTCAAATGTGAAAAATGGTTTTTGCATTTATTTTTAAATTTTGAAAAAGAGGCACAGATGTTACTGTGATAGGTGCCTTGTGCATGTTTGCAAGACCATCATCAGTAGCTTCCTTTTTACAGGAGGAATGACCTCTGAGGACCAAAATACCTCTTTATCTTGATTGCCCAAGGACAGAATCCTCCAAGATAAGCAAGATAATAGGAACTGAAATAGCTGCAAGTCCCATTAACTCTAACTATCATAAAGCCCAGGTAATACACATTTGAACCAATCATTATTTATAATGAATTCTTAAAATATGACACAATGCCTGAAGCCAAACTCATATTAAAATCGATATGATGTCACATCAGTAGTGATGTGTCTTTTGGAGTAGGCATGTGAAACAGAAAATGACTACAAGAGAATATATACATATCTCTGAAACTGTATGTTAAAAAAATAAGATTTGCAGTAGTGCCACACAAGGAACATTAGTGTTTATGATCTGGTGACAAAACCTTTGAGTTCTGCTCCTATGGTTTGTGATATAACCAGAAGCCACTGAAAATGCATTGTTGCTTTTAAATCTGTATTTGTATTTTTGTATCACTTCCAGACTACATTTACAGACAAATACATTATATAGTATTCACTGGTTGTAAAACTGAGATAAATATTATTTATTTCACAAAATGAGATAAATAGTAATATTTGTTTCATGTAGGAAGGTGATGACACTGTTGCCATCCATGTGTGCAATCTCAACAGTGAAATACCTGTGGGCCATTAAATTGCAAATACTTGCTTTTGAGTCCTACTCAGAAACAAAAGCAGAAAAAGTCTCAGAAAAAAAACCAACTCTGAAAGACTGGAGGCAGGCAAAATTGAAAATTTTATTTTAGCTTTTAGATAAAATAGTTTTAATTAGGGATCCTAAAAATTGATGTACTTTGTGAACAACAACTAGATGACATCCTCAGATTTTACCGGTATTTTTTAAATTCTACAATATTGTTAGAGTAACTGCTGATGAACTGAAGCAGATGATCATTAGCAAAGGGACAAAACATGTTGCTGATGTACGCTTAGTCAGCATCAAACTGTTGTGGGAATTTGGGAAGGACTGAAGTAAAGGTTGGAACAACTCTGTTATAGATGAAATTCAACACTTCCAAGCAACAGTGTGATGCATGTTTTAAGATACTAATGTGTGTCAGATTATTCATATGACAACAAAAAGTCTAAGTACTGCTAGTGGGAATGTGTAGAAAGGAGTGGTGGTGTATGCTTCCAACAGAAAAAACCTATATGAGGGCTTAAAACAAGTAGTTTTCATTTACCCCTTTTCACAATTTAAACTCCTGTGCATAAGAGAAAACATTCTGGACCTAAAACTATTAGCAGTATTCAACATTTGTCATAAGAATACATATAACTATAAAAATGAAAAAAAACTCACACATTCTAATCATATTTTGCAGCTATTACAATAAGTATTTCGTGCCAGAATATATTTTTTTCCCAAATGGTATCTCAAAGACTTGCATTGTTTTTTTCCCAGGCAGAAGGAAAGCCCACATTCATCCTTTGATCCGCATTCTCAGCTGCTCAAAGAAAATCTACATAACATGAGGTGCTGGTATTCTGTGATATATTCTTTGACTAGTGTTTTATTTATTGACAGAAAGGTTTTTTTTTTTAATCCTGTAATTGTTTGTTCAATCAAATGGTTCCAAGGAAGACTTTTTAGGATTTATATAAAACATCTTTCAAAAATATTACAAAACCCAGTTAGAGGTAAATGGCTTCAGGTGAGCATTAAATGTGCATAATATGAAATGTTCATTTGAACAAGAATAAGGTGGTCTTGAAAATAGATTTTGATAAACACTGCTAAGTGTTGAGGAAAGACAGAAAGAGGAGGAATGATCTTCCTTGCAGCCTTCATTCCTTTGAGCATCATGAGTTTTCATTTGAATATACTCACTGACTGACCTCTATTTGAATGAGAAATAGTCAGAGATGACAAGTCCTGGTCACCAATGTGCTGTATATCAAAATATGGTCTAAATATCAGAATCCAGTTTAATATCTTCAGTTTTTCTTCTTCATATCCAGTCTCCTCTATCTATGACCGTTATTATGATCATTTTTTTACTTGATTTTTAGTCCCTATATCAATAGGGACACACAGACTTCAAAATGCAGAAGAAAGGCACAGAATCTGAAAGGTAACTGTTCATATTGGAATGTTGCTGCTAGAACAATCCTAAGAGTATACACATTTTTTCTTAATTATTTACTAGCTTTTGCATATAGTGCATGAAAGTTAAAATATAGTTATTACTTATGAAGAATAAATTGCATTGTCAAATACACATAATGATAATTACCTCATGGGAAAACTTTTTTCTGTATATCCCCTAATTAAAATAGCGTAAAGTGTGAGTTTAAAACACTACTCTTTTAAAATTCTGATATATGGATCTTCAGAAGCTTTATGGGATTGTAACTTTCTGTGTAAACAACACAGATCTCGAGAAAAAAACATTTATTAACCAGTAAGTAGAAGGGTGTACAAACCAGAAAGATCATCAGCAATATGTTTTCTAGATGTTAAGTTTTCTAGATGACTTTTCAGGTCATTCTGTTTATCATGTGTATACATAATGCAAAAATGGACTAGATGCATTAATATTGCACATTTGAATTCATGCAATGTTCCGTTCCATCTGGTATACAAATAAAAATAACAGGAAAAAATTATTTGGGTAGAAGTGGGCTTGCTATTGACCTCAATGGGTCTTCAAGTGCTACAGTATTCTGCTATAATTCTGTGCCAGCTGAGTCCATTGAAAACTCAGTCTATTAGAGTTGCTCATTGCCATCCAGTAATAGTGCTTAAAGTGTCTTAAATCAAGCCTTACACTGTCTCTGTCATTTCCTTTCTTGGCTAACCTGTTTTTCATGTATAACCTTTTTTCTGGCCTACAGCTCTTCAGACATGCATAAATGACACAGTAAACCAAGATAAACCATGATAAGTAGTCTACTGGTAGTAAAAAATGTGGGTATCTCCCATGGGAACTGAAAAAAATGATTTGGCTTCTTTGTACATGGCTGCTTCTTGGAATAAATAAAGGGAAGATTTCATTTACAATGAAATATAACTCTATTTATCAGTTCTCCATAAATAAATCCCTTTAAACAAAATTAAGTTCAGAAAAAAAGTGGTTTATATACCTAGTTTAGAATATGGAAAGAGTCTATATGTAGTACGGCTCTCAGTATGCACAGTTTCAGGGTATATGGGCTTTCTACTTTCCTGTGGTTTGTTTCCATTTGACTGATAGCTGCTAGTTCTCTCAGCATACATTTCATGCTGGATGTACTGGGGTCTAAAGCATAATATATAACAGTAACACATATCTCTTTCTTAGAAAAACAGATGAGGAATCCAACAACATCTAATGCTGTTGTATTTCTCTTCTCTGATGAGTTTTGTTGCAGTTTCCTTTTAATTTAGGGGTTTGTTAACTGCATTGGAATGTATTTTACTGAAACATCTTTCAAAATACTGAATTTACAGCTTTACTCTGACAGTCAGAGGTTGCATAAGAGGCGATTTAAAGGTAGCGTGTTTTAGACCCATCCATACAGAAATTTATATTCTTTACCACTCATTCTGGAAAAAAAAGTAGTGTTAATTTCATATCATTTATGCTGTCTTGATATTTCAGAAACAGCTCTCTCTGAATCCAGTAATGAGTTTGTAGGAGCAGCAGGATTGTTTACATGGGGGTCAGGGATCTTCTGTGTTGTCATTTAATTTCAGCTACAGATTTTTAATGAGAGTAGCAAAATTTGCATCAGTAGTAAAGTTCATGTACTTACTGAATAAAGCTCTTATGCTGATATCTAGTTTGAATCCTTGATCAGTTTGTCAAAATCAAAAAAAAAGTTTCAGCGTCAATATTTGAATCTTGCATGCATCTTTTGTACTTGACTGAAGTCTTGCCTAAGTGTTTTGTAAAGGCGCACAGTGCAGTTTGCTGTGAACATACTGAAACCTCATTAAACACAGAAGTAAGTTCACAGAAGCAAGGGACAACATGCAAGGCACTCTTTTTTATAAGCTGCATGCTTGTAATTATTATGATTATTATTACTTTGAAATATTAGTTATGATATCTTCAATTTTAGACTCCTGAGAGTGCATGAGCACGGTCATTGTACAATAAAGAATATTAGAGCATGCATGTGACATGCTGGTTTTCTCCACCGTATCTGGAAAATGTAATTGTGCTTAAGTATTACTAGAAGCGTGTGATTGCATATCTGCTATTATGGCCAAGAAGCACGCGGTGTGGTTAAAGCTCTGTGTGAGTGCACGTGCCTGTGTATGTTGGCAGGCACATTGCGGGCTCTGGGGACCGCGTTGCTCTGTTAGCCGCCAGGGTCTTCATGCAACTACTGGGGGCTTAGCGAAGGGCTGGTGTGCCTCTATGCCGGGCAGCCGCGGGGGCCGCTGCACCGATGCCGCTGGCGGCCTCAGGGAACTCTGCGGATCCGAGTGGGAGAGCCGGGGCCTGGGCAGCATCCTGAATGCCGAGCTCCAAACAGTGCCAGGTGTCAGCTTCTGGCATTTGTTTCCTCCAGGGAGAAAATCAGTTGGATCAACTCAAGGTAGCGAATCTCAAGTTAGGAGCAGAAAAAAGGGAAAAAGAGTGCCTGAAGGAGGTGACACAGATAATCTCCTGTGTCACCCCTGTGCTTCACAATCTGTTTATTCAGCCTCACAGGATGTTCTGCTCCTGTAGAATAAAATGCAGGGGCCTTCCTAATGGCGTATATAATAGTGGCGTTTGCCTTTTTTTCTGGCCTTGCTAGTAATTGTGGACATATGTTTTTGTACTGTCTTATTATCTAAATTTCAGTGCTCACAAAGGTGGATATTTATTGCTATATAGCGGCTTATTTTCAAAAAAGAAGTTAGTGTATTTCTCTCACTTTATATGCAAAATGTTATTGCAGCTGTTTGTATGAGTGCATTTTTATACCTTATATATATGTGTACAAAGAGAGAGTCTCTAATCAAAGACTACAGTTTTAGCATTTATATGTGTATATAAAATTCCGGGATTTAACAAATTAATGTCAATTCCTTAAGTCACCATTGATCCTGTTTGCTTTTGCTTCTGAGATGAAAATATGTCTTTTTTTTGTCCCCCTTGTATATACAAATGAGGGAAGAATAGTCCAAAATTATTTCTGGGGCTGTGAATGTGGAAAGTTACACATTTAATTTAGCAATAAAACATAATGTCCCTGAACCACTACCCCTTAAAGTTTTCTTTTTTCTGTGTCACAGTGCTACTTACTTCTCTTCCTGTCTCAGCTCAGGATTCAAAAGATTGTGCTTATCTTCTTTTGTCCTAATAGGGAGATGCTTTTTTTTTCCTCAAAGAAACCTGGGGTATGGCTTTGTTTTATTTATTTTTTTCCATGCCCAAAGGGCTGAGGTTGGAAAGACTAGTGCCTGCCTTCCCTTTGCAAGTTGGTAGGTCTGGTCAGTCACTTCTCAGTTGATCAAGAATGCTGTACTTGAGGAAAGGATTGATCGCGTCTCTCTAGATTTCAGTGGGACCTGGAAGGCTATCACTTCTTAGAAACAGCAAAAGTTGATTTTCTGTGCTTAAATGGTAAAAGTCAATCCTAGGACCTTGGGGGCTTTTCTAACTCATGAAAATCTGAATGTTATTTTTGTTGTCATTTCTAATGTCTCCTATGCTAGAAACACAGTCTAGTCAAAGAGAAGGAAAATTTGTGCTGGGACTGGGACTCCTTCCCCCAGTTCATTGTGCACAAACGTGTGGTGCCCTGGCGGAGTGGATCTTCGGGGCTGCGTTTGCAGAGCACGCCAGCAGCCTGCTCTCCCCTGCTCTTCTCGCCACTCAGCCAGGCACCGGAGCAGGTCTGGCAGGGCTGAGGTTCTTCTGTAAACAGGCAGACGTCACACCAAGAAGGACAACTGTGCTTCAGCCTTGCTCTCGGTCCGATGCCAGTAGTGAACCTTGTCCCTTCCGTGGGCAGGTAAATTCTACCTTTCATGCCACAATTGCTTTTTTATCATATATGCCGTAACTAAAGAAAATAATGGCTTAATATGGCAAAGTATGCATGAACTTTAACGTAAAGAACATTGTCACTTACTTTTTCTGTGAACCGATTTGTTTTACAAATGCATATACTTAGAAAGGTGGTTTTAGATTCTGCTTTTCTTTTCTTGCTAGTGTTTTATCATCTGTTCTTTCTTCTTTTCCATTTTTAATGCTTTATAAATATTACTTTCTGACAAGGAGTGCATTCTTCAACTTTCAGCTGAGGAAGGTAGCTTTCTATTGTAGGAATTTGAGCTGAAAAAATATTGCCTAAGAGATGAAGGAAAGCAACTGGGTTTCCACACACATTAACTAATGAGGGTCTGAGAAAACAGTGAACTGAAAGAAACTAATATTGTCAGAGATTCACTACTGTCAGTACTGTACTTCCATGAACTGCCTTACTTCTTTGATTAAAATGTTTAGTTTGCATGGATCACTCAATATTCAAGTTCGTAGTACTAAAGTGGCACAGATATTGTGAGCTACTATTTTTTCTACACCAAAATCAAACAGTGTAATATTCTTACACTCTGGTCAGATAGTAGCAAATATAGTATGCACGGTGTAACCATGGAGAATTAAAAGCAGAACTTTGCCTTTGATTAGCTTCTCTCTGATAATAGAACAGAAATTGTGGCTTGGGCTAGATCAATTTTCTTGCATTTGAGAGAGGGTTTTCTTTCATTTAAGGCAATGCAGAAAGCTATTTAAAAACTTTTAATTCAGTTTTAACTAGAAAGCAAAAGCATGGAGAGAAATGAATGGCATAGCCAGCAGCAGCACAGGGGCTGGAAGGGCAAGCCACTTTCTGCTGTCCCTCTCACTTCGGGTACTCACTGCATTCACACAGATCTGATATATCATGTTAAATCTTTTTATTTTTTTTCCTCCAGCTCATCTCCTTTCTCCCTGAGCCATATAAGTGACCCAAACTTCCTACTTTGCTTCCACAAGTTTTTCATAGTTCTCGGTTCTGAAATTATTCTGCCCTTTCCTGTCATCCCTTTACAATGCAATCTTTTCATATAGCTATTCAAGGCTAATCTTAATAACATGGTTCTAAAAAGAAGGTTGATCATCCACCAAGGACAGTTGGTATGTAGTATGCAGGAAAACACTCATTGGGAGTGCAAGAAACCAAAATGTATATAATAGAGTTGTTATGCTGATGAAGGTGATTTAACAGGAGTGGCAAGCAGTGGGAGGAGAAGGTTAAAAAAAGAAAGAAAGAAAATACAACACCTCTAAGACTAAGGACTTGAATAATATATCAAGGAATAAAATAAAAATGTAATTTTATGCATGAAGCAAGGAATATTCGGAAAGGCTGACTACTTATTAGAAAAAAAAAAGGGGGATCCTCAAAAGCAGTTGTGTGCAATGGGCTCCCAGAATAGGATGCCCTGGAGACCTTGTGCTTCATGTTTGACTGCAGTACCAGACTGACGGGACTTACAATAATACAGAGGATCTCAAGTAGCTCAGACAGTAGTGTAACTTCTAGAAATTGCTTGGTGGACAGGTCTGACATAGGATAATTAAGGTAGTAGCAGAGTGAGTCTTTCGAGTTTATGCATCTATATTTTATTATGAATTTATGCATTTACAACATAAATCATGAAAATGCGAATTTATTTTCAGTGAGATATAGTAGCATTTATTGTGCAGTTTAACTTTGACTTTGGGGAAAAAAAGGCCATAAGTGCTATTCTGATCAAAACTATGAAATATGTGCTTTTATTTTAAATTCTGTGAATGTGTTTTTATGAGTCCAGTACTAAGATTTCCTTTCTTGATTAAGCATTAAAATAATTATATTTACTTACCCGATCATATTTATAGTAAGTCAGTAGCACCCATACTAAAAAGAGATGTGTTTATGCATTTTAATGAAATAGTAGTATCTTTAAAGAACAAAACAAATGCATATTTCTGACTACATTGTTCATAGTGTGCTTGTTAAACTTAGATTTTTGCACAGAGCTATTTAACAACTTAAAGTTTAGATCATTTAAGATCTACCAACCTTTCTTTCTTTCTTCAGATAACAGTAAACTTCTCCTTAAGCATTAAAGAAGTTCTTCACACATAACAAATGAAAAATACCCTGAACAGAGTAATATTAAAGACTTTGGAGGAGAGTTGTGCCATTAGTAACATATTTTTTCCAAAAAGTAATGTTCAGCAATTATCACTGTTACAAATTAAGCTTTTGTTTCAGTGAACTTTATCCCTTTTTGAGTTCTTTTTCAGCATTCACAGTGCAAGTCTAATAATACATTGTATAAGCACAGTGCTGGTTGTTATTTTGCAGTAAACAGTATATTGCTAGAATTAAACTGTTTACTATTATTATTGCTTTAGTGAAGAGTGTTCATGATCTATTAGCTGTGACAGACAGCAAGGATTCCCTAGACTTCTGCATGTGTGCTGGCCTTTGGCAAACTGGCTACATAAAATATTTTATTCTTGCAAATATCCCTTGCTAACAGAAGGAGGGAGAAAGGTTTTCTCATGTGCAATAGAATAGGGTTTAGGACTACTGGATTCTAGCTGTGTGTAGGAGTTACTTGTTGCTCACCTGCTATCCATATCTGCAGGTGTATATGGTGGTAGTATAGGAACATGGCTTTTATGTGTGAATGTGTATATTCATATATGCACGTGTCTTTTTAATGATGGCACAAATTTCAACAAGCCAAAGAAGCAACAAAACATTTCAGGAAAAATCAGATCATTAGTGTGTAAGACCACGATAGAAGTATTTTCAGATAAAATGAAAATAAAATGTATTATAAGGCTTTAAGAATATTTTAAAGAACTTGGCAGTAGCATGTGGTTGCTTGGCCCACTGGCAGGGGAATCACAGGTGCATGATGCTAAATAATATTTGTGTTCATCTACTGTGAAAATGTGTAGTGTTCAATAGTTCTGAAGATTTTTTTTCATTAATTTTCAGAGGTGTGGTAACTAGCAGATGCACAGACGTCTGCAGCATAAAATGTATGGGGACACTTGTTTAAATAACCTTTAAAAGACATCTTTTACAACAGGAACATCTGTACTGCCTTCAAGGAAGAGAGGAGCAGGTTTTACAACTGTTCAGAAAATACTATTAAGTCAATTCTTGCTCAAAACTGCTATTTATAAAACATGAACACAATCAGAAAAGATCATATGATGCACTGCAAAATTCACTTCTGAGCATCTTTCACTTAAACAACAAGGCTGTCATAATACAAACATACTTTGAAAGATGATGTGGGAAAATGTGAGTGTGATAGTCTTTAGTGCATAATACTTATATGTCAACATTCCCTTGTCTATTTTTTGTAAGTTAAAATACTCTTTTTATAGGGGATTAATATATGGATTTTTTAATTGAAAAGATTATAAAAGGCTGTGTGGGTCAAAAAATGGGTGTGAAATAACTTGATCAAGGAACCGAATCGTTCTCAATGTTGTCCACAAAATGACAACCAATATTTTTTCTCTAATTTAAACATCTGTCCTTATCTTCACCGGAAATTAATTTTCTGCAAATGTTCCTATTTTAATTTTGGATCATTTCTGGTCCATCCATTCTGTCAGGCAGCCCGACTTTAGAAATGATGGCAACTGTGATGTCACCCCACACATCCATTTGTTGTTTATATTATGTACAATCTGTGCTGCGTGTAAGATTATCGCACTGTATCTTGTCTGTAGCTGTCTTTCATCACTGCTACCAAATCTTGAGTTTTATTACACATATAAGTCCCCACAATCAGAGGGAGGGAAAAACCTCACTCTATAAATATAAATAAATATTAAATGAATGTGTCAGCAACTGAAAAGTTGCATTTAAAAGTCACACTTAAAAGCAATAAATAATCAAAAAGATTAGTTGCATTTTCTGCTTTAAGCACCTTTACACTTGTAATTCTGTATGTTCACAGACATAAGGACTTCATGATACACCTTTGGAAATCTACCAAAACATAAATGAATGCCATCTATTATGGCATGGTTTTGGAGGATGATGATAAGATGCAAAGTTGTGTCTTTTGGACACCATCTACTTTTGGAGGAGAGCTGAGGTGTTTTTGCTTTATTTTATTTTTTTATTTTTTTCTATTCTGTATTCTGGTGCAGTCATTTTCATGACTGCACTTGCATCTCCCACTACAGAATCTCCCCAGTCTTTGGAGATGTTTCTGAGGACCTTGTTGTTTTGGGGAATATCGATGCTACCCTTCTTTAGACCTAAGACTAAGACCTCCTTAGTCTACTACATATAGTCTCCTGATGTAGACAAGCTTCTCCCAAGGAAAATTCAGAGCACTTAAGGTAAGCTCATGAACTAAATTGCCTCCTTGAGGAGTGTACTTTTATATTCTTAGTCAGGTATGCACAAGAATATAATATAAAAATGCATAGGGTTTCTGTGTGCTGATGTCTTGCAATATGTTGCATTTGCTGTTAAGGCAGTATGTTGCACGTGACTGCTTCATTTGTAGCTTACAGTAAAGTGTGACTTCAGGCAGTGAAAGCTGTTGCATGTGGCTTGGCATCATAGAATTTTTTCTAAGAAAAGACATAATAAATCAAACAATATTTGAAAATACAGTGTATGTTGGAAAATTATTATTAGACAAGATAGAGTCTGCACTTTTTCCTTAAAAAGCATTCAGTGTGAGTCTGAGAAAAATGCAGAGTATGGGTAAAAGAAAAAGAAAAGAAAAAGTCACACAGCAGCCTGATATTTTTTATCTGTGCACTAGCACTACACTTTGCTTCAACACAATTGAAAACGATTCAGTGAGTGAAGCTGCCGAGGAATGAAGTGGGTGTTTCCAAATGCCAGTCAACAGGAAAATGAGAAAAATGCTGCGGACCTGGCTGGTCGTGTGCAGAACTCAGAAATGAAAATGAAATGGCAATGTGCTTAGGAGTCTTAGCTGATATGGATACAAAGCATCTTAAATACTTAAATATTTTTAAGAAGTTCCATGAGAACAAAATTTTGAAGTTCAAAGTAGCTACAGTGTTTTCTTCTATCAAACCATTTTAACTACATAACTCTAAGAAAATAGCAGTTTATCTTTTACACAGACACAACTGGAATCATCTTACTCTATTTCTGATATCTAAGCAGTTTTAAAATAGTTGTGTTGTCAATATCTGCTGCTCTCTCAAAGGAATTTTTATAAACTTAGTATACTGTTGAAGTCTGAATTCTTATTTGAACTAACAGGTCTAAATGCCTTGTAAAAAAAAAACAAAACAAAACCCTAAGATATATAAGGCAAGTTGTTATTATTGGGGGGAAATAAATAATCAGTTTAGAGATATTTGCACAAGTGAGTGCTACAGGACCTCCTTAAGTCAAGTCACAATTCTAAATGAATCTGCATAAATACGGGAAAATAGGAGGGACGGTTTCTGAGTTTCTGCAGTATTAATAAGTAGTTTGATGACTTATGTTTCTATTTCCCACTGTCCTCCAGCTCTCTTCCAAAAGGCTGCTTCTGCACTGGTAGGCGTTAGAAATAGCCCAAGACACATGATAGCCAGTTTGCACTGGCCATGAGAAAGATTGATCTTTGGAGAGAGGAGAATGGAGTAATTTTACATGATGAGCTCAGTTATGTCTACCCTTTGCCTTATTTCTTGTCCCTCAAGATTAGCCAAGTTAGCAGTACTATCGCTTCCAGTGGCAGCAATACTTGGAAACCAGTAAAAATTCCTCAGCTGGCAGCAGTTTCTCATGCTACATAGATTTCAGATTCCTTATGCTTTAAAAAGCTCTCCAGCAGCCATTCAGAAGACATGGGGAACAAGAAGTCAAGTGTGTAAAGTTCTCCCAAGCTAGACGTCTCAAAGGAGAACTGTGAAGAGTTCCCATCTTTGCAGCTCCAGAGTACAGTTACACAACTCAAAAGTGAGGATGAAGAGATGGTTATCCGGATAAAATGTTAAAGAGATTTTAAAGGTCACTTCAGATATATCAGAGTATCGATGAGACTGACTGAGATTAGTTGTATTTGGGATGTTCTGCATCATTAGGTACAGGCATAAACACCAGCAAAATTGCTTGGAAGAACATGGAGGATTCTCATGCTAACATGGTGAGTTAAGGTTAAAAACAAACAAAGTAATTTTAACTGGGCTGATAAAAGTGAGTGAGAAGCTTGTAACATAGCGTTAAGGATGTGCTGCTTTCTGAACACTGACTTCAAAGGCCAGGTTTCTTTACAGGCTTCTTAGAAAATATTGATCCAGCCAGGGCTAACTGATATCAAAAAACAGTGGTATATTCGTTAAGGAAAATTTCCAGCTGACCTATACATATTTGCAAACAGATAATCTTGAATAAAAGAAGACACTAATTTAATGTTCTTTTGCCTATTGTTAGCAACCCCATACATGCTGATAGAATTATTGACACCAGATGAATTCAGTCCTTATTTTACAGGAGGGAAAAAAAGCATGCTTTCTTACTCTAAAACACTTTCTATCTTCTTTGTGAATTTTGAACAAGTGAGAAAGTATTGCATTAATAACATGTGGGTGAACAGGTAGTTAAAACTATATTTAGGAATGTAGGCATGCAATATTAATAAAACTGGGTACCCATCATATTTAAAACAGTTGTATTAAATCACTTAACAGTAGGCAATTTTATTCAACAGAGAATAGGATTATAAATTAGAAAGGCTTAAAAGATGTTTAACTACTGGGCCTACTGGAAGATTCAGAAATACTCACATTTCGTGGGTTTTTTTTCAGTCTGTTTTGCATGGCTTTTGTGCTTTTGAAACTTTAAAATGCTGAAAATGGAGCATTATTTTTGAAAATAAACAGGATGAAAAGCTTCATGTTATATGTGTGCATTTGACTGACATGGAAACTCTCCAGAGCTCAAATGATTTTCTTATGTAACATTGTAATTTGCTTATTTTTACAGACAGTGTAATGCGTACTCCTTTGGGACTTTGTTGTCTTTTCCCTATGTTTTGCTATATGTCTTTCATGAATACTTGCTATTTTAGACAACTTGGGCAGATGATGGTTCTTTTCGTCCTCGCCAGATCTCTCAGCATGAGCTCCCTTGTAGTCCTGTTCCCCTGTTGTTCTTGCTACGTTTCCCTCTTACCTTGTTTGTTTGTCATACAGACAACGATACTCCCTACAGCTCCGTCTTCTGAACTGGATTTCCCTCTCCCAGGTCAAACACAGCCACACAAAAGTGTGTATTTTAACCTTGCTGACTTCTGCTCAGCGATGTATTCAGCCCATAAGCACAGTCTAAATATGCCTTTCTACTCCATACTGTCTACTCTACAGCTACAACTGCTTTGCAGATATTAAGGAACAGAGGTGGTCGTGAGTGGACAGAAGAAGTTGCAGTGCACTGGAAGGGTGCTTTGGGGCATTACTGTTTTGTCAGTTATGGTAATTGTACATGAGCAGATAGTGCCAAAGAGTCAGCATTGCTCTGTTAGTATGCAACAGCCAAGGGTTATACATGAACGACTTTCAAGTAGAGAGCTCTCAGTCACCTTAATTGCATGGCAACATTTATCTCTAACATCGGGTAACTTTTGTGCTAAAAAAAAAAAAAAAAGAAAAAGGCAAATATTAGCATTTCAATGTTTTATTGTATTTCTCTTTCCCTTTCTTCATATAGAACTTAGAAAAAATCTCATACAAAAAAAAAAAGGAAAAAAGTAGGCAGTATGGCAGATTTGAGAAGGTTTTTTAGAATAGAAAACACAAATATTTTGTGGGAAGGAGGAGTTTTAGTAGAGATAAATCTGGAGTTGTTTGTGCTGTTGGAGTCTGTTTCTCTTTCCTAGAAGGCAAACGCTTATTAAAGCAGCTCTGGTGATGGCTTTGAGTGAAGAACCTCACTGCTTTAGTCAGACGGCTACTGTACACAGTCTGATCTTCCTTTCCAGAATATAGGTATGTTGTGACAGCATGCAGCTGTTCGGGGCATTCCGCTCATAGATCAGAGAGAGTCTGGGGACGTGGAGCCAGATTCTTCTTACGTTCAGATCAAAAGAGGAGCAGGGAAAAGCAGGAAATAAAGTACAAGAAGAATATGCAAAAGCTGGAGATAATAGCATAAATTCAAGGGTCTAGATGATGCTCAAGAGGTAGCTCAACTTGGCAGGTATACTATCTGCTTGGACTTTGTAGCTCAGACAAGTCAGGATATATCTTAAATTCAGAAAAATGTAGGGTCAAAAGTATCACTGTGGGCATCAGCAGGTCCCTGGAGATGAGACTGAGAGTGGGGCAGTCATGATTCTGCAGGTTTGCCCTGGTGCATGGCTTTCAGGTTGTGCAGCCTTCTGTATAGTTAGACTCTGAAAAGGGGCAATGGCTAGAACAGTCCAGGTTATCACTGTCTTGTACATCAAATTATCACAATTTATGTACTTTATCCAAATCTGATACTTCCATTTTGGTAATGAAGTCCCCTATGCTTCTCTGCAATTCTGAATCTTTGGTCTTAGTGTAGTCTTTCTGTTGTTAATTCTTAAAGTTTACAAGTTATTGCACAGTGTAGACTGAGTTGGTCTTTTGTTTGTTAGAATAGTTTAAAATCCAGGCCACTGCATAACAGTACTTCAAAACTTGGGACATTTTGTAACAGAAATATTTGTAATATTATGCTAAAATTGCGTTGACCACCATGAACAAAAAAAGAAATCTAATTGGTTTAAACCAAGAGGATTCTGTTAGTAGTCTGCTGATCAATTCTTTGTCTCAATGTAACTTCATAGTTTGCATTGTCTTCCATGGTTTCAGATTAAGAACATTTTTCTTTAGAATTGCATTTCAAAAGATTTGAGCATTTTCGGTTTAATTTGTATTAATGCTGTATTTAAAATGTTCAAAGAAATGTTCTGGCATTAACCATCCATCTAGATACATCTGAGATTGACAGCATTTACTGTATTCATATTGTACACAGGGATATCAAATGAGTAAAGAAAAGTGATTGCCCCCAATCACCCAGAAATCGTGCCACATAGCATTAGTATTAAAATTTAGGACCTCTGTCTCTGCTTGTCTATCTGCATGGTACAATCTGTTCTATTTTGAACAGTAGTGTATTTATGAACAGGAAAACCCATAGAACATTTTAATCCATGTATGTTTACGAAGTTTACCGGTGAAGTGCTGATTGCCACTGTTTCTCTTCACATTATGTATATCTGTTGCTATTATCTACCTTCTCTTTCCTCTTTTTTTGGTTTTGCACTTTTTAATCACCTAGGAAACCTAGCATAGAAATCTTCTCTTCATTACAACATAGTCCTCTCCTATCTTTGTTCGAGAGAAAAAGGCGCTACATAGCGTACTTTTCCTCCTAGTTCCCTCTTTGCAATGCATATCCCCTTGTGATATGCAGGTTTTCAGGTCCTGAAACTGAACATTGAATTTTAGTATATTTTTTTCCTTCCTCCACTTCCCTCTCCCAATACCTAGAACCACTTCATAACTGACAATCTAGCAGAATTAAAACCTTCATGAGGAGTAGTAAAGGAAACTACAAAACACTAATGTTTTCTGTATTTTATGAACTATCATTGTATGCAGAGTTCAGCTATCATTTTGATATTAGAGATGCAGCTCTTGGCAACAGACAAGAGACACTGGTACACACGCTAAACTCTTTCTTCCTGCCTATTTATGCTGAAAGTGTATGGTTCCTCTCCTTATGTGAAAAGATGTAAGCTATTCTTGTATGAATGCTCATCAATCAAACTAGACTTGCTACTGTGTAGACTGTTCTATTTTACCTTAGAGACAAGTTTATCTTAGTGCACAAACACAGTCCCTTGAAAGCCCACTTGGCACCTAGCTGCTGAGCTCATGTTTCCACAGCAATGCTAACAATTTTTTCCTTTTTTCATCATTTTGAAATTCCTTCCACTTCATCTTTCTTATGCTGCTTGGACACACTGCAGCTGATAAGATGCAACCTTTTCTCAGCCGTTGCAGGAAGTCTCCAGGAGAAGCTGGCTAAAGAAATATTGCTTTCATTTAACAACATTGCTTTTGCAATAATGTATGAAAATGTTAGCTATGTAAAGACAAGGATAGGCAAGGAAGAAAGTGTTTATGCCTTGCCCTGTAAAAACTGGGAGAAACTCTTATGATGAGTGAAAATTGCCTCTTGTTCGGAAAAGCGAAAGGACTGGATTTTTTTTTCATTCTTGACAGAATTAGGGTGTCTAAAATAACCCTAAATTTTATTTCTGCCATGGAAGTTTCCTATAAATCCTGTTCTCTCGAGCTTTACAACACAACAACACAAGAGCAAAAGTAATATTCAAATAAAAGCCACCTGAAACAATTAAATATTTCAATACATGTATTTCAATACACATTTCATCTCATGCTTTCCAGGTCTGGTCAATGCTAGTTTTAGGAGAACAGTGGAACTCTAAAACTGAGTGTCTAACTGTGATTAATAATCTTGTTGTGCTGCTTCTTCACAATAACAGTTCTAAGTCAAGATTTTAGGCGTGATATGAAATACCTCTCAGAAACGCGTAAAAATTTTAGTGGGACAGGCTTGGAGCCTCATTCAATTATGAACTAAGAAGTCATTTAAAAGTCACTTTCAGTTCTTTGTTGTATCTGGTGACAGCATGAAGCAACGCCTGCTTAATTTTTTTGGCTGATGCCTTGTTGTAACTTTTTTTGCAAATAAACACTGCATAGTTCAGAGTCTTTCCAAATACTTGCCGTTGATCCAGTCTAGGAGAAACAGAAGTATGAAAATACTGGGTAAACGGTTGTGAAATGCATGCAGAATTGGAGAGGGCAAGATATGATTATCCTGTCTGAGGCTTCCCCGCCACTCCTGAATAAGAAAGTGCCGTAGGGGCTGCAGGAGCAGAACTACTACTGTTTCTAAGCTGCACTTACGTATGCAGCTGCCATAAAAAGGATCATTATTGGCAGCGGGGGTTATCAGACACAATACACTGCATGATTGTCATGGAAAAGCTTCCATCAGCACCCCTGGGCAACTGGGAGGGAGGGAGGGAGGGAGGATGTGCCAGAGGTCAGAGATTTCACTAGGACTGCAAATGCCAATCTGTAGGAAAAATGAAGGTTTAGCTCACAGAATAGCTGATGTGTATACAAAAGATCTAGACTGCAGCATATGTTGCCAGCAGGGAAAGATAACTAGCCTTCTGAAAGGGAGCATCTCTTTGATACCGGATTTTGGATCAAATTCCGTATAGATCTGAAGTCCTAAAAGTGTTGTTTGCAAATTTGTGTAGGCACATTGGACAGACTCAGTCTCCTGCTCATTTAACCTTTAACACAGTCTTGTAAACATTTTTATCAAATGAGATTCATTTAAATGCTTTTAAAACATTTTTAAAGTTATGGCAGTAGCAAATGCATTTAAAAATGTAAGGCTGGGAGACCAAGTTCTTTAAAGTAAAGAAATGACAGTGTGTAAATGAAGTTTTTCTTGTTAATCTTGGTCATAAAAGGTGTGTTTGTAAGGCAAAAATAAACTTTAAAACATAAGGTAGCAGAAAATACACAGTTTAATAATCTATAATTAGTAAGAAAACTGTGTTCACTTAACAGTTACAGCTTTTTTAGAAAATGAAAAAGCAAAGCAAGTAAGTCAGGGAAAATTATTTTTCATTACATGCCTACTTCTACTGTTTTCATTCTGTGGATCTGCATATGCTTGTGCTGTGGCTCTGCCCTACTTTAGCAGCCAGCTGGTTGATTTTTTTCTCTCACATCTTTGATTACACCACCATAAAAATGAAAGGATCTTCATCAGATTTTAGTTTCGGTCTAGGGACTTCTCCCAGCTCTCAAGCCTGAATGAATATTTAAGCAACTCATAATGCAACAATTGTTATTCTGAGGGAAAAATAAAAAGCAATACACTACCTAACATCACAGTAGCCTGATGAAAAGGTAACAGCACCTCTGCAGAATAGAATAAAATCAAATCCTAATTGTTTTGGTCAGTTTGACTTGCCAGCAACTCACGCTTTAATCTTTGCATAAATTAGAAGCCTTTTCTGTGTTCAAATTCCTGTGGGGTTGCTGTCTTTGGCTTCTGTCTACTTAATTCAGCTCAGCTAGTGAATGCTTTTGGATAATGTCATGATATTTCCATTAAAGAATTCAAAGTTGGTGAGAAGAAAGGTGTCAAACTGCTATCATTCAATCAAGATGAGTTTCGGTGATAAGCCTTTGGTTCAGCAGATTCCTCAAGCCCTAGAAAGGATGTTAGTGAATGATCTGAGGTGCATGATGCAAGGGTAAAGCTCTTTGCCCTGCGTACCCGCAGTCAGGGTAAAATGTACTTCACACTACAGCACGTGAAGGAATCGGCTTCCAGTGCTTGTGGCCAGCTGAGAAGAAGGATATGCCAGCTATTGCACTGGCTTTTGGAAAGGAGTTGGGCACAGGAGCGAAAGACGACAGGTTATTACAGATTATTTCTTTCCGTAAGAACGTTAGGCCATGGAATAAATTTTGTTTCTTCAAGTAACAACTGTGGTCGTAGTCTGCTCTTGGTTCAGTATGTGTTGTTTTTCCCTTTTTTCCGGTAATAAATACACATTCTCTGCAGTAAGGCCACTAGTCTAGCCCCCACTTTGCCTTGAGTCTAATTCTCTGAATAAAGAACTGCCATTTTGTTTTTCTCTTTACTGCATGAAAGACATACGAGGGAGAGGAAGATCGCTGCATCTGCAAAACAGAAGTTGACAGTAGCCAGCATTTCCAAACAACAGAATATCATTAAAGTAAATTAAAAAAAAATGAAATCCCTCAAACATATATAGAATAGCATAGTTGAAAGAGGTAGTTTCAGGTACAGGCCAGAAGAAATAATGTACAGCTGTGGTCTGAAGTGCAGATTCATTAATGGGTTTATTCAGTCTAAGGGATGCAAAGAGCTGAATACGTTAAAAAACAGTTATTTTCAAAAGTATTTGTAACCACTTCTTGAAAAGCCCTGCTGAATACATGTCTAGGCACCCCAGAGTTCACACAAATCCTGCTATTTATCAATCCATTTCAATGACCTTGAGATGCTATCAACCTGACTACAGTCAGCTATATTCTTAGGGGAGTAGAGAGGGAAGAGCTGGAGGGGAAGCAGTGGAAAATGCATAAGTAAGAAGAAAAAAATAAGAAAAATGTTCTTTTCTGGAGAGCCTGAGTTATGAGATTAGATTATAGCTAGCAGAATCAAGGGCACATAGGCATGGCACATGATGATTATGATTTATGGGAGCATTATAAAGGAAGAAAATCAATATATATTCTAAAAGTTCTGTTTTGCTCAGATTAATCTAAACCCCTCCTTGGGTTCATGATGACAGAGGAAAACTGTGTTGATAAGAACTTTTCCTTCTCCCCCCCTTCAAAAATTGTTTCAATGACTGTTCATGTACAGTTCATACAGAAAATGAAACCTTTGTAGCTTTTCGTTTTTAAAAATAAAAGCCAGTAGCTACAATTTACAATAAATATCTTGCATTTAAGGTCAAATATGACTTTAGATAGGCATCTGCTACTAATAAACAAAGGGATAATGTGTTCCATGAAGATTCTATTACCAGGATACAAAACTAAAAGAGTAATTTCTCCATAAAAAATATTTTTTTCTCTTCAGCTGTTTCTGGAAGTTATTTTCTGTGTTCTGATGGCTGTAGGAAAATGGTATCTTCAGCTGAAGATCTATACTGTTTTTGCATGTATAATTTAGTGTATCACAGATCTAATCAGATGATCTTAGTCATATGCATCATACCTTTTTGTCTAATGAATGCTATGCATTGGTTCGATATACTTTGCTCTTTGGTTGTCTGAAAATATTTCTTATCTTTCCAATTTTTAAATGTATATATACACAAATATATTTTTCTAATAATATTAAAGTTAATATTTCTAGGTACTACAGAAAAGAAAAGTCGCAGTAATATGATAAATGCATTTGAAGTCACATAGCCAAATGCATGTCTCCTTCACCCTCCTGTCCTATGAACATCATTCAAAGCAACAGTCTATTTTGAAGGATTGGCATAGGTAAGGATATAGTTAATGCTGTTCTGTTACATAAGTACTGTAGTATTTTTTGACTAGAAATGGTTAACATAGTATGTACTTTTTCTTGTGTATCCATGTAGTTCTTGCTGGTACTTTGATATTTATAATAATGTATTCAAAGGTTTAAAAAACAAAACAAAATAAAACCTCTCAAGTAGCAGTATCTTTAAAATTGCCAGAAAAATGGCTATTTTACTGAAATACTTTTTTGGATGGGTAGCTTCTTCATATTTAAAGTTTTCAAAAGATAGCTATAAGAGTATCTACTTTAAAGCAAACACCGGTTAATGGGAATATCTAAAGGACAAACAAATGATGGGAAAAGTTAGTCATAGATCCCCCAAGTAAAGGTTGTATTACAACCTTTAGGTTTGTTTCTACACCTTCTGGTGTAGAAAACCTTAGGGTTTTCTATCCATATGAAAAAAAACCCTTCTTTCCATACTTCCTTATTTAGTTACGAGATTTCACATTTGTACATCCTTCCAGCGTCTTTTCAATGTCCCTAAAATTAGCTCCAACTCCTCAGAATGGTTGTAGGTATAATTACAGATGCTGCAATTGTGCACTAAGGAATATTAACAAAAATGTGAACTATAAGATAGTCTTACTAACTTTTTTTGCCACTGTAAAGGCCATTTCGGTACCTTTGGATTTAAAATACAAACAGTTAAAATTTCCTTTTAAAGGTACCTTTAAATGGTACTAAAACTTGCATTAGAAGAACTGTAAATAATGAATAAATTCCTATAAGCTAAGATATTGGGAAGCTGTCGTTAAAAACTTTGTAAGTATTACCAGTGACACTTCCGAACACTTTTGTAGGATAGAGCAATAGCAATCTATTTCTTCATCTCAGTTACTTTCTTGGTATAGGCTCTGTCTGATGGATCCAGTGACAATATATGGAATAGAACTAGTGGGTCTGTGTTGCTGGTCCAACCTTGGAAGGACATGATAGGTAGTGAGAGTTTGATTTTGATTATACAAGTTATCTAGATCCTACCTCTTAAAATTAAATCTCACTCTTCTCATTTAATCAAATCCTCTCCTGAGAGCACATGTATATCTTTGCAATTAAACTTCCTAAGTGTGCTAGGGTAGGGTAAAGTTGAAAAATGTGTGTTAAACAGTAATATGATTAAGGTGAGAAGAAAGGACACCTTATGGCATAATGCATCTTCAGACAAAGACGGTTGCTCTTAAAAGGTGCCTGGAAGCAAAAGAAGTAGAAGAGACTCTCATATTTCACAATAAACGTGCAGCTGAATTCACAGCATGCTAGAATCCAAGCGAAGCAGGCAACCAGTAGAGGCTAAACACAAATGTATAGCTTTCTTTGAGTTATTTTACAATAGAAATAAAGCTGCTGTATAAGTGAGCATAGAAGATAAATCTCAACCCCAATGAATAACAAATATTTGCAGTCTAGTGTGATTCATGAACAGCTGGATCAGTGCTTTTTTCTTTGAATGTTGAATGCCAGGCAATTTCGGTATCTCAGGCAATTACCATTTTCTGCCAGATACTTTCATGGTCCTCTTCAGCTAACGTTGGTGTATTTATCCTTAAAAGACAGGCAGAGAAATATATTGTTCCTATAATAAATAGTGAACTATGAAAAGAGGTAAATATTTTGGAAGGTAATTAAATAGGCTCTTTTTCAAGGTTATATCTCTTTTCAAAAGTTCTGCCCTGATGGTGCCGGTACTTCTGTCATGCACAGAAACAGAGTAATCCTTTTTTAGGTGGAAGTAAAGGACAGAGCTTTATTTTAAGGAATAGAGTGATTGTTGACCTTAGTAAATAATTATCTTTTACTCTTAAAAATAATTTTCTATTGCTCTAAGATGTACAGTTTAATTGTCATAAGTGTCCTTTTATTTTTAAGTCATACTTACGAATTTTAATATGGTTCCATACTTTTTTGTTTTTTTGAAATCAAGGTAAGCAATTATTTTACATGAGCACTGGAAGATAATTTTGGGTCAAATCTCAGTCTTAGTAAAGGTAGTAGTTAGCAAAATTTTGAAAATTGTCCAAGAATGTTTATTCAATGGGGATATTTGGCATGGAATGGCCACTGTTAATTGCACAAATGTGGGGAGAGACTAGGTTTTTAAGAAAGAACATTAAATTATTTTGTAATGTGAAGTTCCTGAAGCATGGATGCTCACCCCACTGATTTTCTCAGTATTCATATTTCTTTTAAGTAACTGTCATTAATTTCTAGTGTTTTGTCAAATTCAAAGTCTTCATTGAAGATTACAATTTCCTGAGCAATCAACCTTCTTCTTTTGAGAGCAGTAGAATTAAGATAGTTTTGCTTGCTGAAATTAACTTCAGGTGTTTGAAAGCTAATATATAGCAGTGACTAATATCTCTTATATCCCTTTCTCTATTTTCTGCTTTATTCTCTTTTTTGTAAAAAGTTACATATATGGCCAAATAATTCATTGTTAATTCTTTCACATACGTTACCCTGTAATGTTTACTATTTTTACAAATTTTAATGCATGTAAAGTTTAATTTTAAGACTGCGTGCATATGAAACTCTTAGCACTCTGTGGAAGAAATAGAATCTGTATTCAGTCACTGAATGTGTTATTGCATCTCTTCAAATTTATCATTCTTAAAGGATATAATCATTGTGAAAGAGCAATTCTTGTATAACGTGAAAGAGCTCTTTTCAAATATAGCATAGAGAAAAATCAATCCTGTGGGGACATGTTTCAACATTTCCATGTATTTGTGACTGACAAATTGAAAAATCTCTGACAATTTTTGAACGCTTTTGTCAGATAAGGAAAAATGATTGAAATCATCTGTTACACATCCTTCAAGATCAAATAGTGACATGCTCAGAGTGTATTTTGTTGTCTCACACCGTAGATAAGCTCAGCAATTACATTAAAGGAGACAACCTTTCTGATTTTCTAGTAATCTGTTGATAGAGTAGTGTTTCTCCCACTGAACGTTAGTATTATCATTTCAAAATTATTAGGTATTTTCAAATTTCAGATTGTTTCATAGTAATACACATTTTATATTTTCAAATATTGCTAAATCAGTTTCATTGATAAATTGAAAATAATCCACCAAGCAATTGATTATTCTGTTTTCAGCTGTGGAATAACAAGAGTGTTTCCACTGGATGTATCATGTGACAGATAAAAATATGCCTTATGTAGCTTTATTCATGTCCAATACTAGTCATGGTGAACTACCTCTAAAGAGCAATTTCCTGATAATTAGCAGTGTTGAGTATGCCTATAGATATTTCATTCTACTGTCCATGCCCTTTAGAAGTCACAGAGGAACTGACAGCTTAACACAAAGGATGCATTACTGAAATACTAATTATTGGGTGGAGAAACTTATGAAGAATGCTAAATAGACCACATTTCTAGCCCTTCCAGGCCTATCATTTCTAAAAGAGTTTACTTAGAATATAAATCAAAGTAAATAAGCTTAACTACGAAGTGTCCTGCTGTCATACTTGACTTTTTTTTTTTTAGTCCTGAAACTAATATTTTTAATGACAGCAGATAATACAATACAGAATTCAGAATTGCTTGAATGCCCTGTCACATTTGTCATTGAACTTCAATGGATGCCTTTTCAGATAAATAATGGGAAATATATGTGAAAAATTTCCTTCAGAAGCAAACTACCATGTCCGGTAAAATGATGACATTAGTAAACCTGTAGCTCTGTAGATTATAAAGCATTACTATTTTTACTACTAATTACTATATATAGTATTATTATGTAATTACTGTTATGATTAATATTGCTAATTATTATATATAGTATTATTATTATATAATAGTAGTTGCTAATAGTAATTACAATTATATTATTACTATACTGCTTATGGTAATCCTTTGTTTTGTTTGCACTTTATTTTATTTGTTTTCTCTCTTTGATTCGCTGTACTGTACATTGAGATAGCCTGATAGGAAACATGTTAGTAGTATGTCATTAATTTTTCAGTACCAGTTTGCATAAGTTGTGTGGTAAATATTTCAGCAGCTGCAATGCTAAGGGCAGACAATGACATAATAAAAAAAATCTATTGCATGTGTTACATTACTCAGATATCACAGAATTTGACCAACAGTTTGAATGCCTGCAATGCTTGTGACAGTTGCTGGATTAATAAGCTTGGGTACAGCTGCTATTTTGCCATAGAAAGACGCTGGTTAATCAGGTGAAGGCTGCAGCAGGAGAAGAAGAGGTGGCATTCCGGATTCACTGCCAGTTTCTTTAATTGTGTTCTAGGGTAAAAGAGTCTACTTGGGAGATCAATCTTTTGTTTGATCACATGCTGTAAATTTGTATCTGTCATGAGAATGCTTTTTGTTATCAAGGTATCTGTTTAAATGAAATTGGATTGATACTGTGTACTCATTTCAAAGGGGTTTGGGATGTGGGGAGAAGGAGACGTTGGCCCGTTCTGTCTTTGGTTGAACGCAAACTCTCCTGAGATGAGTTTTGGCCGCTACCAGGTTGGACCCGAAACTGAACTAGGGACAGAAGTTTCTTCTTTCTACATTTTTAAGCAGTGTCTTCTCTGAACGCTTATAAATGCTGAGCATGTTGGTTTAAACAGTGCATGGAAAGAATGAAGATTGCTGATTGGCATATACAAAAATTTGGAAAAGTTTCTGTATATATAAAACCAATTTATTAGTTTTGGCCAAAGTTGTCCCCCCACATGTAAAAAACCAAAGCCAATGAGAAATGGAAAGGATGGTGACAGTATCTCTTAAAAAGAATTGGCAAATTTCCAACGACTTTAATATCCATTGCTACATTAACATCTGGATTGCAAGGGTACCGCAGAATAAAGGAAATGTAGAAAGGAATAAAACCAGAGAAAATAAATAGTGGCCTGCTTCTTCACTGGAACTCATTAGGACACCAAAGATGATGACTTGATTTGCTGTACTTTATTGATTAAATATCAGTATTGTTGATGTGGCAGGCATCTGGATTTAATGACCATGCTGAAGCTTGTTCTGACTTTTCATTAGTGTTTACTAAATGCTGGTTTAACTTTTTTATATCCTTTGTATTTATATAAATGCAGCATAACTTTCCAGATGCAAGTGGGAGAAAAACAGAAGCAGAAGCCTGAGTTACTGGCTTATACCCACTAGTCATCTTGTACTGTTTTATTCAAGTGTTGCATTATTAGAGGGGTTGTCCTTGAGAAGGAAAGTTACATTGTTCCTGGTGAGCTAGCACATAAGTTAAAAACCATATTACACTTCCCAAATGAGCAGATGACATTGCTAGGGTTCTGGCCAACATTAATTTTATGAATAAAGCAAGTAGTGACAGATTGTGTATGAGCCATTGCAGAGTATTCTGTGCTATGACAGTTGCTTTTATGACCCTAATCATTGCACAGCCAGATATAAAAGGTATTACATATGCATATGCAGTGAACACTTATATTTTATGCTGTGAGCACATGCTTCTGATGATCATATTTGCACTCAATGAAACTATTATATTTTCTTCCTTGTTTTCCTCTGTGGCATGTACAGAGCTTAAATAAGATACTATGTTCTGCTATGCATGTGATATTTTACCTTAAAAATGTTGTGGACCACAAAGACAAAATCCTAAGTTATGCAAGGTCTTGTGTGAGCTTTGAAAGCTGTAACGGTGGTTAGGCAGGCCAGATGCACATGTTTTCAAGGTTGGTTTAACTACCTCTTCTAGCCTGAGGCAGAGCTCATATATAGAAGGACTGTGCTGCCACTGGGTAGCATGGAAGTGGCAACACGGTGGAAAGAGTTTCTGTAGCAGCGCCCTAGGAAGTGTTGGGGAAGGGCCATGAATTCTCACCTCGCACAGAGGCAGAAGGACAGCAGATTGTCAGCCACTGCAGGGTCTGTGCAGCCACGTGATGTTCCAGGACCCCTTGTAGGGACAGATTAGGTTCCTCTGGTTCTCAGAGTGATCCGCTGTACTGATTTTCAGAATTTGGTCCTTAAAGTGTGCTACTCTTCCTTTGTCTGAATGCCCATTTGTGTGATTTTCCCTTCTTATCTCATCCACTCCCAGTTTGGCCTTGTCTTTGAATTCGGTTTTTGCTCTGTAACTTGTCACTAGGTATATAGCTCTCCCCAAAGTAATGCAATCTGTCGCGCTCCCAAACAAGAGATCATATTGTGCTCCATTCAACACACATATAATGGCTAATTCCTATCTAGAGCTTCATCCAATAGCATACCAAACCCTTCATGAAAGATACTGTCTGCCTTCAATGAAAATTATCAGCTTCTGTGTGTTAGCCTCTTAATGCATTGAGAAGACACAGGCATGCTAATTTTAAATAACTCAACTGTTTTAATATTTATTTAGCTTTTTTCCTCCCAGTCCCTTTTGATGTCTCCCTCAGAGACTTTCTAATGGCGAGATACACAGTGGCAGATGAATTTGGGCAAAATTCTATTCTAGTTTTTCTTTGCCAATATCTATGAAACTTATTTTTTTCCAAGAGAATTTGGCAGAACTAGAATTCATTTAGAAACAAATAATAATTAGACTGTATAGCTAAGGGGATTACACATTTTAGCAATGAATCACTGAAAAGGTTTTTATGGATGAAGCACAACATTATGTATTTTAAAGCTGATATGTAGTCCTCTGAGAAGCCTCCCAGGTTTGTTTAGATAGGTATACAAGACCTACAATTTTAAAATAAACTCAGATGAGTCTGATTTTATCATGGTTGATATATCTATAAAAACAGATCAGGCTACAGGTCCTTTGTCTTCTTGTCTGCTTACTGTATGAAATGTGGGACTGTAATAATACAACTGATTTTACAGAAACAAATTCTCCTTTGTATAGCTCTTTCAGTCATGGTATAGACAAAAAACAATGCACAACAGTAACAGTTTTCAATAATGGGGGAAATGGAAAATACCATGCTATCTACTATTAGTAGAAAATTGGATCAGAGAGCTTATTCATATTGTTGTCTGTCTGTATTGAGAAACAGAACAAGAAGAAGTCTTTCCTGGCGTTAGACTGTGGTAAATCTTAAGCACATGGGAAAAGCTCAGCCAGTCAAGGCAATACCTGGAATACATAGCCTCAAATCCAGGGTAAGCTGGAATTTGGTGCTAGAAGCCAAAGAAGTGAACAAAACTTAGGCAAACCATTTCCAGTTGTATGTAATATATATATATATATATATATATATATATATATATATATATATATATAAGCAAAGCTAATTAATAGGACTTTTGAAGTTTAAGTCCAACAATATATTCAACTCTAGTTGTAAAGTCTAGTTACTTCCAGATTTCGTTGAAGCTGGAGTATCAGCTGACCCCAGAACTGCAGGTGGATAACCATTATGATAAAAGTAGTGGTAGTAGTATGGTGCCCAATAATTTTTAAGAATGGGGGTAAATTCCCTGAATCAAGCCTTACTGAGGATGAGAAAACAGTGGTAGAGCAGCTTGATGAGGTTTTGTGGGGGGTGTTTGATTGCATTGCTAGTTGTATTTTAAATGTCATAAATGAGTTAGTATCTCTGCAGAGATGCTAACTGACATTTTTAGTACTAATTTGCAGTGATTTAATTAATTAATTATACTTAGTTTAAGGAAAGTTTTTTATTATTTTATGTAAACAAATATCTCTAGGTTTTACATATATATTCATTTTTTAAGATTAGGTTTGGCAGTCTAAGTATCAAATGTCAACTTTTCAGACAGACCGTGCAAGAATTATATTTGGGAGCTCAGATTAACGTGTAGGTGTAGACACACAGGTGGAACTTCTACACGTCTGCAGACCCCTTAGCAGTCACATGTAGGATATGGACAGCTTGAAAGGGCACCTTTTCAGGGGCATTTAAAACAGATCTTTTATAATCGCATTAAAACTCTTCAGATTCTTTGATCCCTTGACCCTCTTTATCTAATATCAAACAAATGGTCAAATATGCTTTCTTGTGCAAGCTCTATCTGTACATCATATTGCAAAGGATTTCATTACAGATCTTCTTTCAAGAGGTGTTTTTATCACATAGTTGGAGTACTTCAATGATCAGCAGTAGGTTGACTTATTTTCATTCTTTGTATTAATGAGTTTCTTGCCAAATGATTGATTTCTTACTTGCTTAGGTATGCAAATGTTGCTAGTCCTTTACCTCAGTTGGTATTCCAGGTCTCCCTTGCTCTCTCTTCTCTGACCGGAGTGTGTAATCTGCTGGTTAATAATCACCTCTTTGCAATTTTAAGAGAAGTTTTAAACATTTTGACCAATACCAGAAAATCACTGTTTGTAACAATAAGGCATGTGTTAGACTGTAGAGTGTCTTAGCAGCAGTTTCAGCTACACACTACTTAAATGAATACTGAAGACTTTGTTAGAACAAAAATACAGGATTAAATGGCCCCTTTCTGATTTGTTTTATTTACTAAGTGAATCCAGCCTCTAAAGATTAATTTTATTTCTACTTTTTATGACATCCAAATTTTCTAAACTTGAAGAGCTTCAGAAGCAAAATTATTAAAACAAACTACTCTGTTAAGACATCAGATAAATTTACACTTACTATTGGCTCTTTATTAAACCATGTATCTTGATTATTCCCCAGTAGTGCTACCATTTCTATCTGGCACAGTTTAAGAATGTTAATTGCACTTTATTGGTTTCCTAAGATACTACTGAATGTAAAACTAACCCTGCTGATTGACTGTTATTAAGGGTTGTGTTAAACACTGAACTGGAGTCTATTCCCACCTAGCATAGCAAACACTATGTCATTTAGGTGCCTGGACGGCTGAATTTTAAAGACAAATTGCTTTTGTTTTTTAAAATTCCAAAACACAAAATAAAGCTTAAACCCACGGCCAAACCTTTATATCCTAAGATTTCACAGTGCTCAAGCATGGAGATCTGTTATCTTCTCTTTGAGCTGTAAAGTCTCAAGAATCTCCCTTGAGCAAACTTGAAGCTGAATGGAGCTATATCTTAAATTATAAACACGTTTATACGTGCTAACCTGCTAGCAAATTATTTTTATGATACTTTTGTTTTGCCTGAGTCTGGTGAACTCCAAAAACAAGTAATTTCTCTTGCTGTTCTTGAATTTGGTTTTTCTGAAAGGCCTTTGTATTATTAGTCATATGATCTATTGTAATTAAATTATCATACACATACACAAGGGTCAATGCTTAAGAATGATTTGTGGGTTTTCTTAATTTTTAGAGCTTGGTAATGTTGCTTAAAATTAATTGTGTGGTTTAATAAATAATGCTTCAAAAATGTTCTTCTACTACTATAGGCTAAATGTCTTTACTGTCTGTGCAGAAGACCCCCTTCCTCACCTGAGAGTGCCTCTTCTCAAACAATGTTTGGGCAGAGTTTCTCTCATTATATTGGTCAGATTCCTGTGAATTGTCCTTTGCTTAAGGAGAAAAAAGTTTGGCTGTCTCCTATGCTTATCTGAAATGCTTGCTGAATGCATCTGAATCTGAACACGTGGTATTTTAGACAGTTGATCTCAGTGAGGCTCCATCCAGGACAATACTAAGATGTTGAATTGTCTCAGTATTGTACGGCTGACTCGCCTTAATTTTTTTGGCAGAAGAACAAGATAAAATAGAAAGCTTCCCTGTTGGTCAGTGTATTTATTTTTACTTTGTGTCTATTAAAATCCATGTAGTGAAAAAAATAAAGATCGCTGTGTTCTGTGTACTCTGATACTGTTTAAAATGTGATTAACCTACTGCTAGAAGCAAATGATATGCTTCTATTTCTATGTTACATCGTGGTCTTGCAGTGAACACTTCGGCTGGGGCCAGTGAAAGAGGAAAGCTCAACACAGAATCCTGGTAACAACTGTAATATTGTTCTGCCAGAGTTTGAGGCATGACTGCGGAAGCTTTTTTAATATAGGTAATGTACAATAATACTTGATTGTTCTCTACATTCCTTTACTTTTTTTCTTTGAATACTCCTGTGTGTTAATGAAATGCAATTTTTTTTATTGAAATACATCAGGTAATGATAGTGTTCTTACATTTCGTAGTTGTATGGTTATAGTGATAATTCAGAACAAATATAAACTCTTCTTATACTGTATCAACTGTTTATCACATTTGTATAAGGAAAAAGCTAAAATTGCTAAAGCATGCTACATAGTATATTTGACTGCTTTGGATTTCAACTGCTCTTTTAGGTATTCCATAAACCACGTTCCTATTTGACCTCTCACATATACAACTGTACTGTGTTATACATTCTGAATGTTAAAACACCTGTATTTTATAGAATACAGAAATGACTGACGTATAAGGTGTTCCACTCTATGAGATTTGTATAACTGTTTCCATATGGCTTATGATAAAAAGCTGTTGCAACCAAGGACTGATAAACTTAGTGCTTTTACTCCAGATGGCCTAATTTGTGCATCTGCATTAATATTAAAAATTTAAGTGTTTTCTTAGAGAATCAGCTGAACATTATCTTGGGAGCCAGGAATGTTTCTTCTGAGCTGATTTCAATACTACGGTTCTTTTCTTTCTGTCTCAAATCCATTCTTACTCTTTTTTTTCCCCCTTTTTTTCCCCCCACCACGTACTCCCCTGCAGTGTTTAACTCTAAGTGGGAGAACTATTTGTGAACAGATAATAGAGATAACAAGAAATTTATATGTAGATTTCAAATATACAGATTTTTTAATTTTTGTTTTTTAGATAAGGTTAATCCACTTTATTTGTAGCCAAAAGGAAGCATAAAGGCTGAATAAATATTTAAGTGAATCCAGCTTGGGTCTGTAGAAAACATATGTAAATTACTAAGACAAATTGCCTTTGTATTAAACTTTTTTTGTACAAAAATATTTTGAGTAGCTGATTACAAGTACCTTGTGGGTAAATTTTCTGTTAAACCAATATCCTTCATAGAGAATCTAAACTAGTAACTAAGGGAAAAGTTTCTTGTTTCCTTGTCAAGTAAAAGCTTCATTCTTAGAATAAAAGCTTGTATCTTCTTGTCTATTTTGACAAGTTTTTATGTTTACTTAGTATGTTAGGAGAAAAATACTCTTGATTGAACTGCTGTGTGTTCTTTAGAACTATCTGAGAGTATTATTTGGCTCTTTTTAAACTTTGATAAACACACAGAATAATCACCTCTTCCTAACCAAAATGAGGTTTCAAAACAGATATTGAAATAATGCCCATAATAAAGGGAAAAACATCTAGATTTTCTCTTGTAAGAGTTGGTGTCAAAAGGCTGTTCTTATGACTCTTCATCTCTTCTGCACAAAAAGTATTTTAATGGAAGTGTTTCTTAAGACATAAAACAATTTTCATGCCCTGCCTTGAAAAAAATCTTTATTCTCATTTTAAATTATTTGCAAAAAGGCCGTGCTACACCTTTTACAAAATTAAGCTAATTACTTTACAAGAGTTTCTTCTACCTTTTACTAATTTTCCTTGAACTTTTCTTCACACAGGTAAATGGAGACTAAAAGAGATTAAGGTCAACTAGAAATCTTCTAACAAAATGTTTCTTCATCAGAAAAGGAAAAGTTGTCTATATTGCACATTTTTGCAGTAATAAACACTTCATTTTAGCAGGAAGAGTTTCTTACTCTCACAGTGTTTTTGTGGATTGAGAGCTTTAACCAACTGAGTAAAGTCAGTAAAATCTGGTCCCTGCTTGCTTCATTTTTTTTCCCTCAGTAGCGCAGCATGTGAAGTCTTGCTGAAGTTTTCACCTGTGTGAAATGTGTCGGGGAAGCTTGCAATTTCTGTGAGAAAAGCGCCTATAATTCATGCCACTGGCAAACTCCCTTTGCCCGGCTAGCGGTTTGTATGCCCCATGAGAGGGATAGAGCTGTGCTCTTCTCTGAAGGTTTGGGCTCTTCCAGTAGAGCTTCCTGCACAGCTGGTGTCGCCCAGCTGGCCTTTGTGAGAAAGGGTGCAGTGTCCTATGCTCACAGCTTTACACTAGTGTTTGTATGAGATCGCCTGAGAACAGTGTTTCTGCATGTGTGAAGAAAGTGATAACCTTAATGGAGGGTTCGTGCAAGTTATAGCTAATGACAGAGGATCCTGCAGGGGAAGAGGACTTTCTGCTTACCATTGGTCTTACACAGAAACCACCACTTGAAGATAATAATAAAAAGGGTAAACCCTGGTCACTGTGAACAAGCTTGTGTTGTGGCTTCTTACAGGAGAGGGGCCGGCCTGGGATCTAGTCAATATTTCATCGGTTAAATCTACACAGATGAAAACCTAGGGCCAAAATTATGGAAAAATAGCAGAACAGAAGGTTCTAGAAAACTAATATTGGAAAAATTTCGCATCATATTTCTAATAGCTGTAAATTACCAGATGCTTAGAGAGAACAAGTTATATCTTCCTATTTCAATGGAAAAATAAATCCCCCCACCAACCACTACCCCACCAAAGAAAGGAAAGAAACTGAGATCAACTAGAATTTCTAATATTGTTAATGCAATTATTTAGTATATGTTTAGGTTTTCATTAGAAACCTAAAGCTCAACTGTTATTCCCTGTTTGATGGAAAATTAGAATTTCTCTGTAGATAAACTGGGGTGTTCTATCTGTATTATTGCTGCTGCTTAATTTTAGATTTGCATAGTTCCCTAAGTACCAATTAGGTTCATCAGAGCTGTCAACATTAACCCCTGAATTGTGTTAGAAGAGATGGATAAATTGCAGGCGAATAAGGAGAACAGCTCTCTAATAATCTTGCAGAGGGGAACAGTAGGCTGGATAATCTGTTGAATGCATTAGCATATGTTTGTGATGTGAATGTGCAAGGATGAGGAATATGAGGGAAAGGGAAACTGTTTATGTTAAAATAGTCTAGGTGGTGTAGTAGGTGAAAAATTGCCCCTTGTGGTGACATATTAAAGATACAGTGAGGTGATTATTAAAATGCCAGCATAAACTGAAAAGACATCTGATTTAAATTTCTGATGTTTCAATTTTCTAACTCTCCTGAGAAAAGAAGAATCAAAGCCTGGGTTTATTCGACTGCACAGCATAATAAGAAAGAAATGGTATTTAGGGGAGCAGTATTTGCAATCTTGATGTTTGGTATTGGTCAAAAAGCCTTAGAAGCAACTGGTCTGACAGTTTTTCTTTTCAGAATGTATCATGCATCTCTGTAAATTGCTTGTAATGTAATCAGAAAGCACTGACCTATAATCCACAAAAATAGCGTAAATAATACATTCTAGTTTAGTAAATCTTCTATTGGAGACAAGCTCTCGTGATAATACATGAATTACCTTATTCTGTTCTCTCCATTACCCTGTCAGTAGATGTGGCAAGATGCTACTGTTCTTCACAGCTCCAAAGCACTACTTACACTATTATGCATACAGATGTCCGGCTCCTTACTGTTTCAGTTATCTCATTCACTGAAGCAGTAAGTGTCCTTTACATAATTTTTTTTTTAGATTTATATGATCAAAGAGTACAAAGAGCACACAATTTACAGACTAGTGTGAAATGGTATTTGTGAACATACAGAATTATTCCAATGATCTATCCTCATCAGTCTGTTATTTATTTCATTCAATGGAAAGCTGTGTTAATGAAGACAAAACTCTGTATAGAGAAGGGTAAGAACTCTACATTTGGCCATTCATTTTCTCCTTGTTTCTTGTTTTAGTACAATTCAGACTTCAATATGATTTCTGCAAGACTAACGTTTTCCTACTAATGTGTGAAAGTCACAGTGTAACGAAAAATGTCCGGATAAAATCCAGATATGATAAACCACTTATCAACTTCACTGAAACTGTATCACTGAAATATTATTCAAGAGTAAGAAAGCACTGAAAAGTATTACTGATCTTCCAACTCAAAAATGAATACTTTATTTCAAATGTCTTGCCCCCACCCGTGTGTGTGCACTGAAGTGTGCAAGGTGCAGCATCAATTTTATCATACTTCTGCATAAACTGTTTGACCCAGAAAAATTTGTCATTCCTGTGTGATATAACTGTAGTTATTTAAAAAGTTAAGACGCTCTTGCGAAGCTTTGAAGTAGTAAAAAACATGATTATTTTTCAGTTTGAACCAAAAAATTAATAAAACTTTCAAAGATACACAGTACAGTAATTAATTATAGTGCCTCTGGGTTTTAAAATACTGTAATTTTCTAATTACAGAGCTTCCAAAGTCATATGTTCTGATTTGCTCTCTGATGCATGCATAAAACTTCTACTAAGGTTAAGAGAGGTAATATATAACTTCAGGAGAGGGAAAATATATCCAAAAAGACTTTTGTATAGGACACATGACAGATAATAATGTATAATAGAATCAAAATATATATTCATTTTTATGATAGATATTGGAATGAAATATTACATGCTGTCTGTCTAGACTTTGGAAAAATATCTAGTGAATACACCTGAGAAATGGAAAAAGAAGGGGACAAAGGGGTAAAATATGATCATTCATCCTAGATGTAATTTATAACAGCTTCAGAGTTTCTCTCGTGCTGTATTACTGTAGTTGCCAAATAAGATCACCATAGTAAGTCAAGTCCATTCTGTTTCCTCTCCCTCTTTTACAGGTTCCACGTTCACAATTAATTGTTCTGGGCAAGTAGTGGGAGGTGACAGAAAGTCAAATACATTTGAGGACTCTTCAGGGCTGGTGTTTTGAAGGCTACCATGTAATTTTTTTTTCTTCTATTGTAGCAAGGAGAATCATTCATTGTGGCTCTGAAAAAAAGCAGATTTGCAAGTAATTTATATGGCAGATGTTTTAGCTTTAAGTGACTTCGGAATGATGATTTCAATTTTAACAAAAAAAATGGGTATATTAGATCTCCTTCAAATTTGTAATAGTGCCAAGGCAAATTAATTTCATAAGGTAGTATCAATGCAAAATCCAGCTTTCTTTTTATATGATTATATCCCCATCTTCATATATATATCTTGTCCGGATTTTTCTTAGCAAATTCTATTTTGTCACCTAAAAGCTATCAAAAACAGTGCTTAGTTTCATTTCGTTTTGGTAACCATATATAGGATCTACCTACAGGCTCACTTATGTAGTTTTCATTCTGACCTTACCAATATGTGTATGCAGAATGAAAATAATGGTTCCACACTTAAAGATTGTTAAGATTACTATTAGAAAGGGTATGCTAACTTTTAGTTGATAATATGAAATTATGTTCATTGAAGTAAGTTTGTAAACTTTTAAGACAATTGATTAAACATATTAGTCCAAAACAGTACTTTCGAGCATATGGATTTCTAGTTATATCATGTGCAATGGCTCAGTTGTCGGAAAAGAGAATTCGGAACAAGGAACTCTTTGGCAGAAATAACCAATGTATTTTTTTCTCTGACTCCCATTTCAGATCAATTGGCACCATCCAAGAAGGTAGCTGGAGCATTGCAAAGCCTGTCATTAGAGCATTTACCTTTTAAGCATCTGTCCACCAATAAGAAATACTGAAGTATGTGTCAGATATCAAGGTTCCCTACACAATGCATGAATAAGGTAAGCATCACTAAAAGCAACCACTGGGAGAGACAGGAACTGTAGAAAATTTCATCTTCTTCACAGAAGACCTTAAAAAATATAAAGAATATGATACCTCCTGCAGAAAAGTAGATCTTGTATGTCTAGGATCTTGGTATACCTAGGTTTCAGACTAGACAAACATCCACCATTTGAGTAGTCCTGCACAAGACTATATGCAGGCAAATGGGGAGACAATTGCTCAAAAACTCTTATCAGCTGCCTTTTTAAATGATAAGCTAACTGCCTCTGTAGAGCTGAGTCATGGAGGTGTATTTTGAAAATACTTACTGGATCAAGCTCCTTAGAGTTACAGGAAGAGCAGTTTCTATTTGGGAATTCCAGCATGATTTAGACATAAATTAGAATTAGTGACTTTTAGTCATGCACAAAAGCAAAATTTTAGGCATTCTGCTTCAGAATGTAGAATTTAAAAACATAAGGTGGATCGTGCTATTTGCCATATGATAGAGTTTGATTCTGTGATGACTCCTGCTGTTTTGAAGCTTTTTAAGGAATCCGTCAACACAAGACAAAAAAAAAAAAAAAAAAAAAAAAACCTGACAGGTACTTTAATTAAAAGATGTTCACTGAAGATGGTGTTTTGTTAAATGTTTAAGTGCCCCTTACATTTCGTCAGGATCGCAGCCTGTGGTAGATGCTTGTAGGAGTCGTTACATTTTTAAATTTTACAAACAGTTGATGTCTCTGTCATACTCTTACCACTAGTTACCCAATAGAGAATGGCTGGTACTAACTTCAGTATAAATGAAAGAGAAACTGGTTTGCTGGTAATTCAAATGCTCATGATGTGATTCTAAAATTTGGAAGACAGTTATCCAGTCGTGTGATTTGATTCACTGCTGTTTTTCAGGTAGGGAACTGCAGTGTATAAAGTTCTATAAAATGAAAAAAGTAAGCAAGAAACACTAAAGAAATCAAATGTGTACAATGAAAAATATTCATCTATTGCTCATTAGCATAGGTAAAATTTACTGCTACATGACCTGGTTCAACTTGTAACAAAGCTGTCTACTGTATATTCTTTGATTCTCTCAGAAGTTGTTTTTGGTTCAAGAGTGGTGTCTCAGTACATTTGTCCAAGTAAAATTCCACAAGATAGAGATAATATCCAATTACTTGTTTGGCTGAAAATAATTTCCATTAAAATTGGAACAAAAGGCATAAGAAATACCACATCATCTTTAATAAATCTCATGATATTACAATGAATCTTGGAATGCTATAAACCAGCTTGTAATATGAAGCTCTCCGTTAATGCAGAAAATTGCACTTGGGAGAAATACCCAGCCTGTTTCTGCTCCATTGCAACAGTTTCACAGATGATGCTTTGCTTTGAATTTGCATGGAAAATATTTAATATTGCTGCCACTTTGACTGTATATGAACTCTGATATAGTATGTTCTGATATAGTTTGGTTACATATTTATATATGTTGAAGAGGAGTCTGAAATCTTTATAAATAATTATTCTTAGACATTTCTGCTTTTTACCAGCATCACTGATTTCCTCGTATATCATTCAAGGAGCATGAGTGTAATCTTTACAGTCTAAGAATAGGTGAAAATTACATTTTTTCTGTTCCCTATTACAATCACCCTCCTAAGTTTCCTGGTTTACCAACCCTATTCTTGTTACAGTCTCTGCCACAGAATAAGAATGAAATTTTAATGCCAGTGCAGTCTGTGAAACAGTAATTGGCTGTGCAGCTAAGTTATTGGGATTTGATCTGTTAGGTCCAGAATGTGCTTACAGGTTCACCAAACTATAACAGAAAAGAAGAATGGCAATCAAACAAGCAATGATGGAAAGGGCAGAATGTTAGATTTGACTACTGCCAAATCTAGTAGTGGGGAACTAAGAAATTCGTTTTTTGGCTGGGAAAATTTCCTTGAATTCTTCCTCTTCTGTCCTCTCCCTGAAAATTATATTGTGCGTGCTAATGTATTTGCTCATAGGCCTTCTTGTGAATGGTAGCAATAACCATGCTATTGAAATTCAAGAAATAACAGCTATAAATGAACATAAATTTGTATCTTATACAATTCTTTTTTCAGTTATTGTAATGAATGGATTTGGCCCATGAAATGAATTATCTAGTGCATTCATATCATTCTCTAATCTTTTCCCAGTAGATCTAACATCTGAATTATTTTCTTTTATATTTTGACTATTGCTGTATGTTGGGAGATATCTTTGATTAACTATCACTGCTAACTGAATACTTAAGGTCAGTTACTACTCGGTTATAAAGACATAATCACAGTATTTGGGTTTAGTAGTGTTACTTCAGTTTTACACAATTATAATTCACATATGAATTTGACCATTATGTGAAATTCTGATCCTAGTCAGCAGGTAACACTCCCTGATTTTTATGGAAGTAGCATTTTGTTCTAGGTGCCACAGGCAATTGCTGCAGCTTACTTAATGTGTTTAAATGTTTGAGACAGTTCTGCTAGTATTCCTTGCCTTATGCTTTTGTGTACTACATTTTATATAAATGTTGTTCCTTCAGTTTGCACCATGTCATAGTCTCAGTGTTTCCTATAATACAGCCTAGTCTTAGACATTCTGATTGGTTTTATGTTGTTGGCAGTTATTCTTCCTCAAAATTTCTGCCTCTTCACACTCTTTTTCATGTCTCCATGAGCTATGCTTTATTAACTGTCCATTTTGAAAGACACCATGAGAGTAATATACTATCATCTTAAAGAACAACTTTCACTTTGTCTACCCTAACACAGTTCTCTGTGTTTTGGCTCTTTAAAAGAATTACTGAAAAAGCACTATTGATATTATTAACACGATATTATCAGCTTCAGTCGTGTAACTCTCAGAGGGACAATGTTCACAGCAAATGTTCTGTTCTTCAGCACTACGTGTAATTTTGTAAAGGAAAGGAAAAGGCATAAATTTAGAAGAATTCCATGAGATGAGTTATCTACAGATGAACCCTCTGTGATTTCCCCATTCTAATCTCAAGTGAAGATTAAAAAAATGAATGACACTTTTGCTGTGCAATTGAATACTTCAGTGCAGGTGATTTGACAGCCATCTCTATGAAACAGCAGATGGTGGAAGAATACTCTAAGGTGGATTCTTTTTTCTCTTTCCAGTAGATTCTTTCATACCAGTGAATAATTGATGCAGAAGGGAAATTCATGGCATAAACTCCTTACTAGAAACATCAGAATTGTTTGAGAAGGAAAACAATAGTTTATTATTATAGGAGGGGGTTGAATGTTATTTAAAAGGTGTCTGTTATGAAACATTTTTAAAAACATTTGCAAAAGAGTAAAAGGTACCAAGGCTTATGGTTGTGTAGTCTGTGTACATTCAAATTCTTACTGTTAGCAAAAGGCAACATCCCATACATGCGTTTATGCAGAGCTCAGAGCTTCTTGTCCATTCAGATAATGTTTTAACAACCTGACAATCTAAGTTAGTACAGAAAATCCTCAAGAATAATGCATTTAAAATTGTTATTAAAAAAAAAAAAAAAAAGCCCCTTCCTAGTATCTACCCCCTTTCCCTGGTGTTAGGTTCACCTTCCAGTGTTCTTCTGGGTTGTAAGGTTGATGCTTCAGTCATCTTCAGGGTACATGGGACAGGGAGTTTTTAAACGTTGTTAGCATCCTGAGGTCTTCACTGGGAGGACTACCCAAGGACTCTGCAAGCTGCACCTGAGCTCCCTGAGCCCCAGGGCACCCCCAGGGCTGCTGCTGGTGACACAGGGACTGCCCGGGGGTGTTGGGCCTTTCCCTCTCCATGGCACTGCTGGAGCCAAGTGCCTGAAGAGAAGGCAATGATTGCTTTTCCACTTGGCAGTTGGTATCACTGCTTAAGCCAGCTGGGGCCATGGCAAGAGCAACGCAGCCCTGAGACCTGTCAGGTCAGGTCAGTACAAAGCTTCTACTACTAATGGCAAGAATTGTACTTACAGGGCTGCACATCACGTGAGACTGTGCCACACAGAATGGTTGAGGTTGGGAGGGACCTTTGGAGATCATCTAGTCCATCACCCCCCTGGTCAAACAGGGTTACCTAGAACAGGTTCTCAGGAAAACACACAGAGGGGATTAGACTCCCAGCATTTGGGGAAACTAATCAGGTAACTCTGTTTGGATCTTTTTAATTTTTTCCTGAGGTGTTCATTTTTTTCCTATCTAAAAAGAAATGATGTGTTCAAACATGTGGAAGGTCATGCTTCTCTTTATTTTCTTGTTTATATCTCCTCCTCCCACCCTGTCCTCATGTGGTATTGTACAATAGAAAACAGAAACCTAAGAAAGTCTTTTTAAAAAAAAAAAAAAAACAAACCTCTGAGGAGTCAGCAATAGCCTGAGGAAAGCAGTGGGCAGGTAGGTGAGGGCTTCAGTACCTGGGCTGCACTTTCTAAGGAATGGTTATCAGAGATTCAGGACAAAAGAAGTGTTCCAGCATGGCCAAGAGAAGATACGGTGTTAGATTCTGTATTGGCCAAGAAAAGCCTAGTTTGAGAGATCTGTGAGCAGCTGGGTATGTATCAAAATGGGAATCTCTCTATCCAGACACTAACAAACTGTTTTTATACAGCAGTAGTTACAGAGTTTATGTTCTTAATACATGTAATGTTCTCACTTGAGTATATTGATATTACTGTATACATCTGTAAGAGGTAAATTTGACAATTCTAACACTTAAAATATAATGCATGTTTTTATTTAAAATGTTAGTAGAATTCTTTCCTTTTTTCTGTGTATCTTTACAGCAGTAAGAGTAGGCCTTTTTTCAAAAGAAACAGTTCTATGCAAAAAGCCACAAACCATAAAACTTCAGCGAGTTATATTAATGAGTTATAACATGAAAGAATGTTCAAATTATTTTTCTCTAAAATGAAAATGTATGGAAATGATATGCAGTGATGAGTTGAAACAGCAACTATACTAAATCTACTGCTCTAATTTAAATGTGTTCGATGAAATAGATTCAGTAGATTCCTAGGCCATTTTGAGAGGAGGAAAAAAAGATATTTTCTGAATCACTTAAATGAACATTCTGCCTCTGAACAAGACAACATCGCCTTCTGCACTGAAGCAGCAAATCAGATAAACATTCAGTTTTCTTGAATGTTGACGTATGGTTTCCCGTGGTACCAAAAGGATATACTTGGGCAAATATTTAATTCTTACCATTATTGTTGATGATTGCTATCAGACATACGATATCATTTCTGTTCAGTTTACAAATACCTGGCAGTTTTAAGGCTAATAAATACAAATAAGCAAACTGTAGCACAAATCTATGCAACTCTCTCAGAAAAACAGCAATCAAATCTTTGAATGTAATAGTGAATAGATTTGCACCAGTTTCACATGCATATGAGTTCAGAGCAGCACTTTATAGCTGGAGAAAAGTCTTTCAGCTTTTAACTAACTCTTTATGGGTTGGGGTTTGGGGAGTTTGTGGTGGTGCTGGTGGGTTTTTTTGGCATTCAGCCTTCAGAGATTTCCCTTAGTTTTGTCTCTCAACCATTGTTGAATTGCCAGTGAATTTTCTGCCCTGTTACAAAGAATGTTTTTTGAAGTGTTCTAAATGGGATGGCCTTTTAAGGTGTACACCCTGCTGCTTTCTGAGGAGAAGGGTAAAGCTTCATTCTTAATGCTTCTGAAATTCAGTTGGAGCCATTGCTTTCTGCAATGTTCCTGCAAGCATGGGGCATTGCTGTGAAGCCATTAGTTCTGAACAGCTGCAAGATACTACCAATCAGAAGTTTATTACCATTTTGTTAATGCTAAGCAGATGTTTTTCAGTACATTTCTATACAGTTCTACCCTTTATACTGCAGTTAGATCTCATTTTAAGCAAAAGCCATGACCTATGATGCCACAGTATGATTAAGATATGCAAATGTTGATTTTTTAATTGAGATCACTTTATCAAAGTTAAAGTATTTATACGTGTTTGATTATTCGTTTATCTTCCTCTCGTATGTTTTGTTTAGGTGAAGCTATACTTATCTAATTATTTCAAGCTTGCTTGATGAATCAGTCCCTCCAGACTGGTAATTAATTTAGATGGCATTCTCTGAACTCTGAACTCATTGCAATATATCATCTTTTTGCTCCACAGGAAGGTGGAGTTTTGGCAATGCCACATGAACAGAAACCATTAATCATCCCTATGTGATGCTTTGTATATGCAACCAAATCTAGCAGTGGCTTTACTGGGTCCAGTAGCCTAGAGTGAATGTTAGAAACACAGGGTCAAACTCAACTGAAGTTTAAAGTATTTTATCTAAAATTAATTAGTCATGCTTCCTAAGGGAGTGACACTAATAGACTGTCTTAAAAACATGCAGCTCTGCTAACTGATTGTAATCTTACTTAAAAAGGGTAGTGGTCTCAAGGATAATACGTTTCCACAAAATTCATAAAAAAGAAGTCATGATTCAGGCTAATCTGTGAGCTTAATACCCACAGATACTAGAATATCTATCTATATGAAAGGAAGATACAGTGAGAATCACAATAACTGGAAAAAAAACAAAACATTTTTTCATTCTGTTTGTGTTTTACCCAAGAAGAATAATCCAACTGTAAGATGCAGATCTAGGGGAATTATAGAAATAGAGCTGGATTTCTAGAGATCAAGTCCATTTCCTGTCCCACAGCAGGATAATTTAAATCTTTTTTTTGGACAGATGTTTGTTTAACCTGCTAAACCTTTAAAAGACCTGCAAGGATAGAAAGTTCAGTGATCCCTCAGTGCTATACTACTTTTACAATGTCAAAAACTTCTTAACTCTCAGACTCCATTACTTCTACTGCTTATAAGTGTAGGCTGATAAGCATTTTGCTAATTTTATCCTCTTGTCAGTCACTCTCTCATACAATGAAGCCAACATTTTTTCCACTGTGAACCTCTACTGTATAGATTCTTCTAATCCTTTCTGGCTTCTTTGTGTGAACAAAAAGTAGCAGAACACTACAGATAAATGGGTATAGAAGAAACCTGTGCTTCCGTTATATCCATCTCCATGAAAATAAGGAAGCCATTTTATATTTACAACTGGCTGCTGGATTCTGTTATTTGGAAAGGGATGAGGTAGAAGCAGGGAAGATCACAGGCTCTTGACAAGCCTTTCCTCTCTGTCTGATGAAGAAATGAACTGGAAATGCAAAGAGAGAGAGCATGTAGTTTCCTGTATGGTATCGTATATCCTGTGTCATACCAGTAAAGTTGCTCGCCCTTACATTTTTGTGATTTACTGGAAAGTCAGAACATTTTGTACAAAGGGTTTTCTGTCTTTTAACAACTTCAGTTTCTTGGTGTATATTGCTGTATTCACAGGAACATTGAAAGCTATCAGCTGACCTTGGAATCATGTTGGGTACATTTATTTATTGATTTATTTCTATAAATACATATTTATAGAACATAAGCCACTTCTTTCTCTAAAGACGATGCAGCCAAGAACAGCCTTTTATTGTGAACGTTTGATCCATGGCAGAACTTGCAATCTCCTATTGCTGCACAAACTGTGAACAGACAAGGCATACAGGAAATACAGTTACCATTTTATACGCAGGGAACTGAAGATGCCAAATGACTTGCCATAAAAGCAGTGAAGAGAAGAATCAAACACTGTTTTTCTCTACACTGCAATGAAGTACTTTTAGCACAAGACCACTTTTTCTTTGTGTTTATGGAGTCTATATAAACATACAGAGAGATGCGCTATCGCTTTGTTTACCATTTCTGTCTACATACAAGTCTTGTTACAAATTAGATAAGAAATAAGTAAAGCTACTGTTTTGCAGTCAGCTTACCTGACACTTTTATTGTGACACTGTGCCAGTCATACTTTGAATATATTTTCCAGCCGTTTCATACTTTTGTCTCTTTACACTTGAGGAGAGGGAAAGCACACTGACAGACTTACCAGCTGTTCTTGGTGTTATCTTGACTAGTTATAATGCTCAGTAGGGGATTTTGTTCCTTCATGAATTATGAAACTCTAATACCGTTCATTGTGGTGTTGTGAGATTTTATAAAATCTACCAGGTGGATCTTCTGTTCTTGTCTGAGAGCTGTCGTTATCTTTCTAAGAACTCCTGAGTGCCTAAATGTGGCTAGAACTCAGTAAATAAAACCACGGGATAATCTTTACAAATGTTGCATGATCTCTCATGACCCATAAATTTAGATACTGTAAGATAATGCTGTAGTATTCATTCTCAGTGCAAGTTTCCCTGCAGTTATACTTTGAAAGTGAGGTTTCACTTCATATGTATGTGAGTATTTCCCTGTGCAGATGAATGTGTGTGAATAGCAAAGCCATAGAATGAATTAAATAACATTTGTCATGTACTTTCAATTGATTTGCTTCCAATTTGCCCATTAATCCATTTTGAGAGGTACCTCTGAGAATATCTTTTTAAAACTACACATTAATGTGCAGATTTCTTATGGATATGAGGCATACTGGAAGTACATTTACATTCAAATGGGCGTCTGAGGGCAAGAAAAAATGGTAGCAAATAGGGCTGTGATTTGATTTTCTGAAGATACGTTTTCAGGCATTGGGAATGTACCTGTGCATTTTGGGCAGTAGAAGAGAAATAAATAGTATGAACCTTTTGGGGACCGAAAGCAATTTTAATTTAAAAAAATAGAGGAGGAAGAAAATACCCCAAACCCACATCAACAAAACCTGAGGCATGCTGGTGAACATGTACAGCAATTGCTATAAAAAGCCTTTTATAGATGGTTTAATTATGTTGCCCTCTGCTGGAATTACAAAAGATTGCAGCTTGATGCTTTGTAGAGGAAAAAAGAAAGAAAAGACTGGAAGAAGAATGAAGAAGGAAAAGGTTAGAAAGAAGTCGTTCTACACTGCTTAGCAGAATATTTCTGGATTTGGAATCTGAAAGGGAGTTTGGGGTTTCTTCTGCTCTGCAAGGGGTGTTGTCATTTCCGTAGAGATAACTCTATAGACAGGAGAGAGCTCTCAAGATTGAACTTGTCAGTAATCTTGACTTTATATTGTATCCTTGAATTTACAGGCACAGAAAAAGGAATGATTCCTGAGTTATGGAGACAGACGAGCTCATGGCTGGTGCGGGAACTGCCATATTTATACGCTGCCGTCAGGTTGGCTAGGTGGCCCTGGAGGTGTAGGAGTCAGCTGGCGGGGAACTCCAGGTCCAAGGGAATGAAGGGGAGGGAGGATCGTCCGAATCTGCAAGTAGGTCCTGCTGTTGAGTAGGCCCCGTATTCAAGTGGCACATCCTTTATCTTTTCCCCATCATCTGTTCTGCATTCCTAGAAAGTATTCAGGCTCTGAGCGAGGCCAAATAAACAGTCTATCAGCTCTTTGGCAGCATAATTGCCTGCCCTACTGTCTTTTGTCTGGTTCACTGGCTTCAATGGGAGCGTCGCAGGCAGAGTGATAAAATGAGAGTGTGAGCAGTGAATGGGGCCGTGGCACATCAAACTGCAGACAATTAAGTCTCACAACAGTTCTCTAAGAGTGAACTTCTGGTCTTACTGATGCTTATGAGCGTTTACCACCCTTTCCATAGTTTTCCTCAGAGCTGAAGTGAATGGCCAGAAAAAGACAGCAGAAAGGCACTCTGTCGGTAACCAGAAGCTTAAAAGAACACTGGCCAAAGAGGAGATACCTAAGAAAACCTATTGCGTGTTTGTATATCTTTTTTCGAGCCTGTGGTAGCACAAAAGCCAATGTTACAGACAAGCCAAAGCCTTTGCAGTTTTCTTGTGCCTTGATTTTTAGAGGAAAAAAAATAAACAATGCGATGAGCTGAGCACAAACAGTGTTCGCGGAGCTGGCTGGCTGTGTGGGGGTGTGGGCAATCTGACTGCACTGAGCAGCAAACAAAACCGGCAGAGAGAGGCTTGAGAACAGACAGGCAGCGAGTCTGTAAAACAAACAGAGCCTGTTACGTGCTCAGTGCCGAGGACGGCTCTGTGACACATCGTGGCAAAAGTGCTTAGTGAAAGCGTTCAGTAAACTAACAGATAGTTCCCATGACCCTGAGGCTGGTTACTCCTGTTGTCACAGCTTTGGTTGGATAAATTTTATTCGGAACCTTAAACATCTGTCAAGAAACAACAGTCAGAAATGTAACGAGATGATATCTTTTTTGATATAGTTCTGGCACAGGCAGATTGACCTAATGTGTTAGTTAAAGCAGCTGAAAGTTGCATGCGGTTCTGAAAAGACCTGACTACTCTATAGTTGAGGTCACTGATTTTACAAGCTGGAATGATCCCTAAAAGCAAACGGTCTTTTCTTGTAAAGAATTGGAGAATGTGTGAATCATTCGTGGCAGCAAGTTGAAGATCAGACTCATTTTATGTAAAAATTACAGATCACGGCAGCACTCCTTGGTCCTATAAAATGCACTGGTAATAGTTTTATTCCAGCCACTTCATTCACAGATTTCATGTTCTCCATTCACTTTAACAAGGTCACTTGCACTTTTAATATCAGGAGAAAAAAATGGAAGGTCTGGTTCTCATTAACCAAACTGATGACCCAAGTTAGTTCTTTTACCTGCTGGGTTTCCCAAATTAAGTCCTGTGTTATGAAACTTATTGTTATAAAATACGATTTTGCTTGTAGGGCATAACAAAGCTGTTTAATACGATAAAGAAGTGGGGTGGTTTGGGGGATGGATGGGGGAACACCTGCTACCTGAGCTCTCAGAAAAGTAAAATAGCACCTTTTTATTTATTGCGTACCAGTATGATACTTAGGTTCAGCAATAATAACAATGCATAAAAATGGAAGAACAGTAAAATGCATGATTATAGACAAGCGTAAAAACAAGTTAATTGATCTTATCTATGCTAACTGTGCGAACTAGTGTAGGACGCAGTTTGGCCAGGAGGAGAACAAACACCAAAACCAATTACTATTTAAGAAGCTGAAGGGAATAGACTATGTGAATACTGATTAACTACATTTAAAATATGCTACACAGTGGATGAGACAAAGGTGTGCATTTGTGAGCATTATTGTTCTTGGAATTGGAATTTCTTTAAAGCAATTTTAAATAGCTGCATAGCGAAGTGAGGCACTAAGGTGTTATAAGTCATAGACTAATTTTGTAATAATTTCGGCAGTCTGATAGAGGTTCTGTAGACACACCTGAGGGGAGAATTGTTCTGCGTTTTTTTTTTCATATTCTTGAGAATGATCTTTTGTCCCTCTAAGGCCTGTGTACTCTGGTCTTTGCTGTTTCTGAACTTGATCCCAAATAAGCCAGTAATAAACTTTTCATAGAGTTGAATTTTGCTTATAATCTGTTCACAGGAAATAATTCTTATTCATCTGTTTGTGGGAAGAAACAGTTACATTGTCATGGTGTTTAATATATATGAGGAGAATACGGTTATTTTATGCAAAAATGGAATTTAATTAGAGATATTTAAGTCATTTTTTTTGCCTTAAGTGAGGTAATTCCTAGTTTTCACCAATGCAAATATGTGGGGAAAAAATTCAGCATTTTCCTCTCTTAGCAATATGATTACTGTGGATTATATGTGGCTTCAGAGATGTACAGAAAGACTGCAGTATGTCAGTCTTCAATGCAAGGTCTAGGCGGCAAACTTCAGACTACATTTGGTCAGAAATATTTCACCACAAGAGACGTGTTACTGGAAAATGTTTCAATGTAACCATTTTCTTCACTTTTCTTCTTTATTTTTAGTAGTCAATATTTTCAAAAAATGTGTGTTTTGAAAAAAACATCCACTGGAAAGCTTTCTTAATCCAAGATACGATTTCGCATCTAAATGAAAAAAGGAACCACCCCAAATCAATCTACCTTGAACAGGTGTTTAAGCCTGTTGCCTTTGCATCCCAGATAAGTAACCTAACCAGTGGACACTTGGCTAATCTGAAGTGACACACTAGTGAAATTTTTGAGAGAACATGACTTCCTCCAAACGCAAAATGGAAAAATTAGCCTCATCCAATTTTTTTCACAGTAAGATGTAACCACTTACCATACTGCTCTCCTAAAGAGAGAGATTATGAAAGCAAAAGGGTAGAAAAAAGAAGACTCAAAACACTGGTAGAGCTGCTTCCCCTAATTCACCTCTAAATTGGATTGTCAGTGGTAATATGATCTTTCATTAAAAGAAATACTGGCTGTAAAAGAAGTTACTGGCTGTAACTCTCCACATACACACACACACATACATACACATTCATTTAACACGAGGACTGTTTCCTGAAGGCAACAGAAGGGACTGCACCCAGTACCATTTTTTGACAAAAATCAAAAAGACTGCATGATAATGAGTTCTTTTCTTTGAAAATGAGCTCATTACTGTTCGTTTCTCCCTGCTTTTAATCTGTTCTTCAAGTGTGTGTCATCTTTAAAAATTTCAGAGGGCATTTTGTGAATCTGTGACAAAAGCAAAGTTAAAAAATAGACTCCCTCTAATGAGAAACATATTCGTACTTCAGTCACAAAGGTGGAAAATAAATTACTGAAGAAGGAAAAGAAAGGATAGGCCACATATCAGAAAATTATACAAATATATATATATTTCCTCTTGTAGCATATTGGAGCTGGGCTGAGATTATTTTAATGTTACAATTTATGAATGAAGAATTTAATTCATACAGTGATAAACTGAGGGATAATTTTTGATGCCATGTGAACTTTAACTGTTTCAGATTTTTCTTGATCTGACTGCTTCTTTGTTGTCCATGTAGGTGACATGTTGTGTATAGAAGGTAATACATTCTTATCTATTCATTAAAGTACTTGTATACAAGGATAACTTTAAGCACATTTGTTTACCCATCTACATAAACAGGGTTTGATGGAATCTCTTGTAAGTGGTTCAACTTGCTCATCAAACAACAGTCATATTTTGCAGAACTGAACATTAAATTCTAAGTGATTCTGTATGTGGCAGCAACCATCCCTTATTTTCTTTTTCTTTGTTCTCCTGAATCTTCCTGAGTTTTTACATACTTTCATCAAATTTGGTTGCTATGTTTTCTCCGTAAAGCAGTACATGCTAAACAGTTTAAAGATGTTTTAAGTATTGAACTTCTGCTTTTGTCAATGACGGAAGATTTTCTTTTGACAGACAGCGTAAGAATTCAGAGATAAAAATTTCTTCCAATTTTCACTGTTTCTTTGTGCGGCATTCCTTTGTATTATTTCAGGTGACTCAGCATGAGTCAATTTTATGACAATGAAAGAACCATCTATAATTGAGAAATGGGCTCTGAATCTGTGCAGTTTGCAAAAATGATGGCTTAAAAAGGCAGCAAAGTCCTTTAAAAATGTTAAAATAGTTGCCCTCATTAAGACTTTTTTGTTTGCACTGTTGTTAGCATATATAGTTAATAGAATGGAAACAAGGTCAGAGACTTTAGTAGCTACTCAGGGAGGTATACTCATCTGTAATAACAGCTTCACAAGGCTCAGCTAGAGGCACACTTTTTCCTATTGTATTGTATTTTTATTTATGCTTCATGTTTTATATACTGTCTTCAGTAGACTTTAAAGTAGATTTCCTGTACCAGACAGGCACAAATGGTGACTGGTATGCTTTTGGTATAAGTGAAAACTGATTAATACCAATAGGAGTAATATGCTAAGTGCAGAACTGTCCCATAGTTACTGAGTGCTCAATGTAACGTGCTAAATATATTTACTATAAAAGATAACGGCTGTGGTACCTGGAGGTCAGACATTTTATGCACAAAGATTGGGAATTAGTTTTGCTTCTGTGATGTATGCCAAAAATTGTGTCAGATGACAACTGGCCCTGTCAAGGCCTAGAAAGTACACAATTTTTGTCTCACTTCGACTTTCATGTGCAGATTAGCTGCCATTGCTGCCTTTTAGCTCTTCCTAATATAAGGACTTCTGCATACTAAGCACCACTTAGGTACTAATTACTGCAAAGGTGTGGAAGTGATGAATCCCTGCTTTCGGAGAGCTACACAGGAACGTATATAGTACATCTCCTAAGCATTTTGATAGCTTCTGCATTTCCAAGGTGCTAAAGTAAACCCTTTACTCATACTTGTTCAAGGGCGGTGTGACTTCCCAACAGCTTCTGCTAAAAGTCATGATGTAATTGAGCACTGTGTGCTAAAATAGGACACTAAGACCTAGGACAGGGTGATCTGAAGGGCATAAAGCTTAATTTAAAGCCCAGATTTTGTTAGAAGCCCAGGAGTAGATAGTGGTTTATATGAATAAATATAAACACGTTTTACATACTTAAAATGCATGCATCGTATTCACTCTGCTATAGGTTAGTATGCAGGATGTTGTAGAGAAACTCCACATTGCCTGGAATACTGAACCTCGTTTGAGAGCTCTGCCTTCTACCAGAAGAATAAATGTTACTGAAATACGGAGTTTTTCTAACGAAGATCATGTCAGTTCTCAACTTTGGCTTCCAAAGAGAAGGGAAGTTGCGAGTTTGGAGTTGGGTTAAAAAAAAAAAAAAAAAAAAAAAAAAAAACAAGATAGCAATTCAGTTTAAAATTGACTTTTGCGGGAGAATCTGTAGATTCCTGTGCTGAACCTTTTGAGCTTAGTATTGAAAGAGGGATAAATGTAGATAGAGTAGAACACATGAGACAGCAGGGAGGATTTATTAGACATTGTGTTGGGTAACCTTTGAAGATAGGAGAAAAACAGGCATTATAATTAGCTTTCATAGAATAAAATGACAGATGGTAATAAGGAATGCTTAATACTGAGTATTTTTATAAAGAATTATACACATCCTTTTAAATAAATGTTTAATATTAATTTCTGACAGAAACAGTTGCTGTAAGAACATGAAATGAGTTCAGCCCATTTAAAACAAAGATTACAATAAACACACACATGTTATAAAAGCTACCAGTATTACTTTTAATCAGATCGTACTACTGGGTTTTTCTGGGGTGGGGGGGGGTTGGTAGTTTACTCCAAATAGCTGAATTATTAAACTTCAGCATGAAGTTAGATTCAGGCTTTTAGGCCTTAAGTACTTAAAGGTCAACATCTAGGTTATAACTTTCCAAGCACTAATTATCCTTGGTGTTTTTTAAAATCAAGCCCTTTTTTTTCTTTTTTGTGGAGATACTAAAAAATACATTTCTGGATAGTGACTTGATTTATTTAAATGTCTTAAACACCTAGTTTGACCTCAAGTTTTCCCATCTCTTTTTGTTGTTTTAGGATCCGCATTTTCTATTGCTAGTGATTTTGGCACCCACATTGAAATATTTCATATGGACTGCTAGGTTGAGCAAAATAGATGCAAATTCCTAAAAGAAGAGATGTTTTCTTGCTTCTGTGAATCTGCTGAGCTGAGCAATAGCGTTACACTCTTTCGAGGTTTTCCATTTGGTAGTGCAGCTGATTTCAAACCATTCCTGTTTTTCACACAGTGTGAGTTTAGTTTGGAGCTCATACATCACTGACCACATGCTAAAAAATGGAATTCCATTTACATTTAATATATCTATCTTCATCCTATTTCTTTTTTCTGGAAGTCTTGTTAGGCTCATATCCTTCTCTTCCTAGCACACCTCCTTTATTGCCTTAGGGTGCCTTTTAAAAGCATTGACTTAATTCTTGATGGAACACTTCTCTTTCTTTCTTTTCCCTCTCCATATAATTATGTAATGGGCTGTTAAAGAGACTTAATAGCCCTCTCAGTGTGCAGAGAAATAATTTAGAGAAAGATATATCTGCCTGATTAATAAAAGGCTGGCACTTCAGCATCATGTATCATCTGAGCATCAAGCAATTAAAAATAACAGAAAAATGCATGAATTGTGATGCCACCTATTCTGTCTTAGTCTGGGAGATTTTGACTTTGGCACAAGGAGTTCTGTTTCTATAGTTGAAGTTTGTGTTGCAAGCATAAAAGAAAGAAAAAAATACAATACCTTAAAAAATTGCATTGGTTTTGAAGACATAGTCATGAGAGTATTGACAACCTTTTAGCTGGTTTACTCTTTTATTTTTCTTTTCTAATTTTTATGATGTGTATCTGTATGGGTTATTGGAGTTTTGTGTTACAGGCCATTGCTGGGACTTCGCTGTTTTGTAGGCTAATGACTGATAGCATAGGATAACCATAGATAAGAACACAATACCTAGCATTCTGTCAGGAGCTGTCTCTCAGAAAGTTACTTTTATCTGTAAACTTTTATTTGTCTACTGCAATGAACAATGAGTATTGACACTTAAAACAGTTAAGATTTAGTCAAAGATCTGGTGGGTAACTGACATGCTGCCATGTTCAGTTTTGCAAAGAATTTATGTTCTAAGCCAGAAACAAGTTACCCTGCAAGAGACTTTTTAGACCTACTTATATTTAATTATGCAGATAAACAATACTATGTATTAGTACCCCTATTTATTTAACAAGTTTGGAAATAGAGATAGCTAAAAAATCTGCAACATAGACTGAAGTGGGGTTAGATGGTGACCCCTCTCTGTTCACTTGTTCAAGCTTAGTCCTGGACTGTGTACCTTTTAGACTACTGCAGCAATAACACATGACTGAATTTTAGATTCTGTGAAATTGGAGAGAATATCTAGTTATTCTCTGTTCATTGGTATGTGTTTCTGAGCTCCTGTTTTTCTTTCGTCATAATAGGTAGCGTTCCATCCTGTTTATTAAAAAAAAAAATTTTTTTTGTTTTAAGATCAGCATTCAATCCCTTTGGGTAATCATGTGCTGTGATTTTCATATCAGAACAGTTATCTTGTATTCTGCAATTGTGGGGGGGACACGGGAATCAACTTTCTAAAAATTCAGCACTTTCTTTGGAAAATACTGAGGATCCCAAGAGTTATCGCGCACACAGTAAAATAAAAGGGTCAATTTAGTCTAAAGAATAATGGGATGAATGTAGTAAACTAAAACTCTGTTGTGAAGATAATTTGTACAACTTTATATTACTGTACTACATTTTTGATTGATTTTGGCCTGACAAATTTAGCAAAGCCCAGATCTAATCTTATAAACAATTACAGAATATAAATGAACCTGTATGAACAATTGAGCTGAGTTCAGCTCAGACTGAAAATATACTAATCTGATGTGCTGTGAGTTTTGAAACTGGCCTCTGAAAAATCCCTAAACCAGCTGCAGCCACTTGCCGGGGCTTTGAGCAAATAAAAAATTTGTTTCGAACAAGGGCTATTTAGAGCAGGAAAGAGTTCATCTAATATTTAAGGAATATGGAAGAATATTCAAAGACTTACTTTTCAGTTTGTCTTTTCTTTATAACTGTGCTATCATGCAGGACATTGTACTTAGAAAGTACAGAAAATAGGTGCTGTTCTCAGTAGTCTCTCTCTGGTCCCACAGTAAAAGAACTGAGAGGCTTCTGTGCTGCCTATTTAGAGCATGAAAAAAAGAGACATTTCAGAATGAGATACGGAAGGAAATGAGAGCCTTTTCCCTGATCCCAAGAAGTACTAATTCAGGCTTTCAGGTTGCAAATGTCTTTTGAGGGATGGAATCTGTCACATACTCTAAAATTATGTGTTGGATCAGTGAATGCTAAGGAGGCCCTTCTCACACAGTGAGGAGTTGCATTCACTGCTACCTTGTGATGTTTCTTTCCTTTCCAAACAACCAGCTGAGGGGGCTATGGAAAACACTACTGACTCACTGCTGATGTTGCTCTGCATGTATACACACATGCTTCTTCATATTGGGCCATTTCAATCGTAAGAAATACGATTTTCTGTCACGCACGTTAAACAGTATAGGAAGTATCACAGAGACATGGTGAGTAATAAGGATGAGGGTTTTAGCCAAACTAACAAGCTATTCAAAAATTTGAAAGCTCCACTGCTCTTGCTGCAACCTGTTGATTGGCTCATTTGAAATAACATTTAAAGAAGTCATACTGAAACAATGCTTTTTGGCCCTGGACTTTGTCTCTTAATTGCACTTGGTTTCGAATTTCAAAGAGACAGGGCTCTTCTGCAAAAATAGCAGCTTTAAATATTTGCTTGTCATTTGTTGTGGCAATCAAGGTGTAATAATTACTTTCTTGTGGAAGAAGATGATTTTGAAATCACAAAACACATAAACATTTATTGATCTAATCTAAACATTGCTAACTAAAACATATAGTGATATTTGAAGTTATATATGAAATTAGTTTTCTTAAGCCATGTATTTTTCATTCCAATTTCCTATTGTATTGCTTCTTTGTACCAGACTTAAAGATATAGAAGACATAAGTTGTCCTGGGAAGAGGCTGGATCACAACCAGAAGCTTCTTTCTTTCCTGTGAGTACTGGGAGTTAAGGCATTCCTGTTGGGTCGGTCACCTTGAGATGATAAAGGATAGTGTCTTCAGATTTCTTTGTATTTTTCATGTTCAGAGAAAAGGTATTTCACTACATAAAAGTGAAAGGTGTGTGTGTGTGAGAGAGAGAGAGCATGTTTCCAGAGGTATGTTGCAAGAAAATGTTGGAAGTTTTGCTGGGTGATCTTATCATGTTAGTGTGCACTATATGGTCTGTGAGAGAAAAGTATGTTAACCACTAGAACTTAGAAGAAAATGCTCATCCATAAATTAAAAAAGAAGAAACCAAGAAGTAAAATCTGTATTGATTTTTATAGGGTTATGGACGGTAGAATCCATTTATAATAAGCAAAATGAAACAGCAGTAATGAGAACTATTTTGTGATCTTATAAATCTCTGAGACAGCTCTTGAATTTTTTATTCAATCCTGTTTTGTAGAATATATATCCTCACCAGAAACAGGTGTAAATTAATCTGTAATATGCATTTTATGTGGTAAAGTGTGTGAAACTTCTGCGATGACTGGACATTTTCATTGGTGGAGCATGTTCTACGGATGAGATATGCAGCTCAGTGAGCATGTAAGTGGCAATCCAGCTTCTGAAGTATGCATTCTGTTAAATAAAGCTTTGCAAAATTTTAACAGTTAATGTGTATACAGTAGTTCAATCTGGAAGGTGCAGTCAGTTGAAACTCTAAAAGAAGAAATGGATCAACAAAAGACAGATCTTTGTTACTAACATATGCAAAACAAAGTTGTAAATTATGCATCCTGATTATTAAAATATGCAAATTGACCCACCATATGAATAACAATTTGACTAGAAAAATATATACATAAGTCAGGGAGGAATCAGGCTGAGCAACTTGACATGTGCATTACGTAACTTGATCACAGAAGTAAATGAAATATTAAATGACAGATACATTATTTAGGTAAATCATTAAAGAAAGCTAAAAAGATTGAAGATCTGATCCCTTAGTGCTTCTGATATTCTCAGTGGCACAACAATTGTTGTGAAGATCCAAGACCTTGCAATCTGACCAGGTTTACTTCCACTGACATTATCATGAGCACCATTTCATTCTATACCTATATGGAAGCGTCAGAAACTGAATTTGGCAAACTTGATTAAGAGAAATAGCATGCGTCCTTGATTTAGTGCTTAGCAGAGTTTGGGGTTTCTTTTTTTGCCCTCTTGTTCTTTTTTTCTTTTGTTGTCTGTTTTCATGATGTGGCACAGGAGTCTGTGAACACATTATTACAAGAATAGCTGAGTGACCAGGGAAACTTCTGATAGAAATCAACATTCTTTACTGCTGGATCAGAACAGCGAGATTTCTGTGTCCTTCTCTGAGGAGGCAAAATGCAACGTCTGTTGTTCTCCATTCATCTAGGATGACTCTCTGTGGTTTTCAGTGCCCTTTAAATTCCTAACACAATTTGCAGGCTATATTTTTCTCACTTATAAGTGAAGAAAGTCATTACAATAGTAGTAAGCCTAGTTTTGGGAGATTGCCAGTTCCTCCCATTTGAGAGGAAGGCATCCTTTCGAAAGGACTGTTTGCTGTTTATCAACCCGTTCAAATAACTCTCTAGGAGAAAAAACAACTTTAGTAGGATTTACAGTCCTTGGATTTCCTTGGTGTTGTTTCGTTTGGTTTTTGGTCTGGGAATGGCATAGAAATCATATGGATGTCGCGGACAGATGAGTGAACTTTTGCCTTAAATATTTCTTGGTACATAAGGTGCAAGCAAATCATAACCCCGAACAAGCCATCTGTTCCCGGCGGAAACAGGACTGAGCTGCTGCGACCCCCGAAATGGTCTCCCTGCGACCATTCAGGACACACCAAGCCTGCGCTGAACCAGACCACGATCGGGCAGAGACTTTGGGACCTGGACTATAAATTACTGCTGCTTAGCACAACTTCTATAAAGCTTGCTTAGCATGAGTAGCTAAATTTGCTGAAGCCTTAGGCCGCACTCCCTAGTTCAGTGAGAAAGGGCCCCAGAGCTGGTGCAGGCAGGAAAGACAAGGGGGTTACCAGCAGTTTGCATTCCCATGCTTCACACTCCGGGAGGAAGGATGTCAAGGCATTGAAGTGAGGCCTGCTTGGGCACCGGGACCCTGGGGAGCAGGGCCTCCTCTCGCTGCGGAAACAATGCTGATTGGGGGGTCTGGGCTGTCTCGGGGTCCAGATCATATTCCCTTTGTCTGGACCTTGGGAAATAGCACCTACCGTCACTGCTGGGGAAGTAATAAATTGTCAGGGCTTTGAGAGATAAGGGCAAGACCCGAAGAATGAAAACGCATCTGTCAGCAGAAACCACAACGGTAAACAACCTACCTAGGGACCCAATAAGGAGCAGGAGACCCCAGACCTAAATATTACTATTGGTCCAAACTACTGCGTGAAGGGCGGAGAGCTTAGATTGGAAAGTATAACTGCCCATGGATTTCTTTGTTCGGGGTCCCTCTTTGGAGGCACCCAGCCTGAGCTGTAACTACTGCACGTGTGTCATTACAATTTATTTATTTAATTTGCCTTGATTTGGCTCCGAACTTTTCAGCGGGAACCTAGGGTCGGACCGTGCTCGAGTTGTAATTACTGCACGCGCTTCACCAAAATTTACACCCAGGGTGAAGAGGACCAACAGGACGCCGCTGGATCCACGGGTGGTGATATCCCTTTCTTTCTCTCTCTCTCTCTCTCTCTCTCTCTCTCTTTTTCTCTCTCTCCTCCCCTTCGCCTTTCCCCACCTTTTCTCCCCACTCCGTGGAAAATAAAGTTAAAAGGTTGTACGATATGTAACTGGTTTTAGCGTCTTAATCTCGTCCTTGGGATCGTAACGAAACCCCCCCGATATTGGATCGGGACAATGGATTATATTAGTGTAATTTCCTAGTGATAGGAGATTATATCCATGGCCTTTTTGTGAGCTTTTTTGATACCATTGCCATCTTCTGGATAGTAGGATTATTATTTTTGTATTTTTGCAGATCACTGTTCTGTTGGGAGTAAGTATGAGGTGTCTCAAATATAACTTACTTCTTTACAGAACATGCACCATCATGTTTCTGAAGTGAAAAGTAACAATCAGCAGTCTCATGTACAGTCCCATAGCAGTCTCCAAGCCAACCCTGACTGTGTATTATACACCTGCTTTGCTTAGATGCCGAGCTGAGTGATTTGCACATAGGACATCTCTCTGCTCCAAAATTTCCTGTTAGAAAATGTGATATAGGGAGGTAAGCCAGAGCTATCAACTATTCAGGGCACTTGTTTTGCTATGCAAGAAGGTCATTACTCTCAAATGTGCAAAACAGAATGAGCTAATTTCACCGAATTTCAAAGCATGAGAACAGCCACGTGGAATCAATGGCCTTTTAGACCATTCTGTTTTTCACAGTAACTAAAAACGGATGCTTAGGGAAGACTATAAGGACAAGGCAAGTGAGTAGTCATGCTCGTAGAACACTCTCTCTCATCTTCCAGACTTCTTGAAGCAAAGGTGATACCATTGCGTTAAATAGCCTTTGCTAGATTTTTATTCCATTAGATTGTCTAATTGCTTTTTGAATGTATGCCAGGTTCTAATATCTGAATGTTTTGTGGAAGTGAGTTCCACAGTGTAATACCTAACTGCCTGATGAAATACCTTTCTTTGTTTGTTTTGAACCTACCTCTTGTTAATTTATTTCATGCCTTCTACTTTTCTGGTAGGAAATACAGTGAACAACCCTTTTTTCCAATCTCTTCTCAGTTGTCTTCTCTCTGAGTTACAATTATTTCTTGTGTGGCAGCCATTTGAAGCTTTTGAATGTCTGTGTCCTTTCTTGTACTGCGTGCTAGTTCTAATCTACCCTTTTTGAGATGTTGGAAGTAAAAGTGAGTCACTTAAGTGATCTTCTGTCTGCAGGGATTACATCAAAGGCTTTTATTGTTAATCCCTCACAAAACTGCTTTATATTACCGTTCACAGAAGGGAATTGTTGAGTGCCTTATGCACTCGCATGCTCGCAGCTTCCCAGACCAATATGTAGGAACCAGCTCTGAAATATTTTACATAATTTGGGAATCACCTTTGTCAAGTGCCCAAGTTGCTACAAAGCAGAAACATATACCTTTTGGACTTTTTCTCCATCTGAATGAATTCTGATTTCTTCTCTTTAGTCTCCCTCCCTGTCTTCCCTAGAATGGTTAGGAAACCCTACTCTGGGGATGGAAGATACTGTTTCTGAGGTCTCTGAGCAGCAGACACTCTGTGTAGCTACTACTGTGATATTTGCTAAACATTGGGTGAGACTACCTCAGAGGTGACTATTTGCTTTTGTTCCTTCACGCAGCTTCATTTGCTTCCAGGAATCTCTAGGACAGATAACTGATTATCTATCATGTTAAGCAATTTTTTTGATCCTATCTAGAGGTGAAAGAAACAAATTGGTGAAGAAGTATGTGCTGACTGGTCTGTTTGGGTGGCCATTTAGCATGAGTGGTCAGTCAGCTAATCAGCACCACTCAGACAACTGGACAAAGTGCTGAAGAAGGAAGAGGAAGAAGATACGGCACAGGGGAATAAAGGAAAGTGAAGGGTGAAGAGCAAAACAGTAGAGAAGTGGAGTGATGAGGATGAGGAGGTAAAGGTAAAGTAAGATCCTGAGGGTACAAAGGTTGGTACACAGTAGGAGAGAGGGAGAGGAGTAAATGTTAGGGAGCAGTATTTGATAGGCAGCTGAGAATGGTAGCTAGGCAATATTATTTCATATTCTGTATAAGCAAGTATTAATTCTATAGTCATTCTAGTGCCAAATATCTAGTTGTGAGAAAGAGTATCTCCTGAGTTTACAGAAGATGGTTGCTCCTGGGCTGGATGATACATGAAGTGGCCACTGACTTGAGATAGATGCAGCTGAGGTGAATATATACCTTTCCTTCTGAAGAATGAAACAGGACCCTGCCAGACCAGAGTCCACCTTTGGCTGTAATAAAGTCTCCATACATCTGTATTAGTGACTTGTTCATGTGCACACAAGTCATGCCAAGTTTCCATGCATGGGCGTTTTTAGGCTGCCTTCTTAGGTCGTTGATCTTGCAATGGCTTCCACACAGATATTTACGATAGAGGACTAAATGTATTCTGTGTCTTTACACAGAATAACATTGTCTGGCCCTAAATGATTGGTGTGGTATGTTTAAGAATATAAAATGCATTTTCTAAATTTGGAATTAGACCAGAATAAATATAAAAAAGAATTTCCCCTGTGCTGCATAGTTTATAATTGAGTTTGCTTCCTTTTTCAATCTCGAACATATAGCTTATAAATTAGTGGGGCAGCAGACTGAAACAGAGTGTAAAATATTGCAATAAAACTGAACACTTGGTGTCTTCTTCTCTCAGTTATGATCATTACAGAAAATAGTTATTAAATCTCAAAAGATTACTTTAATTGAATTGCTTGTGTAATGATAATTTACTGGTTCTAGAGTCCCACAGATAAAAAAAAAAAATGCACTACTGCTCTTTTTCATTCAGAAGGAAGCCGCGATGTAAAATTTCCACATGAACAAATCTTTTATCTCCGTTAGAGTCAAAATACAAATACTTACTACCATTCTACGTATCTTATGTGCCATTCATTTAAAATTCATTACAAATCTATAAGGTTAATGATATTTTACTTGAGTTAATGGAGTTGCTATTTCCTCAATGTTATTTTGTGATGTGCCAAATTGTTTAAAAAGGAGCAAACACCACAAAAAAAGTCAGTGTGTTTGAAAGGTAACAGGAGAAACAGACAGTATTACAGTCTTGATCTTTTCTCTGTTATTTATTAATCTGCCATTAACTTATTTGTTGGCCATGCATGGTTCTTGACCTCCTAATTTGTCAGGCATGCTCACAAATGAAGATTTTTTTTTCTTCTTTGGTGTCAGAGATTGAAGAGGTGCAGGTAGATACCTAGACAGATAATAGTTCTTGCAGCTTTTAGTTTGGTTATCTTTACCCTTATTTGCTTATACATATATTCTTGAATACATACCATGTTATGTGCAACTAACCTTCACTGCTGGTGCAACCATTTTGCAGTTGCCATAAAGTCTTAACTACCTCCTGTAGACAGCAAGTCCCTGGCAAGCTAGTGATAAGGTATACTGGCATGATGTGATATTCTCACTATCTGTGCTAGACCTGTATTTATGCTTACAGTATTTCAGTCTGTAGCAGAATCCATTTATAATCCAGTGGTAACTGTCAGTACTTTGGCTCCTAGGTTAGCTCATATTTCCCATCATCAACCTCAGTACTCTGGTGGTATGTGTAGCCCTATTGCTTCCAATTCCTCTTAATGTGCCTCTTGCCATGTCTGGTGTCTTTCTGTAGTGAGTTCATGAAAACTTGAATATAACTTGAAATGTGTTTTGCATCCAACTATGGATGTTTTTAAATTTGTCTTCTCTCCACTAATTAAAACAACAGTAGATGAGAAAGAAATAAAAGTAGATTAACAACAGCACATATGACATAAGTAATCTGATGCTTACTTAATGAACCATTGCAAATATTATCCATAGACACATTATTGGCATATAAACTGGGCACAACAAGGACTTTAGTGAGATTTGATAGGCTACTTAAATCAGATTCTTGACAGGATTATCCAGATGTGTTCAAGCTGAAAAAATTGGGAAATTTAAACAAAAAAGATACCACAAAGTTTATGGTAGCAGATAATTGGAATTTGTAAAACATAAAAATACTAAAGAACATGGCTTATCAGAATAGGTTTCTATGAAAATAACATCCTCAACAGAGAAGAGTTCTATGAAAATTACATCTCCTCTAATGAATATGATGTCCACAATGAACAACTGACTAGCAAAGAGAGAGAAGCTAACATGCTTTGGGTATTTTTATGGATCAGTCCTTAGCAGGAAGACATTTTAGACGAAGCTGCTATAACAAATAATATCACCAACAAGAGCAAAGGACATGGTAAGTGACAGCACCTTCCTGTCTTCCAAGGGGTTTTTGCTATCAATATGTTTTCATTCTATAAAAAAACCTCAACATTCAAGTCAATTTAATAAAACAAGTGTTGTAGTATTCGAATCTACTGCATTTCTTTGTTAATGGTAGCCTTTATTTTCATCTCTCAACTCATACCAATAATTACTATCACCAACAGAACTAGCACCAGGGTCTTCAAGTATTTGTTCTTGTTTTCTGTATCAGCCCAATATCCAGTATATGTCATTTTTACCTTATTCATGTGTCCTTATTTCAGTAAGTCATGATCATAACTTGCTTCAATCTGAGAGTATGTGAACAGCTGTCTTTTGTTTGTATTTTCTGATGAGGAAGTTTCAGAAATTGAGCATTTAAAAGCTGGTGTTGCTAAGTCACAGTCCAGGAGTTTTTCCAAGGTAAAATGAAATGAATGTCAAACTGTGGATCCTTGCTTTTGCCAGCAACAAAGGTTTCCACTGTTTGCATTTCTGCAGATAGTGTAAACTGTAATTCTGTTTGATTACCAAGAGAGAAGTATAAAGCTGATATGCATCTCTCAGGGAAATATGTACTGTTTTCATATAAGAAGGCCAGACAAAAACCATCAAAGTCATTCCATTTTTGGATGTCTCCCTCAAAAAATATGACTATTTCTGTCAAGTTAATAGTTTGCCTGAATATGATTTTTTCTTGGTCAGCATATTCACTTAATTAAAGGAAGCTATGTGTCTTTGAGGTGTCTAATTTGGGCCTTCATGAGATTCTTGACAGGAGTATGCAATGTATTCAAGCTGAAAACAATCTCTCAATAAAAAAAGTTCTCATAACATTTATTGTAGCACATAACTGGAACTGGTAAAACAGAAAAATTTGAGACCATGTGGCTTACCAGAACAGTTTAATGAGCATAACATTCTCTACAGAAAAGAGTTGTCTAATAAGAAAGAAGTCATCTAATTTTGCTCTTCACAGGAACTGACAATGAAAATAAAAGTACAGGCTATGCAGAGCTCTCCTGGCTTGTTATGTGTGCAGCGATTGTATTGTATTATTAGGGATAAAGGGTGCAGCCTATTTGCTGTACCAGAAATGGTGACTACGCCCTTTCTTTCTGCCTGTTTGTAGAGTGCTTGTCTGTCTTTATGTCGCCTGAACTAGAGCAGAATTAGTGGCCCAGGAGAGAATCTGTCTACATGTATTTAACAGAGGAAGATGACATCTGTATGCCTTTTTCATACTCAAACATTTTAGTTAAAAACTTACTTGTACACATGATTTAAGAGCAGTCGAGAAGACAAAAAATAATGTGCAACATAGACTAAAATGGACACCATTCATGTTGATATGCATTTAATATTTTCGGCTATCTGCATTTATTGATACTAATGTAGCATTTAGAAATCCATTTGGGCAAAAAACTGTTGAAAGTATTCACTCCTTTTTCTTGTGTGCCCTCTTGCTTCTACAAAATAGAATTCACTTCCTTCACATTTTGTCTAGCAAAATGAACATGTACTTGTTTGTTTTCAATCCTGAAAGTTTTCCATTCATACTTTAGGCAAGGTATGTATCTGTAGCGCTTTATTTTTTTTTTCTGCAATTTAAGGTGTGAGAAAGAAAATCGCTCTGAAGTAGATGAAACTTTCATCCTCTACCTCTATTACAGTTCACAATAGGAGAAGAATGTAAGGCCTTCAGTGGAAATGAGTATTTCAAATTTAGGAGACAAAACATGATTTTTTTCCTGACATTTGTGTATAATTTATGATAAATAAGTTTAATGACTCCCTAAATATTTTTGTGTAACTTAAAGATATAATGCCTGATCTTGCTTTCATTCAATTATTCTGTTTCTGAAGGTCATAATACTGATTTCATGTAGCATAGTTAGACAAAATGTTATAGGAAATCAGGATTTCTGGGGACCCCTCTAGTGCTATCTACTAGATTAGTTTTTAGTATTTATGCAGTGGCCAAATACAAAGAAAAGAGACCTATTTAATTCCTTCAGAGTAAAATACAGTGTTGATGGTGTGTATAAATCCGAACAATAAGTAATGAGAATTTTTAAGATTAAACAAGAAGCATGATGTCGCTCTGCATGTGGTTTGATGTCACAGTTTGTAACAGAAATCTGCTTTTGACTTTTTTCACATATTCAAGAGAAAGACAAAACTGAAATAAAAAGAAGTCATATTCCAGCCTGAACTTTTAACTTTTACTCTAATCCATTAAAGCTTGCATGGAGTCCAGCTGAATAAAACAGAGTCACTCTTCTTCCTTAAAATTAAATACTTCACCTGCACTGGGGATGGAGTTCTTAGGATTTTGGCTTAATCAATGTCCCATTGAGCTCACTAAGAAATTTCCTTCTTCAGTTGCTTCTTATAATTAGCCAAGAAGTTTAATGTCTCTTAATGGAACATCCAGCATTGCCTCCTGCTGCAGGAAAATTGACCATTCATCTTTTGCTTTTGTGGTAATTCGTGTTTTACTAGTACCTATTTCCAACTCCTTTCCTCAAAATATATTACTTAATTAGTATTTATAACAATGGCTTATTGTAAGATGGGGTTCAAAGGCTTGAAAGTAGTTTAGTGAAATATTTCAGCTACTGATTAGTACAGCCATTATAGCTCTCAGGAGAGAGGGGAGCTATAGACTTTATATGATTCACTTAACAAATTCACCAAAGGTGAGTGTGAGGCGATCCTTAACAGGGTTATTGGTAAGATTGTACTGAAGAGAACACATCCAGGAAATACGATTGTCTACAGGATAACAAGATTATCCCCTGCTAAATTCACACTGTAAAGAAACAGGCATAATATGCAATAGAGGAAATGAATGGAACCGTTAGAGATTTGAAATAGATCTTTGATTACAGCAGTGCTGCCTTTCTTATAAAATGTGGAAAAGTTGTGGAGTACAGAGTCAGAAAAGCTGTGAAGTGTTAAATAGGAGCAATAGTAAAAAAGGGTTTACTCTGTGCCAGGTAAGCTGCAGTTTAACGTTAACTCTTATCCAGCAATATTTATTTTGAGTGATTTCAGCAGTCTGAGATGAAATTTTAACAAAGTCTTTTGAACAAGTGTATTTGTCAGTCATAGCATTTTAAATATAACTCTTTTTCTAATCAACTACCTCTATCAGATAGACTAATGTCTTTCTGGCTCCAGTTGTCTTTGATTCTATGGACCATCTCAAATTCAAAGTAAACTGCTGAGTATAAATTCCTGTCAATCTTTCACCTGATGTTCTGCCATTTATCTCAATAGATAAATGCAAAAAACTCTGTTAATGTATGCCATCAAGCATAGGCATTCCTGATTTCTTACAAAATAATCATTGAACTTCTTATTTAAATAGATAATACAATGTATACTGAGCTCAGTATTTATGAGGAGTTTTTTACAGTGATTTCAGCTTTGGGATTGTCATTTCCAAACAAAAGCTTTTGTGGTGTCCCTGATACAGTCATAGTGAACATCTCTATATGCTATCTGGGAGGGGCAGGATACGTTTATAAGATTACTGGTCCTACATGTGGGAGTCTGGTGAACTGCCATGCATCAGGAATCAAGGACAAGATATTAACAGCTTTAGATACGTTAGCTATCTGTCTTCGTTCTCTTCATTGTTTACACTATCAGAGAATAAGTTCTGAGTGGCTCCTCACAGTTTTCTACTCCCTGTGCCTGAGGAGGTACACAGGCGGACGGTTTTGTTGCATCGAGTGCATGAAGTGCTTTATGCACTCAGTGGAAGCTGAGAAGGAGGGTGAAATTTGCCTGTGCATCTCCTTCAATGCATCAGCTCCAGCTACAGTCTAGTACTCTTTCCAGAAAGCATTTATCTTTTTGATTACCATCTTACTAACCAGTAAGATTTCCTCTTGAGCTGTAATGTTATTGACAGTGGCAGGTCAGTCAAGTACACTTTTTCTTGGTTGATTTGACTCGCTTCAGCATTGAACAGTTTAGTCTAATAAAAGAAGCCAAGGCACCTGCAGTCACTGTCTGGATAATCCAAATAATGCTGTCCCCTTTTAATTGCATATAGTGTCTTAGCAGAGGGATTCAGTCGGATTCAGTCATCAGCACGATAGAAGCAAAGATCTGAAGGCAAGATTAAAGGAGTGACTCAAATCCAACAGTCAATATGTGTCATTGTTTCTCCATGGGCCAAACACTAGAATTAGGGTCAGAAAGTTAATCTGTGTATCAGGGTGAGCGGGTGGTGAGGGAAGAAGAATAGCAGAGGGAGTTGGTCAAGGCTACTGCAAGAAGCGCTGAACATATTGACAGTTAAATCAGGAAGGAATAGCAGCGACTGTGAGAAATGAGCCACTGGGATGGAACTGAATGGGTCATTTAAATAAACCAAGGGAGAAGCAGAGACAGAAGAATAATGATCATGTTAGGCAGGTATACACAGGAAAAGCTAACCCTGTTCTCCCTGCTCCCACTTCTTTTTCCTTTTCTTTTCTTTTTCTTTCTTTCTTTCTTTTTTTTTAAGTGCGCTAAACCAGATTTAAAATGAACAGGTAGTCTAGCCTAGAGGCTTTGGCAGTCTTTGTCTTTTATAATGAACGATTTACAAGAGGAAAAAGCATTTCAGCTGATCCAGTTCTAAAAGCACTTAGAAATGGGAGAGGAAGAAATCCTCCCTGCTTTGACCGCTGGCCAGAGATACTGTAAAATCACAACATGTACAGCAGCATATTGAGAATTGGAACTGTTGCCAGGGAGGCCATGCTAAATGCAGAGAGATAGGTGGGTTCCTCTTCAGAACGACCGTTATCCCATTATCTGTGTTACCACAGGGTTAGATTTAATCTGTGCGAACAATGCATCTTGCCTGCAAACAGCGTGTTTGTCATTATATGCTTCCTGGGCCTGGCTACCCAGGTTAGGATGTGGTGGGAGTACTTTGAGGTTCTGTTCTCTTCTATCTGCATATTTGGGATTTCTTCTTAAAATAACCAGGTATGGAAGAAGAAAAGACACTTATCCTAACACAGAAACAGTCCTGGGTTCCTCAGCTTAGCCACAGTCTGTATGGGTAAGGAGCTGGCATGCGAACCACCACGTTCTTTGCACTTTCAAATTGTGCTGAGTTCTTACTACTTTTAGTGTATATAGTAAATAGTACTGATTATAGAACTACCTTTTGTGTACCTTAGGAGCCTCCTTCACATGTTTGGCTGTGTTTGTGTTCGTATAATTATCTTTCAAATAGTAAGATATCTGTCCATTAATTCATCCTGTGGTTTGATTTAGAATCACTTGGTTTTTTTGTTGTCATTCCCCTTCAGTCCTGTTTTTGAAGGGACAGAAGAAGGCTTGTGGAAGAACATCCCTGCCCTCTTCCCCAGCCTTGTAAAAACTCAATGAACAAAGAGTATTTTATGTAACTTAGCAATATAAATGAGCATTAGATGAAATAAAAATTACATTTAATTGTATCATAAAGCACTTTACATGTGGGAAGAACACTGAAAAGGGCAGAAGGTAATGTTATCTTACACCTCTTCTATAATTACCCGAACAAAGCAAACAGAAGGCCCGTCAATTCCCGATTATGATACTGTCCCCATTTGGATAATAAACATGTACAGAATTAACTAATTAATGGGTCATATCATCTGCAGTAGTTGCAAATTGCCCATAACTTGGTTATGGTCAATGTAACTAGGACAATTTAAATGTGTGGATGATCTAACCTAATGTCAATACAACAGAAAAAATGGTATTTTATTCTCATCGTTATCCTCATTGTCAATACGTACAGCACTTTTATGTGATACATTTCCCTCAACACACAGTAAATATTTGCAAAGCTCCACTGTTTGCTAGAGCAGGACCAACTGTGGCCATCCAAGTGTTATCAATTAATTCATCAACCAATATGATTTGATCCTTACTTTCTAAGAGCCTCTGATCAAACAGGTTTCTTCCTGAGACACTACCCAAATGAGACAGTGAACAAACTGGTTCTTTTGTTACTTAAAGTCCTTAGCAGTACTTTTTTTGCAGTCTCTTGAAAAAAACATTTTTGTCTTATTTCTTGCAGCTACTCACCCCATCAGGAGTTTCACTTTATTTTTGGTGAAGGAAACGGTCATGAAGGATAGCTTACCCTAAGCAGGATGTGTATAATTAATTACTTAAAATTATGTATACTTAATGTAAAAGGTATATTGTCTTCATTTTTATTTGAAAGTAGTATTGAATACCAAGTATACCAAGGTTTTTATCACTGAGATATAAAAGACCCTCCTTTTCTGATGACAGTAATAGAGACTATTCCTAAATCTGAAAGATATAACACCTTGAAATACTCATTCTCCCGGAGTTTTGTTTTATAAAACATACATAATTCAAAAAGCACTGGATGGTGAAACTACAGTGGAAATTACAGGAGTTATTAAAAATTCTCTTTCAAGCTAATATCAAGTCATCAAAAACTGAATACTCCTGACCCTTTTACCAAAGTGTAAATTAGCAGTCTAATGGTAATATTCAGATGGGCAAAAGAAATATAAGCTCCTTTTGATGAAAATAATATAAGAAAGTGCTTCCCTACTGTGAATCATCTTAACTTGTGAAATAGCATTTTGGTACAATGTTCTCTGCAAAGGGCACAACAAGCTGGCAAATGTGGAAACAAAAGATGAAAGCAACTTTGTGCATCTCTTGCCAATGTTTTATTCTCTTTTTAGTTATTATATAAAATCTGAATATCTTAAAGCACCTCTGTATGTTATTTTAAAAATAAATTACCAGTTCAGCCAATAACTATTCTCCTTACAAAATCACTAGCTAGGGCTATAAATTAAGCTAAAGAATATAATATACTGACCATATTTAAGAATGTTTCTTGTAAATATTTTCTTCCACTAATACCACCTGCTTTTACTACGGCATTAATATTTGCATATTTCAAAGAACAGCTGTGTATATAAAACAAGATTGTTACAACATTGTAGAGATGTTATATTTTTCTTCCATAAACATATGCTGTAGGAAAAATCTCTTAAGAAATGGAACACTATGTTGACACTGTGAAAGCAAAATTTTACCCTGCATAATGTCCCACTGTCCATGCCATTTGATAAGGCCAATGGCAAAGGTTGTATAGCCGCATTTAAAATTTCTCAGTGGTGGGGAAATCCTTTCTTCTGTAATACAAGTTTTATTGTATTACATTGGTCAGTTTTGCTCTGTGATGGAAATCTAGCTGCTATTTGTCATATGCATTAACATCTTTCTTGGACATTCAGATAGTTCTCATATATAAAGCAGGCATCTCTGCCTTTCCCACCAGTTATTTAACTTGCTTTCTTTAATTCTCTTTTGGTGATTATAGCTCATGTAGAGCCACACTGCCCACAGGCATTAGTCTAACAAAACACTTGAGCATGTGCTTAACATTAAGCAAATGACTAGTGTTATTTAAATAGTGAAGTCAATGACACAGGTAACATCCACTATAAAAGAATTGGAGTAACCTCAGAGATCCAAGCTATACGCTCCATTAACCTGAAGATAGCTCTGCTTTTACATACTTTATTTTTAAACCACTGACATTGTTAAAATGGTTAATTGCAGTACCCCCTGGTTTTTAAACAACTGAATATATAGTTTTCTTCATACGTGGTCCTAGGTTATCTCATAAGGTTGCTGATGATAAAAAAAATTACAATAAACAAAAATGGGTATTTACTTTACACCTATATCTTCACAGTTCCAAATAAGCGGTGAGCATATTGTTCTTGATGATTCATTTAATTACCTCTGAAGTATCTTTATCTAGTTTAAAAGCTTGTTCTAATGAGGATAGATCTTTCCACCCACAGATCTCCACTCATACTCAGAAGTACTCCTACTGAAGTCAAGGAGATTCTCTTTCTGAGTGAAAGTCTCCTTGTTTATTACTGCTAAGATGGATACCTGTGGCGGACAGATGAGTGAACTTTTGCCTTAAACATTTCTTGGTACATAAGGTGCAAGCAAACCATAACCCCGAACAAGCCATCTGTTCCCGGCGGAAACAGGACTGAGCTGCTGCGACCTCCGAAACGGTCTCCCTGCGACCACCCAGGACACACCGAGCCTGCGCCGAACCAGGGCACGATCAGGCAGAGACTTTGGGACCTGGCCCTAGTTCAGTGAGAAAGGGCCCCAGAGCTGGTGCAGGCTGGAAAGAGTTACCAGCAGTTTGCATTCCTATGCTTCACACTCCAGGAGGGAAGATGTGAAGGCTTTGAAATAAGGCCTGCTTGGGCGCCAGGACCCTGGGAAACAAAGCCTCCCCTCACTGCTGAAACAGTGTTAATTAGGGGGGGGGGGGGTCTGGATTATATCCTCCTCATCAGGACCTTGGAAGATAACACCTACTGTCACTGCTGGGGCAGTGCTAATTGCTGGAACAACGCCTGTTTGTGTTTGTGCCTTGAGAGACAAGGGTGGGACCCAAGGAATCAAAACACATCTGTCAGCAGAAACCACAACAGTAAAGATAAGGGAGAAAAACAGCCTGCCTAGGAAAAATGATGAGACCCGATAAGGAGCAGGAGACCCCAGACCTAAAAATTACTATTGGTCTGAACTACCGCGTGAGGGGTGGGAAACTTAATTTGAAAAAGCTATAGTTGCCCAGGGATTTCTTTGTTCGGGGTCCCTCGTCGGAGGCACCCAACTCGAGTTGTAATTACTGCACGCGTGTCATTACAGTTTATTTATTTAATTTGCCTTGATTTGGCTCCGAACTTTTCAGCGGGAACCTAGGGTCGGACCCTGCTCGAGTTGTAATTACTGCACGTGAATTGCTAAAATTTAGACCTAGGGTGAAGAGGGCCAACAGGACGCCGCTGGATCCACGGGTGGTGATATCTCTTTCTCTCTTTCTCTCTCTCCCCCTCTCTCTCCCTCTCTCCCCTCCCCTTCGCTTTTCCCCACCTTTTCTCCCCACTTTGTGGAAAATAAAGTTAAAAGGTTGTACGATATTTGACCGGTTTTAGCGTCTTAATCTCGTCCTTGGGATCGTAGTGAAACCCTCCCGATATTGGATCGGGACAATACCGTGTATAGTTGTTAGGGTAATATGGGTTGTTAAAAAAGAGATTTTACAGTGATTAAGAGGATACATGTCAGTTGTTAATGAAAGCTATTTTATAGCTCTTAAAAGCTCCCAGGCTTTTTAGTGCAATGTATTCTGTATGACAGTGTATTTTGGGGCATGGCTGTAGTTAGGCTTAAGATTATGATCCACAATACAAATAAAGAATTTGGAGCCAGAAGACAAGAAATAGGAGGGCTGAGTACTCGAGCATAGAATCAACCACAGACTTCAGTCATTGGCATATAGGAATAACTTAAGGCAGACGTTGAATTGAGCAGATATTTCTCTTTGTCACCTCATGTTATTGCACCCATATTTTGTTTATTCCAGCTGAAATGCTTCAATGGTTCAACAATCAATAAGTGACTTTAGATGGGATAAACTGAATTCCAAGCACAGTAACTTCTGCAGGATACCTGAATGTTTACCGCCTTCTTACCTTTTAAAAACAAGCCTCCAGAAAGCTCCCGGATCTGCTGATCTGGTTACATACATTGTTGAAGAAGTAGTTCCTGTGTCCTTTATATATGGGGAGCTCTGCAAAATCAACTCATTATTTAAATCTCTTCTTAGTTCTCTGTTTGCCATGACATGCCACAAACACTTTAACAATGGTTAAGGTGCTACCGTGCTGATATTGTGGGGGATAGTGAACAGGTATTATTGGGATAAGAGTGCTGTGGATGTTTACGTATTAATTTTCTGTACATTAAGGTTATGCGATTGACTGGGAGGTTTTGTTAGAGCTTAATATATTGTGGTGATAAAAATAGCTTCTGACATATAAAAAATTGCAAATAATCATGTTTCTCAGAGATCTGTATAATTTAGTGTGACACTAAAAATAACTAGCTATCTATCGTATATTTGCTGTCCACGTAAGAAGGCTAAGCCATGAGTATGAGAATATGAAGGGGGGGAAAAACAGAAACGAAGTACAAACACAATTTAGGCCCAGATTGTAGAGTGATTAGTTCAAAAACAGGCATATTCATGTACATCTGGCTGTCACTTGCAATATTATAATCATTCTTCTCCTTTCTCTCGTAAAACAGCTTCTTTCACAAAATTACCCCTTCAGTCTTCATCAACAGCCTTATTTTTCTCATTATTTAATGCAACTTTCCTTGAGACTTAAAGCTCATTTATAGTTGAAGGACATCTCTTACATACTACAAATGACAAATTTTATCATGTAAATGAGAACATACTGGTTGCAGAGTTTCATAGAACAACATCATCTCTACTGTTCTACAAGATGGGAGGGCAAAGTCCAGAAAGAAGCATCCTGCTCTAAAACCTTTCCTGCATCAGTTCATTGGGCATTATGATAATTAGATCATCTGTCTAAATAGGGTCCATATGGTGATTTTTCTGTAAATGTTTTCTTTATTTGAACACAGTGTATTAATCTATTTGCGGCTCCCCATTGAAATTAACCTTGGAGAATGGATAATTAGAATCTGAGCTGAGTAGCAGAGCAGTTTCTTCTTACTCATGGTAGAGGGGTTGGAAATATTAGACATATAACCTCCAATTCTGAAGGCTAGAAAACCAATTAAAGAGAAACAACATAAACTTGACAAAAGATACATATTCCTGATATCGTTCTATTTTAATTTAATATCTGAGTACAGCAAAGGAAACTATAAGTTAATGTGGATTATGAGCCTTTATGGAATTTATAGATGTTTCTTTCTGAAAAAAAGGCAATTGCATTTGACTGATCATCAGTTCAGGATGTGATGCTAAGAAAGTTATAATTCAGCTTAAATGGATACTGGTGTTGCTTCATTTTCTGTGTGCTTTTTATAAATATTTTTCCTAATGACAGATTGGATTTTTATGGTTTTGAACAAAATATTTTGAATGTATGCAAATAGTTGGAAATAAGGTAGAGAGGTATTCTGATTTTTCCCATTTATTTCATTTTATGGCATGTTTGTTTTTGATTTTTTCTCAGGCATGCATAGCACATATATAGGTGAGGTTGCACGGAAATGTTTGAAGAGGCACAAATGAATTGTAAGCTTTCTGTTTCATAGAACAGACCAGATTCTCAGAATATTGCCTGCATAAATGTGCCAGAATTTTCTGCACCTAGGAGCGCACGCTGGCGTGCTTTGCTGAATTGCAGCCATCATTTGCATAATCGCTGATTGTGTTTGCAGTGTCAAACTTGCACAAATAATTGTTCTGTTAATATTCCAGCTGGTTCCAGCAGCCTCAGATACCATGGTAATGGGTGTAACATAACAATTTCAGTAGAGGGGAATGGTCTCTGAAGACAGAGCAACAGAATAGTCCCCTATGATTGCCAAAGCAAGTGCTGACCTCAAAGCAAAGAAATTGAGCTAACTGAAAAACAGGCTAGCACTCTTCTGCTCTGTGATTCATCTAAACTGGAAATTTTTCACAACTGTATTCCTGTTAGCTTCTCCTATTGGTAAGGATAATCAGGCAGCTTGATATTTTCCTACTAGGACAATTCTTGAAGTACTAGCACACCGCATTTCAACATGTTTCTACAGGAAGGTTCCTTAGTGACAGCAGAAATAGAAGAAAGGTGCTTTATTTGATTCTGGTGCTACCTTTTAAGTATTCCAGATTTTCTTAGACTATTTCTTTTAGGAAGGCCTTACATCAGATGCCCAGATCAGTTCAGAGATACCCATATCAGAAAATCTCTGAGAGGTTTGCAGATAGTGATACCATGTTTTGTTTTAAACAACAGCAAATCAGCAGGACACTCTGCTCCCCTAGTCTGTGTGTTATAAGGCGTGCAAATCTTAGTTATGACTCCATAAGAGCAGCCAGCTGGAACACAAAAGTATTTTAAACTCAAGTTTAAATAAACTTGAATCTCACAAAACAACAACAACATCTTGCTTTAATTTCAGCGGAGAGCAGTTTAATGAAATTATTATTGATAATCATCATCTTATAAATAATCAGAACATAAAACTGAGAGAGATCATTGGAGGGGGATCTCCGTCATTTATTGTTAAGACAATCACAACATCTATACCGGAATTACTCAGAAATCTTCTAGAAAAAAGGCAACCCGATAAAGGACTGTTGCATCCATTTTCTGTGTTCTGACTGGTTGGCCTTGTGTAACAGTACAGGCCTGTCAGGCATGACAAGACAACCAGCCCCAGCAGCTTCACAGCAGGGTATCTATCTCCAAGGTTGTTTGCATTATTTTTCTGAGGCAATGTTACAAAAACTAACTAACAAACAAGAATTCCATATTTTTGATCAGTGGGTTAACAAAGATAATAGCCTTTTATTGATTTGTAAGAAGGTTGAGACATTTTGGGACATCTGCCCCACTGCTGGAAGGGGTAAATCCAGTAAATGATGGTGAAGGGCCTCCACTGGCAATGAGCAACATTTTCATGAATAATGAACGCTGAGAATCTTTACTAACCTGGAAATATCAGTAAAGGATCTCTTTATGAGCTTTGGTTTGAGCTGCTGGATTAGATTCTTATTTCTTTACGTATTTTACCATTTGAAAGATTTCTGCATGTTTTCCTTGTCTGAGGTAGGTATATTTATGATGATTTTATATCAGTAGTTCACTTGACTGTATTAAAGTCTTCCATATATGGTTTTGCTTTTTAACAAAATTAAAATTTAACACAATGTGTTAAAAAAAAAAAAAAAAAGGTTAGATTTACAGTCTGGCTTTCTCCAGAACTTGTTAAAACTCCCATTAAAGCTTTTCTATTGTTTCTTAAGATACTTTCCATGTAGATCTTACATTCAGTTTTTAACAGTGTCTCCTGAGCAATTGTCCTATGTACTCAATAGGCAAATGATTTTATCTCCTTCACCTCTTGCGTATAGTAACGATTTCTTAAAGGGAATTGAGAAACTGTATGATGCAGAATTCCTGCATTAGCACAGAAAAACTCCAGGTAAGATTCACTCTCAAGTACAATCTAGATGTGGGTCAAAATCTACTACCTGAACAGCTCTGTGATATGCTACTCAAATGTTTAGTGAAACAACTTGGATATCAACAATAACTCAAGTTTCAGTCTGAGGAAAAATTACTTCCTTCAAGTGTTGTTGAATGTACAGTAATGTAAGTTATTGGGACAGCTCTTGGAACCCCTCTGATACAAAAAAACATTCAACACAAGTAGCTTTTCTGCTGTGTCTCCCAGGTGCCACTGGTAGACACATAAATGAGAAGTTCCAGTTTCTTTTTTGCTTTCTGAAATGACCAGTACAAGCATTAACATCCCCTGCTGGTTGTTCCTCTTCTTTACAACTTCTAGAGCAAAGACCTTGCCGAGCCTCTGGGTTAGCGTGTGGGCAGTTCTTCAGGAGGCACAAACAGTGGGATAGTTGAGAAACTCTGTGAAGAAACACCTTATACGTGAAAAGATGTTCTCCAGTTTTCCTGTCTCTGTTCTGGTCCTGTGTTCTACCATTAGGGGAATGCTTCTTGTGAAACCAAGCATATGGGGTATGTTTTTAACCTAAAAGTACTTTTCCTCTGTATCTTGTGCTATTTGTTTAGTTAACATTTTATTTGCATCTTCCCTTACTGGGAATTGGCACTTTCAATTCACCTAAATAGTGGTGTAGTTCTGCCCTATGTCTCTTTTGTGGTGCTGGTTTCTTGATCTTTCCTTCCCATGAAGGGAGAAGAGAGGAAATTCCCATGCAGATAAAAAATTAACACAGCTGCCATATATATATATACATATATATATATATACACACACACACCCACATACACATACACACACACATATATGTACATATAGTCCTGAATTTCACCATTTACTGTCTCCTATTTATGGCTTACCATGGTTTCTGCTACTTCTGCTACTGCTTTGGCTTAAGCCCTAGAGTCTAACTAACTTGAAGATATTAAATGTACGTTTGCTTCCAGACTGATAGCTTAATCGTCTTCTCTTGTGACTACATCCATTGCTCCTATGAAAAATTCCTCTGAATTAATGATTACCGTTTTTGTCCACATTATGTTATGCTGGCCTTTGCAATCTTTTGCAAAGTAATAGTTCATTGAAGCTCTTGAATTTTTTTTTGGGGGGGGGGGGTTATTCTTCTTACATGCCAGAAGTTGTCTGCATTTCTTAATGAATCTGGCCTCTTTTCATGTCATATTAAGATTCTCTGTAATATTACCAATATGAAAGCATTACCAATTTGGATTAGGTGATACTCTGATAAGCTCAGTTTTCATTCAAATATTAATTCTGAATCTTTCAGTAGTCTTTTTCTAAGTATTTTGTCCCTGGCGCCAATGATTCTTTGGTTTCTTACTAGGAACTAAATTCCGCCCCCCCAATTCAAAGAGCTGTTCTTAAATCCGAGAAATTCAGTGATTTCACATTACTGTATGTTTTACATTTAAGTGGCATATTTTTGTATGTGCCTTTTTAATACACAGTATTTTGTCTCTTAAATTTCAGTGCTAAGCTTCAAATCTTAGCTCCTACACCAATCAACTGAAAAAAGTAAAAGGAAATCAAGAACTTCAGAATGACCTAGTGTCAGAGAAGTCTTCCTCTGACCTGCCATCTTTTTGGCCAGCATCTATTTCAAGGACAGAGGCAAACATTGTTTGAAGCTTCCTCATGTACTGATCACAAGTCTGTGGGCTTTTAGTTCTACACATTCTTTTCCTGAAAATACCTTTTAAATACATTTCACTTGTGGTTCAGCAATCACTCAGAGCTAGGAAATCTCAGTGAGGTCTCAGCTTCATTCAGAGTCTATATGCTAACTGTTTAGCATTGCCTTGCCTCTTTATAATGAACAGTTGATTCCAAAGTGAATCACTTTGCTCTTTGCTACCCTACTTTTCCAGTCAACAGTGATTTTAGTAGCTGTGTAATCATAAGCCATTTTTTCCCCCTGTTACAGACATTTTGGAATTTATTAGATCCGTTCTTTCTAAATGATATTTCCTTTCCACATCCTACTTTTTCCTTTTTAGAAAGTTTCTCATCTTCAGTTTCAGTTTCTCTGCAATTTTCTTTTCTTTTAATAAGACTAAGTAAAATGTTACTGATGATTGGTACAAGAGGTCAGAAGCCACTTCTGTGTGACTGTGGTGGACCTTAATCTCCCTATAGATATTAAATAGAGTCAGGAATACATTAGAGAATAGAGCTGCGGAGATTTTGAGTGAAGGTAACTCCTACTTTTGTGGCTGAGGCTGAATGGAAGAGTGGCAGAGATATTCCAGATGGACCAAAATAAAATTAAATAGCTCAACTCTGAAGAGTGGAGATACGGGAAAATAAATGGAAAGAAGAGAATGCTGAAGAGCAGGGAGAAAATTACCCATTTTGCATATAAATGATGTAATTACCCCCTCAGCTTCTCAGGCAGAAGTTGACATCCCTAATTAAAATAATTTTATGATCTTCTGGGGACAGATATACAAAAGAATAAAGAGAAGCAAAAAATAACAAATACAAAACTAACCAACATCAGCAGCCATTTTTACAAAATAATTTTGCAATAGGACTGATGATGTACACGCAGTCTCAGCTTTATAACAAATTATCAGGCTTGTATTTTATTTCAGATGATTCACAGAGCTTGATATAAAAGCCAGAAGCTGAATAAAACCTTTTCAGAGAAGAGAATGATGATGACACAATATGAGGACAGGGAATTGAAAGCCTACTGGACTGAATTTCATTGTTTTCTTCTGATTAATACCGGAAACTGAAAGCCACTGTGTTTAACCTGTGCTGATGCTACAGTAGCTGTAATTAAGCACGAGAATATGGTCTTACAACTTGTGCATGCTGATTGTTTTACACAAAGCACTTAGCAAATTTGCCATTACACGCACTATGAAAACCACAACAGAGGAGTCCAGGTACTAAAGACTGACATTGTTGTTTGTTTAATTGATCTAGAGTATTCCAGCGTATATTCGCTTCCCACTTGTCAGGTAACAAAAGTAGTTAAGGAGTCTTCTACAGGCTGTGAGATAGTGAGGGGATGTATAGTTTTTAATCATACGGGAAGCAGTGTTGTTCTACAAAGCAAGATAAGACCTAGCAAGTGTAACAAATCTGGAAAATTCCATTATCGTATGCCTCATCTTATCATTCATATCATTTGACTGGCTGATTAAATGTTGCTAAGAGACTTGAGAGAGAAACTTGTTAATATTACACACTGCACAGTAACGACTGATAAATCAATTGTTACCACTAATTTTACTCAAACATGGTGATATTTCAGTAGTCAAAAGTTTGCTGAAGAATATCATTGTGCAATCACATTTTTATATTTTTCCCTCCATAGCTGGTTGTCTTTTGCATTTCCTAAGAATTTTTGACAATATCACAGTAAGATGTCAAGCTAAAGGCGAAGACGATAACCTTATCCTGAGACGCAAATACAGCAAATCAGGCTAGAAATCTCATAAGAAGTGATGTTCTTGTCTTATAAGCACTATTATTATGGCAGTGACTAAGTTTTGACTACATTAGGAAAATTAAATCTTTCTTGACATGTTTTCATGTCTAGTCTTGATTCAGTTAATGAAAGCAAACAAAACATTTTAAGCTTCAGAAGCACTTTGGGTTTGGTTCTGCTGAAAGGATAGGCATCATTTCAAGTCCCTTAGTTCTAAGCTAATTCATTCTGCCCTAATTAATATGATTCATTCATAGACCATAGAACCTGGAATAAGCATTTTGGTTTATGAGCTAATTAAATATTATCTACTACACCACGTGCTTAGTTCCTCAAGTATATTTATACAGGTATGAAAAGGAAACTTAAAGTTGTAGAGCAATTTTAATTCTCTCCTTGCAGGTTGAAATTTTGGAAGCTTATGTGTCAGTGAAACAAATGCTTAAAATGTTTGCTAGATAAACATGTATTAGTGACAAAAATATATTGCAATTATTTTATCTGACAAGTATGTCTCAAATGTTGTAAAGACTAATCTTTCTTTTCTTATATCCCATTCTTGTGTTTCTGTTTCTTTTGAAATGAAAAATGAAAAATGAAAAGGAACTGATAAACAACAGGACTAGTTTAAAATATCTCCCAGGCTGTGGTTTTTCATGAAGTTTCCTCAGTGGCAATTCCACCTTGAGAGTGTTCATGCCTGCCCATCCTTCCGCACTTCCTTCTCAGTTGCAGGTTTGTGATTGTGTTAGAATGATCAATAGGCATTTGTATGGGCACAATAATGGTGGCTGCTTTGGCTTGGGAATTGAGTGGCTGTGAGCAAGAGGATTAGCAGTGCTGTAAGCTGACATTGCTGCTCAGAAAAGTACACATCAGGCAATAATCGCTGGAATAATTTCTGAAGACGTTGCCCATTAATTTGCTCCAACCCTTTGTGAGAGATTACCATGCCTCGGTTAGAGTGGTAAAAGCAAATGAGTGCCTGTTCCTCAAACTGCTTCACCTGGCAACCTGGCACATTAGTGAAAGTGCCACTGATCTTAATTTAAAAGAGAAGATTGGACTGTAAGCTGTTGTCACTGAAAAGCAGATGTACATCCAATTCTCCCAGTTCTTCTAGCTGACAGGTGAGGTAGGCAGTAAGGCTTAGGAATCTTATAAATTATCCTGGTATGAGTGGTTGCTGTTTTGTGTACAGGCACCTTCAGAAATTGTGGCTATTGAGGGTGTGAGCGCAGGCTATTTAATGGACGAACAGACTGGCCTGTGAATGTGCTTGAATAAGGAACCCTTTTGCAAAACACTCTTCTGCACAGGACTTTCAAGAATCTCAGTAAAGAAAGCATGCAGTTGGAACAAAATAGTATGTTTGCAGGCAAATAACGGCCTTTAGCTTTTGCAACATGAGTGAGACAATGACATAATTCTACTCTTTCTGCTAGAGAAACAGAAAATCAAAGATAGAACAGCAGGAAATATAGCACTGGTGCAACGTGTAAGAGAGCTAGCAAAAAGGTTCTTCTTTGAGTATCATGGATATCATGATCCAGAAAACACTTTCAAGGATAAGGGGATTTTGTTGAGAAAAGGTTGAGACAAGGAATAAAGTGTGGAACAATCCATCCTTGATTTGGATTCTACTGTCAGTTAGGGAAAGACATTCAATATACCTTCCTGTCTGAGCTCCTTTCAGTCAGAGAATCAAGATTTATTCATGGAATATTTGACTTGAAAATAAATAAATGGCTTTCTAGCTTCCTCTTTGTAAAGATGTATATGCATCTTGCTGAAAGTAGTATGCAGTCTATACTGGGTATACTTTTTATTTATTTCTAGATTTTAGAGTGTGTATAAATAAATCTATCTTTATCCCTATTTCTCAAGATGTACGTAGATGTCCGTATACCAGCATTTATCTTTCTGGTTAGTGCCACTGTGTGGATAATATATCACTAGAGCAGTGGTGCTAGTTATGATGTATGACACTAACATATCACAAAAGCATTGCCACTTCTGTGATGTATTATGCAAAACATGGAATTAAACAGAAAGATCAATATAATACAGGTCCTTAATTTTTTAAGGTGGGTTAGAAGGTTTTAGATTATAGGAGACAGGCTCCAGAGGGTTTATTTAGGAGGCTCAGTACATAACAGAAACAAATGAGACTAACTGTTATTTTGTATATAACCCAGCTTTTACAAAAAGAAATTCATTCTATGGCCGGTGAAACTTTTCAAGTCTTGTTCCCTATACATTTATATCCTTTCTGTCCTCAGCTGCAATACATCCAGCTTCCCACCACATTCCTCCGGAATATCTTCCACCGAATATCTTATTCACTTGTTCCACATTAGCCTGTTCCCTCAGCTGCCTCTCAAATCCCAGGACTGCTATCTGGCAGCTCGTGGTGCGCCCAATTCAGAGCCCTGGAAGGGTAACAGGCCACCTCGTCGCTGATGGTTGGCTTTCGGGCGACCTAAGCACAGGACGGTTAAGAGTTGCATTAAGTTTGTGGACTTTTGTACAGTGAGAGTGCTAATTTTAGTCCCTCTTCTCTACTTGGCTGCTGATTATCACTAAACTTACTGAAATTTAGTTTCTCTTGAAGAACTACCTCTTCATCAAATTCCCTTGAAATTATAACATGGTTTCAAAAATTAATAGGATAATGGTGGGGTAGTGGTAAAAAATATATATATATAGACACATCTACCTTTATTTCTTTAGCAAGCTGACCTAAGTCCAGCTGCAGTATATCCCTTTTGTTAAGAACAGTTATTTTCATTAACACTGTTTTCATGGTTTTACATTGAAATAAATTTATTTTTAGGATTGCTCACTTTAGCTTCCCAATGTTGCCAAATCTTTAAGTGTTCAATAATCATACTGCAGACAGACCTTGAATAATAAATGTGGGGTTTGTTTTATTTCAGTTCTGCAAGTCCTTCTGAAGCACTTAGACCATATTTTCCTCCTTTTGCTCAAAAAGGTGAAGTGGAAAATGAGTCTGTGAGGTCTTCACATACATAAATTTTAAGAAGAAACTCCAGATATTATTGCAAAACAAGATTAAAACCGCTACAGTTGGCAGTTTGGGGCTTCTCCATCTATCAAGTAAACAAAAACAATCCCACAGCAAGCCAGAAAAGCTTTCTTGTGTTACAGAGGCCTTGCTGCTAAACATCTTAATAGAATGAAAACTGGCTATAAGTATGTGTTCCTGTTCTATGTTTTATAGTGTTACAAGTAATCTTTACATTATTCTATTTTCTTATACTTGTCATGCAGCCAGCTCACTTATTTTCTCTGGTTGAATGCTCTGGACATTAATCTCTAGCCAATTTTTTTTCTGATATCTAACCAAAACTTTCTATTTATAGGTTTAGGATACTAATTTTTTTTAACCTTTTTTAGGTTAAAACATAGAAAATCCCTTTCCTGCCTTGACGTTATTTCCTTGAATCCTTAAAGATTGTGCAGTTTTATATCCCCTTAACCTGTTTTTCTGTAAGCTATATAAATTAAGTTCCATTGCTTGCTCTTCCTTTGTCGTATCCTCTAAGCCTTGAATCTTTTCAGTTGTCCAGTGTACCACAAAATGACCATATATGTTTCCTGGGGCTCAGAACAAGAAAACATATTAAAGTTGAAGAGGACGTAGTCTGTCAACACACGCTCCTATAGTATACTTCTTATGGACATTCTTCATCAAACACAGCTGTAATTCTTCTTGCAAGAAATGGGCAGTTCTAGGTATTAGATATTTTTATAAGGTTTTGGTAGCTTAACAGGGTGGTAGAAGCTTTTTATGCCTTAGGCATGCTGTATTTCTCAGACCAATAGCTTAAAAGGGAAGATTTTGATCATATCTGAGAACCTGCTAGAATGGACCCCTACTCTACTGATGTCAGAGAGCTACATCTGAAATCCCTTGTGCTATCTTAGTTTCTTCAGAATCAGCATTCGTGACATAGGATGTTATGTGGTTAATGTATTTTAGATTTTTAATGTATTTTTTCCTAAAAATACTGTTTCAATAAGAGGATTTCTAGGACAGTTAGAGCAGAGGGAAATCATTCAAATTGTGTAACATCAAAACCACTGCAGTTTATGGAGGTCATGGCAATTTGCATCTCTTATCCCCAGATAATGTGCTGACAAGTTCATTCATACTTTCTAAAAAAATGGATAATTTTAGCTAAGTTCAGGGCAAGATTGTAACATCAGTCCCCTACTCAGTGATTCACAGAAACTACAGAAACTGCCTTCTCCCTGAGGCGAGAAACTAAATCTGCCAAAAATGTTTTTGTCTTTTTTCATATTTGAGTTTAAACACAAATCCATAAATGTGGTCAAAGTATTAAGATGCTAAAGACAAATATGTCTGTGTAGATAAGCATCTGAAGATACACACCTCTCCTCCAACTTCCTTTTCTGTTGATGTTGTCATGGTAAGTTGTGGCAGACAGATGAATGAATTTTTTGCCTTAAGCATTTCTTGGTGCATGGGGTGCAGGCAGGCCACAACCCCGAACAAGCCATCTGTCCCTGGCGGAAACAGGACTGGGCTGCTGCGACCCTCCTGAGATGGTCTCCCTGCGACCACCCAGGACACGCCGAGCCTGCACTGAATGAGACCACAATCGGGCAGAGACTTTGGGATCTGGACTGTAAATTATTGTCCGTTTTTAGCACAACTTCTATAAAACCTGCTTGGCATGAGTGGCTAAATTTGCTGAAGCCTTAGGCCGCACTCCCTAGTACAGTGAGAAAGGGCCCAGAGCTGGTGCAGGCGGGAATGATAAGGGAGTTACCAGCAATTTGCATTCCTGTGCACTGCTGAAACAGTGCTAATTGCTGGAGTTACCGCCTTTTTGTCAGGACCTTGAGAGCTAATGGCTGGACCCAAGAACGGAGACACACCTGTCAGCAGAAACGGCGACAGTAAACAGCCTACCTAGGGACAGTGATGAGACCCAATAAGGAGCAGGAGACCCCAGACCCAAATATTACTATTGGTCTGAACTATCACGTGAGGGGTGGGAAAACTTAATTTGAAAAAGCTGTAATTGCCGAGGGATTTCTTTGTTTGGCCCCCTCTCGCGCTCTCTCTCGCTTTCTCGCTCTCTCGCTCCTCGTCCCTCGCCGGAGGCCCCCAGCTTGAGCTGTGATTCGAACGGAGTCAGCGGAACATCATCGGCCTCGGAGTGGTGGTAGCTAGCTTCCTCTCTCCTTTTCCAACTTTCTCTATCTTTTCCCCTTACCCTTGTTGTGTTCCCCTCTTCCCTTCACCTCCCCTTCGCTTTTCCCCCACCTTTTCTCTCCACTTCGTGGAAAATAAAGTTAAAAGGTTGTACGATATTTGACCAGATTTAGCATCTTAATCTCGTCCTTGGGATCGTAATGAAACCCTCCCGATATTGGATCGGGACATAAGTGAATTAGCAAAATGGGCCAAATGATGGTTTTGGTTATATTCGTTCTCTGTGATGTCACAGGATTTCAGCGCATATAGATGTAGAATTTGCCCAAGAAGTATCTATGAAAAAGGTGCTAGTTTGGGCAGGGAACTGAATCCTATATTGCTGTGATATAAAAGAGAATGCCTTTATTTAGTGAAAAGTAATGTATTTGGGTTGATTATGCTACTGAATACATACAAATGTAGATGCAAATATAAATGACCAGTGTGACTGTTTGTGTGTATCTGCACACTTATTTCTAGGTTTTACGTGTATATACATAAGTACTTATATCTTAGTAATTTATATGCTTATGTACTCAACAGTACCAACTATAATAAGCTCCTTTTTGGAAGCCATTTGAAAAAGACTTTGTGCAGACATACAACAGAGCACAGTCCTTCTTAAAAACCATATAATTAATCTCATCATTAATCTGTGATTTTTTTTAGTGCTAAACATCAAGAAGTTAAGAGGAGTGGGAAAATCTTTTATGGTAGTGAAGAAACATTAATTTTTCAGTGGTGTTTAATGTAAGATTTCTCTGTAACACCATAGATCTGTCCCTCTGCTTCATCTCAGACCTCATCAAGCTCTTTTTCTGCAGTTATAAAGAGCCCTTTATTCACCTGTAATTCAATGACCTACAGGTCTTTCAGTAATAACTTTCTTTTTAACGATCCATGTAGATTTTACTTTGATCTGTACTAGGTACTAGTATGATATTTTACAGGGAATAAGTTACTTACAGTAATTTCTGCAGCATTCCAAATCATAGTCTTTTAAGATAAATATAAATATGTATGTATTATGTCAGAGAAATATTGAAGGTAGTGAAAGTTGGATGTGGCAATTATTGGAAGCACTACAAAAGAAGAAGCAAAAAGAGATGAATGCAGTTCAACTGACAATCATAAGCAGAAAATGTAATTTAACTTTCTTAGAGCTGTGTTGAAGGTAAAAAGCTAGATGGGAGCCATTAGCTTTTAACGATTTATAGTGCTTTTAAAAGTTTCCATACAATGAGCAAAGAAAAGAGGAAAGGTATTGGTCCATGATTCAGAGAAGGTCATTACCATTTAGGGGTAGAAAAAGTATTCTCTAAGGTGTTTATCTGTGAACTCCTTATAAAACAAATAGAGGTTTGATCAAAGGAAATTATGGAAGTTACACAGTTAAATTCTGTGCTTTCCTTTCAGCAAATATCAGCACAAGTCTAGGTCTAAACAGTATGTTGATGTGCAGAGGCACACTTTTAGAATGACTCACGAGTTTCTTTCGTGATTTTTTTTCATTAGCACCTAGTGCTATCAAATTAAGCCTAACGTAAAGTATATTAACATAGTACATGCATTGTTAATTTTCAAAAGAACAATAGTATGCACAAATATGTAAAGAGAAGTCTAAAACTGAAATCAGTATATCTCTCCAATCTAACTGAGAAAGCTTAATATATAATAATCTTTGGTAAGGGAAGCGTATGCACTCAGGACTGATATTAGGCTTTCTAAATACTATTATTTTCTTTAGACACTATCCTTGCACACAAACAATGTCACTATCTACAAGTAATAGGAGAAAAAGATCGTCAGAGTACATTCAATTGCAATAGTGCTATTAGTGGTTGTGTATGGTTACTATCCAGAGTTTCTTATGGAACTACAGAAAACTGACCAACGTTAGTGAGGTTTTCTCACTAACAAATAAATGGAGAACCAGAATAAACTACAAAGGTAGCCTTCATGTTTGTTACCAGGTGAGCATAACTACTAGCTAAGACTATTCACCAGGTTCTAGTCTTAATCAGCACAGTACTTAAGAAAGTAATTTTATAAAAATAGAAATTCTCAGAAACTTCTAGAAACTCATTTGCTGTAGCCCTGTATGATCGTTGGTATTACTAGAGCACTGGAAGGAAGGGTAGATACAAGGGAGGATTTTTTATGTGATTTATGTAATTATGTAATTAACTAATCAATGCTTTTTTATTAGTTAGATAATTTGGACTATTAAACTGTAAAAACATTATTGGACTAACAACAGATTCTTATCTCCCTATATATGGAATATCCCCTTTTGCCCATGACAAAATTCTGAGTGTAAGATTGCCTTAAAATTCTTCCAATTTGGCCTCCTGTCAGTTCTGAAACAGGGAGGTGTGGAAAGTAAAGTGTTATCATGGTATAAATGAAGAAGTCTAAAGTGGCTTCAGTATGAGATTTACAGATTGACAGACACTCAGTCAAGAGTGAAAGACTCAAAACTCACTAAACAGAGTGAGTGTCTTTGGACTAGGGCCTAAAGTGAGGTCAGTATTGTACTCAGTTGTGTGTAGTGATCCCCCATTCCTATCTGGACTGAGATTGATTGGCTGCCTCTCAAACATACGTTTTTCTCTCAGGCAGTTAGAACTTTTGGGCGATGACTTTTAGGGCAAATCTGAAATGGTATGTAGTCATCTAAAACAATTTATGTGGAATTTGGGCATTAATGCTCAGTAGAGCAATTCAAAGATATAAAACAAATATGCCAGAGAAGCTATAGGCACCTAAAGCTGTGCTGTCTCTTCTGCTCAGCTATGCTTTCTAAGGCCTTCTTATAGGATTGAGAAACTGTGGTTCCCCATGTCTAGGTCTAGTAATCTTCAAGGTGCAGCCAGGGCACAGCTAACCTACCAGCAGCACTGAGTCCACCAACTGCAGCCTGCTACTTGAATAGTAGTCTGTCACTAAGTACTTTCCAAGGACTGGCACTGGGTTCTGGACCCTCTTCTGCTCAAGAGGACACAATTGCAGCAGCAAGTGCTTCTGCTGCACCATGTAACTATCTTGTGACCTTCCAGTTGAAATGGGATCATTGGGCAGCTGCAGAAGAAAGCATCAAATGTTGATTTGGAATAGAAAGGTAAGGGCTTAGGAGTGAGGACATTCAAGCATCAAGAGGAAGTAGAGGCTATGAGTGGCTTCAAGCCCATTTGGACAGAAGAGAGCTTGAACCCATTTTTCTTCCACTTTCTGTAGAAATGCTTGCTACTGATTTAGAACAGTTTTTATTTGTGTTGTACTTTATAATTATTTCTGCATTCTTTTGAAAAAAGAGAAAATGGTGGTTATGCCTTTTATGGGGCTTGGAAAGCTCTGGTTTCATCTAGATGCTGTCCTTTAGTTGGTGAGCAGACTGGCTGAAATACGCACCAGTCTTTTTCCATCCCTCACAAATACTTTTCACCAATATTCTATAATACGAATAATATGAATATTATTGTTGTAAGTGTTGCTATCCCGCTAGGCCTTCATGGGTGGCAAGAACAGCAGTTTTAAATTTAAAAAGGATTGCTAGTGTAACTCCGGTGGTAACCCCCTCATCCAGAAACACTGGAAAAAATAACATTATACTTTGTAGTACTCAGGATGAGTCTGCATTAACAATTAACTCATAACAGGCATGAATTTGGAAGTGAATCTCCCCTCCACTTACTGCCGTGTGTTTTACATTGAAGAATGTAAACTCAAAGCTGTGCTCCAGGCATGCACCTGTGTGCCCCAATAATTAATGAATGCTGGAACACGTAGAACCAGACTACAGCTTGATCAAGGCAAAGTCACTTAACCATTCATATATCATGTAGACGGTGGGTCCTCACCACCAGCTGCTTCACCCTACAGTTCTGCTCCTGTTGCTTCACACTGCTTGTTTAATGTAGACCTAGCCCCACATACAAATGTAATTTTGATTAATAGATAACACTTTATTAAAGGGGAAAATAAAATCACAGCAAACTAGATAGATATGGTGACATAGGTGCTTAATTCCCAGAGTATCACTATTGTATAGCCTTTTCTTCATTGAGGCAAATGCTAGGGCAGCTGCTTGCTTCTGCTCTTTTGTAGTAAGGCTAACTCATAGCAAGACCTGAGTTTTTGTAACCTGTCCTGCTGGGTAACAAAGTCCAATTCAAGCTGCAGCTCATTTTGTGTTCTGAGCTGCTTTTTCTCTTACTTACTTGCCTGTTCAACTAGCCACTCTGTTCCTTGCTCCACTAGCCTCTCTAGCTAAATATTTGCTGTTTCTGTTATTTCAGCTCTTAAGTTGAAGTGCATACAGTACTTAGGAATGGTTAAGCCCTCTTTTATAGGATGGATTCCAAAGTTCTCATATTTCATAGGTGATTCTTAAACAAGTTCTTTGACTTCACAGTGTGCAGTAGACTCCTGAAAAAAAAAAAATTGTGCTTGAAAAAATGCCCCCAGAAACTTGTGCCTTCGTGCTGGAAGCAGTTGCCTTGTGTCAGTGTTCCTGGGATAGGTAAATAGACTCTCAAGTGTAATTGATTGGCCCAGAAATGCATGCAGTGTTGTAACTTGGATTTTTCTCCCCTTTGCCTCCTTGTTAATGGAATGGCTTTTAAAGATAACAAAACAACATATGCAAGTTAACATATCGGGGGCTCCCATTGGGTCTGTTCACTTTACTTTCTCTTCACTAGTTCTTTCCTTTTCTTGCAGCCTCCTCCCCTCTGAAACTCTGGGCCAGCGCATTTGTTTTCTCTTTTGGGACTCAACCAATGTGTTTTACATAAGGTCCAACTCAAAGTTCACATTAAACAGCATCTACAAACATTACAGGGAGCCCTAGATTATCATGTAAAAGGTGAGTGGCATTTCCACAGATGCCACTATCTTAAACGTAGTTCTGCTAACATGTGTTAGGCTTGGTCTGCACATATTTAAAAGCTCTAGCCTCTTCAGCTGCTTTTGGCCAGTGTTTAGGTGTGTGATTGCCTGTCCCAAATACAAATTATCTTTGGAGCAAAGAGCTCAGGCCAGGATGCTTCTAAGAGTGCAAAGATGCCTGTATTAGATAAACTTTTGCTGTATACAGCCGGTGTTTTGCTCAGACTTTGGTTTTCTACTTTTGGGTATCAGCAGCCAGTAGTCACCTGCTAAGATGTGGATAACTGCCCTCCAAGGGGATTATTTGGGTTCTATATTAGGTAATTTAGTTACTGCCTTTTGAATCACAATTTGCCTTAGTCTGGCTGCTTGTGGTGTCCCATCTGGCTGGCTGTTGTAAACACCACTCTTAGGTATCTAATTCTTCGCATTTAATATAGATGATTTAAGGACCTTGTTCTGCATTGTCATTTTTAGCATTGAAGCACTGATTTCATTGCCTGTTGAGGTTAGGTATATATTATCAGACTGAGATACTGTCAACGTCTTTTAGGTAAAGTAATGTAATTCAAGTCTGGAAAACAGCATAATGTGATGCCATGCACCTTGAAGAAACCTATTACATGACTTTGGGTGGAGTCCTGGAATTTGACAACTATATGGATTTGTTCCAAACAATTAAATGAATCTCTCTTCAGAGCATATGGTGCAGAGAACATGTCATGTTTGAGAAATATGGTTGGCTTCTAATCTTGATTTTTAATTTTGCGACAGAACAATAATTTGGCACAGCATATAAACCTTTTTTTCCTGTTAAGTACAAATGTTTTTTCTTGAAAGATGGAAAAAAAATCTCTTTTTAGAAAGATCTAGTTTCACCTTGCATCTCTAATGGATATTACTTTTTGTCTCAGTTCTTCTCAACTACGATTTGAAATTAATGGGGTTGTTTTTATTTCTTATTAATACTAAAATGTGTGATGGAAATTAAAAATCCAAAGACTCAGCTATGCAAGGTTTATCAGTTGAATGGGATCTGGTTGGTACAATTGATACTAAAAAGATGATGATGGATAGAAAAGATTCATTGTTGTATACACCAGAAAATTTACCTTTGTGCAACCTGTTCCCCTGACTGAGTTTATCAATCACACCAAGGTCCAAGATGGGGGACAGAGAGGTACAGTACTTGTCTAGCTGCACAAAGAGCAGCAGTCTAATTCCATTCATGCTTCCGGAAACATCTCAGGTGAAGTCCAGGCACACCATTGGAGATCCGCCACCGATTTCAGTAGAGCCCCAGGTAGTGCCCCTAGTTTGTCCTGATTTTGAGCAAAAGGTAGTGGCTATATGCGTGATTACTAGTCAGTCAGAGAAGGACCTCTACATATTGTTTTATGCTGTTCCTGACTTACTGTTTCGTTAGGAAAGGGTGCCTGACTGAGCTTTAGGAAGGTGAGGAGCAGAGCGTTTCCCTGCTCCGGCTTCCACCATCCCAATACTGCACAGGAAGGCTCTCAGTGCAGCGTCCCAGCCGGCTGCTCAGCTCTGCTGGGCGTTGTGCCATCATGTCGCCGAGCCAGGATTTCTCTCTAAGGAAATAAGGGGATTATACTTTTAAGGGGAAATTTAAGAGGATTGCAGATTTAAGAGATGGCCAGAGGGGCACATTTATAGCTTTTTAATTAAAAGATATTTTGGCTCGAAGGCCAGAAGGATTAAGGATTCGGTAAAACCAAGTTAAATGTCAAGCACAGGGTTAAACCACAAATTACACATATTTCAAATGGATCTTTAGCCTTCTAACTTGTTTTTTATGAGACTAAACAATCCGTAAAGCTTATTAAGGACATTTCCTATCAATCTGCCTCTTTCACCACTCCTCCTCTCTTGCCCATATTTATGTCATATATGAATACATTTAAATCCAACACAAGAAGTTGGATGGCCAGTATTATGGAAAGGGAGACATTTAGCAGACTGCTTTATCACACTTATATTTTTGAAGAAAAACCTTAGATTTGATGAAAGCAATAACTGAACCTACATTTTCTAAGGATGGCTACATTTGAATATTTAGATGGCCAGTCTTTTCTTTATTCCTTTTTTTTCCTACTTATTTTAAATGATCTGCAGTATATTTGAAAGTTAAAGGGAGAGGTAAAGTATCAATCGGATTATATAACAGAAAATCTCACAGGCCTAATGCAAAAAAACCAGTTCCTAATTTTTCTCTGTAAACCTCTTGCCATTATACTGTTGAGTCCTGTAACATTATTCTGAAGTGAAAGAAAGGTGTTAAGTCAAAAGAAGTAATTTTAAGTTTTTAATTATTCTAGAAGTTGTGTCCTACAGCACATTTTCTTAAAATTGTACCTTTTGTTCAGCACTAAGCTGCATGAATTACTTATAAGTGAGGCAGATCAATATCTTTGAATGTCTTACAAACAATAATTTAATTCAGCTGGGATTTTTTTCGGTTGTTGCTGTTCATTCACCAGCATTTTATTCTCACAGTGTTAATAGCAAAAATCATCTTGTAAAAGGAAAGGTCTGTTATCAAAGAAATCTGAGTGAGTTCAAGGACAAAGCTAATAGAGGCATACTGATATTACCACACAGTTGTTTCCCAATATAGTGACCAGAACTATCTTGTGTTATGTTGTGGTTTCTGATGTCTAGTGTCACCGGAAATGTCAAACAATATCTTACCAGTTCTACTGGTCATCAAGTGCATCATTGAACCTGTCACACATTAACCATTTCCACATAGAGGCCACACACTAGACCTGCTCTAGAGTTCAGTAGCAATAAAGCCGGCAACAAGAACCTATGCACTAGAGAAGTTCTTAAAGCATTAAGGGAAGTTGGACTATTGCAAATAGCTTTGTCCCTAGACATTTTAATTATAAAAAAATAGTGGGGAGACTGCTGGTGATACACTGACACCCATGTCATGTACTTGCACATACATGCACAAATGTGCTCTTCTGGATGCAGAATTACTATCCATATGATCTGACTGAGAATGAAAAACTATTTCCAATACCCAATACCTCCTCATTTGCCATCTCAGTACTAATTTTCTTTTTGGAATTAAGGCACTGAAAACCTAATGAAAGATCATTTTAAGTAATATTTAACAGCTGCTAGCATCTTGAAGCTTTCAAAATGTGAAGGGAGATAAGTGAATATTACTGAAAATAAATATTTCAGGTTTACCACTGGCAAAATCTTATAGGAAAAATGTCCAATGTATCACAGATGTCTATGTCTGCTTGTGGGTTCAGTAAACTATATTATATTGTGTTAAGGTAAATTTGTTAAGCTGAGCTCAGTCAGGAGAATCTATAAAACCATCTGCTTTGAATATCTTTTGAAAGTATCAACACAAGGTTAAAGTGGAAAACACCCAGGGGCAGGAGATGTAAAACACCGTCTTGGCAGTCGCAAAATCCTCTGTTTTTCTGAAGTCCAAAGAAAGAAAAAATATAAACAAGGTTTTACAAGACAAAATATAGTGTTGCCTGCTTCCTTAAATTAACCCACCAAGGGATTTCTTTTAGGACACTCTGCTTGCGTATAGTATGAACCAGTGCTTGCATCAACTCACTGGGACCTTCTCTAAGCCCTGTAAAACCCCGCTGTTTGCTGAATGACCCAGGGTAAGTCACTCAGAGCTCATCATGGCTCTGCTCTCTCATTTATGACATTGTTCCTATATCCAGAGTAATGTTAGGATTTACCCTGCTGTAAAAGTCAGTCGCTTTTGACCCTATGGTTTTATTATTGGTGCTCTTATGAATAAGGTAAAGATATAGTTGAACTGAAATGGTGTTTAACCATAGGAAAGCTGGGGTCCTGTTATTAAATACAAAGCCCACAGAATTATGTCTCAGGGTAGGGGGCCTGTGTCTTACAGATTTCTGTGGGATGTGTCTTCCCAGGTTACTTGACTTTTGGAGCTTGATCATGAAGCAGGCCCAGGCGACCTGGTCAGAGCTCTCTGTCCCCCTTAACACTTGGGACAAAGCCTTCCAGGCCCACATTTTGTGAACATAGATTTTGTATGTTTGTAATCTCTTGCCTGAGTTGTGATTTGACACGTTCTTGTTTTCCAAAAATATCTCATTATGAGTCACCAGTCCAGTCAGTTATTTCCCAAAGCATTTTTCTTCTTAAGAAAAATGATAATAGAACAGCCTTCCTCGTGTGCCAGCTAGTTTGTCCCTCTCTCCAATCCAGCTATAATTTAGGAGGCCTGAATCTTGTCCCAAGTTATGTTTGCAGTTGCAGAGGTATATCACTAATTTAATTGGAATAACTTTAGTTTTACCTTGGTACATCTGTGTGGTATGATATTGTACTTTGCATATTTTCACTTGATCAAAACGTTAAGAATGCAGTTTAGGATGCTGCTTGTTTCTGCCAGGATGTTTTTTTCCCCATTAGCTTCTGCTAGGCTTTTCAAAGAATCATTACTGTGGAAGGGTAGCTTCATATTGACTCCTGATTATAGTTTTTTTCTTTACCTTTTTTTAACTTTCTCTTTACTATTTTCTTGTGTGTATACATGCTATATATAAATGAAAGTATTTGTACCTTCCTACTTTATTTAATGATTTTATCCTGTATTCGTACCAGTTACTTCTGTATTGATCTGTAACACCCTGACTTTAGTTATGGTGTAATGATTTGATACTGATAACATCCATCTATGAAAGAGTCAAGTAGAACAACCTAAACCACATAAAAATACCTGATTAACATTTTTTACAGCACTCTCTTCTGAAATAAACAGACCGTACTGGATTTTAACATCTGGTCTCCAGCAATTCTTGCAGGGGTGATAACGTTGTTTTTTTTCTTCTCAAATGCTGGCCATTTTTTCATCAATTTTTTCATTAAGGAACAGCTGTTACTTTAGAACACCATGTATTCATGTCTGAAATGTGGTTGATGCTCACTTCTGTTTACTTCTACATGACATCGTTTTGCATTGGGTGGAATTCAAAAAGACAAATGTCTTCATGTGCTTTAAAAAGATGTCACGTCACCACTTAGAAAACAACCTTTTATTCATGCTTATATAATACCTAAAAAAATATGCTTCATTACTATATCTCTTTAACAAAAGTCTGAAGCAATTTTTCTTCTCAAAGGAAAGGACAATAGAACGGACTCCTTTTGTATGAACTTGTCAGTATTATGGTATCTTATAAATTAAGCCTTCAACTTCTAACAGTAGCTGCATTCTCTTAGGTTGGTCAAAAGAGCGCAGCCTATGACAATTCATAGAATGTTCCAAAAAATACCTCAAATACTTTGTTTTTTGAGAGTATCCACTATGTTTATTTTCAATTAGCAGTGAGAATCTTTGTGTCTATAACAAAACAACCCTGATCTGTAAAACAACAACAAAGTTTGATTTTTTAAAAAACAACAGCTATCAACTTTCAACATTGCCTCTTGAACAAGGTTTCAATAACTGATTAAAAGGTAATTATAGGTTTTGGAGGGTGAGTGGTTTTCATGTTTGTGAAAGTAACTAGTTTTTTAACTGGCGCAGTGGAGAATTCTATTATAGTTAGCGTTTTCACGCCCTGCATGCCTGCAACCTGCCTGCCATGATTTGCATATCCCAAGATGATCATTTTTGAGAAGATGAGTCTCAGTACATTGTGGCTCTGTGATATATACAAATAAGAACTATATATTTTTTGATACTTCTGTATTACAAAAGAAGAGTCTGGTTTGGGCTTGCACAAACACCACAGTCCTGAACTGGACAGTGAATTAGTATTAGGTAAACAGTTATGTACAGTCCAATTCATTTGTCTTGGATGCACAAGCTTTCAGATTAGGTGGCAAATTCTGCATGTGAAAGTTATTTTCTTTTCAACATAGAGCAACACCTTTCCCTGCCCCTTCTCTTCCGCCTATATCCTACACATTACCTTTAAAAAAAATAGAAATGCATTTTGCTGGAGCATGTTTTATGCATGGTAAGGAATATGAAATGAAAGTTTGTAAGAAGACCCCTTTCTTTTAGTAACCGTTTCTCCTCTGATTTTTTTGGGGTTATCAGAAGATATAGTTTTGAAAATATTGTAATTTAAAAGTAAGAATAATCTGAGAATGGGTTCTACGTATGAATACATGGGTAAAAGAGAGTAGTGACTAGTATCTTGTAAAGTTTAAATTAGAGTAGCATCTTTTTCTGAAAATTGGACAATAATTACCTAAATTTGAGAAAGAAGAACTTCAGAACATTCCAACATGAGAACGTTCTTGTACCAGCCCTCACTTCCCAACCCAACAACAGTATACCTAACATTAAAACAAACAAAAAAATATGATTTTTCAACCACACTACTCCGCCTTATTCTAATGATAGTCAGCCTATTACAATAATCAGTAAGTTGTTAGATCTTGAATGTACTTCAGGCCTCTGTGGAATAATGTCTATTTATAGAACCGAACATGTTAGGGTCCCTAGGATTTATGCATCAGGCAGTGGAATTACTGTCTTAGCCATGGATTGCGGCAGCTTCTCTTTTTATTGCAGATACAACCTGGATGCCTTGGGAGCTGTTAAATGTTTTTTTTACTGGTATTTTAAATCTCATTTTTGACATGAGGATTCTTGGCCAAAATGGACTAAATCCTGTCTCCATTATTGATTTCCCCCGTATTCTCAATAATTACTTGTGCAAATATTTCTTTCTATATCTAAATTCTCTCCACATCACATTAGCAGAGGAGGAAGACTTTGGGAATTTTTCAAGGAAACCTTCCAAACATTCTCAATGCAATGGGCTTGCACAATGTTACTGGAAGTTTTTCACTCTTGTTAAAGTATAGTTTGAAGTTAATGAACCCGTAAAATCCCAGTTTACCTATCCTACCAGCCTAAAGTCTCAATGTCTTCATGTACAATTTATTGCCGTTTTCAGAAGATCTTTGATAAGTATTAATTAAGCTGTAGAACATGCCACATATTATTCCTATTTTGAAGAAGAGAAAACTAATCATGAACAAAATTTGCGCAATGACTTGAAGTAAAAATGCCTCCTTGCAAAATGATAACTACCTTAGTTGGTATTCTTCTATTGGGAGAGCTGTTCATAGCATATCTATAAATGTTCTGGGGAGAGGCAAGGGAACACTGACAGCAAAGAAAATATTCCAAAATTGTATTTGAGAGAGTGTGTGGTATTTATCTCTTTATGTTCTGCTTTCCTATATAAGTATTCATTTATTCTATTTTTCTGGCAATTCAAATTAATTGTGTTTCATAGATTCCCAAGATGCACTACACTCCATTTATTTGTTGTACTACTGACCATGATTAATGACCAACCACAGTCTGAATTTCTCATTTTTAATGATCATGATAAATTGTAGCCCATCATGGCAATTTAATATGCTTATCATGCAAGATCTGAGTGAAAAACTTAAATTATATCATAATTAGGAAGCACAGCTTAACTCTGAAACACAGGAATAGGTTGCCATTATAAAACTTGTGGTTCCATGCTTTCGTTAATAAGTTTTGCAGCACATCAGCCTAGAGAATCTTTTCTGTTCTTATGGGAATATAGGTCATGAACTTTTCCTTATTACATTTCATACTGTAGAATGGTTTTCTTGCACTTCAAGCTCTTTGATCTCCGTCTTCTCCTGAACCTAATTTATGACTGATGGAGCTAAGGAGAGTGTCTTTCCTCTACTCATGAAGTAGGTGAGATACAGAAGAGCTCTTAAGGTAACAAGAAACCTAAGATGCCTCAAATCCTCTAGATTATATGGGGTACATCACTGTGATACTACCATTTGGCTCTATCTGTAAACAGTATGGTGATACATCCACCAGTACCCAGCATGTCCCAACTCCATGTTGCACTGCAGCATTGTGACCAATATCCCTCACTTTTTTCCCCTACAAGTTTGTTTTCACACACAGGAAATCTGTGGGCATGTGGGCGAAAGGGAAGCTGCAGCGCTACCTACCGGATTTCTATAGGGTGACTAAGCTACTAGCTGTTACTCCATCAAGTTAACTTCGCCTCTCTGAATGTCACATCCAGGAGGACGCTTTGTTACTCAGGCTGAACTTCTTCATACCCTCATGCCTTCCCTCATGCTACTGTTTTTTTGTTATGTATTGGGTGACAGTGGAAGCGGGGAGCACAGAACCGCCAATCCCAGACCAGCACCACCACTGGCTACACCTTTGGTAGACTGACTGTTTAGCAGCACCTTTGCAGTTTAGCACTTGATTTTAATTTTTAAGACCAAGCTCAGTAATGAAGACAGTAATTCGCCTTTTCATTTTTTTTTTTTAATTACTGCTGTAACATTTTTGGCTTCTCTAAATGCTTTTATCAAATCATCTCTGAGTTAGCATCACTTGGCAAAATGTTATTTTGGAATGGACAATGCATATGTCGTTCATATGAAATAACACCCTACCTCAAGAGAGTGTCTCAGGAGAAATATGATCAACAATCAGAATTGAAATTAAGTTGTTCCTTTGTTATAAGGAAATGCAATCAATTCATGGCATTGTTGAAATTTAGTATTAGTTTTATCAAGGGAAGTTGTTAAACAGTAGTACTTTAAGACCGATCTTATGCTGTCCCCACTCTTGCCTTGTCCAACAGCAGGAAAATCATAATACTTTTTTATCACGGAACATTGTAGGGGTGGATTCTAGAAAAGTGCTGGGAGAAGAAGCTAGAGAAACAGGAGAGTTGGCCCTCCCTGTTCTCACTGCCGCAACAGAGTTCTGTCAAGGGTAAAATTTTCTTGATTCTAATGGAGGGAACTTCATCAGTACACTTGATTCCTAGCAGGGAGGTAATAGAAATTGCAAAAGGCATCTAAAAAACCTCTCAACAGAAGTGTGACTTGACAGAATATCTTACAATTGGCATAATTAAATCATGAAAAACCATGATTTAGCAAAGAATATTTTAAATGTAAAAAATGGCTTTGCCAATGGAGACAGCAACATCGTCTTTTGCATTCAGATGTAGAGAGCCTGGTATTCATTTCATATATATATATTTTTAGAGACATTAACTTATAAGGTCATTTTCAAAATATTCAATTTTAATGCCATCAATGTTGTCTTAATGTTTTGTAATCATAATGTTGAATTTGCACTGCTCTTAGAACTTTAATTACAAAGCTAAATTGTACTAATATCCATTAGGTACCTCCTAATTGAAGCTACATCATATGTCTGATGTGGCAGTACTAACTGGCATAATTAAATTTGAGTATGCATTGGTAGACTTTTAAAAAGGAGTTAAGAACAGAGGAAGAAAGAAGTCAGTTTCTGAAACTTCTCACAACCAAGATATTCTTATCATGAGAAAGAGTGCTGACTATACTTCCTGCCCATTTTATTTTAATCACTGTATGCAAAATGAACAGATGTTTCATTGACTGAAATTTACTTTTCCTTAAGCCTTACATGAGCATATTTACTAATAATGTATGCAAATCCCTTGTTATTTATTGTATTTTCCTTATGTTTTAAGTGTGCCTAAAATGTTTGAGATGAATCTTATATTGCAAAAGATTTGTCTACCTAGGTTTGGCTTTAGACTAACTGACAATTCATTCTACTAGGGAGAGCATTTGTCTCCTTTTTTCTAGGATGACTGAAATGGATCTTTTCATAGCAATTCACCCTAATTTCCAAAGTATGTCATCTTAAATCATTGTAGTTTAGAAATTAGAATGACCATCCATCAAGATTCTTATGAGCCACATTTGAAAATCTTCCCATGTCTGAAATTTGCAGATTTTGTGTATATCTTAAAGGGTGGAGGATCAGGCTTCATTTTCCTACGTTTACAGGCAGAAAATATCACTGTTCAGAGAAACCCCTCTGGTTCCTTCTGAGATAAAGCTGGGAGTTCAGCTGAGAGCTGGGACATCAGTATCAGTGCCAACAGCCTTCTCTTCCTTCTCCTGCTGGAGAATTTAGATTTTTCTAGCAGTCTCTGTCTGTCGTCATTCATACGAGCGACCTCCAGAATGGGTGCCCCATTTGAATTCCTCAATAGCTGCATATAGATAAAGTGCTACACCTTGGCATATAGTTTTTATGAGCAAAAAATACCATATCAGCACACACACAAGAAACCTATGTAGTATGTATTGACTTTACGAAAAGTAAATGATTTCTACTACTTAGTCCAATCTAACAGATAGTAAATACTGTGGTAATCAAGGTATAACCTGCAGTTTGCTGGCTGGCTAAATTTGCGATCAGAGGGAAAGTCTTTGGTCTTATAGATCAGCAAGGTTCCTTAGCCAAACACAACAGTCAGTTCTGTCCTCCTCAAGTCATCCTCCTCTGGTTATCTTCTCTTGATGTGGTAATCAGATGTTGTTTGTCAGTTAGGCATCCCTTTTACTTTTCTTTTTGGGACTGTTTTCCCTTTTTCCTTTGTAAGGGAGGCATGATGTTAGTACATCTTTGTCACTTAGCAACCATTTTGAATGTGAATTTTTAAAAAATACTAATTTTCAGTATTTCTTATAACAGGGTAGGTCAGTGCTTCAGGCTGTACAGGTGTGGATTTTTTTTTTAATTGATGCTTTATATTTCATAGTTATAATTTTACAGAGTAAATTTTATTTTCTGAATTAGTCTTTTCTCAACTGTCTTGTAGGTCTAGAAAAGTTATTCCCTTAGATAAAATTTAATTTTCAACAAAGTTTAATATTCACTTTATAGCTTGGAAGTTTCCATATTGTTTAGCAGGGCCTGAAAATACGCAAGGTTAGCTTCTGCACACAGTATCTGGAGGGATAAGGGATTTCAGCTTTGAACTAGAAGCAAGAATGGATTAGCTTTCAGGATTTCAAATGAAGCAACATGCAGCAGGAAAGCCCAATCAATGAGTTGTTTAATCAACTGAAGAAGTGATGAATACCAAAGATTCTGTCACTAACTTACATCAGTATTAGTACTTAATTTTTCTTTTTTCTTTTTTACTAAGAATGGTGGACTTCTTTATATCTTCTTTGAATGTGCCTTCTTTCAAGACCATGAGTTTTTTTCTTTTTGGGGCAGTGTGATCATAAGGAATAGCATACTAATGATAAATAATGAGAGGAGAAGAATCTTGGATGTTCATGTCTGAAACTTTCCCTTTTTTCTCTTCTACTGTTATGATGTTGTTTCCATTTCTCTCTTTAACATTGCCTATCATTTAAAAAAATCCTTTTATTTCACTTCTCTTTCACTCTTTCATTTTCTCCTTTTTATTTTCAATTGTTAAAAAACTCATGGTTTTGGCTTCTCAATCAGGATGGACTGCGAAAACCCACTTTTTCCTTGAATATGAAATCAAAATTGATAACCCTGAAGATGGCAAGGGTGCCTCGTTCAGCAACATGGAAGATAATACAAAGGCAAAGTTGTTATAATCATGGCAGATTTAATAATTGAAATGCCAGACACTGGAAGATCACAGAGCCTGTTGAAAATTATGGAATCTACAATATTATTTAGCTGATGACTTTTTAACAGCCTATAAAACATCATGTATCCTGTAACCACATTTGACACACTTTTATTTTTTTGGCCTCTATCTGCATCAGGGTTGCTTTTGCAAAATTGTTATTGATATTTTAATGAAAATGCAGATTGAAAATTCCTATCAAGATTCCAGGACCAAATTAAATACCAATTGGAAAGCAATAAGAGTAAATTTGGTATGATTAATGAACAGAAGGCTCTAACCTGTTTTAGACTATCGTTTCTTGGTAACTGTAGCTAATAGCATCAGAGCATTAAATTAGGACTTCAGACTTTCTGGCACCATTTTTCAGAAGCACTCTATACTTAAAATATTACGCATATGCTAATATAAAAGAGAATTATATATTTTTAATATAAATACAATGTTTTTATAGCTGTATGCATTTAACCCTAGCCTCAGTTGCTGCTATAATGGAGGAATTTCCTTGTCAGCTCTGTAGCTGTCTACTTATCTTCATTAGCCCTTTTTCTTCCTGACATGAGTTGACACCTGAGAGACGAGACTGTTTAGGAAAGTCTATGAGCAGGGCATTCTGACATATCACATTTTGCTTTGGTAAATAATATCCATCAGAAGTGCTGTAAACCTGTTGACACTGCAACAGGAAGTAAAGAGTGGGAAATTATACAAACTGTACTTAAACTAGTTTCTCTGTGTGCCTGGTCAGAATGTACCGTCTTCAGCTATAACTTAGTACTGTAAGATGTGTCCTGCAGGATGACCATGTCTTATTTACTGGGCTGCTTTTTCAGATTTTCCAAATTCCAACCATCCTCACTTAAACGTTGGTCTTAATAAGTGGTTTTCAAACACCTGAACCAGCCCTTACCTTTTCAGGTTTGAGAACTGGACTGCCTAACAGGGATCTTTTCTAGATGCCTATGGTCCACATACAATGAAAAAAATAAACTGTCTATCTGTGATAAACAGTAGTGTGTAGTAGGATGCACAGCAGAATGAACTGCTTGTTTGTCGCAACTTACTGCGCAGGTGCATCAGCATCTGTATGACTGGGCATTAGCGAAAAGGCTACAAGAAAGTAAGGCTGATTCTCTCCTGAGAACAACTGAACTCTGGGTGGAAAATACCACAGAGCTCCTTGGGGTCAGCCAGAAAAATTGGCCGAGAGACATGGCAAGTAGAGATCTTACAGCACGATTGCGTACTGCTGAACAACTGAGTCAAGCAGGGTGTCCCTTTCCAGCAGGCCCAATGCCAACCTGACAAAAGATGGATAGAAAGGACAGACTTCCAGGGAGTTAAAAGACCTACTTTACAAGGAAATAGTTGGTAGGAGAGAGATTTGTTTTCAGGGCTCTTTAGTATCCTCTTTTGTCTATCAGATTTGAGTTTTCTGTGTTTAAAAAGGCTGTCTTGATGTGGTATATTTTCTTCTGTAATATGAAAAAACAACAGCCAGTTTTAAAATTTTGAAGCCTTTTGACATGCTTCCTTCCAAATGAAGATATTCTACCTGAGAGCTGCTGGCAACTGAAAGTCCTGCTACATTAAGCTCTGAAGAATTTGCAGATTAATAGTAACTTCCCAGAAGATCCACTGATTATCAAACATTCATTGGCCAAGGTCTTCCATACAAAAAGATTCAAAACGTCCTTATCTTTCAGTAATCCTAACACTAGCAGATTACTGAAAACAGATTTAAAAAGTAATCAAGCAAAGTAACTAATAGGTGATTTGAACATCAATCCCTCTTTTATCACAGAACTCCTCATTCATTCTTCAACTGTGAATGCTGAGTTTAGGTATATAACAGCCAGAAGCATGTATTGTCTAATTAGTCTTGCGAGGTGCTAAAAAACTGCCCGACCCCCCCCCCCCCTTTTTTTTCATATTGGTGGGATACAAGCATTCACACACTTCCTTGGAACTTTTAAACATGAGAGGCTAGAGGAAAGTGAAACAAAGATTTTTTTTTTCAAGTGTGTGGATGGATCACATCACCTTCAAATATTCATGAATGAACTAGTTTTGTTAATTCCAAAGGAGTAAAAATTAGTGCTTTTATTCATCTTTTCATCATTTCACATTATAATCTCCTTATGTGGAAGCCAATTGTTTTTATGTCTTTTTAATATTTTTTAAAAAGTTAATTTTATTGCAGGAGGAGTTCTAAGGCCTCTGCAAGTGGCTGTGCTGCTGTTAGATTTAATGGGCTCCAGCTGTGCATGGGTATTGTCAGGAAAAAAGAACAAAGACCCTGGAAGAATAAACAGGAAAACAGGATACTTTTTATGGGTTATTTGTTTATTGGGAGGATGTATCACTGAAGTGATACATACATTTTTAAAAATCATTAATAGCATCATAACTACATATGCATGTGGTATGTTTTTGTTGAACTGAGACATTAGAGTGATATGATCAAAGATCTATGGTGGCATGATTGTTAGCAATTGAATAACCTTGCATACATTCTTCATCTTAAAGGGAATTCTGAATCATGTTTCCCTACCTGTTAGCCAGCTTGCATTCACAAGTTAGCCCCTGTCCATGGAGCTGCAAGCAATCTCCTCTGACACCCCTGCTGCCACTACCTCTTATTGACTCCAGTGTACAGACAGAGCTGCATCACTGGCTGCACCGTATCAGAACTGTTGACTACCTAGAGAGCAAGTACTAACTTCTGTCACCTGTTGGACTTTATGCCTCCCCACATATCCATTTCTGAGATATTTTAGGAACTGTAAAACCTGTTTGATTACTGTTGTTACTATTTCTACCCTTCCTGCTCCTTTCTCTGTTGCTTATCAGTCCGTTGTGCCATATTCTCTAGAAGTGTTTTGGTGAGGTACAGTTTTTAGAGAATTGTGCCAACAACTGTTCCAACAGCAAGTGATCACAATGAGTGGCTTTTGGCATCTTGTTCTTGTTGAGGGGCTGCAGTTGTCTGTGGATGACATCTGCCGTGAATGAGATATCCATGGTAGTTCTACCATGTCTGTCATATGCAAGTCCCAGACAGTATCTTACTTGCATCCTCATCCTCACTTGCATTTTTTTTTCTCTTCCTCTGCAGGTATTTGCCCCTCCTCCTTTGCCAGGTTCTCTGTGAAAGGAAGGTGTCAAGCTATTTTACTCAGAAAGTAGCCATTCCCCAAAGATAAAGTCAGTCCTTTTTGTGCCAGGATGTAGATTATTAATATGGCATAATAAAAAAGCTCATCCTATCAAGAGTGTGTTTTGCAAGGGATTGGTTGATATTCTTCCAAGCAAGTGCCTGAGGTTCAGGAGGAGATGAGGAACTGGTATGAGGAGTGCAGACACAGGCTTGTGAAGGGAAAAGATGGGAGAACAGTGAGGGATGTTCCATTAGATGGCAATACATGCAAGGGCCAGCAATAAGCCTGGAAGTGGTCCAAATAAGAGATGAGGAGCTGTGAGAGTTTGTCTGAAGGCAGAACTAAGACACACAAAAGGAGAAAGGAGAGGAGTTTACTGAAGGGCCATTTTTTGAAGCTTCATGTGAAGTTGATTAAGACCAGTTATTGTGTCACTTTACAGACCCTGGAAACATGATGCAAATGTCAGTGAAATGAGTGAGTGATCTCTTCTACCATCAGTTTCAACACAATCATCACTTTCTGACCTCATTCTCACTTATATTTGTGATATAGGCTGTTAGTTGGGGAATGTGATGATATTAATAGAAGTTTTCATAATACTTAGGTAGACCCTCTTGACTGTCTGTATTAATTTCAGATTAAGGCCTCTTTTGTGGAAATCTCACATTGTCTGGTTCCAGGACCATGATTTTATTCTGCTCATGTAATTGCACAGTAGCAATTTCTCTGGGATTGTGGAAGCTTTGAACTGGCTGATGCCCTGTGATTGACAGAAAGAAGCTTTTGGTCAAAATTGCCATGGCGGCATTCATGCATATCCTAAGGGAACTGGTCCTAAGTGACGGGGACACTGCCTTTTATAAGTCCCAAAGTAGATAACATCAGTACTGGAGAACAGATTATCTCAGTGCCTGTCTTGACTATAAGACTGGAGAATTTGGAGTATAGTTAAAAGATTCTCCTCACCTGTTCTTGCAACTTGTTTAAATGGCTTTGTGCTGTCACAGGATTTAGAGCACATGTTCTGGAAAAGTGACTGAGCTGGTACTTGACTTTCCATGACTTGTCTCTCAGTGTCTTTCTAGTCTCTGTCAAACATGCATATCAGGGACCTAAGTGCTCTGACTCTCCACTGGTTCTTGTCCACATACCTAGGCTACTTTTTGTCTTTGTTTATATTCCTCTAGGATTCTACTAAGCCACTTATTTTATATATATATGACATTAATTAAATACAAAACATTCTTAAGTAAAAAAATACTTGATTTTTTTAAAACTTGCACCATCTGCAAATGAGAGTTATCAAAGAGATGGAACTTAACTAGTGAATCTTAGAACAAGTACTTCTACAAATGTCAAATTCACAGACAGGAAATAATGCTGAATGTTTTATGGTTCCAGAGGGTAAGAGTAGAAACACCTTTGAGTAAAATTAGGCATATCTCTATGACAGGTTCTAGCTGTCAGCCAGCGTCTGCTGCACTGGCCCACACTGGAAAAGTCTACTTAGTTTCTTTATATTTAATCATAAATGTAAGCACAATGTACACTTCACTATCTTCAGAACAGAAGTATCTGCTTCTAAAGATCTTTGTTCTAATTTCATTCTTATAAAAGAGGTCCATGGCATCTGGCTTTTATGTGATAATAATTGAAACATGAATTATAGTCTTGATAAGCTTGTTTGAAGTAAAGCTTAGCTGTATGTAAGACAGAAACAGTAAAATACAAAGTTGGAACAGGATAATGGCATCTTTCTGCTTTCACCTAAAATTAAACCTCAAGCCTAAATGAAAAAATTTATTTTCAAACTAGAAGACTCAGATGCTCTGACCTAAGTTTATTGAAACATCTGTATTTTGTTATAAACTTGAATGTTTTTTTTTCCAGCTAGTTTGTGAAATAGAGTGACAATTGTTCATCATGAGCAGTTTAGGAATATACCTTTATATTGCCAGAAAGAAAAGTTCAGATTAAAAAACCAAAGCATAAATAAGAGCGAGTATTTTAACAGTCATGGTTGCTAAAAGAACTGATGCAATAATCTGAGTAGTTTGCACTGCTTACTTTTTTTGATGTTAGCATATAGCTTTGTGACTATTGCCTTTAAGTCTTAGGGCATATTTAAAGAATTATAAAAAGCTATGTCTTATTGCATCTATCTCACAAAAATGTAATGATGTTGAATAACTGTAAAGAAAGGGAGAAGAAGATGGGATGAGAGAAAATAAAAGAGAAAGCAAGAGAGAAGATAGTTTCTCAGAAAATTTGCAGTATAGGTAGAGTGGTCCAACACCAAATGCATGGTTTGTTATTTTTATTATATTCATGTAGAGAACCACTGGAATAAGTGAAGGGTTTGTCTTTGAGGATTTCATAATGTTTATACTTGAATGGAGGGACAGAACCTCTCTTCCCATCCTCTCGTCATACTATGTCTAGCTCCCAGTTGTGTTAGGAATAGTTGGATCAGTCCCATAGAAGATGAGGAGTGCAATTAAAGCAGCGAAAGTGCATATGGGAGAGACAAAGTGAAATTTCAAATTTGTGTTACATATAGATGTGCTTCGCTCCAGATACTGAAACTCAAATGCTTTTAAAGAAGGTGCTGATTGCCAACCTTCTGAGAAGTCAGATTCTAGCTTTTTAATAATGACCTAAATGCAAGTGACTTTCAAACTGCCTTATATCTAAACATGATTAAATTCTTCTCATGCCTTAAGTGATTGAATAAACTGATCTTGCACAGGCTGAATATGAGCCAGAGAATAATGGCCTAGTTGAGTGTTCCTTGTTTACAAGTTAACTTGAAAATACCATGAAATATATATCTTTGCCTTGCTTTTTTTTCCCAGATAGCCAGTTTTCCATTTCAAAGTGAAAGGTGTAGGTCTTTGAAATGAACTATGGAAACTAAAAGTCAAGTGAAATGCTGTAGCTTGAGAAGTAGTTCAAACATTGGACTGCAAGATTGATTTCAAGTCAGAATTGGACCATTTGTTAGACTGGTAGAGTTTCTATTGTAGCTGGGCAAAGCCAAATATATACTTCTGTGCCTCTGCTTGATCAGATACTTCAGGTCATGAGTTATGGTCTTTAGACCTACATACCCCACAAGTGGCATCCGAAAATTGGTATCTGATCTTTAGCATTGGTCCATATTTTTGTATCCAGCTGCAAGCTTTTTTTTCCCTCCATTTCTTCATACTATAAATCTGTTTCATTTTAAAAACACTGTATTGATGAGGTACGATACTAAGACTACCAAGCACATTAGACTTATGTTTAACAATTGATTTTATCTGGAATTACAAACACATAGTGCATTAACTGGAGTACTACAAATTTCTTTTAACTGTTCTCTTTTGTGCACAATAATGTGATTTTGAATATACTTTTTAAGAAATACTCATCATGAATACAAAATGTTCATCTTCAAATATCATCACAAAAAGATCCATTATTTTCAGTATGTTTGTGGTCTTTCCGCTCTGCTTTCTGGTAATTTTTAATGCTTAATCCATCATTCTGTGACCTTCTCCATGGGAAAGATACATGTAAATCTTTCTGATAACAAAGAAACAAATAGAATGAACAAGAAAACTGTTTTGTTTTGACAGAAGTGCTGAAAATTAAAATATAGAATGCAGGATGAAGCTCTGCTTTTCAGAGGACTGTCTGTGTACTTAATAGTAATTTTTCATTTTATATGCTTATATTTGAAGATAGATAAACAAGACCATATTCAGATTTTTAGACTGTGCCGTTGTAAGGGAAAGGTTGTAAGCCTTCATGAAACTTGTGAAATTTTCTTTTATAGCCTTAATCATAATATTTACTTTTTGTAATACAAGTAAAAGCAGGTGATTGTCAGGGTGCAAATTTCATGGGGCAGGGAACAGTAAAGATCCTTTGTAAAGTCTAGGAAAGGAAGAAATCTCAACAAGCTGTTCGTGAGGTATTTCTCCATTTTGCTTTGTCCATCTTTTGTCTGTGTACTGCTTTCACTAATTGTGTTTCTTTCTGCTCTTTCTCCTTCTGCCCCACTTTGCAAGGTGAGAAATGGTGGAGGTCATGTGCTGCCCTTGACCAAAGTGTGAAGCCTGTTTTGTTAGCCCTGCTCTGTCACTGGTCACTGGGCCTGCTTGAGGATTTTGAATGGCTGATAATAGGATGTCTACGTCGATCAATTGATGCAGGCTCTGTATTTCATTTCTACCCTTACCCTAATTACTGTTGACAATACAAATGACTAGTTTGGGGACATAAATGAGAAGTTACTCTATAGCAAAGCCAGTTAACAGCTGCATTTCAGTTTTCTTCTTCTGCCTGGCATCCAGGAAATCTGGCAGAGGGGTGTAAATTATGAATATGTCTTTGGCATATTTTGTCTGGTTGCTGGACTTCTAAATCACTAAATTGCCTGGCCATTGCACAGTGAAGGGGCGTGCTTTCACTGAAGGTTGTGCAGCTTTGTTTCGACAGAAGAGCTAAAACCAAACAGGGTTTTCAGACTAAAGCTCCTCTCAGCTTATCTTTGGTGTAAGCTTGGAGGCTGGTTTTTCAAAACAGTTCTTGGGTAGACGAGGGTTGGAAAGGTTATGGCCTGCAAGCTCATACTCAAGTCATTAGTGATCATGAGTGCCACTTCAAAGCAACACTGCATCAATGTTGCTGTATTAGTAGTAGTTGTTGCCCCAATTAGATAATTATTTCTAAATGACATTGTGATATCTGGGATTTATTTGTTTGCTGTACACATAAAAAGGAAAAGAAAAAATATTTTTTCTAGTTAATGGCAATATTATGGTTTTCAGTTAAAATCTAAAATGGCCTAAAATGGTGACCTTTGTTTGGAATATATATTTTGCAATTTGAATTTCCAATTTAGAAAAAACAAATCTTCACATTTTATTCCGTGGGTTTTTTTGGTTTTGACTCTTTTCAGTTTCTCTTTATATCTTTATCTTTTCTTACTCTCAATTTTTAATATATTCTCTCTATGTTTTCTGTATGCTTTCTCTTTACACAGTTTTTGTGAATCAGGGCATGATGTCAGTAATATTGGAGTTCTTAATTTTTAACCCAGTAAACTCAAACAGTGTTAAAATTAGGCAGAATCCCTTTGTTCATATACACACAGGTGAGGCACAGACATTCACAGACAACTGAAATTACATTATGTTGCTTTTGGGACCTTTCAGCAATGTTTCCTTTTGTCTTTGCTGTAGTGTCTATAACTTTGATTCCTCTGCCAGTCTGTAACTGGGTAGGTCTCCAAAGGGGGCAGAAAAAAGAGTTTCACCATTGTTCCATTTACCCACGACAGACTTATTTCACTGACATAGCCTTAATTACAGAGGGGATCTTTCTGACTCTGTGCTTAGTTTTGTAGAGCAGATCATACCAGACCATAAAGAACCATCACTATTCATATTGTGCTTGATTTTGTTCTTATCTTCAATTTATTGAATGACTAACAATTATTCCAATGAAGCAAATGGATATGAAAGTGGTGAAAGTGAGAAGCCTATGACTTTCATGTGCTAGAGTGGCAAGGCTATATAAAAAGGGACCTATTTCTCAGCAAGCTTACCCTATAGGAAGAATTCTCTTTGACTAACTAATAATTTCATTTAGTTTTAGGTCTGTGGTCATTTGATGAAGCTGCTGATGTCTCAGACCAAATTCTCTCAGAGAATTCCCAGTGTTCTCAGCTAATACTGAATTCAGACTATGTAGTATATACTTTGTCTAATGTGAGATCAGACAAGATCGACAAGAGTGTTGTCACTGAAGATTAAATGGTGTGTATTGTTTTTCAGGCTAAGAAAAACACAAAAATACCTGCAGTAGCAGTTGTATAGCGTCCATCATTTCTAACTTCCTTCCAGAAATGTTAATTCTGTTATTCATCCTTTTTTCCTACAGGACAGAACATGGTCTTTGTGGAAGCTCATGCCATCAGTAATGTTTTAGAATACTTTCTAGTACCTGTTCTTGGTTCTTATACTCTCTCATTTTAGTGTATTTATGTGAATGGATGGAGAAAATTCAACATCTATTTATTTTCAAAGGTCTCTGGATAATGTAATAAGGAGACTTAATTTTATGTTAGTTATTTTTTACATCACCTTAAAATGTTGGCTGCCATAACAGCAAATGCCACTTTAAATGTCTATTTCATTAATTTAATTCTTTTCATTCTCTTTTCCTTCTCTGGATATAGATCACCTTTCTTTTTCTCTGAAAACAATCTCACGTGGAAATGAGAGGGCATCATGGTTTATACCCCTCATAAGGGTTCAGAGGAGGAGGTAGTTGCTTTCATATCACCCCTCTGAGGTGGCAGGAAATTTGGAAGTCCAAATTAATTATGTATTGATTAAATTAAAAGAGGGAGAAAACAGATTGGTTGAAACAAGTACTCCAGTGAAACTCCACTGAGCAGCTAGTAATCTAAAAGAAGAGTAGAACACAGGTCTCAAATAAGGACTTGAGAAAGAAAATCAGAATAGCTACAACTGTGGTAGCCTGGTGAGAAAACCCATAAGCACTTAGACTGCAAATCAATTTTCACCTGTATAGTTACTTAGGTACCTAAAGTTCTGCTACTTCCTATAGGCAAATTTACAATATAGAAAGGCCTAACTAAAACTGGTATGAATTAATCTGTTTTAGTTTTCATGGAATTACATTAGGTGTGCTCACAGAGGGAGTGATAATATCTCAGTTGTTAAAAAAAAACTTTTAAAATGTTTAATCTGCTGTCTCTAATAAATAATACTGTCTCTAGTGTCAGCTCCTGTATTATACAATTTTCAAATGATAAATACTCAGGAGATACATGAGTTAAACTTTTCCATATCTGAGGTTCTTGAGAGGACAGATCTGGTAAGTCTTCTTGAACTTGCCTAGTATCCCAAGAGCACGGTATTTGGCACAGAGTATAGTCATTTTTGTTCAAAACCGTGATCTATGATGGTCAACTTTTTAAACAACAGTTTAGTGGTATTAAGCACTCATCAGGCTGTAGGACTGTTCACCCTCAAGTGGCATCAGTACGTATCTTTTCCAGCCTTCAGTTTGCCCCTATCACAACAGAATGCCCTAACCACGAGGCAGGGCTGTGCTGGAAACAAGAAGTAGGCGAGTCCATTACTCTACTCTTCTGAAGCAAGGTGACATTGAAAGAAAAGCAAGCAAATATAAATCTCTCTCTGCTAAACAGTGATGAGAGCCCCTTTCCACCCACTTACCCCTGAGGGGAGAAGGTATTGCTGCTAGTTTCTCTTCAAAGAATTACTGCAATTTTCTGACTTCTTGGAGAACTGGTATAAGCAGCTTTGTACAAAAAGATAACTAATCTCTCCCTAATATGATATGCCCAAAGACATGAGCTGATGCCCAGATCCAGGAGGGGGTTCCAGTCCGTGACCATCAGTTACACAGATGCAGTGAAATCTGGGCTTAGGTAGGTACTTATATTCAGGAGGTTTTAGACATGTGCTTTATGGCATTTTCTACTGGCTTCTTTAATGGTCCCCTATGTGTCCTTACCCTTTACACATAAGGTGAAGGTTGTTGTGAATCCTACTTTTAGGCACTTTTCTCCTTCAATTCACTATAGGAAGAACAAAACACCTTGGCTTTCCAGTTTTAGCTAGATGCTTACAAATTAGGGAAGGTGATGCTCAGTGTTATCTATGTAAGCTCTTTATAGGTTAGTGCCTTAAGCCTACATTTTCTGTATTTGTGATTCTGTAAGCTTGCCTGAGAGAAGTGGGTTCTTTCACATTGTATCACAAATAGGCTTATCCTTCCTGAAATATATTTAATTGTTCATATTTCTTGTGTCAGAAATAGCAGAAAGTCAGTGGTGTTTAATCTTAGACATATGACCCTTTTTTTCTGGTTGTATTGGAGAGAACAGCAACTTCCTTTTTGTTTCCTCCAGAGTAAGAGGGACACAACATCTCTCACTTCTAGTAATTGTGTCAATTCTATAACATTAGTGAGGAAATAAGGTGTGTATTATAAATACTGTGTCAGAAGCAAAAATCTTTTAGAGCTACGCAGGGCTTGTTTTCATGGGAGAGTAAGTAGCCATTCCATATTCACCTTTTCATAGTACTTGTGATTTTACATCTTGCATTGTCCCTCATTTGTCTTCTTTCCAGGATGATGATTCTTGGCCTATTTAGCTTCACTTAATATGGAAGTGATGATCATTCTTAGCATTAGACTCCATATTTTTCCTTGCTTTAGTGAATCATCTTTACATGGAGTCAGCTGGTGTAGAAAACAAGCTGAAATTCATTAGCATTACAAGAGCTAAATTCAGAATGATGTCGCTTTGGGGCAGTCTTAAAAAAACCTGACTCTTATTCCTCCTCTATCTTCTACCGACAGCTTTGGGTTATGAGCCCACACCTGCAGAATATCAAGTAGCGTACATTCAGCTAGTTTAAAAAAAAGGCAGGCAGGGGCTCAAGTCAAAAGTACATTTATTTAATCTTGTCAGCATTCATTTACAGTCCAACATTTAAAAGAGACAAGATTAAAATCATTTTCCCCATTGCACAAAGCACCAGATAAAAGAATCTTTTCAGTAATAGTATTTCATTTTGAGTTTTACCAGTCCATTTAGTTTTGATATTACAAGAAGCCTATTAACTTTATATTCTTGCACTGAATGTTGATGGTTTCTGACAGCTGTCACTGAGAAACTGAAAGAGATGAGGTTTTCAAGTTGAATAAGAATTTTATTGAATAAAGGTGAAATTTACTTCACTCAAATAAATCATAAGAATCAAGCTATATTGGCTGAAGTATGGATGGCATGAAATACATGCCATTGCCTCTACATCTGGTTTACCCCATATTATGTCACAGTCATGCTACACTTCTAGAGAAATAAGCCCAGATCTTTGCAGATATTTGAGTGTTCAGGTGTGGGCTATATGAGCCTTCAATAACCCTCAGCAGGCCTAGTCTCGCCATCACTTCTCATACTAGAGAAGCCATATGGAAAATCCTTTTTGTAATGATCAAGGGATACGACAGTAACAGAACCTAATTCCCAACAACCTACTTAAATATTTTATGTAGTGTGAAGGGCTGCTTTTGCACTTTCTGTTATCCTTGTTATCAGCCTCATAGGCAACAGAAAAAATACAAAAAGAAACCCATTTCTTATCTCTTGCATGTATTTTCTGGAGAACATTTGCTTTCATTATGGACCACTAAATCATTCACCTTAATTCATCTTTGTCTAAAGAGCTGCCTACTTTTTTGAAGTATATAATATATTTTCTTGCTAATATTTACCTGACACTAAAGAAAAAGGATTTGCAAAACTTGATCCTTCTCTTGGTTTTTGCAATGATGCTCTCAGATTAGGGAACAGAGAATTTTCAGTTTTACTCTGCTTACTGTTGGCTAAGCACCTTAGCAGAATATATTTTGTCCCTCACAGCGGAATGGTTACATTATTGATCTATCTGTTGTATAGCATTCTAATTCTTTCTTAGCAGTGTTAGCAAGGTATTTGTGTGTGATTTTGATGAATTAAAGTAGTTTTCAACTCTTATTTATGAAAGTGTCCCTGGGTTCTGTAGGGCCAAAAATTAGAGGCAGAAGCTGTAGTGCAGTTCATAGGCATGCGTGCTTGTGTTTTTATGGGTCGATAGGAATGAATAATTTGCACTGACCTTGTGGAGGAGGTACACAGACTGGTGGAGAGGTGAGTTTTGGGTAACTTGTTTTGGTGCTTTACCATGGAATCCCAAGCATATTTTATTTGTTTTTTTTTTTTTCAGCAGTCCTTTTACTGCAACATACAATATATCAGTAAACGGTACAGTCAAATGCTTAATAGCATGGCATTTTAAAAAAAGTAAAATGAGCTTCTTTGTGAATAAAGAACATTTTAATTCACCTTAAATTATTTAATCTTCTGGACTGTAACTGTTCTATGGATTAATATGTTGTCAAAAGGCTTTTCTATGGTTCACCTTCATTATATTCTGTTTGCCTCATGCCTTTTGAGGCAACAGTTCAGTTCCTACAGGGCTACTTTAAAAAGGCTGTCATTATTTAGAATGGATCGTTTAATTAAGCTACCACAGGGTCTGTAAGCAAAATTAATCAGTGTAGGTATATTGCTTGTATGAGTCACAATTAGTAGGCAAATAGGTTACTGCCCAGTAGAGTTGCTGTAATCCAAAAGTACATAGCCTCATAGAATTTAGGGACAAGTTTTGTTTACTCTTAATTATACCTAATGCCATTTACTTCAGATAGGCTGTAGCCTGTGTTGCTACTAATTAATTTATCTAGTTAGTAAAATACTTTATTTTAATACCAGTGTCTGACACTATCTGAGATAAAACTGCCTGTCCTATAGCTGGAGGAAATAATTACAGAGAAAATATATCAATTAAAATGAGTTTTATTAAACTCTATTGGTCTCATGAATATGGCTACCAAAACCTCCAAAGATCTGATCCTTATTCTTGGCCTTGGGGCACTTTCTTAATAAAAACTTAATGTAACATCTTCAGTGACTCACACATTATGTAGCAATTGAATCTTCAGGAAAACAAAGTATTGATCCTTCATTTCATGGTCTAAACCCAGGTATTTGGAAGGCAAATTTTAAAAAATAGTATATATTATTTAATAAGGTAAAATCAGTCTATTCGTTATCCAGCCATAAAGAAAAACTAGCAAACAGTTGAACAAACAAAAGAAAGGATATCCCAGCAGTTAGTATGCTAAACTGAGCCTTAATAGGCTGGAATTCAGTTTAGTTGTTCTTTCAAGAATAACTTGAAATGTTCTCTAAGACGATTCAATTTTAGGGTGCTAATTTTGATATAACAAATACTACACCCTCATGATGCAAAGCACTGATAGAATACAAATTCCTCATGCCAACATAAATTTGTTCAAAATATGTGAAACATGACTTTACGCTGTCAGAAGTTTTGCTGCTTCTTTTCCTTAATTGAATCTCCTACAGCAACAAGCCCACAGGCCTTTTCTCCAGGCCCTCCCCATTCCCTCTGTACAAAGGTTGTTACGTCCAGATGCCTTCTTTATAAATCCCTGCACTTTCTGTTTTGGTTGCATATTTGCTCTGGACCTTTGTGGGGGAATCTGCACAGCCTTCTCTTGGTAGCATGGCAACAGCCAATCTGGGAGAAACAGGAGTATAACCACTGGGTGTGAGCAGAAAACCCAAAACTGCTCTGAGAGGGTGTTTACCACAAAATTGATAATGCTTTGGGAAGAATAACAAACTTTGTTCCCAGTGACAACCAGCTGGATTAAGCAGTGGCCAGGGGATTACCAAAAACCTTTTGAGAAGAAGACACAGCTTGAAAAGAAACATGAACATTTGGGATTGCAGTGCAGATAGACCTTGGAGTGAGAGGACAGCACCTGGGCAGCAGTCAAGGCATGTTTGGCCCTGCCAGAAGTTGTCCCACAAGCATCACCACCCTCCCAGGCCTGACAAAGAAGCCTTCCTGCCAGATGCTGAGTAGCCTGCATCTTGCTAGCAGCCTGACAGTGCAGGGTGAAGTAAAAAGGGATCAGCATCTCCGGTGTGTGTTATGTGAGCCCACGGGGCACTTTCTCAGCAGTGTTTAGATTAGCAGACTTCAGGAAGTGGCATGAGTGCACATAAAACTGCAGCACCCATGTATCCAACATGGTTTGAAAATAGGGGAACCTGCACTGCAAGAAGAGATGTGTGCTTGTAACCCACACTGCTTGTGAGAGAGGGGTGTGCGCACATTACGAGTGTAATTAGAACTCTGGGGGATTACAGAAATGTTTAAAAAATTGTAAGTGTTTATTAATATTTTTAAGCAACTGGTATTTTGGCTTATCTGTTGTACTCCTGATATTCATCCTGAAAGTATAGTTCAATGATTGCTAGTTAATTACGTGTCACTAAGAAATAGATAAACCGCTTTGATCCTGATTGGATCTAAACTGCTTGAGTTGAGCAGCTTTTCCCTGCAGCACTGCAGTTTTGCCTTCCACCAGCACTCTGCCTTCCGTTGTTGCCCCAGGCTTTGCCCTGACAGTGAGCTCTTGGGACAGCAGCAGAGCATCGTTGCTTAGCCTGATCCAGGCCAACAGACAACGTTAGCGCACGAGCCAATGCAAGCCAAGGCATAGAATACATGGCCAGTGCTGAAACTGAAGTTGGTGCTGGCGTGGTTGACAAAGTTCTTGTGAGCACACAGGCTACAACCTCTTCAGTGAGTCTAAGACAATCTTCTGAATAGTGTAGTAACATCCTGAATCACTGTAACTCTCAAATCCCAAGCAGACTGGCAACAGTCGTAATTGTTAAGAATATCAATACCAAGTGAGTATGCGTGTTCTCAACGCTGTCACATTGGTTGTCCTCTGCACCAAGAAAGAAGTGAACTCAGCACAAATCTCTGTGAGTTTCCAACCTGAAATTCTCCTGTCACTGGCAATCTACCCATGCTTGCTGTGTGAACCCCTGCTTCCAGTCATCACTTCTTCAGCAAACCCAGGTACTGTGCAGAATGGTTGGATATTTGGCTTTAATAGATTTAAGAAATTTAGCAATGCAGTGATTCATTGAAAATTAGATACAGAACATGTACAATTCAAGACTCAGAATCAACTCTCAAGGTTTACACCACTGTCCCAGCACTTCAGTGATGTTTTCTTTAGAAGTTTTTGTTACCTCAGTATAAAAGTGTAGCAACCTACAGGGATGCCGTACTACTTGGAATAGGAATAATAGTAGGGTAGTAAGGAATGCTATGTCGTATGCTGCTGGTAATTACAGTGCAGGTAATTAGGGAATTAAGATTACAAATCTGAAGAGTTTAATGTGCCAAGTTTATTCAGCTGTATTTTAGAACCACTTTGTGAATTTGAATACTATGGCACAAAAGCATGAATTAACAAGGTATAATTCAGTCGTCAATATGAATTTCTTTCAGTTTGAGAATTAACATCAGCCTGTGGATCTTATGCCTGCATTTATCCAAGGACTGACAATGTTTGGTTCAGCATGTCATATCTTTTCTTTGAGAGCATGAAACCCCTAGACTTTTGGTTCATAAAGGTGTGTATGTTGGAGTTAAAAATGATGATACGATAAGTATTATTTAGACTCAGTTAGCTAAAATTTGCTAGCTCAGAGGAAAAATCTGTTCCGATGTCTGGGTTTTGCATGCCTCTGTGAACAAATGTGGTTTTGATAAATCAAAATAGAGTTCAGATTTTACTCAACTTAAGGGTAATGACAAACTTCAGAATGTTTCAGTAATGTATGATAAGTGTTTACTTTTGCTCTCCAGTTTTAACGGCGTGTCATTTACCATGCTTTTCTGAATTCTGTAGTGCCAATAAAACAGCTTCATGTTTTAGAACTTAGTGTTGGCACTAGCAAAATGTCAGTAATTACAGCTAGAGGTTAAACATTAAAGAGATGATTTGTCAACGAAGCTTTCTGATAAATCATGGGCTCGTGCCTATGTATGAAAGTCTGAATGGCTTTGTGGACAGGCCTATTTAAACTTTAACCTAGTTATTCCCCTAAGGAACATGCATTAAACTCTTTCTCCTTTTCTTTGCATTAAGTATGTCATATCAGCTGGTAAACTTCAAAATGGGTACTTCAATACAGAATATTTTCAATAAATAATTCATTTTTATACATAGACTAAAAGTAAAGAAATTATGTTGTCTAAAATTTTGTTAACATTACATAAGATGCTTCAATCTTCTGACTAGTGGTTTATCACAAAATAGTAGTATATTTAGGGAAAAAGTGACATATGTATGGGAAGAAAAAGTGTATACTTAAAGGAAGTACACAGATCATTCATTTGTTAGAGTGTCATTGATCTTGAGTGCAGTATCTGACTAGGGGAAAATATTCATCTGTAACGACAACTTACATTTTTATCTCCTACACTATTTATGGAGAAAGCTTCTGTTGATTGTACAATAGTACTATATTTAAGGATGTTATACCATTCATATAAATAACATATTTAGATTCATATAGTGCTTTACATCTCAGGGAATCCAAAAGTCTTTTACTGACAACTGTTTATCAGTGTTTATTTAATCAAACAAATAGTTTATGGTGGGCTTTATAAAGAAGTACTGTTTCAACAGAACAGTGGTTAAAATCGAAAATGTGCTCAGTTCCCTAAAACTGCTAATAAATGTGAACAGTTTTAACAAGTACATAAAATGCCCTCTTTTCCCCCTCTTGTTCTGCTCAAATATTTTACTGGAATTATGGTAGTTTTTAATCCAGCTTTTAAATTGTTTACACAAAATGATATCTGCTTTTTAAAGCTGGTATATATCAGCGTGGGGTGCAGAAGGCCCCCATGCTTCCCCAGTGCCAGCACTCATGTGGAAGGCCTGGGAAGGCACGGCTGGGTACTCCCGATGCAGCCGCAGCCGGCCACAGTGCTGCGGGGAGGCTCCCATGCTGTTCCTTAACTCAGCTCCTCAGGCCTCATAGCACGATGCTGTGTTGTGGGCACTTTATTCAAGTCTCAGTGCAGCGTAATCAGCTGTGCGTTATCAATGCTCCAATATCTATTTAGGAAACCAGACCTTAATAGGTGCCGTCTTCTACCATGAAAATGGTATCCTGTTGGTGAAAACCCACCAAGAGGCTGGTTTTGTGCGGTGTAATAGTTGAGATCACTGAGCCAAAACAAGCCTGGACAACCTCTGTGTAAAATATTTTCTGTTTAAGGGATTCAGTTATGAAATGGGTTTTTAAAAAATCACATACATTCATACTGCCTCTAGGAAAAGATGAAAGTGTAAGTGGCTTTCATATTTAGAGCATGCTTTTAATTTACTGATCATAGTAATCCCTTCTCCTCATGTGTCTAGATTTTTAACAAATCTCTCATCCCAAGCAAAGTTTTGAACCTAGAAAAGAAGAAACTGCTAGAAATGCCTTAAAATTAAGTGAGAATTTCACCACTTTACTATTTTCAGGTCAGAAAAGACAGGCTTCCAAATCTAGCCCTTTTTGTCCTGTTTTATTAGCTGGCTCAAGGTTTTTCTGGCTCAGTATTCTAACTGTTGTGAATCCCAGTTCTGTGCTTATAAGTATGTACTTAATTGAATGGGGAACTTTGTGTCAATGTGCTGTTATCAATTCCCACATCAGAGCTGACTGTTGAGTAAAAACATCCCTTGTCATTTTTTTGATTTGGCCTTATGACTTGCTACACAGTGCGCTGCTGGATGCCTAGACATAATTTTACTGTATGTTTTAATAGAGGTTTTTTTTTTTTTTTTTTTTTTTAGAAAAAGCATTCATTGTTATCTTGAAGATTTTGGTTATATATATTCTGTATAATGATCTGTTATATTGTCCAGTGGATATTTTCCTTCACTGTTAAAATTCTTACCTTATTTCTATTTAATTCTGGTTTTAGATTGAATTTACTTAGCTTCAGTTTCCTTTTGGATCATTTTGCTAGATTGAAAGATCTTCCTAAGTTGGGATTTACAGAACACATATCCACTTAACTTGAGGGCTAACATGATTCAGTTCAGGTTATTCTTGAAGCATGTTTCTGAAATGTTTTCACTTTTCTTTTGCTCTTTCTGAAGTGTACACAACAAAAATGTGTATAGCAGTAATCATATCAGTTCTGTACAGAGATGTAATGCTGTCTGGTTACAGAATGCTATTTTGCTTATACCTGGCAAGTATTTGGGTCATGGGATTATACATGAAATTCATATTGAAATTTTTTACCAGTTATGAGCCATTCTTTACAATGATACTCTTTTCCAAAATATCCTCCCATAAGTTGTCAATACTTGGGTGAATTTCCTGTCTTGCTTGAAAGGTTGTGGAAGGAAAGGTTTTTAAGCTTGTACCTGAAAGATGTGTTTTCTTGCTGTTTTCTTTTTCTATCTTTATCTCTATTCTTTTTCTTAAATCCAATTAGATCCGATAGCTGAGAAGGGATAGAATGGCATTGTGTCCTCAACACCTCTAGGGAAATAGAACAAAACAAGAAATTCTTTTCTTCAGGCCAAAAAAAATGGTAAGTGTATTAGTTTTTCACTTAAATCACAAAACAAAATGCATTACCTTCAACCTATTGCTGTGGAAGCCAAGTAGTTTTTCAGGCAGAATCCACTTAACGTTATAGTAACAGATGCTGAAATCTACAGCAAGAACTTAAACAGTTTTTACTAGATTGTTTGCCATTGGAAAATAAAGATGCTGTATATTCCTGAGTCACCTATCAGGTAGAACCAGAAGTGGTTGCAGGAAGGAAAAGATTCTTAGAAGAAATGTACATACTCGATTATACCATATACAATCAGTGAAATAGCTTTGGGTGAGTATAAGCACAGTCCGTGCTGAAATCATCTCTTGTAGGAGCAGAAAACCTAAATTTCTCAAGAGTGGGCAGATTCTATTCTTTTATGTACCTAATGGATATATATTCATGTCTACCATTGCTTGTAGCATCTCGAAAGACTTTGATTTTCCTGTGCTTAGAGATGGTCAATTTGTGGCTCCTGAACTGCATGTGTTTCTCAAGTAGTTCAAATGCAGCTATTATGCTAGGATTGTATCAGGGGACCAGCTGTGGAGCTGCACTGCCTGGAAGACATCAAACCAGATCCAGGCTGTGAAAAGAGTCAGTGACCATGTCCCTGCTGTGACCCAGGTCATCAGCCCCCTAACGCAGTGCAGTAGCAGAATGGCTTGGCAACTGTGTTGAATTTCAGCCACTAACTGCTTTCAAAGTTTCCTCTTCACTCCCTAAGATATTTTGCATGTGTTTTGTGGCTGTTGATTATATGAAGGCATGTAGCTAGGAGAAAGGGATGTTGAATGCCGTTCGTATAGTTAGAACAAAAAGAAGTCTTCCCTTATGTTCTCTGATTTTTTTTTTTAATTGCCTGATTGTTCAGAAAGCTGTTTTTTCCTGGTCATATTCCATATTCCACTAAGGTATCTGTGCAAATGTGCTGCATGCTAGCATTTAGTAGGTTTCATTTTATTACAATAAGGAATTTCAATATTAAATCAAATGATATCCAGTACAATTTAGTGACAGAAAATTTCTAAAATAAAATGGAAAATACAGATGTAGAAGTAAAATTTAATTATTCAGAACTTGCAGGAAAAAATATTCCAACTTTTTGATAGTTTAGTGAATCTATGTTACTCCTAAAGTAGACATAAAATAATCACAGTTTACAATGTTAGAAATCTCATACATTGTCAAACAGTATGAACAGAATAGCCTGATATTACAATATCCTTATCATTCTGACAGTTTTCAAGCAAGTTAGAATCTGAGAAATTCATAAAGTAATTGACTTTTTATTTATATTCCTGTTATATATACACACTGATAGCTAGCTATGTTATTCTTTCAGAAATCTTCAGTCTTGCAAGAAACTTGTTACTGTTTTTTCTTTCTTTCCTTGACAGTACTCCTTCCTGTTGAAATCTGTAACTCTGCAAGCTAAAATAGACACATTTTAAGCTATATAATGCAATGCTTAAAGCTTTCTACTGCAATCTAGAAATGTTTATTCAGGCAACTTTTTTTTTATTGTTTAAAGAATTAGATGTCTGATCAATGTGGTACTTCTAGTTTATCTACTTAGTTACTGAAATTACAAGGTCACACAATTCCCTTCAAGAATGCAACAACAAAAAAGCAAATCTGTTACAAGATGTCAGATGCTCTCTTCACTTGGGGGAATATTTAGTAGCATTTTACACTTGATTATCAAATAGCCATAAAGGATGATTTGTTTTTATTAGTTTTTGTTAATTAATTTATAGATTACGCTCTGTTGCCATAAAATTCAAAGGCAGTTTCCCACAGAATTCTTTGGGTATCAATGTCCAAATGACCTTTTTACCTTTAACAGTAAGGTATTTGAAACTGGAAGAGAATTATCTCTACTAACATTTTCTCACAGTCAGGAGTTACCTCAGAATGAAGAAACCTGTATGTTCACAGTTCTGAAAGGACAATAATCTAATATGATTCCTTAGCACAGGCCAAAAATTCCTCCATCATACCAGTAGCGGGTTGTTGAGCTATGACATCATTTCAGATAGTTATCTAATGTGTGAGATGAGAAACTGAGAATCTATTGACATCTTTTGAACTAACCTAAATATAAAATAGTAAGTCCTGTCTTTTTGATGAACATTTACAGTCCAGTGCCAATAGTCTGGACCATCCCAGAAATGCTCAGAAGTCCCATAACATTAGTATAGCATGAATGCAGCTTACCATCCCAGGACTTAAGTAGAGGACAGAGGGTAGTTGATGTAAATAATTTCTCATTCCATTAATTTGTAACCTGGAAATAAGAAGGCCAAAAAGACACTCTTTGGGCTCTGGTACATTTCTTGTCAGCTTGGTGAGAAATGGCTAATTTTTGATGGCCTGCCAGTAGGCCATCCAAGCTTTCACAAAGTGACTCTAAGGTCCTATGTGCAGCTACAGAGCAATCTGTAAAGAGAAGAGTAAAAGAAGAAGAAGAAAAAAACCCTCAAGAATGACAGAAGAAGTGTCCAAATGAAATAAAAAGATAAAGGTCATAAATTAGACATCATAGTTGCCCTTAAGTCAGGTACTGTCAAAAATTTTTTCCTTTCCAAGATACATGCCCTGTATTTGTCAGCGCACTCCATGCACGGGCCAAATACATCTCAGGGAAAGGCACAACCAGAATCCCAAAATGTTCCAAGTAAAAGTTCTGAGAAACAAAGCACAATTTTGTCTGTGGAACTTACCAAGAATAGTGTTTTAAAGCCATCCATTTAGAACTGGCTACAGCTTTCCTATCAGAAATATATATATATATATATATATATATATATATATATAAACCTTTGATACACTGATTTGTTAAGGATATCATGGGGAATGGAATTTCCTGTGAATTTTGGAACAGCAGAACATTGTCAAAGAGTTATCCTTTCTGTCACTGATAAAAAGAACAACTTAGATAGGGTGGATGCACCATATTTCTGTCTTCTAGAAATTAGTTACAAATGCTTGGCATAATGTTTCCCAGGGAAAATAGAGCAGCCCTGTGGCTGTTTAGCTTTGTGCTGGGATCTAGAGTGATGGATAGCTGTAGCCATCTTTATTTGTCCATCTTTCCTGTGTGGGGGTACAACTTTATTATTGCTTATATAGCCTTTGAATTAGATGAAGAAAATGTCACTTAGAAGACTGAACCAGTTTTAGGCAAAACATTGGATCTGAAATATAGTACAGGTGATTTATGGGAGCAGCAACTTTCCTATGGAAAATTTGGAAGCGTTATATTACCATTGCAAGCCTCATCTTGCTTTTGTAAGTAGGTCTCTTGTGATATGCTGCCCATAACTGCTTTTACAGCATGTTCCTGTTAATCTTTTCCTTCAGAGATCTTAATGTGTATAGTAGGGTGTGAAGTTAGAGGCTGCTGCTTACTGGCTGTCACCTGAATCAGATTCACAGATAATTCCTTTTGTTCACAACTGAAGATGTGAGACAAGATTCAGGAGACTACTGCTATCCTTTCAATTTTCTGTAGTCTCAACAGGGTGTTCTCATGTTGCTTCTTAAGTTCAGCAGAGCAAGGAAAGAATGGAAAGCACACTGTGCACTTGAAGTCGCAAGAGATGTAGCAGGGAGGGGAGGAAAACAGTAGGAAGCGCACTTCAGAGACATTGGTACAACACAAAAGAGATCTAAACATTTAAATCATATGTAACTGCAGACCTGTTGCTGCCCTGTTGTGTCTTTCTGGTAATGCCAGTTATGTTCCGTTTATCCATGATGCCTTTCAACCATTGACAGTCCTTCAGCCGACCAGTCTACTATTCTATCTTTGTTCAAGTCCTGACCACAACTCAATTTTTACAAGAGTACTATGGAACAGGAAGCAAATATCTAGTCTTTATTTAGCTATTAGCAGCAGAGCAACTTGGATGCTAAAGAATAGAATCAAATCTTTTGCAAGAAGAATATACGACAGGAAAAAACAATGCATTTTTTTTAGTTACTTTTGTTCTTTTTATTATTTACTTCTTTCCAAATAGAAATTTTATTACCAGAAATCAAAGCTAATATCCTGAGTGCTGAATTTTGCCACTCTTAGAAGAGTGCTAAAATAAGCTTTCTAATGTTATTGAAAGACAGGGACTTAATTTCTATGTGCTGGGTTACTGTTGACTTCTTTTTGTTCATATACATTTTCCTCATAATGTTGAATTCATTTTCAAATATGTTTTTCACAATGTAAGTGAAAGCAGCTTCACTGAACTTAACCATTGAGTAATTTTGAACTAAAGTATGATGTAGTTCTGAATCGAAGCCACTGAGATTTTTTGAAAGATTATGACACATTCAGTGTGTTTGGACAAGGCCCTTTGTCAGTAAGTGAAGGTAAATCTCTTTTTGACTTTTTTTGTTACTTCATTGCAGCAATGGACAAAATCCTCTTGCTTATTGCGTAGGAAGCCTCACACGATAACAGGATGGAACAGTCATGCAGGATATAGTAACATGGCTTACTAGTCTGAATTCAGTAATCATTTATTCATTATGCTGTAAGTACTTACAGAAGCTGTATTTGCTTTATATAAATCTTGAAATGTACAGTCCTTTACGAGATTTTTCTAGTTGTAAATTCTATATTCCACTCTTTGTGTTTTTGTTTTTAATTTACTGTATTCCCCTCAAGGCTTTCCTTTAACTAGTTTGCTTGTTGTAAATTCAGCAGTGATATTCTTTAAATAAACAGAAGCACAGAACATAATTTCCTGGTAACACTGTTTATAAAATGGATCAGAATAAGGCCCCAAAGCTATTCTGATGATGAATTAATTATAAGATTCCAGGAAAAACACTACATTGACATCTTACAAGTTTCAGCATGTCCCTTATATAACAGTGCACACCTAATGAAGTTGTTTGTTGCTTATAGAATGAAGAAATGCTTAACTCTCTAAGAATCAAAAGATATTTCAGCATAATGTAAACTTAAATGGTAAATTCTCCTACTTATTTCTCCATTTAAATTATTGAGACCTACATTTATTATGCAAATAGCTCACTTTATTGCAAAACAAAAACACTCATCAGAACAAAAGAGCATGTCTTAAAATGCTGAGCCCATGTTAAAATATTATGTTGGGCCCTTTCTCTTATGTATAAACTCTCAGGGTTTTACAGATATTTTCTGTAATGAAATCATATGGTTGATTTTTTTAATGCTATTTCAGTAACATTTTGTTCATTTCTACTTTTACATTTACTCATTTTCAAGTTATCTGTCTATATCTACTGCTTCTATATGCACCTTTTGCTGAGCAACTCTCCAATATTTAAGATTCTCTCAAAATTCCTGTAAAATCAAGATACAACAAAAATCTGTTTTGCAGTTTGGGAACTGGAAGAAATGTACCCAAGCCCAGAAGACCCATAGGAATGCAATTCGTATTGCAATTAATAGCAATTAGGTCTATCATATGCCTTGGAATATTTGAACTGAAGAAATCAAGCTGATGATGGTTCTTAGCAACAAGGACAACAGAGAATGCAGGTGAGAACTGAATGTAATGGAATTAAAGCCCGTTAACACTTTTAAAATTTTTACTAGCTGCTTAGGTTCTTTTGAGAAATCTTCCCTAAAAACCCAGATCCTCAAACACATTTAAGACTATCTTCAGACCCCTCACTATAGGAAAACGACTTGGTCATAATACCTAAAAAGTAGATTTCTAGTCCTATTTTCAGAATACTTACATATTATATTACAGTGTTCTATGTAGACAAAGACGCAGGTACCTTATTAATTCAATGTACCTTTTCCTCTCTGACTAATGAACTTAGGAGGCTCTTTACAATTCAAGAAGCTGTCTGATGATGCCAGTAGGAAATTCAGGCATAAGGTTATGATTGAAGAGAACCCTGCCTAACAGTTGCCCAGAAAGTAATGTGAAATTTTGGATATGGAGGGTTTTTTCCTCTGAAAGATGGAGTAGTGGCAGCTATTTTTGCCAGCTTGTTAATGTAGGAAATGAGAGACGTAATATTGTGTCCTCTTCATCCTGATAAGATTTAAACCTATTTGCCAAGAAAGTACCTTAGTGTTCTCTTTTGACATGCTACCATTTGAAGCAGGGGCACAAAGCAGAAAGGAAGGCGAGATGTGGGGTGGCGGAGAGCAAATGAATGCTCCTGTTGTCTCTCACTAAGCTATGTTGAGTTGTAGAGGCTGTAGAGGTTCACTACTGTTATGCTTTGTGTAACTTAATTAGCTCTTTTGAGAGCAGAAGCCTATTACACCAGGAAGACAGCTGCAATACACTGCAATCAGTTATCAGGTTAATTCACTCAGTCCTGGCTTGGCTATCTTTACATGATTTGTGTAGTCCATAGCATAAAAACCTTGAGCACGGTCATACGATTACCTTATCATGTGGGCCTAAGGCATACATGCACTGTCAGAGAAATAGAAAGTCCTGGCCTCATTAAAGGCCCTGTGAGATAAAGGAGCTGAATCATATGAGTCTGATTGTGTAACACCTGTATGATCTTTGCTCCTATTCAGCACTATAGGAAAGGAGGCTTTATAGTATTTTAGTATTTTCTCCTTCTCACTTTGGCCAAGGAAGTGCCATAGGGTATGAGTGATTAAAATAAACTAAGTTTTTTAATAATCTCATAAAATCCAAATGAGTTTTCAACAAGGGTTTTAATTAGTTCTTTCTCTTATTTGCCTGCTTTTTCTGACTCTGGTATTACTTAACCTTGGAAATGACCTTGAATCTGACAATATTGATTTTCAATCCGAAAGCTTCCTATACATACCAGATTATACATATATCTGGATAAAGGACCTCCTTCCAGAGAAGGACATAGATTATGATAGCCTGTGCAGGAATTACTACTTGCATTTTCTTCGCTCTCTTGGATACAAGATAACTTGTACTGTTACTTAAGTTAGAGTAGTGGAAACTCACATAGGCCAAGGATTCAGATATTTGCCTTCTTGGCAAGAGGCTAATTATGGCACTATCACCTAGTTCATGGTAAATTTATGAAGCTGACCCATGTTGCCTGTGGGGTGTCTTGACAGGAACTGAGTATTTGGGTTCAAAATCTACATCAGTAATACTATGTTAATTCCAAGTTTTTCTGATGAACGTGATTTCTGATGAACAGTTTTTCATGACCATGCCATTGCTTTTTGTTGATGTTAGAAATGATAAATAAATAGAGCATTCACACAGAGAAAATGCTTTGAGCCACAATCAACCCTCCAATAAGCAAATAGAAAATGAGATTTTTTTCACTTACAATAGAGCTGAATTAGTGTCAAACAAAAGTACAAATAATCCTTTATTACAGTTGTGCTCATGTTAAATTTAAAATCTTACTCTGTCCCATGGAGATTTAATCCAACCATCATTATAAGCATTTATTTTATTGGGGATTGAATAAAATCAGTGCCACATCTTGCTTGCTTGCTTGCTTACTTCTGAGTTCTACCCATTGTTTTCAGAATCTTCTCATCCATTTCCATGTTTTTCGAAGTCTAATGTTTCTCAGTACTCTTTCTTGACAAAATTCATTCTTCTCAGAGAGAATTCTATTCCTTAATGCACTCAAGAAACAGACAAGTTTGGTTGCCTATTCACTTTAATGGCCTCAATATTCACGTTTTTTTAGAAGGCTAAACCACACATACACGTGTGCATATACCCATTCTCTTTAATGTCTTTGAGTTTTCTAATGCTTCCTTCTTTCCTTCCACGTGGTTATCTGATATCATGCAGTACTGGCCTCAATCTGGGAGAAAAATGGTAGTTTTGCCGATAAATGCCTACCTAGACTCTGGAGCTTTGGCTGTGGTTCCAGCCTGTATTATGCAGGTTGGTGTGACTCTGAGCAAGCCACTGCAATTGCAAACTAGGTTTGCTAAGATGCATATAACCAACTATCAATATCCTCCATATTTATGTTCGGCCTGCATGCCAAATATAGATTCTCAGTACAAGAGTAATATTATTATTATCATTAGATTTGGTCAAAATTTTTTTGACTAAACAATTTTTAGAAAATGATTATTAGGAAAACATACCTTTTTATTAATTCAAAGTAATTTTTTTTTACACTTCTGTTAGACAGATAGCTATTAGTCCTAGTAAAAGAAAAAGAGAGAAACAGCTCTAGAGGTCTGGGTAGTACGTTTGTTTCTCAGCGTAGGCTCTCAGCATGTTCCATTTACACAAGAGAAATCCCTTCAATTATAAGATCCTTAATTTACCCAGGAAATTTCATAAGGAAAATGATTAATTACTTTGAGCAATCACTTTTACAGATAATCACAGTTCTTTATTTAAACTGAAAAAGCAAAAGGGGATCTTATGAATAAAACATAAAGGAAAAAAGAAAAAAAGCTTTTAGTTTAATAAATATGAAGTCAGCATTGAAATATTTCTTCAAATAGACAAATCTTGTTAAAATCATACCTCTGTTCATACTAACTATTAATTATGGAATTATTCTATATTAAAACAGTAGAACATTGGACTCATCACAAAGTATAAGGAAAAAATCAAGGTTTTCTTGAAATGGCCCACTGCTTCACATACTTGAATATTTTTATTCAGTCAACCCTCTGCACAATTTCTGCACAAGGAAACAGAAAATCAGTACTGAATAGTAGAAAAAGAGGTCTTTTGGTTATGCATTCTTGAGTGTTATGTATTCAATTCCCTGTTTTTCGTATAGGTATCCTGTCCAAAGCAGCAGTGGGGAAGACTTTATCCTCCTGGAAGAACTATGACCTGAAAGTGAGAGATTGTAAGTTTGCATCCACCGAAGTACGCAACATTTTCTGTAGTGCTCAGAGTGGTGCCTTTTCAGAGTCTGCATGCTAGACCAGCCTTACCAAGCCAGGCCGAGGAATGCCTGCATCAGCTATTGTTAGCTGCCTGTTGTTCAGGTCACTGAAGAACGTCATCTTATAAACAAAACTGTAGATACCCTAGGAACTTCAGTGTGAAAAGCCAAGGCACATATGGCTTACATGGCAAATATGCATCATACTTCAAAAGTGCTATTTGGTACGTAAGTGCCTGCATTCTGCCTAAATTCTAGCAGTGTTGAGCAGAATATTCTAGACAGTGGAAGAAAAAGGGCAAGGAAAGCTTCCCTTCACTCTGACCATCATTCTCCTCAGAATTGTCATGCTATCTGATATAGCTGAATAATTCATCTGGCACAGAGTAAATTTGTTATTTTTATTAGTAATGGACCAGGAATCTGTGTGGGCCCAGACAGAACAAAACAGTGGGTTCTTGAGCACCAAAATTTACACTTCTCTTACTGGAACAGAGGTATAAGAAACATCAGCCCAGATCTGAGACCTTGGTGTCCGTTATGTTAAGTGACATGCAGAAAACATATAGTCTTAGCTCTATACAGAGATGCTACACAGGGTGTGGGTGAGGGAAGTGGAGAAAAGTATTAGGTTAGGGGCAATACCACTCAAAGCTATCATGTATACCTACACTGGCTTGAACACAGGGTTTCTGTTCTTTCCATAGTTAACAGAAAGGAAGGTGCCTATTTGTGATTGTCCATGATATTGCCACTCTGCTGCTATGACGTCCTGTTTGCAAGCTATTCTGGATGGTTTGTTAAGCATTTAGTTTTCAGCTGAGATGCACTTTACGTACAGTGGGATTTATCATCCTGTAGCTCTGATGGCCTGGTAATGTTTTATTGTTCTTTTTTTTTTTTTTTTTTTTTAATTTCAATTACAGTGCAGTTGTGTAAATTGATAGGTTTTTGTTCTGTGGGTTCCAAATAGTTTTTCTTTTAGTAAAAAATTATTGTTTAGCTTGCCCTAAAAGGAGATATTCATATTTAAAACTTTTCCTACCCAAATAACTATCTCCTCTGAGGAAAACTTTAGCTTTCTGTTTTTGTATTGACTCAAGCCCTTGAGGATGCCACATCTGTTTGGAACTACAGCTTGAGTGGGTTTATAGGCTCAATTTAAAGGTCACATTTCAGTGATGGGCTATGACAATGAAGAGATTAGGAAAAAAATTGTATCATGAGATCTGAAAGTTATTAAACCTTTGTGATGATGTTAGCCCCAGTCCCTAAAAAAGAAGAAGAAGAAAAAAAACCCTGTATTCCATGAATTGTGCACAATTTTGCATTTTACCCTTACTGTTTCCTTACTAGGAACAAATATTAAGCGTTAAGGACCTCAGCCTTTTCTGTGTACTTTGTCACGAGGTCCATCAGCCCATTCAGCAGCGGACCCACATTTTTCACAGTCTCCCTTTTGCTGCTGATGTATCTGTAGAAGCCTTACTAGTTGGCCTTCATGTTCCTCGCCAGGTTCAGCCCAAAGGTGGGCTTTGGCCTTTCTAACCCCATCCTTGCATGCTCAGACAGTGTCTATATTCCTCATGGGACACCTGGCCTTGCTTCCATCTGTTGTATGCTTCCTTTTTGTGTCTGAGTCTTGTCAGCAACTCTGTTCATGTATACAGGCCTCCACCTTTGCTTGACTTCTTACATGTGAGGATGAACCATTCTTGAGCTTCGAGGAGGAGATCTTTGAAAACTGATCACGTCTCCTGGACCCATCTTCTCTCCAGGACAATATCCCATGGGATTCTTCCAAGCAGATCCCTGAAGAAGCCAAAGTCTGCTCTCCTGAAGTCAAGGGTTGTGATCCTGCCTTGTTCCCTCCTCTCAGGGTCCTGAACTCCACCCTCTCGTGGTAAATGCAGCCCAGAGAGATTCTGACCTTCACTTCCCCAACCAGTTCTTTGTAAGTATCAGGTCCTCGTGTTGCTCCTCAGTCAGATGTGTTAGGAAGTCATCATCAGTGCACTCCAGAAACCTTCTGGATTGCTTGTGCCCTGCTCTATTGTCCCTCCAGCAAATACTGGGGTGGTTTAAGTCCACCATGACCAGGGCCTGCAAATGTGGGGCTTCTTCCAGATGTCTGAAAAAGGCCTCATCTGCTGCTTCTTTCTGATTAGGCAGTCCATAGCACCCATAACACTACCCATGTATCCTGCTCTCTTTCCCATCTTCTGCAAGGGTGTGGTATGTTGACCTGAGTCTTGGTTCACCAAAGCCCAGTTCACAGTGTCTTCAGCCAGTCGAACTGTGCTAATACTCCTGTGCTTCATCAAGGATACATGTTGTGTTTCCTTACACTATCTTGAGTACTGGCTTAGTGCAGACCATGGGTTTTGCAAGTACCAATTCTGCCAGAGAGACGCTTGCAAAGAAATGGGTGTACATACTGCAACATGAATATTTAGAAGTATAAACTTCTTTTCAAAATTGAGAGCTGATGGATGTGTATTTTTTGAAATGGGAAATATGAAGCTTAATGCTTTTGTGTGATATCTCTTTGCTAAGTTCTTGTTTTAATTGTTATTTTTGTGGTTGTTGTTGTTCTAAAGCTTTGCTTTATATTCAATTAAAAAACACAGGATTGACCCCTGATGATTTCATCTAGATTTTTGTCACTCAAGTCTGTGTCATGCTGCTAAAAACAAAATGGGATGCTAGACAGCATAGATTTTAAATTTCTGTTTTGTCTTTTACTAATGTGTACCTTTTGTTGATGGAGAAAAGATAAGAGACTAAAGATCTAAAGGCTTGTATAATAACATTTTAATTTAAAGAGCCTGCATACTGGGCATAATCTGAAGCTACACTCTGAGACACAGTTTTGTATGTTTTATGCATTAACTCACCATCTGCTTTCCATGGAAGAAAGGGGTATGGGAGGCTTGTCCTACCTGTAGCAATCATGATTTTAAACAAAACAGAATGTGTTTTATACTGGCACAGTCCTTTGAGGAAGGACACAGCATTCATTACATAAAGCACCTTAGACAAATATTACTTCTGAAATTTTAGAAGCCTTTGAACCTTACCGTGTTCTGATTTGAAACAAACCAGCAATAGTTTTAGTGGAGTAAATGGAACTGCATTGAGATCCCCTATTAAGTTCAACTAATGTATAATACCTATGTTCCTCAGTATATGGAAGGTCTTACTGCTGAATAAAAGTTTCCCTGGAAAGAAGCAGGGGGAGTGAGGGGGGAACCAAGGTAAACACGTCAAGCACCATCCAAATGGATGTAACCAAGATAGTCTTATTTCAGTGTACAAATTGGTTTCTCATAATTCTTCTACCTGTAAAATTTAGGGTGCTAAACTCCCAAAGGATCCTCTGAAAGGCCAAACCCAAATGTTGAATATGTGGTAATAGATATGACATCATTTGCCAGATTAGAAAAGCAGAGAAAGTGTAACATGCTTATTTTTGAATACTAGAAGTGATAAGTTTGCAATTCCTTAAATGTCAGTATCTATGTATTATACTATATACATGACAATAAGTATTTCAGTAGTAGCGAAATCTGAGTTGTAGCTTATGTTCAATAAAAGTCTCTTGAAAGTTTTGATTTCAATTTAGACTTTGCTGTAGCTTGCATGGGGAGGTGGTTGTTCTAGCTTCCAAAAGTAACAGGAACAGTAATAGACAAACTGTCATAGTATGGGAGCAGTGGGGGAGTATATTTATCAAATTCTCATATATGAAGATGAAAAGATGTAGAAATAAGCTGTTGTGCAAAAGAGTCATGACAAGATTATGTGTCAAAAAAGCGAGTGATCAATAAAGGACTTCGTGACAACTGGCTAAGTGTTGTGAAATGTGGGCAGACAAAGAAGAACGAGTTATGGATGTATTTGTCTTTGCTACTGTTGATAAGGAAGTGTCATTAAGGTCCAGAGTAAGATCTGATAGTAGAGGAAGCTGTTCATACAGCTCATCACACTGAGTTCATTAGCAAACAAAATACTGATCCAGGGAACTGCTAAGAGGGTGGACATGTTTGCTCACAGTTGAAAAAAGGAAAAGAATGTGTTGCATAAAGATAGTGGAGGTAACAGTGTGTAGCATAAAAATGTGTGCTTTTGTCAGCACAGTGGAAAGGGAAAAGCCCAGCCTACAACAGACTATGCAGTAAGCAAGGAATTGTTTGTCAGAGTTGAAATACAGGGGAAAAAAAGAGCATTTTAAAAGGTAAATTGTGTATGAAGATTTTCTGTGCAACTACAGCAACATGCAGGGCGATAAAATGCCAAGATTAAAATCATGATGCTGTAACCTCAATTTGACTTCAGTGGAGCCATGATAGTTTACATAGACTGTAGTGTGACATTTTGAACAGTGGTCTGAAACCTACTCTGGAATCTCCAATAGCTTTATAGCAACACAGATTTACCACTCTTACTCTGATGTCCCAGCTATATGCATATCTGTCATAAAAGAATGAAAATAAATGCTGGCTGAAGATTTGTCACTGCCCCCTCTCTCTTGTATCATCTCTGCACTGGAAATACTTCATAGGCAAGTGACCAGAAGGGTATAAAAATAAGAATAATGAACAATATTCTTATAAGAGAAGACAAAAGAGAACCACAGTACATATTTAAGATGATTGGCTTCTATTAAAACAATAAAGATAAGTTATGCAGAACATTGTTAGGTAAACAAAAGTGCAATGGAACAGTCATGATACTTTATTTGGCAGAAAAAATATTCCAAAACTCAGGATTAAAGTTATCAAATAAATAAAACATATGGCTTTCAGATTCATCAGATCATTGTGAAATTATTTCAGATGCTGAGAATGGGTGATCCTTTTCACATAGATTTCTATTGAAAGGAGTAATTGCGATCTAGCTAATAACCATTAGCTGTTGGCAATGAGATCTGGACCTTCCAGAAAAGTTCTGAAGTTTTCTGCTATCAAATACAGGTAATCATATTTTATTTTACAGACTTTCGAATAAATTTTTAGCTCAATCAAAACCAAACATTATTTATATGAGTATGTGCTGTCTAAAATATCAACAAACTTCTATACACCAATGCATTTGTATATAATGGAATGTAGTTCAGCAGAAAAGTCTGCATTTAGTTATTTTTTGCTTTCAGGCCATAACTGAATCCAGAAAGAAATACATCATGTTGAAAGTTAACTGCATAAAAGTGTGATTTTGTGAACAACATGGTCTTCATCTGATGTATTTAAATCCTTTGATCTGTAAATGACTACAAACTAAGTTATCTGATCAAAATCTAAAATTGAGTTAAGCACCTCTCCCACATCATTACCTTTGATGAGATTTGAGATTCACCTGGTAATGTGAATCAGCATGTCCATGCCATGCTTTCAAAATATCCTTGCAGAGAAGAGCTTGATTTGGATGTGGAGCATTGTTTCTCCACTCCAGTGCATACCCCTTAGTAGTGCATCTGTAGCGAAGAACCTGGAAGCATTCATTTCCTAGCTCCTGGATCACTGCACTTGCACCATTTATGTCCCAGCCTTCTGTTGGGTGACCATCATTTCTCCATCTCCTATTGATAGTAATTTTCATTGAAAAGGAGACCATGACAGGTCCTAGTGTGAATGATTCTATCATCAGTGGTTGTATTATTATTATAAAATGTCGAATTACCAGAAGATGCCGCATGGGTCTTCAGGCTGCAAAGAATTGGATGTAACCCTATCTTCCTGTGCTTAAACACTAACCTTGTTTCTGTCAAATGGTTGAAATCACAAGTGGTACCGTGTTCATGGCAATTTTTGTTATGTTATTTCGTATTGGCTTTTGTGCCTTAAAATGTATGGTAAGAGATTTAAGTTAGTCACAACGGGCTGGATCTAGGCAGGGACTTAGGCTGTGGTGCTCTGGATTTGTGCATCCAAAGGAAAACTCGTGACAGCTTAAAGTAAATATAACTTTGCTAGAGGATGGGTTGCTATTATTTATTTATTTACTCACTTATTTAGATAAGTGAACTCCGAACCAAAAAATACCGCTGCCATGCTTTGAGACTTTATGACAGAAATTTAAAACAGAATGAAGGAGAGTTACACAATTAATCATCTTTACATCAGTAGCACCAGGCATTTAGGAGATACCTTGTTTGACTTTTAAAGTTTCTTAATAAAAATATATCTGCTTGGACAAAATTTCTATTTCTTGTCATTGGCCTTATTCACCTTTCTACTGTTCACACTTTAATTGCTGTTTTGAACAACAAAAAAATCACTTTTAAAGCATGGAAGCTCTTGTCATTGTTCCATGTTACTCTGTGGATGCTATCCAGTGTGTAAATGTTATAAAGGGAATAATTATATAATTTATATTCTTTCTGGATCCAAATTAGCAGGTGCTTTGAGGTAAAAAGTGGATGAATTTCCCATAACCAGACTGAAGTCACAAACAAGATAGATAAAAAGTGCCTGAGGTTATCCTCAAATGAAGTTATATTAGAATTGTGTCCAATATTCTTTATTACAAGGTGAAGATGCTCAGAGCAAATAGAAACTGATGGCTTTTTTTGTTTCTCCATAGCCTTTGTTCAAGCTTTGCTTTGTAATGTTATTTGTACTTATTTTTGTATTATAAAAATTAATTTTTGAAGTGATATTTTAAAGTATTTATAACCTTTTATTTCCTAACAGAACTGATCCACATTTTAAAGATGGAGGGACTCAGTACAAATTTTTCTGTAGCTCTGAATACACGGCAGCAGACAGCTCCTTCAATGCAACTATAATGTTTGTGGCTGCCAACAGATGACCTTGTCAGCCAGCACATCCCCTCCCACAGCCTTCCCTTATACATAGTCAACTCTGTTTATTCCTGTGCTTCTCCCTTGGATGAAGCAATGGCTGTTCTCACTTCTCAGTGTAACCATCTGAGACGCCCAGATCCAATTACATTTCACTCTTTCTCTCATTATTGTTTATGAGGGAGAATGATGTCCCGCTGGACCCTACTTTCTCTCCATGGTCCCTATGGTCAAGCCGTGCCACACATCATTCACGTCATATAGGCTATATCTCTACTTACCTGCTTGGTTGTAGTTTACAAGTTCCTGGGATCCAGGTCAGCCACTCCTACTGTGTGCTCAGTTTCCTTTCCGTAATGGTAAAGGGGCTGTTTGTTTTGTTAGGGCTTTTTCCTGCTTCCACTTAGATACAGATTTTAAGGATATGGCTTCCAAACCTACCCTTGCTTTGGACTTGTAAACATTCCTGGATCTAACAGTATGGACATGTCTGTAATGAAGCAGGTATGGGAGTAAAGCTTATTTCTGAGGTGTACCACACTATTATGCTATCTGGCCATATACTACTATGTACGTCCAAGCAGAATCATATTGTTATGAGTATATTGTTGTCAATGGTGAATTACTTTGACCATTATTTATCCCTATTAATTATGGGTCATTTAAAACTTTATGTGAAAGGTGCTTGTATGAGAAATGCTAACAGACTTCAGGTTGGCCATGCACTTTGATCTTTCTGGTAAAAATGGTTTAGCATCACAGCAGACAGGAAATAGAGTAAAAACTATGTTTTAGTAGCTCCCGAGTTCTTTCCAGATGATTTAGCATGGGATCAAGAAGCACCACTTTATAGTTTGTGATAGTATCTGCCCCTTCTTTTCATTTTGCCACTCAGAGTGCAGCACAGCATTTTGGTTCACTCCCTCCCTGTTTTTTTTTCACTTGGGATTTCTAAGTTTTTCTGACTTTGAATAAAAACAGCCATTTATTAAAATATATATCCAATTAGATAGTATTCATCATAAATTTTTTGCATGAGATGTTTGAAATCACTGTAAAAAAAAGAAATGATCTTTCTTTTTCTTTTACTCAGACTCTTGTCCTTATCTAATTTTAGTCAACAGACAATATGTTTGGAGAAATACATTTAGTGCTCTGCCTACAGGAGAAGGGCTACAAAATATTAAGAGATGAACAATTAAGGCATCAGTGAAAATGAAAAAATGAAAACAATACATATCTGGGCATCAGGTTCTAAAATGCTTTGTTTATTTCATACGATATTGCACACCAAAGCTGTTGAAATAAAATGAGAATTGGCTACACAGGGACAGAGTTTTTGAACTTTACTTAGAATGCCTTAACTATTATAAATCAACATTTTCCGAGGTTTTTGGAATTGTAGGTTTGTTTTAGAATTTTCTAGTTTTGCGATGAAATTGGAATACAGTTATTGATGAGTTCTCTTTTATTATTTTTAAGCATAAACTTGATTTTGTATCTGTAATTTTACTGATACTTAAAAATGCACAAAAACAGTGCTGGAATAGATCAATGACTTAGAATGAACACTTAACTATTTCTAAAAAAGTTTGAGGTACAGTTCTTCAGGAACTGGAGCTTTTTATTCTGTCTTTCGTATGAATATTTACTTTTCAGTTCAATTATATCTAGCATATAGAAGAACACCATCAACTCTTCTTTGTGCAGCAGTCTGCCTCTGTCATTCAAATGCTCATTTGTCTAACAGCAATGGGAAATTTTTGTGTGTTCCTTTTGCAAAATTTTGATAAAGCTTTTTAACAGTCTGGCAAATGCAGCATGAGTATTTCCTCCCCTTTTTAAAGAGGCTTTGACCTCTTTTAAAATGAAAAAAAAAGAGAAACATCACATGTCTTAAACTATATGCTGTCCCATGACCAACCTGCAGTATCAGTTGTGCCTAACATTCTTATTTTCTGTGTACCTTGAATTTTGTTCTGATGATTTAATGTATGTTTGAGGAAGGTGAGGAAAAGGGAAAAAATCTAACCTATATATTAATTATATTAATAAAATAAATTATAAGTACTATATTTCAATAATATTTAAATAAAAATTAATCAGTAAAATGTAAATCTATTAGTTCATTGTCTGACTGTTTATTTCCATTTTATTCAGAAATAACAGTGTTATCAGTGCAATGACATTGGAAATATGCTAGAAACAATAAACATTTGTGAGTGCCTATGGACAAAAGGAAGAAGAACAGAGGAAAACTCATGAAGATGGAAAAATGTATTATAAAAGAAAAAAATTATCATTGCTTATAGGAAAGAAAATGAAGCCCAAGTTACAAGGATTTTTATAATAATGTCTGTTATTCTCTCTTGCTGCTGATTAACCAGAAAGTAAGTGGGCTGAAAATGAAATTAACTTTGACATACTACCCCCTTACATCATCTAAATACAGGTTTACATGAAATAGCCAACAGAATCAATTGAATCAATAGTCTATGTATTTAAAATTCTATTTAGGAAAGCACTGAAGAAAATTAAAAAAACTGAATAATAAAAAAGAATAGCAGCTTTGAAGAACGTGGCCTTTTTCTACCTAAGTTCAAAAAGACTTTGTTATGCGTTTCAGCTGCTTATTTTGCAGATGTTTATTGGTACTATTTATATATAAGTTCAGTATGAAAGAAAAATCGATTTTAATTGCAAAGTATATGGTACTTTCAAGACAGTGAATTTGTCTTAAAAGCAGTCAGGTCTTGTGCTGAGCAGCTACAGTGATTGGCAGCAGTGTAAACCACAAGTTAGAAGTATTATACTCATTCCTTCTCCTCTCCTTGCCTGTAATACTTTTGTAAACTATTCTGTCATCTCATCTCATCCTGCTGTTCACAAACATGTTGCGTGAAATGACCGTGCCAAAATGAAAGGAGCAATGTAGGTTGTAAAATGTATACATACCATTATGGTATTTTTCCTAGATAGTTCATCTATCAGCAGAAAATACTCTTGAACTTTCTAGTCGAAAAGGAATAGGTTTGAAGAAATATTGGGTCAGAACTCAATGTCACATAATATTCTATATTATACTGCACTACATAAAAATAAATTTTCTTCTACAGAAAGATTCAAGAATGTCTTCACACTTTCATATATTATGGTGTCTACATGCTTTCTTAATTTTCATTACTTTGACTGTTCCTATGTACTGTAAAGATTCTGTTTAATCGTTCTCTTTTTCTCACTTCATTTGATCCACTTTCCTAATGTTACTTTCTCATAGATAAGATTTATGTGAATGTAGAGGAAAATTACTGCTAAAGATTGACTAAAAAATCATAATTCTTGCTATGCTTACTATATTTAGCTGTATTTTATCAGTAAGTCTATTCATACTTCATCAAAAAAAATCTTGTGTTTTATATATATATGTATGTATGTATATATGTCATGTTAGGGAAGTGGAAATAAGCAGAAGTTGAGCCCTTTGTATTAATTCCTTCTTAAAGTCTGACTTCCCTCTTAATTTTTATCTGCAATCTAGCTGAAGATATGCCCTTCTGTCTTTAAAACAAAGGCATTTGCATAGTTGTCTAGAGTGTTTGCTAATTCTTGTCTTGTGAAGTTAAGCTGAGCTGATGTGGGTGGAAGAGGAGATGGACTGTTTGGTTATTTGGAGTGACTGTGGACTTGTTCGTCGCAGAGAGGCAGGCAGAGTGGTGCGAGAAGGAAACAAGCTCAGAACTGTGCTAGTCACCGCTGTCAGTCTGAGTGCTCTGAGTGGAGGGTTTTTTTCCCCAATCTTTTACTCGGTTCGCCTGGTTTCTAATACCTGTCCTGTTAGAGGTTTTGTCTGTGCATTATCCAAACCAAACCAAAACACATATTCAGGCTGAGATAAATTAATAGGAAGCCTTGCCATTGTAGCTGCAGGTGGAAAAAAAAAAACAAAAAACAAACCAGCTGGTAACACTCATGGGTTTTTTTTTCACATATGCTAAAGAAACATTTAATTGTAAAGGAATATCCAAAGACAATGGCAACAAGCACTTCTTTCTCCCGAAGGCTATGACACAGAAGATGTCTGTTATTATTAAGATCTAGCTGTAACACTTCCATCTGTTAATCTTCCTCTGTGTGCCGCAGCAGGTTATTTGTAACTGAAGGCTAAGTCAAAGACTTTTTTTCCTTTATAATAACCTTCCATAAATACAGGACAGGCTATTTATTATTATCATTTATTTTTGAAAATGAGAGGTTTTGTAACTTTATGTGATCTTTGCTTTAGAGAAACAGTCTTGTACTTTCTGCGGCTTTTTGCACTTACAGGATCCTAAGAGAATTTACTGAAAATGAAGCAGTGTGCTTAACATCTCTAAGATGCATCCTTTAAAATCCATTTTAGTGACATTAAATGAAATGTATTGCAGGCAACAGAAGAAGGAGAAAAACAAGTCATGAGCAACAAGACACAATCTTTCAACATATTTTGCATTTCATTCAGGCAGATGTTTAGCCTCAAGACATGTAAAGTGGATGGATTTGATTTTCTTGATCTCCCAGCAACTTGTACTGGGGAGTATATAAAGGAGCTAGATAAGCAAAAGCAAAATGCTGAAAAATATTGCAGTATATAAATCTAAGACTAAATATGTTTTTTGCCAACTTATTGTATAAATTCTACTAAAATATGGACGTGCTAGTAGCTTGTCTCTAAAAGGATGTATTATCTCTATCAGGGTATAGTAAGAATATTTTACATGATGGATGAGATTTTCTTCCATTTGTTCATAAATGGAAGACTAGAGTCTAGAGCCCATTTAATAAGAAATGAACGTCCTTTCTTCCATTCTGCACAGTATTAGATATATTATTTGGTTGCAAATTGTATTTTAACACATTAATAAAGAGCAACAGTATTAAACAGTTTGTTGAATTTGACAGGCTGTTTGCAGACCAAGGGTGAAATCTGAAGCGCTTTAATTAATTTCCCCAACTTGATTATTGCAATCCTTTAAAATTGCACTGTCTACATTAGGCACCCACTGTGCTAGTGCAGATGGTGAAGATCGCTAAGTATCTCAGAGCAATAACCCAGAAATCCCATCTGAGATGTGGAGCAAATCGTTATGGAAGAGCAAGCACAGGAATATACCTGATTTCTGACCTCTGTCTTAATCTGAGGTATCTGACACAAGGCCTTTCATTAACTACCTCTCTCCATCTGAGAGCAGAACATGAGGGCACGTGCATACACTGTGCTACACTCTATGGTAGCATCTAGGTAAGCTGGGCTCATCCTTACTAAGAAAGAGCCACAAGAATAAAACATGTTCATTTTAGGAATAATCACTAAATGTTAGATCATTGACTCAAGACAAGGGAGACTTGAGGTTAATTCTCTTTCCTGCTGGAGGTGAGGACCAATATCTTTTTTACCCTCCTTTTAACTTTTAAATGATCAGATATGAAGGATTAGAGAAACACCATCTTTTTTCTTGGACATCTTGGACATTTCTAATTAACACCTGTTTGTTATTTTACATTCTCAGAATATTTTTATACATCTTTCTGAGTAAATTTTATTTACATAATACTGGCAATAGAGAAAACCTGGAAGACAAATTAAAAGCAATATCCAATGTGAGAAAAGAATTGCCTTATTTTGGCGCAACAGCCAAGAATGGCACTCAGACCATGAAATTTGCCAACAGAGCCCATCTGTCAAGCAACAGAGTAAATCAGATGCTGCAAGTTTCCAGTGATCTGAGGACAAGAAAACACTGAGAAAAGGCATATAGAGAAAGGGAGGTTGTTTTCACCTCAAAGGTCCAATACAACTTTTTATCTCCATAACCTGCTCTTTGGTTGATCCTTTTCCACACAGTGTTATAATTCATCAGTCCATTCAAAATGCACCCAAACTTGTGTCCCCAGTGGTTAGACTTCCACAGCTTCAAGGGCAATATGCTCCAGGGCACAAACGTGAAACTCTTCATTGGAGCATGGTTCATGAAATCCAGACTCTATCACTGTATCCGAGTGATTCCCTCCAGAGATCGCACTGAACATTTACTTGTAAGTTTATGTGAGTGATAATTGAAGATTCATGTTCTTGTGTGGGTTCTCTGTCTCTCTTTGTCAAGTACATTGCTGGAATTATCCAGTTGCAGTATAAACCGTCTGTAAAATACTCCTGTTCCATGGAATGAGGTCATTAATTAAAGGATAATTAAATTCAGTAGTCAAAACTGGTCTCACTAGCTTCTTGTCTACAGCCTTTCAGTGGGGAGTCTTGCACTTTGCTCGTGTTCAGCAGTTGCCTGTAATGGAATACACTGGTGTCTTTGACCCTGGCTTGACTGTGCTGTAGTTTCCCCCCCTGGGGAAGGGGAAATTATATGCAGGTATATCTTCCCCCATCACACCAATTTTTTAAACAAATATAACCACTGCTTGCAGCTGCTGATGTGCATATGACTTTCCTTTAGGCCCTGACATGGAGGAAGTGCTTGACAGAAGTTAATTTATTGTGTTCTACAGTGCTGCATTGCTTCTGATACCTCTTTTCAACTTTGATGTGACTCACGCCATTTCAGTATATGGTAAGACTATGTCCTAGGTTCTCTCTGATACATAACTGTGTGTTGCAACCTGCAATTAGATGCATGATGGCAGGCTTAAACTGGGAGTTTTCCTGAGCTTCACTTGTAAGACTGCTGATTGCTATTTAGCTGTTTTATTACAACACCGCTCAAGGCCAACACACAATGTCAAATGTGTACAAGATTCTACATTGTCAAGACTTTACTATTGATCTTCACGTTGTAAGCTCATCTTGGCACTGACATCAGCCAATTGTCATGAAGAGTTGTGTTCCAAAATATCTTCTTTATTAAAATTAAAAAAGGAAAGAAAAATTAGCCACGCTTGATCAAGTCACGGAAAAGAACCAAGCAGAAGATTTCAGTGCAGGAAAAAGGATGAACTGAAACTAATAAATGTATAATTCCACCCATGCAGTGCATATCTGAGCATCAAGAAATCTTGGAGTTACATTTAGAATTAGATTCCTTACCGTAATACCTACCAAATTTCAAAAGCCATATTACTGCCTTTTGTATGAAAAATACTAATGAGAAAAAATATGATGCATATGTGGTCTCCCCAGTGGAGAAAAAAGTAATAATACAGTAGAGCCCTTTTCTATTGAATTGTCTGACACAGTGAATGTTTCTAAACCCCTGGATACCTTTTTTTAACTCTGATGTCTTTCAACAGAAAAAAAGAAATTCCTATTGTATATTGTGAGCAATAATTTTACAAATCCTATTTTAAAGGATATATTATTCTATACATTCATAACCTTTAATTATGTTTGCAAAAGAAGAGCATAATTCACAAGTGCATGATACAAAGCATGAAAGTAAAATGTAAAAAATATATATATGTGTTTACGTGTGTGTATGTGTACATATATAAAAAATATTTCTGCAATAAGGCATACATTTTTATTTTTCACCACAAATGTACAGAAATTTTTTCTTCTGTTGCATGTCTTTCTCTTTCCATTATGAGCTATGCTGACATGTACTTGTCCTGGACTTGGCTCTCAGTGAATGGTGACCAGAACAAGAAAGTTGCAGCTGGAATGTGGAGATATCTGTAAGTTACTTCAATTTTACCAGTCCACAGACCACAGACTAGTCAAGGAAAGCTATTCTGCAAAGAAATTTAGAAAGAACCAATTTGACCAAGTGTCATTTTGTTCAGATCTTGGAAACATCACCAGCTCCATACAGAAATTACAAAACCGCTGATACATTCAGTCAATTAAACTGAATTATTGGAATCAGTTACTTTCTGTGAATACTTTGGGAAACCTGACTGTCTAGTTTCAGCCTAGCTGAAGGGACTACAAACATCAAAACTCAATTCTGCATCTCTCTGGCACATTTATTTTTATCTATGTAGAGAGCTCACAGCACAGAATAAAGTATGGTAGTCAAATGTCCTGCAGAATACTGACTGTCTTTACCTTCCTTTTAATTTTTGTATATAAAGTGGAAGCTTTATTTAGCCCACAAAATGTGTGTTGGTCCCACACGGCTTGTGCATCTCGAGTATATCAGCATCAAACACTGAAAGGACTGTCATGGTGCCACGCTACCAGTTTCTGCCTTAAGGGCATCTTCTTGTTTTGTGAGGCTTTTATAATTCAGTACTAAATGCACAATATAAACATGCAGTATCAAATATCTTATAATATGAAATCAGATTTTGCAGAGGCAGTAGAGGCAGCCACACTTGTCATAGTTAACCACTGCGGAAGTTTACAGTTCAACACACATAGCATTTATCTCTCTGCCCATAAAGTATAATTTTCAGCTATTTTTCAGGAATGTGTACACAGTATGCATTTAGAAAATTGCTAATGGAACGAGGCTTAAGCTCTTACAGTTGAATGTTGAGCTTATTATTACAGTCTTTATAAGAAATTTAGAAATTGTCTAAACCTAGGTGATCTGGAGCAGCTGCTTGTATGTGCCTGGCAATAATAAAAGTTAGAAATTGTGTAAGTAAGTTTATGGGAAAAAGGCTTAAGTAAATGAAAAGTGAAATTAAAAGAGAATTGTTTAGACTGTATCCACTATATTGAAGTGTATAAACCTGGATTAGCAGTGTTTGTTACCCATCTCTGTTCATATTATTTGACATTTTGTTAAGAAATGCTTTTTCAGAGTCTTACATCACTTAAATAATCATTTGATGATGAGGTATTAAAGGATATTGTGGAAAAAGGATAAATATTTAAAATCTTTTCAGTAAACAAGTGAGTTTATAAATTTCTCCTAGAGCTGAAAAAGTCTCTGTTAAGTGACACAATGAGTAATTTCAATTAAATATACATTGCATTAAAATGGGAAAGGCCATACGTATGGAACCGCATTTAAAATATGAATAAAAGTTTATATACATTCTAAATGAACCTAGAAAAGGAAAACCTTCACTCATATATATTATATTCAGATAAACAAAGATGAGTATACATAAAGATTTTTAAGCAGTCTTTGTTTTGTAGATGTTTGTTTAGTAAGAATTAGCTGCAAAATCAGTAAAAACAGAAGGAAAAAGTGAACAGTACTCCTCCAATGTTAGGTGTTGGCACCATCATTTATATACTGTTATTGTGGATACATATTTACTTTCCTATCTTTTTTTCTAGTTGCATGCATTGTGCTCCTGTGTACCAATTTCTGACTCTTTTATGAGGTGCTGGCAGTGGTAACAATAAAATTCCACGGCAGAGACTATTCCTGGGGTAAAAGGTACAGCTGTCACATCTATCTATCTATCTATCTGCTAGTCTAAATTCTGGAAAATTCAAACAAAACTTCCTGATGCGCTGTCATTCTGAAATTCCCATTCCTGAGCATTCCAAATCCTTTTGAAAAAATGGAGCACTATATGTATATATTTGGGGGGAAATACTACATAAACTCCACTATAGCAAATTATGAGGTTGTTAAATACAACACTGCATACTGCCGTATCATAAATATACCTGGAACTGCCTGAAGTATCCAAGGCATGCGTATAGATGGTCGTACGGCAGGAGGCATGACTCAGTACTATTACATATTTTTACAAGCTCTTGGTCTTGCTGAAGACGCACCAAAGAAATGTTAGGATGCTGTTAGTTTTGTGCCACTGGTCTTTTTCATTAGAAGTAGTAGACAAGAGGCAACATGTGCATTCTCTACCTTATCTCTCTAAGCAGAGCCGAGCATCAGAACTGCTGTCTTATGAGTTTAGACTGAACTGCAGAACTACAGTGCCCAGCACAATGTGATCTCAGCCTTGGCTTGGGTTCGTGGCAATGAACGTGACACCAATAATAGCAGTCCCATCAATATATCTACACTTTGTGGCTTTTGAAAACCTTCGAGATCTTAGGGGTTTGCTTATTTTCATGGCTGATTTCCTCACTTTTTCATAGGCTGCAACAAATTCCTTTCCGCAGAGCAGTACAGTGAGAGCTTTGCTACCTAATAGTGTATAAGAATGAATCTTGAGGAAAAGACTGCAAGGTGATGCATTTGACTCCATAACCTTAAAAACTTTAAAAATAAGTATCCAAGGAAGAAAATATAATCATTAAATCCCCAAAATACTTTCTCACTTTGCAATGTACCTAACAAATATATGTGTGGTTGATTATGTGTCTGTGGCTTTTATTTTGCTATTAAAAGAAAAGCAGAACAGCCTTTAGTAATAGTTATGATTTTATAATACACTTACTTTACACCAGTGCACTTCTGTGTTCTGAATCACATCATCATGCTCCCTCAGTCCAAGCAGTTCTACTTGATGGAATAAAGACTATCAGCTTGTGTCTTCCTAGTGCATAAGATTGATCAAAGTAAACCATTAATCAAATAGATACGAAAATTAGAAATTATAATTTGAGGTGTTAGATAACAGAATCTGCATGCAATAGCAACTTGCTCTCTCAGGAAATTAAAATAATTTAACAAAAAGGCCATATTTAACAGACTGCATGATGGAATTAAGAATGAAAATCTAGCCTATTAATCATGCAAGAAATTGCAATTAAATTATATTTGTTAATTTCATAGTGAAGAGTTTTTAAATTAAATCATTAACCATTTGCTTGAATCATGTATGCAATTATAATTCAAATATAAGCAAAATACGTTTTTTTAGGAATGAAAGCCATTTTCCCTACAATGTATTTTGTTTCCTATAAAACACTTTATTTGAAAAAAATAGGAAGTACAGATCTCAAATTATGCATCAGGTTGTCTCTCACAATGTTTTTCTCTTTGTTACTCTGGTCCTTTGAAGCTCAACTACCCCAAATAACATCATAATTTTGTCTTATTCAATATGTTTTTATTTCAAATATAGAAAAATTATGTTTTCTCTAGCTTTTTTCTTGTGATGAAAGTATTTGAATTGTCTATGTATACCTGGAAATATGAAATTTAGCATGTGAACAGAAGGTAATTAAGGATATGGAACTTGTAAAGGCAAGTGGTAATTCTGGAGCTAGTCTCATTATGTCCTCAGTAATTTTTAAGGCTTCAAGGTTACTTTTAAATTTTGCCACCGCTACTGAACATCATCAACAAACATAAACCCGAAGGTTCTCTGTATTGCACTTCAGCTCAGAACCTAAAATGAGAGAAAAATTGAAGGATAAGCATGTGATCTCAGTATTTCTATTGAAATGCTCAAAGTCATTGTTAAAACGTGTATTGTCTTCAGTCTTCAAGAGGAGCTGTGGATGCCCATGCATTCTAACCGGAGATAAGATTTCACAGCTGAGACTGGAGAGGTGTGAATTTTGATTAAGCTATCTGATGCCTAATCAGGTGTTATCTCCAAAAACATTTTACAAAGAATAGGTCAGATTTTTGTGATACCCACAGAAAGTTTAATTCATGCTACAGCCTTCATCTGCAGAAGCGATTCATATAGTCTTTCTATTTGGCCACGTGTTTTCACAAAACTTGTAGGAACTGAATCTCTCTGAAACCTCAGTCCCACTTAATATATTGACTTGACCTTGGCCACTATTTTTAAAAGGTTTTGTGAGAGTTAGAAAAGGACTGTGAAACAGATAGATAGATCATGGATGCACAAAAAACTCAGATTGTCATTATGTATTTCTCACTTACTTAGGAAACAAAAGCTTAAAACCCATAATTGCATGTATCACCATTCAACATAAGTTCTACTGAAAGTTCAAATCTTTTGGTTGGTAGTAACTAAGGAGAAAGAACTAAACATTCACAGAACAATGCTCTTGCATGTGTTAGGAGAAGGGTTATTCCAATTAAGATAGGGAAATAGTCACACCATAGGCCCAGGAATACAATTGACAATTCTAGTCATCAGTATTTAATTCAACCTGGAACAAATGACTGCGATGGGAGGGTGAGTTGATCAATAAAAGTTTGCAGAACGTTGCAAAACAAAGGCTGATAAGGGATATGTTTGTTTCCTAAATACACCCTTGGGATAAACTTCCTCCCTCTCTAGGCCTCTTCACGCTCAGAATAAAAAGAGTGACATATCTGAAACAGAAGAGCTTTTTTAGATTTTAATCTTATTGACTCTAAAAGATACTCATGATGAGTCAGTATGAGTTTAGTCTTCCCTAAATTTAGCTGCCTTGAAGTTATGAATCTTGCCTAAGTACTTGACTATATACTGTATCTAGAAGCTCAAGAGAGAGATTTTTTTTTCCCCAGACAGTGATCTAACCTATCTTATACATTTATTTTAGGTTAAGAGAAATCATCATTGTAAGATGCTTGTGTCTCTCTTTTGACTAAAAGGGAGCCTAGACCATTAATGTAAAGCAGCAGCTTAGTTTTTCAGAGAGCAAAAAATTAGATGAGCTGACTGCCTTCCGTAAGAAGCCTTGGAAAATTCTCCAGTGTTTCTCAGGGCCAGAATCTGACTTTGCTTCAGCTGGAGTAACTTCAGTTGTACCTCTGGAAACAAGTATATCTTCCACATACTAATGGAATCTGATGAGAAAAGTAATCTCATCAAATTGTAAGACTAAGATGACAGTTCACTAGGAGATTGAATATTAATGTAGAGTATGAAGCTGTAGCCTTACATAAATGTGAGGATTATAACTTCATGGCTACATTATGATTTGCCATATTTTTCTTCTCAAAGTCCCCAAACCTTGGAATTTTTCATTTATTAGATTATTAAGAAGTGCAATACTATTTGCATAATAAAATGTATTCCTTCTATCCTCACTAGCAGGTTATCTTAAAAGATGTTAATCTTTTTTCCATTTGCTTGTTTCTTCTTATGGCACATGTTACTACTGCAGGAATTTCAACTCTGTAATATCATACTTAGAAAACAGCACTAAGTTACAGCCTGCATTTTTAACATATACGTGATTTCTAAAGATGAACCGTACTTTTCTTCTTATAATATTCTCCAATGACTTTTTATCTGGAGCAATCATTTTTTACTAAGTGATTTCTTATGTTAGCAATGGGAAGTAAAGATTACATTTCACAACGTTCTCAAATATGTTCCATCTGGATTTTAAGAAGTATTCCCAATATTCTGAGCACCAGCACCATTTACACATTTTTGTTATTCTAAGAGGAGTATAACATTATGCATTGTGTCCTTTATCCCAGTGGATTTTGTTCTAACTATTTTGCTTGTCTTTCTAATCTGATAACAGAATATATTAAATACATCTGTCCTTGTGTTACAAGTATTTATTATTTGTAGGGGGTAGGAAATAGAAATACAAAATTAATTTTCATTATGAATTGTACTTGCCCTCAGAAGAAGTTGCTAGTGATCGCATATTTTCCTGCTTCAGAGTAAGAAATGAGATTATATCCTATTAGGTTGATTAGAAATTCACTGCTAATATGAAGGCTGTACTTACGGGGCTGGGAAGGGAGAGGAGGATGTTTTTTTCCTCCATTGAAAGGTCAGGATCTCTTTGTCTCTACAAAGGCAAGTACAGTTAGGATTTCAATCCATGTTAGCATATATGAAAATTGGAGTGTGTCACAAGTTATATAGAACAACTCAGGCAATGGTTTGCTTTAGTCTGTTAAGTTTATTCACTCAGTTATATTTCTAAATGTCTGGAATCATTCTTCCAACTTCAAAGAGGTTAAAACAACTGTATATAGGCCCATATTAAGGGATTTTCATCAAAATAAAGAGTGCCTTCTTATTTGAGTTGTTTGTTTGCAAAGATTAATATCAAACAAGCTTCCACGATTATAAAATTTGGGAAACTTATCTTCAGAGGAAAAATCAAGCTTAATAATACCTATGCTAAAGAAATAGATTTTTTTTTATACTAGTCAAGCTTTGCAATCTTCTACAATAAGATGCTCGTGAGTGTACCTGAGCTGTGAAGGGTTTTTGAATTGTCAAGTAATAATTGAAGATCAAAGAAGAATGTTAAGATGATTTAGAAGATTCTTTTAGTTTTCAAGTTTTTATTCATTTGTTTTCTTCTATTTAGTTCTTCCATTCCATGACAGCTTTTCTTGAGGAAAGATAATCTTCCAGTGTCCTGGAAAAGTCTGAAAAACCATCAGATCCTAGTAGTATAATGACTAGAGTTGATATCCAGTATTTCTACTGTTCTGTTTTCTGCATAAGGAAGTATATAAGGTTGATTAGCTCCAATGTGGTAACCTTTAAAGCATGCTAGGCTCCCTTAAATGAAGTTGTGGACAGTGGGAAGAAACTGAACTCTCTAAAGCCTCTTCTGTAGGGCATAAGAAATTTTTCTAGCAAAAAGAATTCATTATCCCTCTGTTTATATAAGTCTTAATACTTATAATTCCCATATTGGGTTCACATGTGGTAATAGATTCACATAAATGCTTTGCTGTCTTAAGTCATGAAGCTTTTTTTTTTTTTTGAGAAATCTGTTGTGCCCAAATAAATGGATATCTTTTTCCAATAAAGCCTTTTTGTCTTAGAGTTAAATTTTGCTGCTGTTACCTAATTTCAAGAGATAATTCAGAGTGTATTGAAAGATAAAATTAAAGTAGCAAAAATGATGGCTGTGCTACCTTAACAATGCAAATATTAACACAAAAATGTTTTAAAATGCCCTAAAATTCAAAATTAGCTAGACCTCTGTATTAGGTGATTTAATAGACTTTATTGCTTGGAATTGTGCAATAAGCTTTATCCCTTTTTGCACACCATCATACAATAAGAATAATATCTTAGAAATCCTGTAATACTGTTAATCTTAAATTCATTTAAATGATGCCGGTCATATTGCTGTGCTGTCCTGGGAAATGGCTTTGATTAGCTATAGCCAAGGTTTCCCAAGTCTCTATAACAACCACCATCACTAAAAATTCTTTGCCTGTAAGTATGGAATTATTCACATTCAGTATTAGTCTAAAATGTAATCTTTCTGGAAAGTTTCAGCAAAAATTTGCAAGAGGAGAGTAGAAGAATATACATTCTCAGTTATAAAAAATAAATCCTGTTCTTCTCTTTGAACAGCTTTTACAGCCAAAACTTTACATTGTACAGGCAATGCACTGGAAAACCTAGACCAGCCGCTCCATATTATTCATCTACAAGCCAAACTCTCTGAGCATAAACCAACATCCAAGCTACCTAAATATCTGGGCCGCAGAACTTCAGATCCCCTAAATGTAAGTATCCACTTGCATTGTGCAAGTTAGCATGCTGTTTGAATGCTCTCGTAGGGGAATAAATGACAGACATCAATCTGGTTGCCATCTGAAGTCAGTGATTGCAGAATTTGTTAAGAGCTTCCTGGTAGATATTGCTTATGTCAGGAGCTGTGCTCTGCAGTGCAGTACTCTCATGTAAGCTCAAAAATTTGGCCTGAGGAAGTAATTAGGAAAGATATTAGTGAAAGTTACCTACGAATGTTAACCTACCCATTGACTTGCAATCCAGTCAGTGCCACTGACCAGTGTTTGTGTGTGTGTTAGTGTAAGTAAAGACAAAGGAGGAGGAAAACACTTCCCAGCTCTCCAGAGGTATCTGTTTTCGTGTGTTCTGCTCCTCAGATGATTCTAAAAGGTTAGAGTAGTTGTGCCCTGCTACCAGTTGTTGATATGAATGAGGAGAGAAATCCTCTGTTTCCTCTCCCTCTTTAGGGACAATCTCTCTGTGAGGCAATTTGGCACAAACCGTGCTTGGTACAAAATAAAGGGTGAGTGGATGTGTAGGAGCAGGGTTGAAACTAAGGTGATTTGTAAAGGGGGAGAGAATTTGGTGCAGAATGGAGTATGGATGTATAGGCACATTTACTAAAAATATATTAGATGGTGTTCTGAATGAAACTGCTGTAGCTAGAAACATTTCCTGCTAAAAACACTTATTTATACAATTATTTGAAAAAATAATCTGACTTAAAGTAAGAAGAACTGTATAAATAAGTGTAAATCATGTTTCAATTAAAAGAAATTGCTCCTTTACTCTGGAATTTCCAGTTTGCCTAATTCTTTTTAATAACTGTATTTTCTTAATATACCATAACACATTCTTACTGTCTCACATAGCTGTAACTGTAGGATGATTGGCATGACTTGGGTACTTTCCTAGTGTTAAAAGCGTAAGAAATATTTAATATATAAATAACAAAAATATCACCATGTAAGCCCAAGTGAGTGCAGGAAGAAAGGAAACTAAAGGTATTGAGGAGATTGCAAGTGGTCAATCTTCATTAAGCAAATGGTAGAGAGATCCATGGCTTAGTGTTATTTTAAGATAACAATCTAATACTCTTAGAGACTGAAATATCAGAGAAAAATGTTACAGTAATTATTCATTTATTAACAGCCAGCTGATGGAATTTGTCTAAGGGTCATTTTGTTGTTCAAATATAAAGTGAAGTGGTAATAAAAATACACAACTTTCACTAGGAAACACTGTAACGGTAGATTAACTTTTATCTAAGACTACAGAAATTTTCTGGGGAATTATAGATTTGTATGCTTATAATGGAGTTTGTAGGCTTCAATCCATGACAGCGAGTAAGAGACAGAAGAGCCCGCTCCCAGCTGCAGATAACTGATTGACCATTAATAGTTGGGATAAGAGGTTTCACTCAAGGCACAAAAATGCAGCTGCCAGAGAGACTGAGAACTACCCTGCGGGTGATCATAAGCAGTAGACTGGCAGACAGATGACTGTGAAGCAGGACTGCCAGAAAAAGGAGGACTGAAGAAGAGCTGCTTTCCTTAGCTTTGCATGCATCCCCAAAATGTGTCTCATTTTAGACGCAACATAGGTTTGGTAGCCAGCAGAGGCTCAAGTGAAGCTCTTCACATTAGGATATTTTTTTTTATCTCAAGGGCAATTGGCTATGGGCTTTAGCCAAGAAAAGCTACCAAAGGACAGCAGCAGGCAAACAGATAGAAACTTTAGTAAGAGATACAACCACGTCAACCAGACACAAAGCAATTCTACGTGGTGGTTTTGTCACACCGTTACAAGAGCAGTACTATAGCAACTGACCTCATGGCAGTATAACACTGAGCAGCCAAATAATGAGCAGTCTTGAACTTGATTGCAGAGGTGTGGCCTGTGCTCAGGATGGCTAAGGACATGATCAGAAGTGATGTTTCCAGGGATCCATATTAGCCCAACTGTGGTCCACTGCTGTTCTTAGAGGTTTTCCTGAAAGCATTCTTCATCATCAGTTTTATCCTGAATTATGAACAATTTATTGATTGCAGAAGTAGAGACTGTGGTCTGAAACAACAGGCAGATACTGACTTTCAGCAATAGAGTGTACTGCTAGATAAGCTTGAGATAAGTAGAGAAATGTAGAGAACATTACTTCTTCAATTTAACAAAACAAAAAAGCCCTTAGTGGGTGCGTTACTTTGCTGTCTCGAAGGGTTTAAGGCCTAACTTGAAGCAGGTGAAACGAAATGTGATCAAATTTAAAACCGGAAGTGATTCATATTTCTTGGCAGAGTCAGAGGATAAATACGAAAATTTATTCATAAATTCATTCAGCTCAATTATGGCAAAATAAGGTTAGCTGTATAGCTATTTTACTTGTTTTTCTCAGTCCTATTTCTAACTCTTATAAATGTTGATAAAAGCTATAGAAAGTTCTTTCTGGAGGGACTTTTCCTCCTATTGGTAGAAAACCATCCCTTTCTTTATTCAAGTCCAGGAAAAAAGGGAAAAAAAGAAAAGAAAAGAGAAAATCAAATGGATATCAAGATTATGATGGCTGACAGACAGTATACATAAAGCTGCTATATAATGCAAACTGCAAAATGATTTTTCAGCCCTCAAGTCTTCACTGTGTCTTTCAGTTTTTCAACATAGAAACAGTATAGTAGAAGAGCACAGCAGCAGAGGAAAAAGTAGTGCCAAAGAATATAACAGGATGGTAAAAAGCTTTTGGGAATAGAGAGGTGGTACTCCCCATTCCCAGAAATTTCCCTACTTAGATCTAAGAGAGACCTCCTTGTGGAATAGTTAAACCAATCTTCCCAAAGTCTGAGGTATTTTGGGGAGCGATTATTAACATTAGCTTACCAAACGTCTATGGCAGAACATTTAAGGTAGGAACACTTGCTCTCCTGTTTACTTTTTTCAATCAGTCAGGAAGGTGAAAAGTTTTTCTGGTGTCTAGGGAACTTGCTGGGGAAGATGTTGCTGTTATTTACAGGAATGCCCACGACTTCTTTATAAATAGGTGATTGACAAAAAGTCCTGCCAGACGCATTTTTTCTGCTTCCTATAAGACAGGAAGCCTTGTATCCACAAGAGGTCTGAAGTGAGCAAGCAGTGGTTTTTACATTGGAAGAATAAGGACGATCAGAGAATCAAAGATGTTTGTATTACTCTATCTCCGGAGAACATTATCGTTTTATAAAAGATGCATAGTTATTAATCTCTACCTTCTTATTTCCATGGCAATCTGGCAGTCTTAAAAAAATCCATAACCTTTTGTTAGAGTTACAGAAAGAGAAGGGAGAAACAAAAACAAAGTTTTTGAAATGTAAAGCTTTAACTGAGATTTCTGTTGTAATAGAAGTAGAGTATCTTGATAGAGAAAGTCTTGATTAAATGTTTTTATAGATAGTGTTAACTGTCGTGCTGGGAGAAAAATGGAAGAGCTAAGACAGTTGCTGTGCTGGAGTTGTTGCTGTTGTTGTCTGAGTCCAGTCTTGCTTTCTTGAAGATGGACAAACCAAAGATGCATATGAATAGGAAGACTGCAGAGTAACATAAATGAAGCACAGCTTCTATTTCTGGACTCTATTTCTCTCTATGTCTCATCCTGAGAGCAGACGGGGTAGTGTTATGAGACTGCCAAAGATCTGGCAAATTCATACAACCATCAAGGTGCTTAAAGCTCTGATTTTTATCTCACTTTCAGTCACAGGCCTACAGCAGTGTTTCAAGGAATCATTCTTGGCTGGCTAAATCAGATTGTCTTTAAAGAGAAAGCAAACGAGAAGGAAGAAATAAGATGAAAGGAATGAGTTGTAGGTGATAGAAAAGAGCAGAAATACAATTCTGTCAATGTAGGGCCACAAACCTTGTGAAAATGTGGTAATCCTTCTCTCTGGACAAGTAAGATCAGGATATCTCTGAAGAATTTTATGATAGAGGTTCAATCATAGTGGATCTCATGATAGTAAAGCTTACTTCTCACTGGTTTCCCAGGTTCATTTTAAAATTATGAACTCCAGATTATGTATCATTTTGTTCACTAAGTAGTCCTAGTTTCAGCTTCACTGTTTTGTTTTGTTCCATATTGTTTTTGCTTACAGCAGTCTTGCACTATCATTGAATGCTTCAGTGCTCTCTTTTTCTGAATTTTATAGAAAATTAAAGATAGTGGAGTGAGTTTATGTTTTTTATACTTTGAACAAGTTAAGATGTAGATCTCCTAAAAAAAGGAAGCTGTACTTAAAACTAATACGCTAATATAATTATGATAATATGCTAATATAGTTATGATCTTTTTCTTTAGCTACATCACAGGATTTTAATTAATGTCCTTTCAGATGCAGAAGGGAGGGAATAAGAGCAGACCGAAAGTCTCTCATTCAGTTCATTATTTCAATTTTATCCAAACCTGGGAGAAGACTGAATTTCCATTTCAGTCTTTCTTTGTGACTTAGTCTGGTGAAAGCATAACAAGCTAAAGGCAACCAATGGATGGAAAGTCTCTCCTATCTAGGGATTTTAAACCAAAAATATTTAATGTGGATTAGCTGGTAATGCTGGTAAACAGTCTAAGAAAATGGATTTAATAGTTTGGGAACAGAGTCATGCCAACAACAAGCATACAACTTTCAGTCTGGAACTGCCCTATGCCAGGACACCTTCTGCAAGGCAAAAGAACTTGCAGTTGTTATCACCTATTCATTTATCTTAATGTATAATCTCAAATAGTTTGCATGAGGCAGGAAGAAGGACAGATGATTTACCATATACTTATTGTGAAGTTTTCTGAAGCATCTGAGGCTAGTAACTGTCAAAAATACGATACTCAATTAGATGAGTGAGGATGGCAAATCCATTGATGTATAATATATTATTGCATAAATGGGATTCATCTCATGTTATCATTTACCTTAATATATTAATCAGTATTAAAGACCTGAAATTGAATATTTTCAACCTTTAAGCAAAAAGGGTGCATGTGGCTTGTGAAAGTACAAGAAGTAGAAAAAATAAGTCTTTCCTTCAGCTATACTTTTATCTCACAGAATGCGGATTACTGGAAAGAAGCTCTTATTTTAATTAGCAGTGAAACATAGTTACTAAGCCTAAACTTAAAGTGCCTAGGAAGCAAGAATGTTTTTTCTTGAATGAATGACTGATTGTTATTTATATTTCCTTATAATCTTAAGTCACTGTAGAAAGAACTGTGAACGATAAAAGAGCTAAAATAGATTAATTTATATTAATGTTCCTTGACACAATGAATGAAGTATTATGGTAAAGAAACTGGTTTCAGAATTACTGTAGGAAAATAATAAGCACAAAATCATATATATAAAACAAATTTTAATGTCAAAGTAGTGACATTATCAGCTTAATTGAGCCTGCGTATAAATGACCAAAAATGACAGTATTTAGTAATGGCTGACCTTAGAAGGAGATTGGATTTCCTAATATATTGTTTTATTTCTTTTAGCTCCAGGGAGTGCACAAATCTGAAGCCAGAGGCTACAATCTTGCTGGATCTCCTAATCCTGACTAGGTTAAAAGACACCTCATGTGGAATACTTGTCATTAATGGGATCGCACACTGTTGATACACCTTTTTTTTAATGGTATAACAAGTCAGTATCAGTAATGTTTTGTATAAACTAATGTATTTTGATGTTCTTTAATAGAAGAATTTAACACATTCAGTTCTGTAGCACATTTTTCCTTCTTAGAAAACGTATTGTTTCATCAGACTGAGGAGAGTGTTGGGTCGTGATGTCCAGATAGAGCTGGATAGAAATGCACAAGGGAGAAGCAACTGGTTAAAAAAGATAGATTTTCTTGCCTTTCCTTGTTCATTCATTAAGAAAAGACCTCACTGGGAACCTTAATGTTTTGTTTCATCTTCCTTTCTGCCATGCAGCTGTGATAATGTTTGAAGTCTATGGGTCTGAATCTATCATGCGTTTTTGAAAACAGAAATATTTTGTCTTTGAGACAGATTTATCAGGGAGTGTTTTTTAGCATCAGAGAGTTGGGATGTATGTTTTTGTTATGTATTTTTCTGTTTGATGTTTCTGAAATACCATTTCAACAGAGCAATGTAACAGTGATTCTAATTAAAGATGAATTGCTTTGTAATGAGAGATAACAAAAAATCCTAAATTACTCATCATCTGTTGATGCAGCAGTTGGGAAGAGAAAGATACCATGCGAAAAGGTGTTAATTGGAATTTTTGTACTGTACTGGATGTCATTATAGCCCATCCATATGTTGGAGGAGAAAGACAGGCTAGGTTGTCTGCTGCAGCTGAAGCAAAGATGTATTTTTCTATCTTTATTTCCCCAAAGTGAAAGGGTGCGTAATGTACCTTTGCAAGGATTCATTATATGGGAGCTAAGGGCTGTAACCTTCCCTTGCTGCTAATGTAACTGTGTTTAAGGACAGAGAACTAAGATGGCTGTGCAACCCTTGTCAAATCTGAATTTTCCCATCCTTATTTCAATAGCTAACATTTCAGTGTTAACAACTAACATCTTAAGTGTGCTTAGAGAGTTGTATTCTTCTGTTTCATTAAAATAAACATTCTTCTTTTGCTTCACAAAATACCTTACATAACCTAGAGAAGGACTAGAGCAATAATATACTTATGAGGACAACAAGCCCACTGAAATGTGTTTCTTTCTACATGCTGGAGAACGTAGAAATCTTCTGTTTCTTCACATATGAAAGATGAGCAGAAGCAAAACAGTAACTCTGAATTCCCTTATAAGCAAATAAATAAAATTCCTCTTGCTTAAATGATGAGCTATTAATACACCATTTTCATTTCTGCTACCAGTAGGCCATACCATTGTCATGAGCTGTATGTTGCTAAGAAAACCCAGCTGGGCCCTGGTTTCTCTCTTGAAAGCTAACTAAAATCATAATAATCTTTAAGTATATCTATATTATTAAGACATGCTTGATGGTCAGTAGAAATTTCCTCATCAATATCAAAAGACTTTTTTTTCAGATTCTAATTCCACATCTCAGTTTTTAGGATTAGTTTTATCATAGCATTGTAGTATTGAACCATTTCCTATTTTTATTTTCTAATGCTCTACATAGGTAGGGTCACAGTTAATTTTTGGTTGTTATCTGGTGTATGGCTAACCACCAAGACTAAGCTTTTCGTAGTTCCTCAAGAAAGGGCAGAGTTAAAACAAAGAAAGTCCAAGTGCAGACTTTCATTTTGTTTTAATCTCTGGCTAGGAAGAGCACCATCCATTCCTTCTCTATTATTTTTCTAGGTTAAGATGTTTAAGCCTTCGATAAATCCCCAAGATTAATAAGTGCAAGAATGACTATAAAATGTTTGATTGTACTTTCTGAAGCGAGACTTTTGCACTTTTCGGGAATGTTTTAAGGCACATTGCTACTGCTAAAGAGACCCTATTTTGTCACTCTTTTACTTACAAATCCGACAAGGGGTTATTAAATAAAAATGTGACATACTGTATTATTTGGATATGTGTTTTTTTCTTTACTCTGGCCAATTACATCATCTGAAAAAGAATGACATACTAAAGTGCCTTGGCAAGTAGTTTCACAATTTTCTTTTTGTTTGTGGAGCTAGCTGGATGCTTGCAGGAGTAAAAAAAAAAAAAGAAAAGAAAAGAAAAAAATACTTTTGCGTAGCTATGAGAACTTGGCATAGGAGAAGGCATGACACTTCACTGTCATTTTAGAAATGGGGAAATCCTATGTGGTAACTCAGCAGTTTAGTACAATGGTGCATGGTCACGGGCAGTCCACCTCATACTTTCTCATTTGGGTAGGGTTTTATGTTCTATTTATAGCAGATCATAAACAGCACAGAAACTGGGGAACTTTGGTGTTGTGAATAACCGATATGCTTTGTTATTTTTCTATACTGTTTCTGTCAGCACAAGATAGACCATAACAGCAAAGCAAATTTAAGATTATAAACCTGCATACTGTTTGTTAAAGCATGTTGATGTAGGTATTGGTGACTTGAATCAGACAGTCCTCTTGAAATTTTTGTTTCTTTTTCATTTCTTCCTTTATACATCAGGCATTTTGCTAATTAATTACTAGACAGATTCCTGCTTGCTACATCCTATGACAAGAGAAAATGGCTCTGCATTGTGTTGTTTATATTTTGTGTTAATTAGTTAAAGATGTAGCCTTCATTATTGGATTATAGGGCAGTCTGTGACAGAGTGGCTGTACTAAAACTGAAGATCTTTTTCTATTTTTATCTTACCTCATTTACTTGCTGTCTGCTGTTAAATCAAGTAAGGGAAACTGGTAATGCCCTTGTGATAAGAAGGCATGGCTAGCATGCTTAAACACCTTATTTTCTGAAGATATATGTGTTATTTTATGGAGAGCAGCTTTTTTTTCCAGCTCCACAGAAGACAGATGAAATGTTGGGGGCATCCTCTTTTTTTCCCCTATTGTTTCTTCCCTTCTGCACCACTTTAGAAGTGCCATACTTTCTACCTAGTTGTAAAGGATCATACACCACGTGAATAAGAATAGCATTTATGGTCTCTGGGTATGTTAAAATGAACAAGCATTATTGATCTTTTCAGCACTCCACAACTGAGCTCTAGGTGGGGTCAAGAAGAATCACTCTAATCCTATTGCAAACCAATGTAGTGACTGTTACAGAAAACCTTTAACTGCTACCTTTTGTGTCTGACAACAAATTGTTTTTAACCATCTAGTAGTCCAACCATCTAGACCAAATGGTTCAAAACCATAATTGTGGTGAAGAGCTTCAGTTCGCAGTGTTAAAATTGCCCAGCCAAATAAAATGATGAATTAGCAAATAACTTCTGGAAAACTGGAGCAGCTACAACTCGTCCCTTTCTCTACCTAGTGTATAAACTGTTATTAGAACATTCTTGAGGAAGATGAAAAATGCTACTTTGAAAGAATGAACCATCATCATCTTTATTCTGACGAGTACTTTGTGTATGAACTGTAGTATTTGGGAGCCTTTCCCTTGTTTGAAAAGGAAAGCGTGTAACACGAATAGCTAATTCAGATAAGAAACTTCCAAAAGCTTTACTAGGTCTAAAGAAGGATGAAATTTAAGTTTTCAGAGTTTCTCTACTGATTGCCTTTCAAAATTTCCTTGTATTGTATTCCTTGTATTTCCTTTCTTTGTATTCTAACTTTATTCAGGTGCCTATTTGTGCACTTGACAGTTTGAGATTGCAGCATGACCCTTTCTCCAACAGCTGAGATTCTGATTTCTGCTCTGGCTACCAGACACTTAAAATATATATATTTTAATACCCAGTGTTTTATGTCTAAGTCATATTTTGGAGATAGGCCTATATCCCTAATATATGTAATAGCTGAAATGATTTTTAACATTCATAACATAGTTTAGATTTTTTTAACATTCTGCATAGTGTAGCTAAAAACCTGAAGGCATTTAAAAAGAATAATCAGTTCTAAGTTTTTCATGACAACCCCGTGAAACTCTACGTGCAATAATCTGTTAAACTTTGAGCTTAAACACACATATAACTAGGAAAATGCAATCCAACAAAAGACTACAGTTAGATAAATGGTGTTTTATAGTGAATACCAAAACTATATGAATGTTTAGTGAATTCGCTTAGAAATTGCTAAGATAGTCATAGAGACTTTAGAAGTTCTAAAGCTTTCAATAGCATGAAAGGTCAGAACCTCTTGATGATACAAAGGAGAATATCTCAATGTGAATTGCATGCTTGTGTGAGCGTATGTCTGTGACAACCACCTATCAATGGGATTAGATAGATGAAATGTGGTGGTGGCATTTCTTAAGCATTTACCACTCTCCATGTGTTTTTTCATTCAGTACTGTGAAAAATCACAAAATTGTTCCCTTTTTAAAGGTTTTTTTTACATCTTTTCCCAAGTGAGCTTTCAACATTCTGGTTAAAACACATGAAAACAATTATAATAAGAATGTGATATATGTGGAAGCAAGGACATTTTAACTTAAATTTCTCAACTGCTTTTATATTCTTAAAGAAGGACACATACTTGATAATGTTGAAAAATGAAATAGCAAGGGGAAAACAATTCATTTGAGCTCTTGAGATTTAAAATGTGCAGATAACCAATACTGACCAATTTTTAGGGGAGGAATTATAAGTAGACGGAGGTCTGTATGGTAAATCTCATACTGAAAAAACTTAGATGGATGAGTCATAAGCCCCTGAAAATGAGATTTCTAATGGAAACACCAAATCAACTTTTACTATAGTGTCAGGAATATGACATTATAATAAAGTACACTGATGTCTCTATATTTGCCTTTTGCAAACATAATGAAACTGACTTGAGCATAGAAGGTGCTAGGGTATTCCATCCACATCTGCTGTTTTACAGTATAATATAACAATATTCAGACATATAATGCTAGGGTTATGTATTTGCACTAGGATGGAAGAAGCCCAACAGAATTTTTTATCATGTCTGGAGTAGCAACTCTGCAAGTGGCTTTACGAAATATGACATCCACCTTCATCTGCATGGGGACAAGTTGGAAGTCATTTCCACTTTTTCATAGCGCATGTTACTGTGCACCAGTTATAGTGCACATTATAGTGCACGTTATAGTGCACCAGTAGTGCATACTGGGCGCCTGTTTGGCTGGCCTCCTCTCTGACCAAGCACAGGTTCAATGTGAACCCATCCATCCTATGTGACTTTACTGCTAGCATTTGGTTTTGAATATCTAGCACTGCTCTCAGTAGGAGTCAGGTTTTTCATTGTCCCACGCTTCCGAGTAGGGAGTGCAGTTCAGGAACCTGAGCAGGGCAGACATGCCTCCCAGGGAAGGCACTGTGTGGGCCCAGTGTCCTGCAGGCAACAGCGGGGTAAGATGGGGACAGTGGAGGGGGACAGCAGCTCCAGCATAGCTGCTCAGAGAGCTCAGGGCATGCACTCCACTCCTGTCTGCAGAAATAACAGCCTCCATCCCACGGTGGGAGTCCCCACTGTTGGTGCAACGACGCGTACGTGAGGGAAGAGAGAGAGACTGCGCACAAAGAAGCTCTGCAGGTTGAAAAGAAATGCAGGGGTTGCTCTGCAGAAACCTTCTTTTTCAGGCAAGGTGGAGTGAATTAGTCAGGAGGAAAGTCTTTGCTGTCTGCTTCATGTTCATCTCTTCAGGGCTGCCCTGGTGCTGTGCGTGTGGCAGGCAGCTGACTGGAGAGGCCACGCTGCGGCTGCAAGATTGAAGTTTTCTTCTTCAAGGGTGAGGATATAATGCTATTATGTCTTTTACAGCAGAAAAACATCATTTTGCCTGCACAGAAGGTAAACTTGAGCCAGTTCTCTGCTGAAATTCTCCCTGCTTCTTTCTGACCTCTGTCCTTCACCAAAACCACTGTAGTCCTCCTTCTGTTAGAGTCCATCTCCATGGAAAGGAACCTCCCTCCTGTTACCTTCTGAAGACCCAAAGATGTCTCCATCGCAGGGCACGGGAACACCCATTCCTTGTATATTTTCACCTAGCATTGACCAAGCATTACAAACATTCCTCCAATTGGTGTCTCAGAGGAAATGGGCAAAATGGGCAGATCCTAGGAAAAGCTAGTGCTCTACAGTCTAAAAGAGCTGAAAAAGTAGGGAGATTTAATGGAGGGAATAATTTATATCTAGAGTATTGAATACACTACAAACAAAATTTCTTAACAAGAAATTTTCTGTTTTACTTTTGAGTTATTTCTGTTAGCAGAGTTCAACTACCAATTATTATTATTATTTTTTCCTGCTGTCATCTCCACACTTATTCTGGCTGTTTCTTCTTGTAAAAATTAACAAAGTATCAATTAATTTTCATTCTAGCATTAGAGTCCTACAGCATATTTCTTGGTCTGCTTTACAGAGAAATTAAGTATTTTTAGTGCACATTTGAAATGATAGTTTAGTATATACAAGGTTAAAAAGGAAGAGAGTAAATAACTAAAAAAATCTGCATTTAAGGTTGTCTGAAAAATTAAAAATGATTATTCTAATTAATATTGCAAAAAGAAAAATAAAAGCTTTACAAATGAAAAAATGTGATGTTTAGAGAACAGAGGAATCTACTTGAATTAACTAACAGTAAATTTAGGCTAGCTGAGGAAATTATTTTCTAACAAATGAACTGACTAAACTAGGTCGTAGATTAGAATAAGAATAAAATTTGTAACAACTTTGTCTCATGAATAATTTTAAAGTTTTCTTGAGAAACCTAATTTAGTGTATACTTGATTGAGATTCAGAAATTGATAGAATAATTACACACATTACAGTTTTTTACTCCTGGAGAATAAAAGCAGCACATTCTAAAGATTTTTGTTTTTCAGAATTAATCCTATCCATGAAGTGAAATCACAGCATAAATTATATAGGATGTTTTAGAAATTATCTTGCTGTTAGATATCGATGATTATTTGTTTGAGTCAATCATATTCAAGCTGTATTAACAAGCCTAACTCTAAACTCGTTACTTTATCCTGATGTATATTAGAGGACTGACTATGTCAACACCTATGGAACTAGTACAGATCGCTGTTAAAGGAGCAGAGAATCATACATTCTTTATTTTGGTCCAGACATGATTTTATTTTCCCTCTTAGGTAATAAATCATGATGAACAGCTATAAAAATAACTTCTAAGACATGTTAGATTAAAAAACAAAATGTATAAACTTTCTCCTAATGAAATCCCATCCTTCAGAAGAGGTTTCTGAATTTCAGAAACTCTTGGAGTGATTTAGGTACCTAAACATTTTAAGCTTTTTTTAAATGGCCTGGGGTATCTAAGACATGTGCCAGGATTTGGCAGTTATAATAAAGAAACTAATGAAAATACTCACTCTTATGGAGCTGCAGCTGAAGGCTTTGCAGGGGCATCAGACACCTGTGTTTGAACACCTGACCTGCCCCCCTCTGCTGTGTTTATGAGGTCTGTTGCAATGGTATAAGCCACTTTGACCAACATATACCACTGGGTTTCTAAAATCAGGCAAATAAATACATATTACACAGTGCACCTTTGAAAACTGAGCTTTGGGATCCAAGTTTGAAAAAAGACTGTTTTCCATACATAACTCCCTGTGTGTAATGGTTATAAGCCCATTGCCTATTGTTTTTAATGCTTATTGGATCATGTCTTAAAGTACTTGCACTTTTGCAGTGATGATTTTTGAAATTAGACTAGTCATTGCACAGATGTCATCCAGGCATACAATTCCCATTGGTAAAATAAAGGCATCTCTTAAAAAAATCCAAATACATCAAAGAAATGCCTTAGGTGGCATGCTTCCTGTTGTAAATATAAAAAATAGAAGAACTGCCTTGTTTTCCCCTTTTCATTAAGACGTATACTGGAGGAGTCTGCTTTTCAAATAATTTATTTATAGACACATAAGCATAAAAATGCTACTAGAGAACAAAATGTCAGAAGAAATATTTTCCCTGTGCAGACAAACATTCATAGCCATTTCTTGAATTCAGATCCACTTGAGAACCAATAAAGATGTCTGGAAGGCAGCAAACACAATTACTTCTTAACACTCTTTCCTCTGGCTCCAAATGTCAAAGATACATAGAGACAAATGTTGAAATTAACTCAGAAATATTTCACTTGTTCTGAAGTATTAACTTTTAGATCTTTACTCATTCTCTTACTATATTATTATTTTATTTATTTTGGAGTTCTGTAAAAGACATTTTTACGATCAAAACTTCCAGATCTTAAGTAATATATTCGAGGCACAAGCTGTCACAACATATTAGCATGAATATGGCAATGTTATTCAACTAGTGATCTCAAGCATGATATTATTTAACTGCTTTCCTATTAGTGAATTTAATTGTGTCCAAAATAATTCAGACACTTTGATAATGCTGTAGAATGGTTTGTATTTTATTCCATTTTTATGGGTTCACTTTGGCCATACTTCTCTTTCACAGCTGATCAAAGCATGGGATTTTCATTTGCAGGAACTTCATGATATTAAAAACAGAATAAAAATATCACTTTTGAAAATAGAAAAGCAACATTTTTTAATTTATTGAAGAAGAAAGGAGTAGGAATTATGTGTAATTTACTAAAACTGTACATATTCTATTAAACCAGTAATCCATAGTTTAACTATAGTATGTCTAAAAGCTATTGCCCACCAAAGATAAAGTAACAGAAGTATCGCTTCTATCATGAAAATGGAATAAAATGTGAACGCATCATTTCACATTGGTTCAAACTTTTGTGCATCTATTGGGCATGTGGTAGTTAAAGCAAACAGGAAAGTGGCTTTCTGAAAATGTGGAAGCTAATTGTTTAGCTAGTTCAAGATATAAACATTATCCATGCAAGTCAAAAGAATGCCAGTATGCTTCTTCCTGATTCCTTTTTTTTTTTTCCTTTACCAGTTTTCAGCGCTAGTTGAGTCGAGAGTCATCCCTACTGCAAATGGCTTTTCTGAGACATAGAATCTCTTTATCTCCATCTTCCAAGGTAACATTTTTTTTTCCACAGCTGCTTTCAGTTAAAAAGGGATTCCTCTGCTAGAAAGGAATATATTCAAGGCTCTCTTTTTCCTAATGTCCTCTCTCCAGAATGTGGAGTATCTCTATTATATTCTTCTCTCTTTCCATAATCGTTAGTAAGAGATCACCTCTTATATAATCTTCCTCTGCCAGGTATCCTCTGACCAGGCCTTTGAGATGAGCAAAGTAATCCATCAGGGCAACTACTTTTTAGTTACCAACGTAAACCTGGAGCTGAGGCTAGGATATATAGTTTGATCCAAGTCAAAGATTCCTAAATCTGGGGAGGATACCGCCATCAAAAGCAATAGCATTTTTAAATATCACAAGCGACAAATACAGCTCCAGTTCCTAGCTATAGATAACAGTGACACCTAAAGTGCTGCTCACTTCCAGACACTGGCAGTAGTCTGAAATGGAGCTGGTCCACACTCCAACTGCCCAGCACCTGTATACTTGAACACACAGTACTCCTGCCCTCGCTCTTGCATTTGGAGTTCATGAACCTGTATATAGGTTCCCCAAATCTTCACACATGTAGTGCACTGAAAATTATGTTGAACATGTAGATTCCCCCTTTGAAGAAAGACAGAGTGAATAGGCTTTGTGCAAGCTTCCTGTCTACACCAGACTAAGAAAGACCTCCTTAGATTACAACCCAGTAAAACCCAGGCAAATTTTGTGTCAGCCCTCCCCATGAAGTTTTATCTGCTTGGTCATGGTTTTGTGCTGAAATTTTCCTGCCTCATCCCCCTACTTCTATAAGACGGTCCAGAAGCTTGGGCAGATTATGGTAAGAAGATCCCACCGAGACCCCTGTTTTAGTTTTCCATGCACAGCACACATGCATCAATTCTGTTTCCTAGCGGTAAATAGCTATATGTCCCAGTAGCAGGTATCTGTTTCTAGAACACTAGGGGTAATTTTCCACAAATCTGCCATATCTGTGGAGAATGCTCAGATCCCTCAGTGGCAGCATGATAACCATCTTTCAATTCCCTTAGCCCTTAATCGAGTGCATCAGTTCAGGTGCAAAGGTGGTGGTGGTAAAAGTACATAAATTAGCAACAAAACAGTCAATTACTATTTAAGCAGAGCTAAGCATTAAGCTTTTGGTCCACCTTCTGGATGTGGTTTAGTACTGTAAGGGAACTGTGAAGAACCAGATAATCCTCTCCAAGGGCTTAACTCTGACTCAGGGAATCATATTGGGCTTCTATGCAACACTCTCCCATAACTTAGTGTAAAAGAAGTATATACTCCATCTATTCAAAAGAGTGCTGCTCCTCCCCAGGCTCTGCCCGAGTCCCTGAGGCTGCTGTCCTTCTGCCCCAGGCTGGGTGTAGAAGCTGTAATGCAGCACATGGCTGTTGCCCTGGCCACCTCCAGAACCACCTCCAGAACTGGAAAGGGCAAATAATAAATAGTGGCTCTTCTCTTGAGTAAACCAAGCCAAAGGAATCATGCTGGTATGATCCTGCTGTCTCCAAAGCTTCTATCTTTTAAAAGTTTTAAAGATAATTCTTCACAATTTAGGTTGAACATGAGTCAAAATAATTATACTTTTTGTTGGATTACTGTACCACATAATAAGAAGGTTTATAATAACTTCTATGTCCTCTGATTATGACTTACAGACATAGATTCCTTAACTCTATTCCATCCTCAGTCCTATCATGTCTTGATAGATTTGACATGCCTGCTCTTGCTAAAATAATGGAATTTCTACTTTTACTAGTAGAATGAACTTTAGAAAGTGTTTAATCAGAAATGTTGTGTTCTGGAGGACCTACAGAACTCAACTAATTTGGAAAGTTGATATTCTGAAGACAAAATAGCAACTTAGTTATTAAAGGAAATTATCTGTACAGGAGGAAAAAAAGCTTTAAGTCTTTTCCTTCCAAATCTCAAGTGGTTAATGCATGACTCTGAATGAATCAGAAGGATTCATTTGATTCCCAAGCTGACCTCTTCCAGAAAATTTAATTTCTCCATCTCAAACATATTATTTTTCTCTAATACAAAAGAGCACCAACCTGAACCTTATTGTGCCCCTTTTACAATTAGTCACCCGTTTGTTGCATTAATCTTTTAAAGTAAATGGAAGGATTAGTGTTTGAACACAATACCAAGCAAAGTCTGAATACAAAATAATTGTGGACGCTGTCTGTATTTTAGTTTGTTTTATATCAGGCTACTGATAAGTTTTTGACTTCATTTAATCTCCAATTTTGGTTTGGATCCCAAGGGTCAAGAATTAAAACATGTATTCTGTTTACAGACTTAATGGAGATCAGGAGTGTGTTATAATTACATCTGAGAATAGGAGATAAGCTTTTAGCCTTAAAAAAGGCTGATTACTAAAAGGATGTGTATGGCTAAATCACTGATGATAATTCTAAAATGTAAATGTCTTCAAGATAAGACTAGGATACCTTTGGCTCTGGTTTGTTCCAAAAAATTCCAGAGCAAGAGGAAGCCTCCATAAATCACTCCAGAAGTAAACTAATCTAAATAAGAGCTGAATCTTCTTTCTGCTTTTTATAGTTTTTAAAATGAATCTAAAGGTGGAAAGTATAGAAATTAAGATAGAAATATTTCAAAAACTTTAAATGGTAGGTCATGTCTCCGTACATCTGCGTGACATTAATTGACCCAAATGGCAATCTTCATTATTTAATTCCTAGAAAGAATAAATTAGAAACAAGGGGGAGATGGCAATAGATTTTGTTTTTCATTTCTGTTTTTGCATTAGTCATACTGTTTAACATCAAACTGTAAATTGTAAGAATACATATGTATGCCTTGTCTTGGCTTGCAGGTAGATGGTTTTCTACTTCTAGTATGTCAAGGCCTTTGAAAATGTCAGTTTGATTTCATAGTGTTTTTGTCTCACCCGTTGAGGAATTGATTCCATCCACCTCCATTTTCATCGTGATTTTAATAGGTCTTAATTCATGACACCTTACAGTAAGAACAGTGGCTTTGTTAGAATTTTGAAAATCTTTTTTACATTCAAATGAGCAGTTATTTAGACGATTGCACCGTTTTCTTCATACACTATACTAGCTGCTAGAATTAAAATCAGAAACTGAATGAAAGTCAGTCAAACTTCCCATGAGTATGGTGAACAGATTTTTTAAGAAGCTTAGTAGGTCTTTGATCCTATAAGAAATATCACAAAAATTAGTTTGAGTTTGTTTGAATCATGCCTTTCCATATTGCATATTGTTTGTAATACTTGTGGATAAATTCAGTTCACAAGTTTAATTAGGATTGTATTTTTTCTGTTTAACAGCTCTCTTTCTATTCCCTGGAATGTTAGAAAAAACTTCATTCAAGCTGATATCAGTAAGTAATTTGACATTAGAATATGTATTTGTACTAACAGCTATAAATTCTTTAGTGATCAAATAAAAAATTATCATTGTAGAAAAATAACTGAACAGATCAGGAGAAACTGATATAATGAAATTTCTCTGTTCAAAGTAGTGAAGTGTTTAGGAATTGTGAGCTAATTCATTAAAGTTATATGATGTTTCTAGAAAATTAGAAGAAACCAAAATATTACATTCATCAAATAAATCATTTGGTAGGTCTGCTTCCAAAGAATGGATATCTTTAAGAGAAATGAATGAATACAATACACATATAAGTAAATTATGGGGAGTGAAATGGTTCATCATTTTAATGAATTGTATTACAAACTCTTCTACAAATTATATTGTTTGACTCAGCAATAATAATACAATAAAATAGGGTTATTGATATGTGCACCTGAAAGACCAGAAAGGGATATCAGAGAATAGTAATCTTCACTGAAATGTATAAAATGCAGTTCCTACTAGTCCTATTGGTGATGATCCCTGCATATAGACTGTTGAAAAATCTTGGTTTTTGAGAACAACATAACAGATGGAAGTGGGAGGGAGCTATAAGAACAGTTTGGAGGCAATAAGAAGCATTGCGTGTTGCAGTCAGGTTGTGAACTTATTAAGACAAAACTTAAATACTAAAAATACTGTAAATTCTTAAGTCGCATTTGTCACTCACTATTAAGAATTAGCGAAGAAGACCTTTTTCATTCATTAGGCAGTTGCATTCCTGAGCAAGTGTGAATAATGTTAATATCTCTTTTATCTAATAAGCTTCAATTTGTGAAGTTGCCTGCCTGCACTCTCAAGCCTCTTGAAAGGACAATTTAAAAGAAATCTATGAAGTTTTATTTTGGACAAATATGCTTGAATTTATACCTGATTCTCTGTGCAGTATTATTATTGGAAATGCTACTAGTACTAAATGATGCCATTTTCTGTAATATTGTACCCTAAAATCTTTATAAGATAGACTGTATGTGAGGTGGTCACTTTTTTGTGTTGTTGCAGACTCATCATACAGTCTGTAATACTTCATTATTTCTCGGAGGCTGCCCCTGAGTGCAGCATTGGAGGAATAAATGTTCCAAGGAAATACTAATCAGTTTCCATGAAAAGAGGCAACTGCAATATTACATCTAACTTGTTTAAATAAACAAATCACCACTACAAGCATGTTCAGAGCAATCAGCTATCATGACTATAACCTCAGTGGGATAAGGGTGAGATGTGTGATCACTGAACTCTTAATCATCTGTGCTGCTCTGTGTCTTCTGGCTGATTGTATTATACTGTTCTCATCTCAGCCTATATTATATTATTGCAAAACTCCAGAAGGCGAAGGTGGGATAACCATTGTTTCCTTCTAGATACAAGGCAAGTTAAAAAAATTGTTGTAGTCAAAGTCTTCCAAAAGAGATAGTGTATTTTTGATCCTTGAAGAGGAGATTTAGGTAGGAATCTGGCTATTCTGCATAATAATCCATAATGCCAGAGAGCTGCAGAAGAGTCAATGCCAGAATGGTGGCATTCATTTCTGGAAGTGAAGAGTGTCACTTCTGGAAGTGTTAGTATCAGTGTGGGTGATACCTCTTACAGGCTGCTGCTCAAAGTCTCCTAGTAAAACTCTCACAGAGGTGCCAGCCTGATACAAATATATTGTTTGTCAAGGCATTTACAATGGATAAATGCAAGAAGTGCCAGAAAGATTGACCTTCCTGACTCATCACTTTCTCCTCCAGCAGGGGAATTACTGTTCCACCCCATCCCCAGTCTCTCTCAGCATTGCACAATACACAGAATTAGCAAGGCATACCTACCTACTCTCTCCCCCCCCCCCCCCCCCCCAAGCTGGTCTTTCCGGAATTGCGCATGTTTACATATAAATGACTATCAGAAGAAGTACCTTGTTAATAGCAAATACTCCCTGAATACAGCCAGAGGTGTTCTAATAATGCAGTGTTTTCTCTTACAGATAGGTAATGGATATCTCATGGGATGAAAGCTAGACAGGCTAAAATATAGACATTAGGTATTTGCATGTGCACCATCAGAGTCCATGGGATTTTGCCTGAGGTTCCTTAAGACTGACGGATTTGGTTTCTTAGCAAAAACTCTCTCTCATTTCATTTGACTTGTGAGTAACAGATTCTGATTTTTTCCAGTATTAGTTATCTCTCCAATTAAGATGGGAGTGATCATAAGAGCCTTTTCTGAAATCTTTCATTCCCAGGTCCTTTTTGAAAGGCAATTTGTTAACTCCATAGCTCCACGTTTCAAGAACTCACAGGAAAGCCCCAAGAAAGTCTAGGATGTACCAAAACGAGCTCCGCTGATTATATTTGTTCCTTCACTTTACCATTACTAAAGATGTTTTATCAACATGATAACTTATAGAATAGAATGGTCAATTGATAAAAATCCACTTTACATGAAATACTAAGGAATTTGCATATAAATAGGTTTTTATATTTAAATGCCCTGTGGGTGAATGTGATCCGATATCCCTCAGAAATCAAAATTCAGAACTGTCTCATTTAAAGTTTGCCTACTAAAAATAAGGTGAAGGTGGACAGCCTTTGATTAGCATGACATTCCTTTCTGGAGAGTGCTTACAAGACCAACAAATCACAATTCAATTAAACTGTGCTCTGTATAATACAGAGTATATGTTCTTTGCTGTTTCTTCTCCTAGCATTCACACTTACCCTATTTTTTCTTGGTTCGTTTGGCAAGACTTTGCATGTAAAGTCCCTTGAGAAAGACAAAAGAGGAACATTTTAAAAACTTGATTGCAAACCTTGCTGCTTAAGATACAAGCATTATCCCATGTCTGCCGTTATGTCAGCTAGCTCTTTAACAATGAAATAAAGAAGTAACAATTAGGCTGTATTTACATTTCTCTAGTGGCATTGTTTGCTCCCCTATAATTAAAGGATCTGCATTCAATTATGAACTCCTATTTTTAGGGCAGTTAAAATTTAACACACAAATTTGCACAAGGGTTGTTTAAGCAGCAAAACCCAGTCCAGGCTGAGCTCGGCCATGCAGATGGTCAGCTGATTAAAACCAGTGCATGACTGTCCAACAGGTCTGGGCACCTCCAAAACCATCGCGGCTCTGGACCCCGTTCTTCCCTGGGGAAATAGCCACATGCTGAGCCACTTCGTCTGTGGGCCAGGGAATCTTCTCTGGCTATACCTCTGGCCTTTTCAATTTCCTAACTATCCAACCAAAGCTAGTTTTGAGGGCAGTCTCTGGGAATCTTTCCAAGATGACATAGAGCTAGGGACAGACTTTTTCAAAATGTTGCCTTAATCACTGATGTTTCAGTACTAGTGAAATGTTGTAGAACCATGAAGAGAAAACTTAAAATTTTAAACGGATGTACTGAAAGGTCTGGGTAGCTATACACATTGGCTTCTACAGCACAGGCAAGCAAAGCATTGAAGTGGCATCAGAATGATTTGCATGAGATAGGTCATGGCAAATACACTGGGTATACAATATCTTTTTTTAACATCACAAAATATTTTGAGAAAAATAACTGAGAAAACTAACTTCTCCAAGGCAAGTAGTTTCATATGGCATGACAATTGCATTCAAATTTTAAGACTATACAAAATTTTATCAGCTGGATTAATACCCTGAAAATTTTTAGGTGTCAAAAAGTAATTCTATGTGGAGAACCAGCAGCCAAGAAGGGATTGTAGGAAATTTGCATAGAGATGTGTTCTAAGATGAATGATACACAGTATTTTCATTGATTATCTGGAGGATATACACTTTTTAAGTGAGAAAGTGAGAAAGAAATGCATTTACTACATACTGTCAACTCATGGGTGTGCAAGGAGCTGGGCATTCTCACTCCAAAAGCCATTCTCACTATCTCTACAGTAGATTAAAGTCCAGAAATTGTACCAATGCTTGCCACGGGGAAATATATCAGGAGAGAATCAGCAGTGGGAAGCACCCTTTCTTCTGCCAGCTAAACTGCCAAATGTATTCGAGATTTCCTTAGGCTGGATGAGGAGGAACGTGATGCTGAAGCAAGTATTGAAGGGCTTTCCACTAGCTATGGCTAGATCCCAGTCCCCAGGGAGCAACCCAAAGCCCACAGGGCTGGAGACAAGAATCTCGCCCAGTGTGTATTGTCTATGGGACGAACGGTTGCAGAAAGAAGGCAGAAAAATGAAGTAATATATATTCATTTGCAAAATAGTGCATTACATACAATTACTTTTTGTTCAACTCTGTTAGGCTGTCAGGTGCTGGGTCTGTGATGCACCCTGCATGGACTCCTTTAAATGAATGCAAAGTATGGCATATATCTTCAATCTCTGAATCTATATTAATGCTTTTTTTCACTAGGTATGTGCTGTGTATACTGGGAACACTCAAGCTTTGATTAAACTAAATTCAATCCCTGAGTCTTTCTAATGAACTGCAAAAAATTCAGTCTAATTTACATTCAGACATCACTGTGCTCTCCATACTGTAATTATATTAATAATGATCTATCTGAAGGCTTCTTAAGTTTTATAGGACATTTACTTGTAATTATAAAAATATGGAAAAGAGATAAGGGAGGGAAAATAAGGGAATAAGAAAGGATGGAAAGAAAAAGAAAGAAGAATAGAAAAGAATATGAAAAGACAGCAAAAGCAGAAGAAATTGTAATAGCATGGCAATCTAATAAAATTTTAAAGCCATGTCAAAATAGCTTTCTTGCACAGATAAAATATGAGGAAAAACATTATGAAAAATCATATTATTTTATGAAGCTACCAGTATTTCCATTAAAAATTTTGGTCATTAGAGAATAAATATATTTTGGTGTGTGGGGGGGAGGAATTCCTTTTGTGTAAGCAGTATGAAAGCTATCATTCAGAGTCCACAAGAAGTTAAATTCTGGCTGGCTATGCAATTACCTCAGTTTTAAGTCAGGCTCCTGGAATAGGTTTAAAATGCTAATCCTTTTTTTTCCTCTCTCTCTGCTTTTGATGAACAATTTCTCATGCTCATTTCAATGAGAAATAATGTCAAAGTGTTCAAAAAACAAGCGTTTCAATTCCAAGCATATCCCCAGAGATAGCACTGATATAAAAGTAATTTTTTATTCAGTTAGGATTTGAATTGTAACTCTTTGTGGTTTTTAAATCAAAAGTTGAAAACAAATAGTAATAGTTATTATGGTATCCTGGCAGGTTAATGTAGCATGTCATATCGTATTTGTGTCCTGTGGTACGACATACAACACACAGTGAATTTCATTGTTATTTAAAATTGTTCTGTTGCTTTATGATGTGCATTACATTGCAGAAATTGGAGTTAACATTAACAAAATTGTAAGAATATGAGTCTTTTTGGCTCATTGTGAAGTAATATGATGAAAATTCAAAATGAAGTGTTATATTCTGACTCTGTTTTTTGATTTGCATTTTTTCCTTATAGAATGTTCTCTCATTTTCTTAATGTTTATTTAAACAGAACAGAAAGATTAGGCTTTATTTTGAACTGAGGTTTCTTCTTCTGCAGCTCCTTCTTCCCAAGATTCCTTTCTTGAGTAGATGTTTGGAAAATGCTTTTTCTGAATTAAAATTTGGGGGTTGTTTCCTTATAAATTCTTTGCAAATCTGATATGAATAGTGCTGTGACCCCCACTCACACTCTAAATATAAGTGAAAAGCAAGAAGATTATCTTGTTTTGATAACTTTTTTTTCCTAAGGGATTATACAAACCTTTCATTATCATTGATATTATTGTGCTCCCAGTGATTTGCCCTGTCTTCTTAATTCCTGTTACCAGTTACTAAGAGACAAAGCAGCTCTTGAGGATCAACATATTGTGCTTTCCCAAATTATTAGTCTTATTTTGTTCTTTATTGCATTTTCATTCTCTTGAACCTTCTCAGTGAAAAGGGTTATTATTGTACTGACAATAAGATAGGATAAGGAAAGAGATTCAATGCCACAGCAGGGGTTTAAGGAGAGGTTGTCACAGTCAAAGGGACTGGCAAGGAAAATGAGTAGTTGCAGAATGTTAGATGGATGGGAAGGTGAGCCTAAGAAAAGGGAAGACTACATAAATAATTAAGAATAATAACTTGTGTAAATAACTTGTGGCTGAAATATAAGATAGGTCTCTGCCCTCAGGCACTTATAAGCTGTTAGACGTAGGAGAGCAAGTAATAGTAAATAAAAAGTGTAGGGAGAATGATTATCAGCATACGTTATCTAATAAGAAACTGTCATACTGACATACCCTGTTATTTTTTAGCTTTATATACAAAAATAAAAACTAAATAAACTGTGAATAAATGCACAGTAAAAGATAAGAGAGAGACGACAATGTCACAAGGCCAGCCGTAAGCATTTGCAGAAAAGAGAGATGCTGAGATAGCCAGGGAAGATAGTTTCAGGCTATGGAGGAGATTTTAGAAAAGCTACCAGAGCAAATTGTTCCATTTAGGAATTTTTTTGGATTGTAGGAAAAGAAAATGAGATGTAGCAAAATTGCATGTGGAACCTCAGAGAGAATTAGTTACTTGCTCCTGTGGAAAGAAAAGAGAAACCATGGCAGAGCTCACTAAAGGGCTGATATACCCATAGAGGTGGAAAGTGTGCTTCGCTACAAAGAAGGGGATGAACTTATGTTGAAGAAGCTTGGTTATGCAAAGTGAGAGATGGCCAGGCAAGATAGCATTAGTATTAGGACTGATTCTGGAAGCAGTGTCCTTTATTCAGGTGTCTGTCAACTGTGTAAGTCCAGGGTACCTTCCCAGAGAACAGTGGAATTGCATGGGTAAGGGAGAGATGAAATCGGGATAAGGAACTGGAAGAAATTATGTATACCTTGACATTAGAAGCTAGGGGAGGAAACAGTGAGGCTAAATAAGCACATTGCACAGAGGTAAGGAAATCTGATTTAAAATATCCTGACAAGACTGCTTCTATAAATAATTAAGTGAAAAAAGAGTGACAAAGAACATAATTCTCTCACACTTTGAGTATACATTTCTGTTTCATGGATAGTTAAGAAAGATATCGAAGTTATATTCAAATATAAAATATTAGGAATAACAATTTCCAATACATTTTTCAATGTCAGCTTAACTTAGTGTTGGGAATTTACCTTTTAAATCCAGGCCCAGAAAAGACTGCAGCGATAGAGGCTTTGTCTTAACTCTGCTGAAGTCATTTACAGCAGTCACTACAACTGGCTTCATTTCTTTAAGCTGACAGAGTGTCCTCTTTATAACAATTATCATACATCATTATGAAATTCACAATGCCATCTAGAAGAATAAACGATAACATGCACTCTCATTTAGGCCAAAATAAATACTAGTTACTGGCAAATACATTTTGTACACCCCTCATCTCACCTCTATGGGAATAAAGGAAAGATGAGACTACTTGTCTAAACAATTAATAAATAATTTAAAAGAAGAGTAACGAGAACATTATCCTAAAATCCACATACAAATAGAAACCAAATTTGTGTACGAATACAAATCAACTTTAGAGGCAACCATCTTTCATGAGCAAATACTAATGTTTGTTTATACTGACCTGTAGCACTTTGGAGCATGAATTATAGGAGCAGAAAAATAATCTGAATTGGCAGCAATACATTGTGTCTTTGATTTGAGTGGATTTGGTAAAGCCTCTCTGAAAGTCAAGAGTTATGATTACTTGAGATTTTAGAGACCTCGCTTAAGAGACCAGGAAGAACAGACATGAAGAAATATCCCAGAGGGCACAAAATACCTCAGTGGTACTTTGATCGGGACCTTAAATAACATTTTTTAATTGAGCACCTTACAGGTGAAGTTAGGGAAAGGCTAGGTGTCTTAAGTAAGCACAAGTGAGTGGCAGGGTATGAGAGGCAACCCAACTCTTCTGAATTCTTTATCTTCATGGGGCAACTGTGTCTGCAAACCTGTATCTGCAGCAGTGGATACCACCCAAAAGGTACCCACTGGCAGTATGACAGTAGCTGCTTCTGAAACTCCTGATTTTTTCCCTCATATTATAGAAAATCTGAGGAATGCTGCACTCCCCGTAGGAAGCAGTATGGATGGGAGTTAAAGCCTTGGATTCCATTATTCAAGATTGAAAGTAATGACATTTTAGGGTGCTGTGGTCCAAAGCCCATGAATGAGATATGGGACCAAACAACTGAAGGAGGGAAGGAGAGAGAGACACTACTGGAAAAGTCAGGATTAATGTGCTACAAAAGCAATTTGAATTTGTCAAACAACTAGCCCAAAATCACCCTAGTCACAGAGGGTGGTGTGTGAGAGATTTTATGAAGGGTGGGTTCCAGTCCTCTAGCGCTGTAGGCATGATTGAGAATCCAAAGTGCTCTCTGTCCTGAAGACATTTTAAAAACATATCTCATACTTAAAACTGGAGTTCTTAAAAATGAGTTTATAGAAGCGCGAACACTATAGCAAAGAACCCAACCCAAAGGCAAGACTGGTATTTGCAAGAAAAAAATTAGAACTACGATGGATTACGTTTTGTACAAGCATTTGCAAGTGTCACTACCTCGAGAAAAACAGCAGCTTAGCTCAGAGGAATTCTACACAGGAAAAATGGATGCTTCTGCAACACAAGATAAATTACTAAGGTGAATGGGACATTTATTATTTCAAGTTGTAAAAACGTTTGAAAGACAGTGTAGTGTCAGAAGCTGTAATGTTAGCAGCAATTGCATAGCCTAAAACACTAGGAGATAAACGAATAAATTCAGGTGATCTTATGCCTCCTAGGTGAATATATGATAATTAAGTATCAAATTGAAAAATGTTATCGGTTTTAATAATACGAATAAACACAGAAAAATAGTACTTGTTACTTGCTTTTCCCTGACATTTTCATAGTAGGTTATCTTACTATCTTTCTTACATATGGCTGTTTCAGAACAAGAGAAGAGACATTTTTACATCTTCCTTCAGAAGTGCAGCCACTTTTAGAGAAAAATACTGTTCTGAAGAATGCCCTCAGGCCTCTAGCCTGCAAATGTGTAGAGGTAAATAATGTTAAGCACAGAAATATTCCCATTTCTAAACTTTTAAGAACACCAATTGTTCTGCAAGAGCAGTCTCCAGAATGCTTCTGGCCGCCAGATGTAGAATTTCAACTCGACTTGCTGTCTGAGAGCTGCAGCACAGCTGCAGAGACTACCTACGGGCACCTTGTGGGGAGCAAAGCCTGTGTTCAGCTCTGGAGGGCGAGTCCAGCACAGCCTGCATAAATCACAAATTTGGTCTTGGCACCAGCTTCCAGCATGCTTGCTCCCATCAGTGTGGGCCTGTTGACATACTTAGCTGCACAAGTAATGCCTGCACAAGTAATTCAAGGGTTAAGTAGTTATATGCTAGTCAGAATTTCTGACATGTATAATTTTCAGTACTGCTGCTTTTTCAAAGCAGTGCTCTGAGCATGACTGGCATTACTATGAGCTACATAAGAGATACTTAAGTCACTGTTGAGTTCAGAACAATCATAATAATAATCTAATTTTGCATTTTCGATTTTAAGCTTTTTCTACCATCTCCTTTCTGTTTAGCAGTGGCAGCCTGTGCATTTAAAAGTGACTTTTTGTCATGTTCATTAATGGCAAACATCAGGCAAACCACTGTCCTTTATTCTGAATCTGAGCTAACAAAAATCTTTTCATCTCTGTAGTCCTTAGGCTGATGTATGTCATATGAACCTGGGCACGCAGTGGAGCCAGAAAGACTTATTCTGCAGTAAGTCACAATACCGTTGAGACTGACACTGTTTTAACTGCATATCTCAGAGCTGTTGGTGGGACAAATGGACCATAGTATGGTTTTCATGCTTGCTTTTGTTGGTTTATGGATTTGTTCTGGAGCAAAGCAACCCGTGCTCTAAGTCAAATTATCAGTGCAACAAAGAGCACCAAATAGTTCTGAGAGACCAGGTTTGAATATGATTCTCATGCATTCTGGATATAATGCTCCAGCTGGTACATATATTGCAAGGATCCTGCCTTTGAGGTTTGGTTTTGTAGGCTCCAGCTAAATAGGTTTGCATATAATAAATAGCTTGATATTTGTATAAATTATTTTTTGCTAGGGACATTTTCACATCTTCAGCTTTAGATATTGTGTGAATTCCTTTCCACAGCTTAAAACTACTTATGAAACCCTGCAGAAGTGGTGGCAGGAGCAGTTTAAAATCGAAAAGACGTTCTATCTGTATCTATGCAGCACTGACTGAATAACAGCATGGAAAGTATAAAACCAGAAAGACATTACATCTCTGCAGGTTATATGTTACTAACATCTCTTTGTGACTAATTTGATATGACTCAGACTTCTCATAAAAAGATTTGTCATTCTGTCAATTGCATTTCAGTTTCATTAAGTGACAAAGCTAGTAAGTTGTCTGTTAATGATTTTCCCACCTGTTACATTTATTCTCTTTTTTAAAATCTACATAAATAATTATTGTGTCTTTATACTGTGGCACGTACCATTTCAGAGCAGCTGATTTCTCTTGGAAACCTCCTAACATCAGGACCTGGTGGGATATGTAGCATAATAGAATATACGAAACATTTTCTAACTTCAGTCCTCTCATACTCTGGCAATGATGGCATTATGGTTCAATTGACAGTCACCTATCAAAACAGAAACTGGCAGGTTACATATGAACAAAATCTTGTCCTAACGGTGTAAGTAGCATGGCAAAATGATGAATTGCTACCCTGTGAAAAGCAGAGTTATAGCCTAGAGTTCACTGTCCACAGTTTAATTAGGCAGTCAGAGATCCATCAGTTAACTGTGATTCTGCTTCTGCTGAAGGCAACTTATATCAGGTCACTGGGAGGGTTTTCTTTCTTCCCTCCGTGGGCAGAGGATTAATTCTGAAAATTTGGACGGGTTTATTACAATGCACAGAAAAGAAATAGACAAAAAAGCTCCTTAGAAATTTTTCATATTGCCTTAATAACTACTTAAAAAAGATGAAAGCTTTTATGCTGTAAGTATTTGCATTAGGGGGACAGAAGTGCTTTACTTTATAGGAAATATAAAACCAAAAAGTCAACAAATACATCTCAGAGACAGGGAGACTGGATTGTTGAATTGTTATATGATTAGTTTTAATAGTAAATGGATAATATGTTGTAAGGTGGTGTTAGCACAGGTTAGAAAGTAGTGCTAATGAGTGTTTTAAGTGATTCCTAGTTTAAATGTGCTTGGATATAAAACAGACTTTGGACTTCTTATTTTAAGATATTTCAAAGTTCTTTCCAGAGCCATGGCTGAAAGAGTCAACACTAGGTCTTAAAAACACTTGATTCAGTGTTTCTGCCAAAGACCCTTTGCCTTCAATGGCACTGTCATGTGTGGGGCAGGCAGAGAAAAGAAAAATATGACCAAAAGTTGTGAGAGCTGAATGAACACATTCCTTTAAGGGTATATTTTAAAGTACGACTTGGAAAGAAATGCATAGTTGTATGTTTGCTGAGTAAAACTGGAAAGTAATTTTTGGACATTTGTAGACTAGTGCAGATTTGAAATCATTCTTACATTGTAATGATGAGATTCTCACAATCAATATGAGTGGTCAAATGCTCAGCTCCTTTTAATGGAAACTGCGAGTCCTATGCCTTCTCTGAAAATCCCAATTTAAATGTGGAAGTAAGACAAAATCAATGCATTTATATTCTTTTATACCAGATTTAAATGTAGCCCTAAGATTTTATGAGTGCAGCCTCCTGTATGAAATTGAATAGACTTCTTTCCTCTACTCACCTTTAGAAGCTGTAATATTGTTTTCTCTTCTGGGACTTCAGGGTCTGCCATTTGATGCTTGCTCTAGATTAGTATAGTGTTTCTCATCTATTTTTATCAGATATTGCTAGTTTACAGTTGTTTCTGATTTATATTTGGTTTTGAATAGTGGTCCATATGAAAAGTCCCTCCACACTTGAAAGCTCCATCAGTAGGACAGCCAGCAGCCCAGTAGGACAAATCCCCTTCTTTCAGGGGAAAGATTTGCCTTTTCTTGTTGTTTTGTGGTACTAAATCTTTGTTACAGATAAAGATGCAGTTCTTGCAAACCCCTCTTCTGGCTGCTTCAGTTTGGTGTTCAACTTAAGACTCTTCCAGTGCCTTATTTTTCAGTGACAAAGGAGAGTGGGGGGAGTCACTGAAGTGACAGATGATGAACGGAAGAAAGACAGTGGATGGGAAGTTTGGCTCAGCTACTGTACTGCTAGCTGCTTGATGTACCATACTAGAGTGATTTGATTTGATGGCAATCCCTGTTAAATAGTGAGAAGATTTTCCTGCTTGTCGTTTCGAGTAGAGCTGGTCAAAATTTCTCTGATGGAGTGTTTTTTCGGTTAGAGAATGCTGATTCATTTAAAGTGAACTGTTTTGTGGAAAAGTGACAATACCTCAAGAGAATTTCATTAAAAAAAGAAAGTGCTCCATATTAACTTTTCAGAAAGGAGCAGTAGAATTTCCCATTTCAAAAAAAGTCATTTTTGCCATTTTTTTAAAGTTTACATGATATGTATATGATGCATTCATTTGCAAATAAAAAAAGAAGTTGATATGAAATACTGTGTTTACTGAACATGAGATATTTTGAATATCTGAAGATATTTTAAGAGTTTTATTTCAGTGAAAATTCTTTTGCTTTTTCCATTTAAAAATGCTTTTGGTAAAATTGTATTAAAAATTGAAATCTCACAAGTACTCTTAAAACAGAAAGTTAGTTCCTCACACTTTTCTTATGAGCCTTATGAGGACGCTTGAAGATACTGGTGAAACTGAATTTTGTCTTTTATTATCTATGATATTACATGTTTTTCGGTGTGTCAAACAAAAGAATTCCACTTAAAGGATGTTTTTCATGACTTGTTTTTAATCTCAAATCATATTTTTTCCCCTTTGTTGGTGATCTGCAAAACAGTTTTTGGTTACTTTTGTAATATCCATGGGTCAACCTCTTAAATGAAATGGGTTTACAGTAGTTTCACACTAAGTTTACTTAAAGGTTTATTTCAATTTCCATGGGATGAGAAGTTTTCCCATTGAGGCTCTGGTGTGTCTTACCCCGAGTCCCACTGTTTTGGATGAAAATCTTTCAGAGGTGATAGTCCCTATTAGTCTTGGTTCGGCTGCATGTTAAGAGTATTTACTCCACAAATAGCAAAATTACGGGCATATCTAACTAAAACAGAAGGGAATGTTCAGCTTATTGAGCACACACTATGGGCTCAACTATGAAGCTATAGCAGAAGTCATTACAAAGTCAGCATTTGCCAGTTATTACTGCATGCCACACAGCAACATTAGCTGACCTTATGGTAAGCAGTGAACATAAACTGAAGGGCAGTCTTTCCATGGTACGAAGATCTTGAAGGACGAGTTAGTCTTCGTTTCTTGCATGAGAAAAGAATCATAATTTAAGGTACCGATATTTCTCACTTCCTTCCCTCAGGCTAACATGTTGCTCCAAGGACATTAGAGGAATGGGCTCCATGAGCCATAATATCAAATGCCAGGCATGCTGTGGAGGAATTGGATGCATCGTTTGCTTACTTCTGGCACCTATTTGGATGCTCGGAGAGAAGCTGTGCCATTCCCAGTTTCCTCAGGGGAGCCATAGATCTATGTTACTCTTTGACCAGTAGAATATAACTCTGACTTTAACATTATGAAAACTCTTTCTGAGAAATAATAAATAATGAAGAGACTCTCGTAATTAGAGATTATGTTAATCTCTAATACAGCCGTTTCTCTCAGTCTAAGAAGTTAAAAATACAACATTGTTTTTGTCCATTCACACTAGGTTTTTTTACATCTAGGTTTCAGCCAGCTATAATGGACAACGGGAAACATCCAGAGTAAACACCATTGTCCAAGAAGGATTTGTGGACTTTTCAATGTTTTCATCCATCTGTGAGGAAAAATTTTCTTTGATTGGCAGTATTTCAGGAGAATGGCATACCTAGCATATTCCCGAACAAAGTTTCTACATACATATATAATCAGCTATCATCCAGAGGTATTCTTCTGTTGAATACACGAATCACAAGAATAGATCATAAACTTTTAGCTCAAGTTTTCTTTTCAAATATATTAGTTCCTCATCTCTTGCCTTTTTCTTCCTCTTGGAATTGTCCTACCTTCTCCTGATTCTTATTGAACAGACAACTGCACTGTCTTATACACTTTGTAGTGGCTTCATGGAATTTCTATTGGCCAGGTAACATTTAAAGAAAATATTTCAGGTCTTTCTTTAAAATTAGGGAAATACTTAGAATACCATTATTATTTCTTTTTACATATAAGGAAAGAGGAAAGTGAATAAGTCAAAAATAACACTAGGCTAATGTAATGTAATGTTTTTTGATCTTGAAATAATACTAAATGTTGGAAATGTTCAATAAAATTGCACAATGTATGTTGGGCAAATATGACAATATGAAACAATTTTACTGATGTTCCAGTCATTGTGGCTGCCCACATAAGAAAACACATACATTTAAAGCTTCAGGGATCCTGTTGTGACAATTTCTGCACGCATTTAACTTTGAGCAGATTGTTCTCAATGCACTGCTCACAGATATGGAGCTGGTAGTGTGCATGAGTGTTTGGAAGAACAGGTTCTAACTCTGAAACTTCTAGCTGCTCGATGATAATTCCATTTTAAATTGTAGTAAGAATTATGTGAATTGTTCATTTGTTTTATTTTTCATAATAAGATTTTCCTGGAATGTTTAAATATGATTGTTTGCTCTTGTATAACACGATTTGTATGTGTGAGGCTGAATCGTGCAACCTGGTAATGCAAGAAGCAGCAGTTGCTTTGAATTTGAATATCATAGATGAGAGAACATAGACTTTTTCTGCATAAGTCTGCATAACCAAAAAATACACTTTTCCTTATATCAAAGGATTAGACTGGTTGCAAGGATAATATCTTATAAAGTGGCATTTATGATCTTATCCTCTTACCACTTTCAAACATATTTGTCCCACTGTCTTTTGTTTTATGGTTATTATCCATGCAGTGAAACTAATTTAGGAAATTAGTACGGCCACTCCCCTTCAATTTCATCTGCAGGGGGACAAAATTTATAATGAGTAATGCTTTGCAAGGATGTGGTGATTTTAAGTACGTGGAAAAGCTACTTGGTCAGCGTTCCTCAGTTCAAGATATGTAGGAGTTACGTGGTACAACTTTTAACTCCTTTATTTAGTGAAGTGATACAAAGAGATCCTGGAAGCTAATAAATGAAATACATATTTATACATGTTTTGCTTTGCTTTAATATGAATTAACAAAGTTCTATGACATTATTATGGGTTTTGTTCCTTTAGATGAAGTAAAATAAATTATTTCTTTGAGTTGGATGAAAAGTCAAATATTCATGGATAAATCGTAAACCCTTTATTACATGAAATAGTTAGAAATGCTGACTTCAGGGCAACTTTTATGGTGATATTAGGAAGGAATAAAATATAGTAGACAAAATTAATTAACAGTAAAATTATACAAATCTATTTTAAGAAGATTTTCTCCTACACAGAATTACCATTGGAGAACAAAATCTTCATATACCATACAGTTCAGTTTTTCAAGGTCTAAATATTACTTCCATAGCATACCTGGCTGATTGAAGTTGGGCATATATTTCAGTAGCTTGTGAATCAGGAACTGAAGAGATAGAATTTGCCATAAAGTATGGCAGAAAGAATTGGATCAATGAAAGGAGAATAAAAAAACAGATGACTTGACAGCTGTCAGCTGGATTTATATCAACCTAGTGTTAGTTAATCACTGTTCAGTTCCAAGAAAATTGCTATTCTGAGCAAATGACTATGCTGACCAATAGATCTGAATTTGTAAGCTGGTATAGATGGTCTTGTTTTGGAAATGCAGCTAACAGTAAGCAGCTGTTCAGGCCCCGCTGCAATTTCCCAACAAAACACACAGAACTTTATTGCTCTTTCAAGACTTCTCAGTTGGTTGAAATTATACCATAAATTAATAACTGCAAGCACATGCTTGTACCACAGTCACTGTGAATAATTTATAGGGCTTACAACTTTTGATGATTTAGTATCTGGGCAGGCAAATACACAAAATGTTTTTAGACAAAGATTTATTTAAACACTGAAATTTATCTGGATCTTCAAAATGATAAATTTAGCACAAAAGTGTTTTAACAAAGCATTGTTTGTCCTTCTCTGTATCAAATATGCTATTATATTCTAAAAGTATAGTAATTCCGTAGCTATTCCAGAGAGAGAAGGCAAAACACTACAATAATAATATCATCTTGCGTGTAATTAGATACTTTTGGTTTAAGGTTTGAGCAATTTGTGTTGCTTTCTAGTTGACTTTCCACAAAATGTATGCCATTCGATGTGCATTGCTTTTGCTTATTGGTTCTCTTATCTCCAAAAATAAAATATTCAGATACAAATATCCTGCAGTTATTCTCTTAGGAAGAAGGATTGCTTCCATTCAATGATCCAATAGTCACCAATGTTATGGAGCCCACTAAAACTATTATTAATCTTAGTCTCTTTTATTTGCGGTTTAAACATGAGCCTGACCTGTTGAGCAGAATTGGATATTCACTAACAGCCAAAGAATGAGGTTAGTTTGGAGAAGTTTCAACTAAAGGTATTACTTAGCAGTGTTAGGATTCATCTGAGTCAAAAATCTGGTTTGGACAAAAACATTGAACAATAGGAATTAGTTTTAAATAATGAGGAAAAAAATATTTAAAAATAAATAGTATAAAACCGTCCTCCCCTGGCCTAGTTCTCATAAATTGTTCTAATAATATTTTTAGAAATCAGTAGGTATCTGTAACATAAACTAGCATAGCAGGCAGCCAACAAACTGAAAGAAAAAATATTTTCTTTTGGGGCATTTTAACAAAGATTTTGCCAAGGAACATCAAGGTTTAATATGTTTGTATATCAGCCGTGATTAGAGTGTGGACATATATTTAGAGATGAAGTCCCTAGGACTAGGTGCTGAGATATGACTGTTGGTACTCTATAAATGTCACAGGTGAGTAGACAGAAAGAGAGATTAGGTAGGATTGGGGATAATCTGCAGTAATGAAGAAATTGGGCAGTCATGTCACACAGCTATTGCTCTCAAGTGCTGTTCCTTAGAAACTTCAGAGAGACAATATGTTTAACAGTGATTGTACTAGATAACTCATTCTCCTAATCATCCACTTTGCCAAATCCCTTCAATGGTAATATTAGAGACTTGGTACAAAAAGAAAAAGAAATATTAAAGAGTTTTATAATGAATATAAAGTATATATGCTAATGTGGAGCTGTAATAGTCAAAATGGAAATGCAGAGTTCAGAGAAATTGTTTAAAAGAGAACATTTAGAATGCAGCTAGTTATGCGGTGCTTCTGCAGTCAAAGAGAGTAGAGAAGTTAGCAAAAGTGGGAAAATGGAGTGTCTGGAAAAGGAAGTAAATTTTTGGAAGTAAATTTACCATGTGGATATGACAAAGCAAAGAGCTTGCTTATGTTTGTAGACTGAATGCAAGATCTCAGTTTGAACTGATCATGAGTTAATCAGATCAATGAGAGAGTCCAAGAATCACGTGCTGAATGGAACTGGCTATTTGAACAAGCAGCTGTGTACAGTGCAGTACCATGAGTTACAGGCTCCACTAAAAGCTTTTCCAACATTATGTAAAGTTAGGTGAGTACCTTATTTCGGGACAACAGTCTGTATCTGCAATCCAGAGACAAAGAAAGGAATTAGTTCTGTTGCTCACAATGAATCACCTGCACCATTTGTGTAGGCATCTGGAACAGCTATTATTTTGGTATGGAGAGAGAAAAGTAACCCTTGTCTGGTCATAAATTAATAACCCAGTTCTCCGATACTTTTATTTCTGTGTTCGATGAAGTGCCGCTCCTATATTTGACTCAGTCCAACTAAGAGCATCTTTTATAAAACCACCTGATACACTATCTTTTATTAACATAAGAAAACTCTCATTATAAGTCACTGACACTTATTCCTTTTTATGGGTGACTGTTTTAGGTAAGTACATGTCATATGTTGCTGAGCCTTGTTCTCAAGAGGTAATTTTGCTATCTTCATTTCAGTGGTTACCAGAAAGATTATATGATATGTTCTTTAAAACTGCCAGGACTTCTGGATATATGGGGCAATTATCTAATATTAGTCAATTTCAGGGGGAAAAAAATACATTTCCAGTGTCTCCTTGACTTTTTGATGAATCTGAAGGGTTATAGGTGGTAGATGATGCTTGTTACATAAAGATGTCATGTCTGTATTATTAGAAATGAAAAAAAGTGTGTGGTTTGTGCGTACGTATGCATGTGAAGATAGGTATGTAAGCACCTATGTGGATGTTTTGAAGGAAGAAAGGGAGCAGAAACTAGGAGTCTGGTGTCTGGTATATATGTCCTCTGCATGTACCTATAGAAGAGCAGATAGAAGCCAGATACTTGGCATTGCATATACTAATATGATTTAGTTTGCAGTGACTCCCTGAAATTAACCTAACCTTCTTATTTAGTAGGGATACGATTAATATTGTATTATCTGAATCTAGCATTCTTTTGCAGCAAATGCAGCAGCTAGTGGTTTAGTCAGTGGAAACCAAAGAAGGTCAACACTGTAGTTACAAAGTCCCTGCATTCCTGCCCAGCTGGGGTATAACGTTCCCACTACCTCTCCCCCTTTGGAAATAATCCACTAGATAGATGAGGGAACAGAGTTTTTCGTTATCCTGTTGGAATATATTCAGTGAGATGTAAAGCAGTGAATCCTGAGAAATGAGATGTAAAGCAGTGGATAAAAAGTCTGTGCAGATAACCACTGCTGTCATCTGGGTTACCAGTTATAATCAAAGGTTTTAAGATATTCATGCCAGTACTCCCAGAGATTCCCTGCAAATGGGTGTCTGTGTCAAATAATGTGTAAGATACTGGGGCAACTTCGAGATTATCCCTCAGCTTTTTTTCTTTTAGTCAGTGTGAATTTGCCCATAGAAGCTAAGTAAAAACACAGGATTATTACTAACAGTAGTTATACTTTTCACAAACACTCCTTCCATGTCAATCACGCTTGTTAGCTGTCTGGATGATCTCTGTAACATACATCTCTCACAGACTGTTCAAATTATTCATATGCCATCCTAAGACATGGTCCATGTACAAGATTCATTTTAGTATCCTTCATCACCTCATTCTTCAGTCCTTTCTGGACCTTTCCACATCTTATTTCTCAGTATTGTCTATATTTTCTCTGACAGTATCCGGCAGAGTTGTGTCAATAATCTTTCCCAAAGTGCATCCAACATCAGATACATTAATTCCAGATTTTTCCCATCTGAATTATCCATATTATATGCCATCTTATATTAGCATTAAATTAAAAACATTTTTATTCAGGGTTCTTTTCTTAATTGCTCTCTGAAAAAGGAAGAAAAAGAATATCAAATGAAATATAGACAGGGATACATCTTTATGTTCCAATTAGGATCTATGATGATCTATTAACATACTGCTTATTATTAGCCAATCTGTGTATAATGAACATGTACTTGCTCCAATGAAATAGTGCTGATTTTATTTTCTATTGAATATTTATTTCAAGCTCTTCACATAGAGCTGGTTCCTACAGAATAAAAGGGAAGAACTTGGTCTCTGTAACACTGATGTGGAATTTGGCATTGAGGAATGCCGGGTGGGGAACAGAAATTAAATTTTAGATCTCATGGAGGATTTCAGGGTTTCAGTTCAGGAATAAATAATTTAAAAATCCTGAAATTCTTTGTGAAAATACCCTGGTAGGTTGGTATTCCAAACATTTTTCTACGTAGGCTGCCAAAGAGCGAGGCAGGATGAGTAGCAGGAAACTAAGATGTATTTAGGTCAGAGATCTGCCTACTTTCCAAGAAAATTTATAGAGCCCTAATTTATATCAGCATTCAGCAGCAGTACCTTTGTCAGTGCAGGATGTGTCTGTACTGTTCGAGCTCCGTTCAGAGGCGCATGATGACAGTGAACCCCTCAACCCTAGCCACTTAACTGGGCTTCGGTGAGCGTCTTGCGGTGGCCTGGGAGAGCACAGACTGTATTCTTGGCATACGAAAGTAAAATAAAAGATGTTCTCCAAGAGTGCATCTAGTAAGGTTCAGCCACTAATGGGCACCCGTTCCGTGCGATTACACTCGCCTGAAGCAAAATCCCCCGAAAAGCTTGAAGTGAGGCCATCAGGTCCTCAAACACTGACCTTTTGGCTCTAGAGACCTACTTCTGTGCATAGACTTCCTCTCAGTATTATACAGCCTTCCTCTACTGGACAGCATGCAATGTTCTTCATTGCAGAGCAAACAGAGACCTGCTAGTGAGGTCGCTTGATGAAGCATTTGTCACTATTAAATTTAGTCCGCTGTGGATGGAGTCACTAAAGACTAGTCAGGTGCCAAATTTTATATACATACTGCATTTTTAAAAGATCAAGCCAACACAAAATTGAAATAGATTTAGATGTAGATTTCTGTTCTGATTCCACAAATCAGGCTGTGAAGAAACACTGTATAACAATATAGCATATTGGGAGATTAGACATAATCTGTTATTTATGTTTCATTTTTTTTCCTTAATGCTGAGATAGTGCTAACAATATCTCATACTTAGTTTACAGAGGATGTTCCAAAAATGCATCTGATAAATAACATTAATTATCTTGGAATCACTGAAAGTTTATTCTCTTGTGATGTCTTTTGCATCTTTCGTAAAGCAGAAATAATAATTAGAGTTCATGTCAGGAAGAAATTAATTTTAAAATGTTAGTTAAATCTTACTTCTTTTCAAATTACCTTCTCATAGCCCTCACTAAGCCTGATTAAGCATGCATATACAAATCTGTACTTTGTTTTAAAATTTCCTGTGCAAGTCAACGTTCTAAAAGCATTTTAAGTAATAAAAAGTAATATTAAAACTTCTATGGTATATAATACATTCATTCTTAACTAATCTTGTATTGTGGTATGAATGAGTAGAAGGTCTCTTCAGTTTTAGAAATGAATGGATTGAAAACTCAGTAGAGCTTCTATTCCTGAGTATCTTTTGCAACTCTACATTTATCAATTGTTTTAATGAATTATCAGACTATAATTGTTTTGGGAAATACAGTTCTTCTAATGTAAAAGCCTGGTAGAACACATTTTCAGACTAAGTCAATCCAGGTTGCAGTGCAAAAAGAATAGGGGAAGTTAATATATTTCTACAAAGTTATAGCACTTGGAAACAGGAATTACTTATGAGAGAGATTTCCAGTAGTGTGTGCATGAACCCCTCAAGATAAGCACTTCCTCCTTTAGGAGCTTCAGGAAAAAAAAAATCCAGTTACAGAGGCAAACTCTATTTCTCTCAGAAAGCTCTTTACAAAACCTATCAACTTTTCCCCCCCTATTTGGATAGTTTTAAATCTATTCCCTTGGCTGAATGAAATCCTACCAAAAAAGCACAGCCTGTTCAGGAGTGTTCAAAGAGCCTTTGCTAAGCTAGAATATCATAAATGAGTCTTCTTGTCTTAGAGGCTCTGAATATTATTTTAGGTCTCCTCTCTTCAGCCTGCATTTTTCTCCAGTGGAATTTCACATTATGTTGAGTTAACTGGGATGGATCACACTTGACAACATTTACCCTACAAATTCTGCTAAACTATGAAATTTGATTTACTATGTGAAAGCGGTATTCTATCATGAAACTAATATACGAGTATGTCTTTTTTTTTGTAAAATAATAAACCACTAACAAAAATATCAGGGGCTTTGCAGAAGAAAGTAATATTTTTGCAGAATTATTAAAGGAAGCAGTACTTTTAATATTTAATGAACAATAAAAAAAAATAAAACAAGAAAATAGTGTTCGGAGTACATGATACTTACATTCACCTAACCAAACTCTGTCCTCAGGAAGAAAGAAATCATTCTGTTTGGGGGAAAATAGTCTAGTAGTTTCATGTGTTTGGTTCAACTCAGGTTAATCTTTTTAGTGAGATGTGTTATTTTTCAGACACTGCGAGTATTGTACCTATGTCATAAGCCATGTTCCTGTAGCAATTACATTATAGAATAGTAGGATGTGCTTCCCTAAGGTTTTGAAGAAAAGATTCTCAGCAAGGCATCCAAAATGAAAAAAATATTCAATACTGTTGTCACAATGTAGTCACAGGTATGCTACTGCAGTGTGAACCGTGGCTTGTTCATTTAGCTAAGCCTTTAAAGCAAGCAGATCCTCAGTAACGATCTTAAGAGCTAAATCAAATGGACACTAGCATCTAGTTCTGAAGTTTTAAATACAAAAGGTAAAACGTTTATAGCTCTGATAAAAAGATCTTAAGACTGCTGCAGAGCCGGTACACACAGCGCCGCGTTTCCCTAAGATATATTTTCAGGGATAGAATGCCACTTGGTGGCTGTGGTACTCTGTTCCCACTGTGTTTAGAAAAGGTGGAGGAAGATACACTTGTTGCAGTTACACTGCCTTATATCAGCACAAAAATGCCTTTTTAAGTGATCTCAGACATTGTATTATGACCCCGGCGATACCGAGAGCACAGTAGCTTTATATAAATGTGTGGGTTTTTGAAGAAAAATTTCTGGATGGAAAAAGCAATTCTCACTCACTTCAAAAAGAAATTAATGATCTGGGTTTTGCATCTTCCTTTGCTCTACTTTTGCATATATTGTGACCCTTAGCAGACATTAGTGCTCATGTTAGCAGTTCAAATACACTTAGAGAAACATCCAAATTTCCATCAGTGTTCAATTTCCACTCTCAGTTTCACTGTTGCTTTATATGGCCTAGTTCAGCCCTTGCCCTAGTTCTCATCTCAGCTGAAGTTTCTGTTTTCAGTGAATGATATTTCATATTTTTCACTGAGTATCACGTCTTTATTGTAGGTTTTCCTCTTCACTCCAGTGTCACTGTTGGGCTTGGTCCATGCAGGTTATGCTTCCAAAAAGAAACCTTCAGGTTTTCCCTAACCTTACGCTGGGACTACTCAGATGAGCTAAGGAGCCCTAAGCCTAATACTCTTTTTGGGTAACTGTATGCCTTCTAGTTTGAATTTCCTGTGAATCTAGTTTTCCATTGCTCCCTCTCTGTTTCTTCTACAGGGACTCTTGGTCCCTCTGTAACTTCTGGTTGAGTGTTTTTCTTAGCCTTGATCCGTGCACTAGCCCATGATGGGGACAAGGTTCAGTGGAAGCCCCAGGAAGCGTCCTGGGTTTTTGGGCTGACAGAGGTTTGGAAGAGGAATTTTTCTGTTCAACTTGGGGTCCTTTTCCCCTGAGGTCTTTACGCTTATGCCCCACTGTTTCTAATTTATAGTTCCTAACCCTAAGCCAAACCCAGCAGAATGTGTAGGGTTTTTTTTTTTTTTTTTTCATTTTCTGTTGAAAACTGTTTTCAGTTTCATCTTCTCACTCTGAAATCAAATTAAATCCTAAACATATTTTTTATGCACTTTCTCAAGCTGCTGTAATTGTCACTACAGAGTTTCTGGACTAACAAATCTCCCACACTACTCCTTACTGTCAATGAAAAATGGGAGTAAGTTCTTGGTCTCCTAAAGGAATGCCATTCGCTATTTTCTCAGTGAATAATCTAATGTAACATGTCTTAACTGGCTGTGGTCTCTTTCTTCCAACGGCCGTCCTACTTTCCTGAACCTCTGAACCAGAAATGGAAGGGTTGGGGTTGGGGTGGGCGTGGAGGGGTTTGGTTTGGGTTTTTGGCAGCATGCATGGGGGTGGTGGGACAGAGGGGAGGTTGCTTGTGTTTTTGGCCTCATAGAAACTAGACTGAAAAGGTACATGACATGAAACCAAGTTTGAATTACTGAGATATGTAGCCTGACTTTATTTTCACTATATTTTTTTCTTTTTTTTTTCCTGTCTGTTGCTTATGTTGAGGTTTAACAGCCTTCACTTTTAAGGAAAAAAAATAATTGTTATTGAGGATGTCTTTTGATATTTTTTAATTGGGTTTTGAACAATTGTCAAAATCACACAACATTCCTAGAATAAGATCTTGACATGAGCATTTCAATACCATGTAGCACCTGTAGCTTCTATTTTTATTTAATAATGGAGTAAATATTGCATTAAATGCATTAATCTGTTGGTGAATAAATCACAGATGCTCTAGAATTTCCCTTTCACTCATTCATTTTTATGGCAGGTTGCAGACATTTAAAGATAATTGAGTGTATATGACATGTAAAAGATCAGTCAAAAACAATTTACAGCAGCAAGGGAAAGTGAAACTCAGATTTTATTTCAGAACTTGGCAGATGTTCCCCTAAGAAATCCCTCACCGATCTCAATATATATAGTGTGTATACATATATATGCATATGTAAATACATATACATATACAAATGAAGGCTTGCAGGAATAGAGGTCAGAGCTATGAAAATGTTGTTAAGCTGTATTTTGAAGTGCCCTTCACCATGTGTCTACCTGCATACACATAATGCACATATTAAAATGTCCAGTTACTAAGTAGCATCAGTGAGCTAGATGAATGAAGCACAATATTACTCATGAAAATGTTGGCAAATTTCAAATCACTGTTCAGTGTCTGGCACTCAGTGGTTGGCATTCTCAGGAGGTAACTTCTCAAATTTTTTGTTGTTTACACAAACATTTGGCAAGAAGATTCTCTTTGCACAAACACAGGTATTTGCATGAATGCACATATTCATGTCCAGGTGAATGTTTTTCCTCTCACAGCCTAATATTCATGACAGAAGGCTTGCTTGCCCACCTTGTATGTTTGGAAGTCAATGGGAGTTTTAGCAGGCAAGGAGAGACAGTTTTGCAAAGGACAGCATTTCATAAACAAAATAAATAAATGCAACATCAGAAAGCTGTTAATAGGGAGGGAAACAAAAAGTACAAAGACTATTGTTTAGTGGCAGAAGAATTTGCTGCCAAATAGCCAGACATGGACCCGAGGGAGCTGCTGTATGGGGCTGGCTCTGCATGTGGCATGAACCCAGCCAGCCTGCTCATGCCCTGCTAGTGGGACACCAAGGAGGCGCAGGAGTTTGCAGCCACCATTGACAGTGGTGAAGGGTGACAAAAACGAAGAATCGGTGGTTAAATCGGAAATTCCTAGCCTCTTCTTCACCAGGCCAGAGCTGTTTCTGGAGACAAGAGCTGAATGAGGCACATGGGCATACCTAGCCATAGTAATGCTGCTTACACTGTGCACCCGTTGTGATAGCATGATCTAAAGAAGGCACTGTAAAATTCAGTCCATTCTCTTGACAATATATGAATTAATAAAAATGTCATCTTTTCATTTTTATTAGAATAAATCAGAACCCACCCTATTTAAGTAATTTCAGTTGCAACAGTATATACTTTAAATAATCAAGCCCAGTGTCATCACTGGCCCACTGGAGCAATGGAAGAGACTGGGTAAGTCTGTTTTAGATACTTCTCAACAGTAGATTTATATGTGGACCAGGTACAATGATATTCATAGCCTTTAATGGAGTTACTCTAGAGGTTTTGTTTTTTTACTGGAAACCAGTAAATAGTTCTCCATTCCTAATTTCTGCTTCTGAGGATTGATAGATAGACAGATACTTGTGGTATTGCATATTGACATGCAACTGGAATAGGCATTGCATAAATATGCAGATTTATCTGCACAGCTGCACCAATGCTTTCAAGCTAGCTGTGAGGCAGCTCCAATCCAGAAGCCATGAAACTGTGGCAGCATGTACTTGATTCAGAGTTAATATACTCTGCATTTACTTTCCAGAGAAAAGGAAAACATACTGAGCTTTCTTAAAGGGAATATACCCTGCTTTTTCCTTTCAAGGAAAGCATCGTTATACAAGAGGAAAAACGCTGATTATTTTTTGTAAGTCACATTATAAAAGCATCTTCTAACAGTGAATCTCTTGCTGTTGTCATTAAGGGAAGACAAATACAAGTGTGAACACTACCATGCTGAGACTCAGCAGCACCATTCTGGAAAAACACACAAAGCCTATTTTAATCTCTACTGTTCTAGTGTCCCTAGTTCATTTAATCAAATAGTAGAAGTTCAGATATATACCGCTACACACAGCTATTATATCTGGCAAAACACTGCTACAGCCTGTTCAAAATCTTTTAAGCAGTTACACAAAAAAAAAGGATGTATAAAAGGGCATGTATTTAAATGGGTATATAAATTAGATTTAAAAATCACAACTCTACAGACTTTGGAAAGCTTGTTAAACTTTTTATTTCTCTATTAATTAAAAACTTCCAGTGCCGGTTGTGTATCCATTTTTAGATTAAAGTACTCCAGTAATTGGAACCTGTCCATGAACATACATATATATATATATACATAAAAATATATAATGTTCATATATATTTATCTCAAATATATATATATATTAAAAATACAGTATCTTTCAGTAAGATAACTCTCCTTTGCTTATTAATCTGCCAACAAGTACTATTCCATGCTGGAATGTAGTTGTTTCTGAAATGTTTCTGTTTATAAATTGTTTTCATATATAATCTCCACAATACGGTGTGATGCAGGATTTGCTGTACAGAAATAACACAAATTTTTGCTAAGAGTTCTGTTTCAGGTATTTTAGAACTGCAGCGTATTTTAAAAATTTTGAAGCATATATAATCACAATTTTAAGTAATTTTCATTTGATTTTTTCCTGTAGAACATAGAAGAATAAAGCTAGTATATTGCTCACAGCAACAAGCTAATATATTGTGCACAAACGTTACAGGCAAAAGCACTCATCTTTCCAGACACTTTCATGAAAGTATGATAGCTATGGGTCTGGTTTATGTTTAGCAAAACACACTGAGACGTCTAGTCTTTTCTGCAATATCTGTGATTTGTGTTTCATATTCAAAAGGGTAGGAAAATGTTTAGTTGCTCAGCAAAGGCTCATGGTGCATTATGCTTCACATGTGATGAAAAAGGGTGATTCAAAGAGGATATTTATTGTAATATAATGGTGTTATTTATGAATGCTAGACTTCTCATCTGTTTTGCCTGTACATTTCCTGGATGCCTCTGCTGGAAGACAAAGGTCTGGGCTCATGCGAGGAAGTCAGAAGATGGTAATGCCGTGGGTACATACTTAAGAATTAGATATAAACACGCTGAGTGCTTAGGTCTGTCCTTGTCATTAATTTTCCAGAATGGTGCTACAGCCTGTGTAAATACAGTCTGTATACATACAATGGTTCTGAGCCACAGTATCTGCCTTATAACTAGTAGTTTCCGAGTGTTTCTTGAAGTGATAAAAAAGACGTATAATAACATCTTCCTGAGCTAACAAAGAACATTACTTACACTGTGGGGAACTGCGTTTCAGAGGTTACAAGATTGCTTGCAACTCAAAAACTGAATGAATGTGTTCTCTGCTAAAATCTTTCCGATATGCTCTGAACAGCACAGTGTCACCTCTGTAGACTCCAGTAGAAGACAACTTTGCATGGGTACACAGAGCATCCTGAAGTAAGTAGAGGTTAGCTGGGGATTTTTCACGTTGGTGAAATTCACCTTCCATATTTAACATTTAACAAGAGCGGTTTTGCCATTTCCTGTACAGTTATTTGGCCAGGTAAGTATTTTATTGCCTGGCCCTTCCAAAAGCTGATATCTCCAGGATTTGTTGTTAATAGATTTAGCACCTGATTCTCTTTCTATCAAGATTTCTTCATAATAACCAACAGACAAATTCATTTAAGGCAATGTATCATTTTCAATTTCACTGCAAGAAAAATATTATAATTTTTCTAGCTGATAATATAAAGCTCAGTTCTATGCTGATATATTCAGACATGCAAATGAGAGTGAAATTACTGGGTGTCAGACATAAAAACCAAGAGCAGAGCTTGGTTCCATGAATCTTGAGATAACCTGAGTTTACCAAAAATAACTCTGAGATTTTCCATCTACTTGATATTCTTTAACACAGAACTCTCTGTCCCCCTGAGCTTGTGTCTATCAGCTACATTTCCTTATTTTTTAATGGTATTCTGAAAGACTCTGTCACCTTACTACTGACTGAGGTATAAATGTCTGTCTAGCTAAGTAGGAGATAAAAAATAGTCTTTGTTTTCTTGGTTTCATTGTGATATACTCAGAACGTTGCCATGGACGATAGTTCAGGTATCATAACAGGGACAAAAGAAGTAAGTAAAATCATCTTAAAAAGAGAAATGTTTAAAAGAACGGGAGCAAAACATTTACTTCTGAGCAAACGTCTTAAAAAGGACGAAAAACATATCCATTCAGTGTAAAAGTTACACCTTGCTTCCTTTTATTTTGAGTGATATTAAAAACAATTTTCCTCCACTTTTCAGTGTCCATCAACATCCTCTCGTTGCCTCCCAAACTCTGTTGTCAGACTGTAACTAGAGTCTCGCCCTATTCCCGACCACGGAGGTGTCACCTGCACTGCAAGCATGTGTTCATGAACGTTGCAGAGAGCTGAAAGGACGAGCTTCTTGGACAGAGGGACAGAATGGCTTTGAAACAGCTGTGGGAGTAATTTTAGCAGGAGAAGCAAATCAGTAGGAGAAAACAACTCTTCATATGTATAGAGGCATTTTGCTCTCGCACTGCTTTCTCGGACAGGTTCCTAATCCATTTCCCTCATAAAAAGTTCTGGGAAGTGGGGAGATTTATTTTCGTAAGAATTAGTTGTTTAGGAGACTGTTTGATGCCACTTAATGAAAATGTGATAGGAGCTCATAGTCACATAGCTGTTTCAAATGGTGTTGGCTAGTGATTCTTAGGGGGCAAATGGTTTCTTTTTTTGCATAGATTGCCCACGTTCTGTGTTCCTTTTCATTGACTTTGATAATATCAAACTCCACAGTTCTTGTTACAGTTAAACTCCCTATGCTCGTTTGTAGAAAAAAACAGATAGCACAAATCCAACAGGGGAATCAAACACCCCACCCCACCCCCCACCCCGCACAACCCAAACGCAAACTTTCAACCGGGGCTTTAGCTGAACAAAGCACAGCAAGAGCAGATTTATTCATGAGAAATTTGTAACCCTTTGGGGACCTCAGATTCCATTTACATGTACTTTACTCTGGTTTACGCATTTCTTGACAAATTAATGTTGAGAAGCTTCTATATAAAGTATTAGCATAATTACTGTCTCTTTTCTTCTTGTTAAAATGGGACTTTTTAATAATGTAGTAAGAGAAACAGGCTTTTAATAATAACTTGAAAGGCCTTGGAAAAGAATTCCAAGAAAATATGAGCTGTCAAAAAGTATTGTCAATCTTTGATTGACTTGTGTCACATCTGTTAGTTATGCATTCTTTGAAGGGCTCCTTAGGGGTGTCTAAGTCATATTATATTTTATACTTAGTTTATTCTCACAGAATAATCACATACACAAAATAAATATTTCCATTATTAATATCTATTCTAAAAATGTCATTGGCTTAAAAATAGCCTCAATATCCTGCATTATAAACTTCATAAAAAAAAACCTAGCTATAGCATTATATATATTAGCCTACCATAAATAATTTCCTTAACGATCCTTCATCTGCCAACAGAAGAAATTTTAGTTTCCAGATAAACCATCTCATATGAAATTTATATTTATTTAACAGTACACATGCTGGAGGAATTCCGGAGAAAAAATCATTAAAAGAATTTGAAGGAAAAATGCATTTAGTAGGAAACAAGCCCACAAAGGCAACCTAGAAGTGTATTTCCAGAATATTTATGAATATTTCTCCAGAGATTTGATTTTCTTTGAAATAAACAGATGAGTAATTATACATTGCTGTCCAGGGCCCCAGTTATGCTTTTTTATAATCTTGTGTGACTCCTATCAGCTTTAATATAGGCTTTGCCCATGAAGACAATGGCATAATTTCATTTTGGTAATACAGATTGAAATTGTGATGCACTAAGTAGGAAAACTGTAAATAAGTAAGAATATAGGAGCCAGTTTCTGGTCATGCCTCCTATGTTGTGCTGTTCGATGGAATCAACTATGGTCCAACAAAAGTATTACATTTGGTCACAGCTGTTCTTGTTGAAACCCAGTTCTGCCTAAATTCCCTATAATAAGAGCTTCTGAAGCCCTTTATCTGAAGAAGCATACAGTACCTTCTGTCCCTTTTAAACCCTGTGTAACTTAATATGTAAATAATCAATCATAACCAAGCATATAGACAGAATCATTTGGGAAAGAGGTTTTAATTTGCTTTTTTGGAATATTTTAATTTTGTTTTGTAAGCATGCTAGTGAAATCCTCCTAGTAAAGGATAGTTTTGACATCGATTTCTATGTGTCTCATATTCAACCCTTGAATATAATGGTGCAGTAGCACCTTGCCTAGCATCAGCAAAGTGTTCTTATAGAGTTTATGAACCTGCAGATATTCTAGGGTATTCTTTAGGAGGCATATAGATGTATTTGATAGCAGAAAGATAGGTAATTTAACCAGTTTTAAAAGATTCTTTGAATAGAAGAAAACTCAGCAGGAGTAGTAGCACTGTAACGTTTTTGATGATAATATGCAGTGGCTTTATAGCAAACTCCTGGATGTCGGCACTTGTTTTTAATGTCTAACAGCTATAAATATGTACATATAGGACTTGAGGACTAAACTGGATAAACACCCGAGTCTTTCTCATGCTTTGTAAGTGTTAAAAATCCTTTTAATGTGCTTCTCCCTTCATTTAATTCCCGATTTGTTTCTGCCTTCGACCACTTTTACATCTGTTTCTCCATCTGCTAGTGTTCTTGAAGCACCAAAAGCCTGATTGTTTAACTTTAAATGCAATAGAGAGATTTGTCAAAAATTTCAAATGGAAATGGATCAAGACCTGGGTGTTAGCCACCATTGTAGCTCAGCAAATATGTTTTTTTTTCAGCTTTTACTAAAGGCCACATGCTTCATATTAACTTACCAGTGCAGGCCTCAGGACTCATCTGGACTTGTCTCAGCCTGAGTGCATTTGAGCTTGTTTTAGCTGTGATAGCAATTGTCTAGCTGTCAGACAACTATTACCTAACTTGTTTAAGCTGATCTCTGTGAATACCAAATGTGGTAAATGTCTGATAAGCCTGAGCAGCCACTGCATAACAAACAAAAGACCTCTTCTGATAACGGGGGCTGTGGGAGGCTGCTGTGTGGCTTTAATAGCCAACAGGCAAGGATAGTTAAACTGTAGCTGGGAGCCAGTGGGAAGAAAGTGCATGGGAGCAAACTGTCTTAAGAAAACACATAGTAATAGCCTCAGGCATCTCCAAGACTGGGGAGAAAGAAACCCCCACCATGATCACCGTACTCTTCCCAGCAAAGTCCTCAGGATGCTGACAAGTTATCGATAACACCTCCCTCTCCAATTTTGTGAAGACCATGGTTGCTGTGGACCTTGGGACCTACAGGGACATTAGAAGGGTGAGCATGACACTAGAGAAACGGGGTAGGTCCTTGAAAGCTTATCTATAACTATATAATTTTAACTCCGTTATTAATGAGGTTTTTCTGTATCAGTTTGGGCTGTGAGTGGTAGTATCATTGTAAATAAGCTGATAAAACCTATTCCTTCTATTTTGGTTAGACTGTTAAGACTTTGTTTGGACTGGTGATAAATACATGGATCCAATCTTTTGCCCGTAACAGGATTTTACGGGTAACACTGTTGTGTTACAACAAAACAGCAGACTTTGGGGGCATGATGAAGTTGCCTAAACTTAGGTATCTAGTGCCATTTGAGATACCCAACCATATCTGAGACATCCACAGTGGAGTAATGACATTGACCTTAAATTAATATACAAGTGCAAGATTCGTTCACTTCCAGAACACGATAAGAAATCCAGGTTGGATACCCAACGATGTCTAAAATGACACTAGGCACCTGTGTTTAGGGTACTGCATTGCACCTTCTATGTCATATTGCGAAATACCACCATCAGGAAAGTAAAATTAATTAGGTTTACTAACCTAACTTGTACGTAAGGGTTAGGGCCACAGTCCTGCAAAGACTTATGCAGATCTGTAAATTCCCCAGGTCCTTGATACGTTGTTAATTTGACTGTGGAGAATTAAAAAGTATGGCACTAGGCACCAGCCTTCTGGGTTCTGCAATTTGGAGATGATCAAAAATCAAGGGAACATAGAGGAAGAAGTATGGACCCAAAGAAAAAGCAAATAAACAAACCTGAGATTCTTTACTAAATCACTAAAAAAGTTCTAGCCTGCTATGGAATCACCAAAATCTGGAAACAAATTCTTGGTTTTTTTCCTGCTTTTGTTCAAAATGTTGAACTAACTAACTTAAATTTTGGACTGTATTAGCTCTGCAATGCTTTCTGATAAAGTAGCTTTGCAACAAGTCTGCTTTCTCTGTAAAAAACAAAGCTAGGCAGGTCAGTCTCAATGGCACAGTTGTAGAAGCTGAGTTAGGAAGGGCTTACAGTTTTAAAAGTACATAAGCAGGCTATAGGATAATTCCACTTACAACCTGCTGGCACATAAAACAAGGTATCACGATAGTAAAAATTTTACCAACATACGATGCAGAATATGAATTTTGTTCTTTCCAAGATATTTCCAAGATAATGTAGTTCTTTCCAAGAGAGAATCATTTTTGTTTTGTTTTGTTTTAGAGATGAATTAGTTAGTGTCTCCTTCTTTCATTCTTAATTCCTTCCATTCCTTAAAGAAAATCGTACAGCCATTTAAGAACTAATTCGTCATTGCTAAGATTCAAGTAAGGGATGATATGTTCCAGTGAGATCATCAGTGCCACTTCACACTGATTCCTCAGAGAAATATCCACTACAAGAAAAACAAAACCCTCAGCTGCTGGACTCTTTTCTTTTCCCAAAGCAGCTGCATTTCTATTTCTCTTTCTATATCACACATAATTTTCTTGTAAACCAGACTAATTCAGGAAGGCCTGGCAAAAGCTTTTAAGCAGCTCAGAAATGAAGTAATTTTCAAGGTTAGGAGAAAGAAGAAAAAATTTCCATATGTTTGTCCGTGAGTATTTTCTTCTAGCCAAAATAAAACACCTAAAAAGCCTTGTGGGTAATATAACCTAAAGAGAGGTAGGACAAAAAGCTTTGTCCTTGGAGAAACATTTTTTTATATGAGCATAAATATATATATACACACACTCAACAGCAGAAGTCAGGTTTGGATTTAATATTACATGAAAACACCAAGAACTACTGGAAATCTCATCCTGGTCTTCTGCCTTCCTAGCCAGTCACATTATACTGCTGAATGAAAGGTATTGGTACTTATTCGCACCTTTAGGTTGTACTTTCTTCTGACATAAACATTGTTTTCCCAGTGCATTTTAAAATGCCTATTTAAAACACTATATTCAATTTAATATCTTACAGCTGTATTTGTCCCTGTATTTTAAACTCAAGCATTCTGTGAATTTTAGTGTAATATTTTAGTATTTATATTTCTATGATTGAAAAAAATCCAAATCTTTTTAAAATGATTAAATAATCCATGAATGCCACTGTGGATGATTTGAAACAGCTTGCAATCGATGGTTCAAAGGCTTAGTTGCTCTTTTCCATTTTGTATTCAAAGAAGAATTGTAACTTTGGTAGTTGGGGATATGGAAGACAGCTCACATTATTACAATAAAATAAAATAAAACTGTAGGTCAATAATTTTCTAATCTCAAACTGGGAATGGTTGACCAACCATTGACTGATGTCAAAAGAGATGAGCCAAGCTTTATTTTGTTGTTTAAAGCTAATAAAACCTAATTTAAAATGAGAGCTAGGAAGGCAACACTGGAAAGTAATTGATTTAGAAATGCAACTTGAAGGCAGCGATTGGTATATCCCATGGATTTCAGAATGTACTGTCAAGTAGACATGTCACTTCATGTAATTCAAGATACTGTTTTTCAGTCATACATCTTGAAGTATTAGTTCCTAAGATGTGAAATATGTCTTATAAGAATATATGATAAATTCCCAGAGATTCTTATGTAATCTTATCATCATTTATCAAAGAGAAATACATATCTTTTAATTTTTATTTTTATTGAGTATTTGAATAAAAATAAAGAATAGAAAGAGTCAGCTGTGTCCTGATGTTCATGGTGGAAACCCCTGTAATAGCTGACAAAAAGGAAGCAGTTCCTGTAGTTTCACTGTGTTGAGCTAGGTTCTCTCTGGACTAAGGACCAAACATAACACCTCATTTCACAGATTTAGAAAATTGCAAATGTATAAAACCATAATTTTGCAATAGGAACAGCTTTGCAGTTATCCAGTTATGGTTTTTATGTGTTGAAAATGATTTTTAATAATACAAGGAAAAGAAAAGCATCACACAATTATCATCTCTGTGGATGATGTCAGGAATGTTGGGATCTGGGCATCCATGGCAGGTCAGGAATTTATGGATGCTTGTTGTCTCAGGTATAATGGTAAATCAAGGTAGTCTGATGTACAAATGACTTTTTGCTGTGCTGGTATAGCAAAATAGCATAAGAATTTGTTTAAGATTCTTCAAGATTTTATTTAAATATAGGTAATTGCAAGGTATAGCTAGTGAAGAATTTATGGTATTTCAGGTGCCCTTGGCCAATCTGCTTACTTCAGATTTTCTGTTTTCTACAAGCTGAAATGCTGTTTTCCCCAAATCCCTGTTTCTTCCAGATGTGTTGTCAATATCTGTAAATAATGCAAAAGGCACTTTCAAAATTTAAATTCTATCACATCACCATTTTCCTTGTGGAATTACTTTCTATGAAATATGTTTTCCTTTACAACTGGAAGTGGAAATGTTCTTCAGATTTTTGAGGCAACAGATGATGAGGCAACAGGCTTTTCTTCATTCTTTCTGCATTTCATCATCGGTACCAGACATTCTTTTTCAAAAATTAAATTAAAAAAATACGTAGTGTTGCATGCTGATAATTTGCTTTTCACAAAACAAGGCTGACATGCATTGGCTGTTGTTAGAATCCCATTTTACCCCTAACAGGGGAAGGGAATGTCTTACTGTATCAGAGTTAGTGATGAGTTTGACTTAGATAAATGCTATAAGTTGTCAGAGCACTAGTAAAACACTAATGGCAGTTTTTCAATAGGAAATGTGGCCATTTTAAGCATTTAATCACTATTGCATGAATTCCAAGAGAAAACTTTGCTTTTGTTTTTGATCTACTTGACGTGGTTTACCAAAATGTTTGCTTGTAGGTAGTCTTGTGACTAGCTAATGCTGCAGGTGAGGTTTGTGGCATCTGTGAAGTTGCTGGTTTTCCAAATATCTGTGTATAATAAATAATGAATGAAATATTCTTCTCTAACATGTAATGCAGATAAGTCATCTGAGTATAGGAATTAAATGTGAAACAGATGCTTTTAGATTTTAAAGTGTTGCCAGGATAGCACCAATATAGTACAAGGACACTGTCGGGACAGCTGTTATACACGCTGAGTCCCAGCTGCAAATGTGATGTACCTTTCTGAAAGCAATCCAGAATTGCCATAAATCCTTTGCTAATAAGTTTCTCTAAGGCTTCAAAAGAACTCTGGCAATGATTAGATTTCTGAAATAACAAGATTTACTTGCTGACAAGTTCTAATATACAACATACACTAGAACTGAGATTTATAGTGAATGCTCACTCTTGAGAACCTTTCATTTGTCATTGCCTTGGTCACCAGGTTATCACATGTTTCTGTATTATTTACTTTTAGTAGAAAAAGTACTGTAATAATTGAGTCTGGTGATAGAAGATGAGGCTAGACAGTAACACCTTTGAAGCAGAACATCGAACAGTGAAGGAAAAAAAAGGGCCAAAAATTGTTTTTCTTTTGAGACAAGTTTTTATAACAGTGAGCAAGCCGTATGTGTGCCTAACTTCAAGCACTTCTGACACCGCTTAAATATCTTACTGGATCGGACCCATATCACACTCCAAGTCGGAAAGTTGAGATTAAAGTTAATCCCAAAAGAAAACAGAAGCCTCTCATATTCTTCCTCTTGTTTTTTTGTAATTTGTACACACTGTTCTTCCTCTGTTTGTCATTTTAGCTTAAATATTTGCCTGTGGAATCTTTGCTTTTTTCTTCTAAATTATTCTGTTTGGGGAGCTTTTAGGTGTCAATCATTGCAAAAAGAACTAGTAGTAAACAACAAACCGCAATCCTCCTTCATCTGAAAAAACAAAAAAGATTCTGAGAGTCTCTCAAAGGACAAACTTTAAAGTTATATTCTTTCACCAAGAAAATCATAACCAAAATAGATTAATTTAAAAGCATACCAAAGGGAATTTGCAAAGTATACAGATCAATAGAAAATAAGGTTTGTTTATTCCCCAATGGGTGCTGCTTCATTTAGTACATTGTTATCATGGATGGTTTACTGCTCATGTGAACTAAAAGGAAAAGAAAGAGCAGAAATATTGCAGCAGAGGAGGATATGAATTAAGGATGAACAACAAGATGGATTACTGTCAAAGAGTGCTAGTCATTAGTAGGGGTACACCAGTTTAGGGCATTTCCAGAGCATGTAGTTTAGGGTTTATATGAGCTGTGAACCTTGTAACAAGCTGCTGAAGCGATAGATTTCTGGGACTTCAGGGGCCAGTATTTGCTGTGTACTTACTTCAGGTTATGTATATTTTCTCCCTCCAGTGGTTTTTTGTTTGTTTTTTTTTTTTTTTTTTGATTGTACAAGTCCTTCAGCAGCACATAATTCATTGCAAAGAAAATCACTGTCTGTCACTGACTTTTACAAGTGTTAACTGTCTAAGAGTTTGGTCTACAATTTTGCTTATACATGTGTGTAACGTGCGTTTAAATATAGATATATAAAATATGCATATATCCACATGCATGTATGTGAGTGGATATTTGGGTATATATCTCCATATATATATATTGTATGCATAATATATGTATACATTATATGTGTGCATGTGTGAATAGATACAATAAATCTATTAGAAATGTGTGCAATAATGTGTAGTAATAAAACTGTTCGTCTTCTTGTCATGGAAGTAATTCTTAACTCTTTATCAATATTGGGACTATCATATGACTAAAACCCCTATAAAATTTTTCATTTTAAATATATATTTTAGAGACTTTAGTTGCATATCTTTAGTGGTCACATTCTTTGCTGCAAAATGCAACTTCACTGAGAACAGGAGCAAGAACTGTCAGATCAAATACCTGATCCTGCATCACTTAGTTAAAGTTGAAGACAGAGGTGTTGCAAAATTAAGTGGCAGCTGTGTATGTGTGCATGTGGATGAGAGACAGAAATTGACTTATCAGCCTGAATTCAAGAGTCTCTTAGCTTAAAATCCCAACACAAAAGAATATAGCAACAGATTAACATCCTTTTCGGTTTATTCTTTGTCAGCATTTATCCTTTCTGTTATAGAAGATATTTGGGAAATAATAATTTGCTTTTCTCTAGATAGTGAGTGATATTCTGTGTAGGAAAATTAAAAGGGACAAATTCAGGAAAATGTCTATATAGGTGCCCAACAGCACAGTGCTAAAATTATAAGGTATTAATTCTGGCAGTGCAGTTCATGAAGGTGGGGTGGCTAACGAAGAGAGCTGGGCTTCTAGACTAGTCCTTCAGGAGTGCTGCGATGCTGCAAATGAATGCGAAACACACACACTCACACATACACATGCTCCTGTCTGAAATGTCATATTTTGCATAAAATTATAGGGTGGTTTCATACCAGGCCAACCTAAGTGTGCTGTTATAATGTCACTGCTGCTGTACAATGTGTTGTGCTGCTCATTTGACAAAGCTGTGGTCAAACCCAGGCCACTTAGCCAAATATTGGCAGACCTGGGATTTACTACGTCTGAGCCCATAGATGCCCACAGTGTCGCAAGCAAAGAGCATCATCACCAGGCTGTCTGCCCTTCCAGTCTGGGAACTTGACTCCCATAAAGCCAAGAGTACAAAAATTCACATCCATAGTTACTGAAAAAGAGCTTAACTCAACAACATCTGCCTCCAAGACTGTTGCAGTAGTATATTTGTTGTTGTTGCGATAGTAACTGGATAAGTAACAGAAATACTTTAAGGAAAGGGGAGATTCCTTTTCCCAGGTAAGAAGTATGAAATCCAAGTGCAATCCTAGATTCTCTTTCATCTTTTCTTCTGACTCCATAAATTTTGCATAATGCTTTTTATCCCTTTTAAACCACAGTCACAAGCCATAATTATAATGGAGTCCAGGGTATGTGAGCAGCTTAAGCTGTTTCTGAGTAGATAATAAGACTCCTCCAATACAAAAGGTATAATACATCTGTTTTCTGGACTCCAAACAGGCTTATTTAGAAAATAATCACCTGAAAAGGAAGTTAGGAAATAAAATAACTCTTACTAGACACATTTGGTGGCTCAAATTTTGATTCCAGTGGAAAGTGGAGCCATAAATTCTGCATAAATTTTGCATAAATTGCCCTTGGGAGTTGCCCTTGATGTTTAAGTTGTATATCACTTCTTTCTTGAAAGAGTTTTTATTTTTATTTGACTGAGAAGTAGAACATAATGTCTAATCAAGTGACACCATAGAGTATATAAAAAAATTAGTGAGACCTATGTTTCTAGCCAAGCAGGAGAAAAATAAGTACTAAAAGTATTTGTATAAAAAGATAATTAAAATAAATCTGATACTTTTAGAGAGAACAGGGGTTTATGAGAGATAAAGTGAAGAGATTTAACATGCTTTTTTATAAGCAGTAGCCAGTATTCTCAAACTGAAAAGGAAAGGATGGTACAGCCTAGTAACAGACTACTGCTAAAATTAGGTTATCACTCTATGAAATATTGTTAAAGGCAGAAAGAAAGCCAACAAAGAGGTCTAGCTAAATATTTACCATCTGAACCTTGTAAAGGACTCAGTCATACAACAACTAGCAATGCACTTGATGTCTTTCTTTAGGAAGAGTCAGATTCCTTGGAACTAGATCGTAATTCTTTCTTATAAGAAGGCAATGTTTAAGGGTCACAAAACTAACAGAGAGGCATGGAACTGCATTTGTCTGGATTGTTGAGAGATTAATGGGAAAAAAAAGCAGTCGAGTATACTATATGGCCAAAAAGCATAGGCTGAAAAATACTCAACTGTGTACAAAGCAGATATAGATGAAAACACTTAGCGGAAAGTCTTAACCATTAAATTTGTCTGACTGCACAGAGATACTTATTCAACACCAAGATGGAAGACATAAGATTAGACAACCATAACAATGCAATAGTCTCATCCTGTTTTAAAGATTGTTTTAGTTAGAATTGTCAAGTAGTAGAAGAAATTACCCAATTAACAACCCTCTATGAAATTTTTACACTTGTAAATTTTGTTTACATATGGAGCCCCATTCCCCAACAGGAGAAATATTCCACATTCATAATTATGCGCTTATATCTACAAAAGATAGACAGACAGATGATGCATGAGAAGCCTATAGAGTGGCCACCCACAGCCATCTTAGTGAAAAATAAATAACTGAAATTCCCATGTGTTTCTTGCCAGAGCCATGGAGACGTCCAATGAGTGGATGCCCAGATTTTCTAAAATAACATAAGTGTCTCAAGATCTGTTTGCGGGCATGCCAAGAATGTGATAGTTCTTTAAACATTAACCAATTATGTGTGCGTATTTAACCTAGGGAGACATTCTCAGAGCATATCTGCCAAACTCGTACATCAGTTACATGAACTGTTACAGTTAATGTTGATTTCCACTCAATTACCTTGCCTTCTGGGGAGAATCAGAAGCATTTCTTTACTTTAGGTTCTAAAAGCAAAGTTAGTAGGTTTGGAGGATGGAAGATGATGCTGACTTTGCTCTCACAGTAAAATATTCTTTGGATATGAGCGTGTCCAGTGCTGAGCACGAGATAGGGGAGCAGCTTGTTCAGGTGAATGTCTTAAAGAGCAGAGGTATGGCTTTCAGGTCTCCAGTGAATAATTAATATAAACTATTTACCAACATTAATACCTCCTTCTTTGCCTTATAATTTGTGCAAAGCAGCAGACTCTGGCACACAAATCTAGGAAAAAGCTTGAAGCTGAAGACTCTGGCTGGAGGGAGACCACTCTCACTGTACAAAAAGCTCGAGAGGGCTCCATAATCTGGCTCCCCAGTGCTTCCTGCTGGCTGTTCGTGGTGTACTCTGGCGTCGATGAGCCCCTTTCTTAAACTCCCATTTGAGGAATCCCCATCCCACACATTGGGGAAGGAACAAGAGGTCCCTAAACACAGCATTTTGCCTTCACTAGGGACAGAGGGCTTGGGAGTTAGCCACCCGCTCAGATAGATGGTGAGATGCTGAAGTCACTCAGGTCTAGTCCTTTCCTAGTCTAGTTAAATGAGAAGTAGAAGGTCCATTAACTTCAGTGAATTAGCAGCAGGGAGAACTCAGGAGTAGATTATCATTATTGACTGTTTGAAAATATTATTGGCCTGCTTTTAACCACCCTCCTTTTAGACTGAAAGAATTATAATGTAAAATTCAAGTTTTCTTTCAAAAATATGCAACCAAACCAGTAATTTCTATGCCAGCTTTCCAGTGTATTTCCTACTAATAAAATCCCAAGCTGATTATAATATATTACGTTAGTACCAGCTCAGGGACTGGCTCCAAAATTGATATTTAATGAAGAAATCTTAAAAGAATGGTTTCAACATCCCTTTATAATGACATTAAGAAAAACAGAGGGGCCAGTTATCATTAATTCATAATGATATGAACATATGAAATAAAAAAAGTAAATTTGTGCTAGTTTTCATGTAATCCTATTATTTAAAACTATATCATCAAGCCAGAGCTGAGCACAAGTTCTTATGCATCTTAACAGACTTAGAGCTGTTAAGGATTGTCCTTTCCTAAAATAGAGAAAAAGTTTATTGTTATTTGAAAATATTGATTGTTTGTGTGCATATAGGGGGCCCAAATACTGTTGCAACATTGTACTGAGAAGTTTTATTATATATTGAATCTATAACATTTTGTATTATTTAAAGGGCCAATAGGATGTTGCGGTAATCATAAAAGTATTAAGTATAATAGGATTTATTATGGATTTTTTAAAAAGCAACACTACAGTCTTCATTAATGTGGTGAAAAAGCAATTCCAGAATTTCTCAAAGGAATTTGTACCTCTGTCATATGGTTTTACCTGGTTGGAAGAAAAATCAGGTGAATGCAGTTCTATAATTTTTCTTCATAGGTTTTTGTCAGTGGCTTGGGGAATTTTTTTGTGGCTACTTTTTTTCCTCTGCAATATCTCATGCTTTCCATTCACAAGCAGGGTTTAACAGCAGAAATAGTATGGCTCTCTGTGGCTATCTCTATTTTTTAAAATTCCAGACAGACATTGTTTATCATGCAGTTTAGGCTAATAAAACCATTCCTTTGCTGATCTTTTGACATTGATCCAATCTACTTGGCTGCAACTTTAGATAAAAAAATGGAGGTGATAGGTAAACATAGCATAAATTAGACCTTCTTTATATTAACTGGACGCTACACTTAGTTTTTTTAGTTTTACCAATACTAGTTGTGTTACAAATGAAAACGAAAGCAAAACTGTAACTGTACGGTGTTTTTATATGTTGAGAAAGCAAAAAAGCAGACAATAAATTTTAAATTTTAAAAAATAAATGTGTTGATTTTACATTTTGCCAGCCACATCTGTATTCTGTTCATTAGGCAATCTTCCAAGAAGTTTTTATAAAAAGTCAAGCATTTGACAGCTTCAGATAAATATATCACTGTTTCATAATTCTCTCTAGACCAATATTTAGCATTTCAATTAGAAATATTATTTCATATATACTCAAATTATGTAAAGGAAGATGCATAAGGATGCAGTTTAGCCCACTAATTACTGTCATCAAATATGGAATTTTATCTGTGTGTGTGTGTCTGTGTCTTAAAGATTACCCAGACTGGCAAGGGAAGATAGCAAAATTTTCGAGTGAGCTATTCCAGCTGTGAAATAGCAAAAAAAAGTAGATATTTTCTGTGTCAGAGATTGATTTTTCAAATATTCCAAAACCTATCCCTTAAGCATGTACCTTTAATTTAATATTTCAGAGGCATTTATAAAGCAACAGGTTGTGGCACTTTAAAGTCAAAGTGTAACAATTTTCAAATGTTTCCTGTCTGTCATCTTTTTGTGCTGGCAATCTGCATTAATAGCTTTACCCTGTACCTTGCAAGGCTGTATTTGGATTAGAGATGTACCAACACTGAAATATTCAGGGGTTTAAGAAGGCCATGCTGAAGAAGAACATGGAACACTCTTCTAAAGCAATTGCTTTTTTGGTTTTGAAGTACTTCACTGATAGGGCTTTTTTCCACAAATAATTCTATTTATATTAGCTTTCTTCAGTGATAATGTGCTTTAAGTGCCTGTGGCGGACAGATGAGTGAACTTTTGCCTTAAACATTTCTTGGTACATAAGGTGCAAGCAAACCATAACCCCAAACAAGCCATCTGTTCCCAGCGGAAACAGGACTGAGCTGCTGCGACCCCTGAAATGGTCTCCCTGCGACCATTCGGGACACACCAAGCCTGCGCTGAACCGGACCATGATCGGACAGAGACTTTGGGACCTGGACTGCAAATTACTGCTGCTTAGCACAACTTCTATAAAACTTGCTTAGCATGAGTAGCTAAATTTGCTGAAGCCTTAGGCCGCACTCCCTAGTTCAGTGAGAAAGGGCCCCAGAGCTGGTGCAGGCAGGAAAGACGAGAGGGTTACCAGCAGTTTGCATTCCCGTGCTTCACACTCCAGGAGGGAGGAAGTGAAGGCTTTGAAATAAGGCCTGCTTGGGCACCAGGACCCTGGGAAACAAAGCCTCCCCTCACTGCTGAAACAGTGTTAATTAGGGGGGGGTCTGGATTATATCCTCCTCGTCAGGACCTTGGGAAATAACACCTATTGTCACTGCTGGGGCAGTGCTAATTGCTGGAACAACGCCTGTTGGTCAGGGCCCTGAGAAAGAAGGGCAGAACCCGAGGAATCAACACATTTGTCAGCAGAAACCGCAACAGTAAAGATAAGGGAGAAAAGCAGCCTGCCTAGGAACAATGATGAGACCCAATAGGGAGCAGGAGACCCCAGACCCCAAAATTACTATTGGTCTGAACTACCGCGTGAGGGGTGGGAAACTTAATTTGAAAAAGCTATAATTGCCCAGGGATTTCTTTGTTCGGGGTCCCTCTTTGGAGGCACCCAACTCGAGCTGTAACTACTGCACGCGTGTCATTACAATTTATTTATTTAATTTGCCTTGATTTGGCTCCGAACTTTTCAGCGGGAACCTAGGGTCGGACCCTGCTCGAGTTGTAATTACTGCATGCGCATCGCTAAAATTTACACCCAGGGTGAAGAGGGCCAACAGGACGCCGCTGGATCCACGGGTGGTGATATCTCTTTCTCTCTCCCCCTTTTCTCTCTCTCTCTTTCTCTCTCTCCTCCCCTTTGCCTTTCCCCACCTTTTCTCCCCACTTTGTGGAAAATAAAGTTAAAAGGTTGTACGATATTTGACCGGTTTTAGCGTCTTAATCTCGTCCTTGGGATCGTAACGAACCCCCCCTCCCCCCGATATTGGATTGGGACAGTGCCATGTGTTGTTTTCAGAGTAATTTTACAGATTTTTGAAGGTTAACTATATCAGACCTTTTATTTGGGGTTCTCAGTTATTACATTTAATTGTTCAAACTAAATGGTAGTTTTATTTTTTAGGTCTTATTTTTGCTTTCAAAAGAGCCAAGTCTTTCAGTGCTTTCCTTTCCCTTTTTTTCACCTCAAATCGACAAAATGGCTTAGTTTCTGTCATGACAGCATCTGTGCTAAATGTATTTGACTCCCACTCTGCTTTCTTTTTCCCAAAGGAAGTGAGAAATGGGAGTAAGCAGCATTTTAAAATTATTCTTTGAGCAGATTTGTGTATGAGGTAAAGGAACGATGAACAGAAAGGATCTGAGGAATGATAAGCACTAAACAGTGAGACTGAAACAAAACATGAGAACATAAGAATAGCTGCTTTAGGTCAGACAGAGCCGTTGCCCCCATATTGTCTCTTGAAATACAGCTAAAAGTGGAAGTCTCACAAAGGGCATAATAAAAAGTGAAAAGAATATGAGACTCTCCCACAAATACTTTCCCAGAATCCTATCATTTCTTGCTCAGGGGCTTTGAGAGTCTCATTGCAGTTTGAAGTTGTCCAGGTGCACCTTGGATCCGTATGAACTTTCAGTGTCTATGTCCTCCTGTGGTGAGGGGCTCCACAGCATCAGAAACAATTCATTAATTACCTCGTCATGTCTATCAGCAAGGAAAACACATTTCTGGAATACGGTTCTCTGCAAAAGAGGACAATTGCTATTAGCAAACCTCCCATTGGCTGTATTATTGGAAAAAAAAGTAAATAAACATGCAGTAAGGAAATACAATGTACATGAGTCCCTCACACAGTGTTAGCTATTATGCATATAGAGAGATATGTATAAATATATATGTGTGTGTATATTAGGCATCCTATAGCTATGTCTAAGCATTACTTATTGCATTTCAGTGTGCATGTCCTGGCTCTGCTGGATGCATCTTGTGTTTCCAAGGAAAGGAAGGAACGTTACATGCACAGGGGGAAAGGCAGCGACGATGCCCTTCAGCTGTGTGGATTTAAAGTCTGACCATAATTAATGTGAGTTTGGGGCATGGGCACGCATCCTTTTCTGTCCACAGCTTTTTGTGTGCCAGCCAAAGTGTTACCACCTGCAGGGGCTGGGGATGCCAGAAGTTACCGACCCGTTGATTAGCCAGAGACGTGCACCAAGGGTATCATAACAGGAGAAACAAATCCAGCACTGCTCCTGCGGTATTTTCCCATTATCTTATTATTTGCTGCTGAGGCACTTGCAGGCTCAGGTTGTTTCGGCTAAAATGAACCAAATTCTCAGCAGGAGAAAGAGGTCTTTTCTGACTGGTTTTCTCTGTTACGGGTTAGTCTATAGGTGTGCTCCTGCGGCCAGTTGTGAGGGAACAGTAACTTCTGGCAAGGGGATGGCGAGGAATTACAGTTTTGCCAAAAGCCGGTTGTCGTGTGAGACAGTCGAACCAATCTATGGCTAAGTTGCTATCTGCAAAATCAGGATAATGTTTCCTTAACTCACATTCGTGTTATGAGACTTCTATGATGCTACACAGCTCGGTATTGAATAAAGGCATAAAATACACTTTTTCTTCACGTTTTTCAGGAATATTAGAACAACAGTAAATATGGTCTCATTCAAGTTAAGTAATGAACTTAGGGTTGTTTTTTATTTTTTCTAATTGCCTATAAATTACTATAAGAAGCAAACAATACTTCCACCACCTCTGATGATATTTATGTGTAGGAGTCAAGTGATTTTGTGGAATTTGCTGTTCTAATTGCTGCTGTCCTGCCATAAGAGAGAATTATCACAAAGCTCTATATGTGATGTAAATTTATCTTTACAAAGCATTATCAGTGACAAAATTGTAGCAAGAAGAGAAAATGACATAAAACCATTTTATTCTGTGCCAAAAATGTAATGAGATCTGAAAATGGCAACAAAAATTAATCCATTTTGTGACAAATCTAAGATTTTAATCTTATGGAAGACTCTCCTGAAAGCCATATATAAATACTACTAAAGTGCTGTTGAAAGGAACAGATGGCATTTTTTTTCCAGAGGATGCTCTGCATGTGGATGAAGTGTAATGTTATTAATGGTCATAAAATCATTTGCAAATATTTTAAACACAAGTATTAGCAAATCTCAGACTTGGCAAATGTCTTCTTTTGCATATGGAATTGAACTCTGGAAATATGTTTTCCTTGATCCTAGATGTAACACTGTAATTAATGAACTGAATGCTCATTCAGTTTGATTGAATGTTCAGGTAATGGAGTCAATATGATCCAAAGTCAGGAAATGCAGAAAATGAATGGTAAGCTTTCAAGGACATTGCGCCTTTCTAAATTGCCCCTTAACACACTACACTGTAGCATTAATTTGTCTGCAATGGATACCTGCATTGATACATTTTATAGGCTTTACTGTGTAAATAATGCATATTAAATTACAAAGCTAATAATAAAAAAGGGTAGAAAATATAGCAGTATGTCCGTAACTTCAATCTTTTTCTTGACTTTTTTTGTCATAGGAATTGGATGCTCATTGTGCAGACAGCTGCTATTTAAGGTTACATGCAATGCTCAGCCAATTATTGTTAAATATAATTTACATTAAGAAATAGAAATATGTATCATATTTGTCTAATTTCCTTTTATTTACAGTGGCCATATACTATTGTTTGATCACAGTAGTATTCCCGATATTCATGAGGAAGAGGAACAGCATCAATCTCTATGATGTTATTCTCAGAGATGGTAAAGGGAAAATACACATATTATATTAGATATATACATTAAGCTTCAAAAGCTCTCCAAATCTTTAATTTTTGTTAATTAATTTTCCCATGAGACTGACTCCACCTCACAGAGGTTGTTCTAGGAATTTATCTGACCTATTTTTACAATTAATCACGCCATATACTTATCCAAGGGCAGCTAGGTCTCAGTCTGTCTCCTGGTCAAAACTGTCCAGATTGAGTTTTTGATTGATATCTTTTTTTTTTTTTTGTCTCCTAACTTTAATGCTAAAACCCTAAACCTCCTGGAGACCAATGGAAATTAATTAAGTGGATAAAATGGGAGCTTTTCTCCTCCTTTTCCCTCTAATTAACTGTTTTTCCTGACTCTCAGCAATTTTAACTACCACAGTTTGTCAGTCACAGCTCTTCCTCTCTGGTATCTTTTGCCGCTCCCCACTGTAATTTTAAAATACAACTTACTCCTAGCTAAAATCTCTCTTTTTTTAATTTTCCTGTTATCAGTCTGTCACAGGAAATCATCTGTCAGAAAACTGATGGATCAGAACAGGGGAGAAGGAATAATTGCTCCTCCTTGTAACTGTCTTGTGGCACCAGCTGACCAGTTAATGGGCTGCACACGTCTTGCCTTTCGACTCCTCAGGCCTCCGGGTCGGAGGCTAGCAAGGGCAGCATGCAGATCCTTCTCGAGAAGAGAGGATTGTGGCTCTGAAGAGCTGGCCAAAGCCAGTAGGAGTTTCTGGGTTTTGTTTTTCTTTTTTTCTCCTGAACACTTCAGCCATGAGCTGCTTGGTAACACACTGACCTTTTCCAGCAACAGAGAAAAACTGCTAAATAAATATGTACTGTAAAATATTTAAGTAGCCGTATTAACTTTGACAGGACTGGCACTGATAAATGTTAAGTACTTGCTGTGGGGCATATAGAGAGGATTTGGCAGTGCTGGGAAAATATATACATACATGCATGTATATACATACATGTATATGCACTGGTGAACATATGCTCTAATGAATTCAGCTTTTGTTCTGCTCTGAAGAGAATAAACCCAGTGTCAAAAGACTGCCTACATCAGATGATAGCAATGATTTCTAAATGACCCCTTATCATGAAACTTATGGTCATTTTCTGTCTCTCTCACAGGTGCAGTTGGTACTAAATCCTAAGAAACCAGATATCCTTGGTCATAGCTACGAGGCTGCAGGGACATCAGTAAGTATCCGTATGCACTGGGTCCTTCGGTATGCTAAATGTACAAAAAGCCAAGCTTATCTTTTCTGACAAGATATTAATTTCACCAAAATAAGCTCAGTTACAAGAATAACAGTGAACTCACCCAGGAATGTATTTCTACCTGTGACCTTTTCTCTTTCTGCATGTAGTTGTAATTAAATGGCACATGGCTTCTCTCTTCTGGGCCATCCTGTCCTTAAGTCCTGTTTCTTGGTTTGAGCTCTCCAACACTACCATCCTGAGGTTCTTGCACCCTGATATCTACCTTTAATACTTTTTATGCCTTCTGTGGTGAGTTTCACATTCCTGATGTGATACTTATTTGCTGCACTTGAGTAATCTGCAAGTTTTGTGCAAAAAAAAAAAAAAAAAAATCTACTTTTGGTCTTATGTACTTATTATCCAAATACATACATTTGTCCTTAGCCTGAATCAGGAAAACTCCTTTGGTATTTAGCAGAAGTGTTCCTACCCATTTATGTGACATTTCTCAGAAAAAAGGCTCCTAATTAGTAATGGAATTTTTCCGAATTTAAATCATCAAGTACTTGAAATATAATTCAAATGTATTCAGCTAATGCCCCAGTTTATAATACTTGAGGAAATGAAAGAGGATAGAAAAAACATGTAATGAAATAAAGCTTCAAGAAGCAAGGCTGAAGTCAGAGTCTCAATGCTAAAGGTGGAAGCATGCATTTAAAATACAGGAAAAAAGTCAAGAGGCTTGACCAAGCGCAGTTTTGAACATTCACAAGGACCTCTAAGGCTGAAGCCTGTGATGTGGTCAATAACATTGCGGGTGTTTGCATGGGATCACATGAATAATACTAAATAATTCTCCACTCCTTTTAATGCCAATGAACTTCATAGTCTTGGTTTAGGATGTTATTGCAAGAGTCTGAGAAAAGGGCAAACACAGTAGAAGAAAGTTGGCAAATCTGCCCAAGATTTATTTGTGAAACATAACAAATGAAGCATTTCCCTAGAGAGACAGATATTAGCCTTCTGCTTATCAATATTGTTTGACTCTGGAGATTCTTCCTAGCTTCAGTTGCTTCACATAGTTTATGAACCAGATTATGTGTTGCACAATTATACTAAATGCTGACACTGTGGGATTTACTCATTGGCTAAGTCTGTTTTACCCCTTATTCAGTGAGCGGGACATAAGATGGCAGAACTTAAGTTTCCCATCCAGACAGCCAAAGGCAGCCTGAGATGATCAGCATGCCACCTACTCCCTCCCATGATGTTAAGGCTCACCTAGAAAGATCCTTTGAGTGACTTCTCTGATATCATCACAGACAGATATTGCTGTGAGGACACAGTCATTAAGCAGAAAACTTCTGGAAGCTGCTTATTGGACTTTACACTAAAGATTAGGAAGGACACTTTTATTTCTCAGTCCTAATGCCCATATCTGAACCTGGACTTGCTCCCATACTGCATTAATGTGAAGCAAATTTGGATTAGAATATAGGCTTGGGCCCATGCTTATAGTACAATTTATAGGTACCATTGTGAAGAACTCATCTAACATATTGACAGGGATATTATGGAATATCCTTACACGAATCAGTGCTCTGTACTAATTAAAGTTATTCTGTTTGTGTTGCACAATCATACTTCAAGTTTTACTTAGTAATATAAATTTAATATAACAGCTGATATTTAAGGCTATTTATATAGGATGTAGTCTTTATTTGTAGTTTCTCTTTTGTGCTTAGAAAATTTTGCAAGCCCTTTTGACATGACTCCTTGGCGTGTAATAGTTTAGAAGTTGGTTTCCATGGATTTTGTAAATGGGGATTTTAAATTCCCTTTCACAAATGCTCTTATCATTAGAATAAAAGCAATGAAATATTTGTGAAAACAAATCCAATAGGTAGTTATTATTATTCTATGCGATTTAAATTTTCTGTGACCTGTGCTCTGTGAGACTAGAAAATTTAATCACCAACGTAAGATAAAAATCTATGACCTTTCAGTAAATTCTGCATGAAGGCACCTGAAAATTCTGGGCAGCTTTATTTAAATGCAAAATGTGGAAACATGTTGAGTTAATCATAATCTTGAATTGGGGCCAGTTCCAAATATAAGTGGAGCAAAGCACATAGCTTAGGGTAGCAGACTGAGGATGGGAAAAGGCTTGAGCTCACTGGCCATGGTGTTGGAGCTCTAGAAAGGCAGATTTGCTGCTGCTGAAAGTAGCAGCAATGTGTATTAACTGCTTTGGAGGGAAAGTATAAAGTCCGGAAGTCTTTTCCTTAGAAGCAGCTTTTGCCACTCCCACCTTCCCATATCTCCCAGCAGTATCCAGCCAAAATTCAGTAAAGTCTGTATCTCTGGCTTTTCACAGCAGCTCTGCTTCCTTACCTCTTCACCCCCATCCTGAATCAGAATACCTAAGTCATTGCCACGTATTCTGAAGGGCCAAAAGTTAATTTAGCCTGTGGTGCTGATAAGCCTTTAATTACCTGATGCTGAATAACAGAAACAGTTAAGAAATCTTGGTGTTTACATTAAAGCAAAAACGAGAAGGTTGTATACTTACTGGTGGCATGAGAAGTTATTGACATAACTAGTTCTATCATAGTCAAAGACTGCTTGACATCAAAGAATTTAAGTTGCTTCAGTGTTGTCTCCATACTTGTAGAGGTGTTGTCTCCATGCTGCTCTCTTTTGTACCGGCTACGCTCACAGCCGAAGTTGTCAGGAGAAGGCTGCGTGTCTGGCACTTGAGGAAGAAGGGCAGGGGATAAAACCTGCGAGATTAACATGTTAGCTTAACGTTTCTGCTAAAGTGATTTGCAGTGAAATAGTTTACACCCTTGACAGTTAGGTTTTTATATGTGCTTCAGTTGCCTCTGCCTTAGGATGCATACATCAGCCGAGACGAGACAGCTCTGCTTTAGCTGATACTCAGAAGAGGAATTTGCATTTGATCAAAGTGTGTGATGAGTAATTTAATGCTGAAATCACTCCATCATTAGAGCCACGATAAAAGAAAAGAAAGAATTTGGGCAGGGGGCCGGTTCTTCCTCCTTCTGCAGTACTCCTCCTCCTCTCCTTTCATTTGCTAGTAGTCGCCCACCAATGCACTTTTGTTTATTGTGTCTTTGGATAGGAGGCAGTCTTGTGCTAATTGGCATGAGGAGGAGATTACATCGGTAAAAATGATCATATGCTTGCCTAAGCTTCCCTTCCTTCCTTTTTTTTTTTTTTCTTCTGAAGCATCCAATCTGGACACTTTCAGATGGATTTCATTTACTGTGGTAATACTTCCGAATGATCTATATTTTTAGATATGTTTGTGTATGCCTAGCTCAGTCGTAATCGTAAGAACAGAATAGAGAAATACTGTTCTCCTCTAATTATTTGAAAGACTGCATGCCCAATTCAATCAATTCTATTAATGGCTGTCTTGTACATTTAGTAGGTCTTGCTTCCCAGACAAAGTATGGGCTATCTCAACTCCAAAAACTAGAGCTGACTATGTTTATCAAATAATTAGGATGTAAAATCCTTATCAAAGATGCAAGCTTTCCCATAGTAAAATAATATAGAGTTGGGGAAATAGCTGCACATTCTTTTTCTCTTCCTTCTGAAGTAATAGTTGCATCGTTACCACTGTTTTACCTAGCTTCAGTTCTCACTCATATCCCATGCAACTTAGTAAAAGTTGCTTCAGCAGAGAAATAAAAGGAAAATAAAGTGAGAAATAAAATTCCCCCAGTGCCAACCTCATTGCTGATCCTTTATATGAGTTTGATCTAACTGCTTTCTACTGAGAATAAAACAAACTCCAAATGATGAGGTCAGTAATCTAATTTTGCCTGAAGCAATCAGATAAACACAATGCCAAGAGCAAAGTGAATATTCTGCAAAGATAATAGGTGAAGGAGAGAAGTTAGTCAGTCAAGGCTGGAATTGGCTCAACCAGGGACTTATTCAACCAACTTTAAAATCCATTGAAGACTTTCTACAGCTCTTGAAATATCAAAGATGTTAAATACTAATATATAATTTTTCCTGTCATTAATTTTTCAATCCAGTCTGGAATACTCATTGTAATTAAATTTTCTGTGAAAATCATAACCATATCTCCAAAGACAATGTGGTTTGATTAAACATCATGAATTAGAATGAAACATCTGCATGTAACAAATTCTCTTTTGGTGATAAACTTCAAAGGGCGATTAATGAAAGATGTACCTATTTATATAGGCTATGTCTGTGAATGTGTACAATGTGTCTGCATTTAAATCTCTGAGATGAGTTATCAGAAAGTTGTTTTCTATTTTTAACAATGCTGTTCATATATTTCTTTTCAATTAAGTTGACCCAAAAAGGGGATAGAGAGCATATTTCACTAGCTTGAGAGAAGGCTTAGCTCTTCTAAGCCTAAGAATGTTAGATAAAGAAAATAACAAAAGTATATTCATAACTCCTTATTGTTCAGTAATGAGCAGCTGGTATTTCAAAGAAAGAGTATAGATTCCTAACTGTTATACTTAGAAGCCTAGATCTGCTTGCTTTTTTTTTTTTTAATGAAAAGCAGGAACATAAATACCTCTGATTCCAGTGAAGACAGATGCACGGGCCTTGACCAGTCTCTCCTGCCTTATCTGTCTCAGGATCCAGTGTCCAGACATAGCCACTCAGGTAGTTTTTCATTAGATTCAAGAAGCTGGAAGCCTCCAGAAGGTCATAGACCTCATTCATTGCCTGATCATGGATTTTCCTCAGGAGATTCCTTTAAACAGGGAAGCTGCCCAGAGAATCATCTTGCACTAAACACACATATTTTAAATGCGTCTTGATTCTTTCAGGATCCAGCTAATGCCATTCAGTGGCCAGACAAGTATGAAAGTGCTTTCAAAGGTGCATAAACACTTTGCAAAAGTAGAACTGGGCTCCTCAGTCATTTTACAATTTGACTCGTAATTCAACCTGTTTTCAGTGTACTGGTTAGCACTTTGTATTCATTTGTTATCAAAATCATCCTTATCACTCTAAGAGCTGATCTCTTACTCATACTCCATCAAGGCTGGTAGCATTTCTTTTGTTGTGCTAGAACTTCCAAAAGCTTTTGAAGTATTTATCTTTAGTAACAAAAGATACTACTGGTGAACTATTAACTCCTGTGCTAAATGGCTTTGGAATGGTGACTCTCAGGTAACCAAAGGAGTTGGATTACACCATTATTTGTCACTTGATGGTCTGTTGACTCATTCACTGATAAGAATGTGGAATTCACCTGCTCTCCATATTACTTGCACTGTACAGATATTAAAAGAAATAAAATAAATCTAGAGGTATTTTGAATTTACTACAGTGGTTATCATATTGATTCAGCATATCATTTCTTTTCAATTTTGGTAATATCCAGGTATTTTTATTTAATGAGAAATGGCTTTGTAGGGATCTAATAGCTACATGCATGTGTGAAGTGCTCTTTATAATAAATAGCATTATTGTTTTGGGCTGTGATAAAATTCGTTACCTGGACCCTGATTGCTCCTACTTTTTGGAAGGAACCAAAGAATATCAAATTGCCTCTTGTAAATATCTGTTTTCATTTGCTTTAGAGGGAACCTAAAGCATCTTTAACTAAACAAGAGGAAATTAAGACAGAATCAGGTCAGCTCAGATTTCTGTATTTATCATAGTGAATTTGATAAAGTCTGTACCCCCATAAAATAGAATAAAATAAATCAGTGCTACCAGCAATTTGCCCTTTGAAGGAAGGCTCATGAACATGAGTCCATTAGGTCATCGCCAATCTGTTACCAGAGCGGTGCACTGAAAGGAATTAACCTGAGCTGACATGACAACAGCTGTGGGTCCTAACAAGTGGATGGCACACACAGACCATCTCAAGCTTGGACAAAAATGTAGGCTTTGTTTGTTTCTAATGGGATGGTACCTTTAATCCTGGTGTACATACATGTAAGATTAAAGATAATGGTAACAGCAGAGGTTTGCAGGTGTTTGGCTTAGATGCAGAATAAAGGCATAATTAAAAGAGCGGACAGCAGAAAACTAGATCTGTGCATCATTATTTTTAATTTAAGAAAACCTAGAGCATAATGCTTTGCATCAGCAATACACCTCTTCAAGCAGAATGGGTATTGTAGTCTATTCACGGATTTACCAGTGCTTTATAGATTGACTCAATAAATCATCTGACTGTTATTCAAATGTGCTATTTTTTTCCTGTTTTGTTGTATTTATAAATTTTTCTGGTACTTTTATGCTTTATATCGTGAGTGATCATTGCAGGACTTGCTGATCTCACCTCTACTGTCTGTGGTACTGAAGCAGTAAATAAGTCAGGGGCGGCAAAAGTAAGTCCTGAGAGCTGTCAAGTGCTGGCTGTTGCCACAGAAACTACTCCTTGGACTCTGCAGGCTCAGTGAGTTTCGTTTCTTGTTACCCTCTGGAAAAGGTAAAATTCCTCTCCGGAAAAATGAAAAACCCAAAGCAATTGGAAAGTAACAAAGAAGCAAACAACCTAAACATCTCCCTCACCTTTTCTTTAGAGACAGGACCATCTAATTGCATGGGGTACTGATGCTGTGCCAGAGAGTTGTTTCTACTTTCACTGCCCAAGGGATACTATATTTTTTCCATCAGTTTTCCCAAGGCTCCTATTCAGTAAAAGTGTCATCACATAGCCTTTTCTCAGGCTTAATTTGAAGGTTGAACTCTTTTTTTTTAATCTTGCAAGGTAGGAAAACAATCCTGTTATTATCAAATCATCATATTCACAATTCTCTTTAGAAGCCAGCACACAACAGCTGTGCCATATAGTAATTTTTAAAGATCTCATTGCTTTACAGTAATTTGTTTAGTAAAAGCCTAAAATATCTCAAAGGAAATGTCAGACAAAAGAACACTTACTGCACTAGAGAAAGACACATGATGAACCAAAGCCATGCTTAAAACACAATGGAAGTGAAGAGGGCACTTGATTCTAGTGGCATAAGCAGGAAGGAGAATTTGAAGTTTATATCATGCTCTCTTTCACAAAAACGAGACTACCTGACTTTATACAAACTTACACTGCTGCTTAGAGAACTGGCCTGTGATACAAAGAGAAATAACAGAAGTGAACAGGGTGGATGCAGAAGAAAAAGATTAAAGAAGTGGAGAATGCTTTATTTTTCACTGAATCTCATATTTGATACTCTTAAAAGAAACTCATTTCATCTTAGTACTCTGCAAGGCTTTGCAGAAGCTCTTTGCCATAAAATCTCCTGTGCAATCATAAAACATTCAAGTTAAGCATATATTAGAGAAAATAGCAAACAAAAATGTTAAATGGTGCAAAGATCTAAAAACATTTTTCTTCCTACTACACATTTCTGCTTGTTGTTTCTTATGAAGATGATTTTTACTGCAGTCATTATGGACATGCTTTCAAGGGAGATTGCTTTTAATGAAGGGGAAAAACATCACTGTTAGTTTGAATCCTAAGAAGTCAGATATTTTTGATACATGACAAGTAGCCTAATACAAATTTATTTGTTTTCTCTTCCTAAAAAAATGTTTAGGTTCACAGATTATCTCATTTTGGTTCACTTATTTTAATTTTCCTGCAATAACTAAAGTTTGTGTAGCGCATATCTCTCCTTGTTCAATTAAGTTGAGGTTTGGGGAATCTTAAACCACAACTTTAAGCGACAGTGACAGAAGAGTGAAATTACTGTTCTACATTTTGAGATTGATTATTTTGCCAATAAAAATGCTGGGGAAGAGTAGGAAAGCAAGATCATATAATAGAGTGGCTTCATTAGTCCTCCTGATAGTAAATGCATGGATAAAAAGAATCATTTTAAAATATGTTTTTATATGGGGGGGGGGGGGGGGGGGAAACAAACTGAGTACTCTTCCTCCAGCCCCTGAAATGAGAAGGTATGATTAGAATTAATATCGGGTAACAAACACTGATGATTCCCTGCTTTCCCATGCTGCTGAACTGTCCTCAAGTGACTGATTCTCTTTTTCTCTTGTGGAGATCAGGCTCTAAACTGGAGGACTGAAGAGCTCTCCCCAGTTTACACCTGCAAGTGTGCTGCTTCCCTATTGCATCTTCACTTGAACTGGAGACCAGACCTGTGCTTAAACCAGCACTTTATTGTCCCGAGTGTGGGAGGGAAACCTTGACATGGGGCCTGTCGAGCCCTGCGTCACCGTCTGGACGGCTCCAAGGTCCAGATGACGGGGAGGCCAGGGCCTGCCAACCTGAGGGCCTCCCAACTGGGGACCCAAGCCAAACGGAGAATCAATTTGGGGATTTCTGTATGTAATAAATGGCATCTTCTCCTTGCTCTTATTCCCTGCTGTGGGCTCTAAAAAAGGGGAAAGGACTTGAGCTTTATCACTCAGGGAAAACAATAATGTATTACATTCTACGTACATTTTTAAAAACAGGATTTTGACTAATTTTACATTTCTCTCAGTCTACAGAACTTTTAGAGAGCCAATTAGATGATTTTTTGCACACCTCAAAAATAATTGGCTCCTTCTGATTAGGGAAAGCGTGTAAGAAATCCAGAGCTCCTACTGTAGTTAGCCTACCGTTCATTGCTGTTGACATTCTGGTTTATTAACTCTTTAAGCAAAGTTTCCCCAAAGCAGCAAGTTGAGAACTGGGTTTGTTAGACCTCCATTCACTGTAGAATTCAATGTACTTTCTAATGGATTTAAACTGATTTCCCCTGAAATATCAAAACCAGTAATGGGAATAATTGCTGTAAAGCATAAAAGAGTGTAAATACATACTTTAGACATTCCACAGTTTTCTTAAAAGGTCAGACTGGATAATGCCTAGAAACATCAGGAAACCATAAGTAAAAAGCACAAATACATTACAAGAAAATTATTACTCCATTTCCTTCACTCCATCAATCTTTATTCTAATAAATACAAACAGTACATATTATAGTATATAGTTTTGATTTAAAGACATTTTTTCATTTATTATGAGCTGGTTATATTTTCAAAATTTAGACCTATTTTTGTGCTAACTTTTAAAACTTCGCAAAATAATGAACAATTCTTGATTCTGACTCCTTTCTTTGAGTTATTCCACATGGGTAGAAAAAAAAAAGGTCCATCTGTATACCCTGGGATGATCAAAGAGAGGCAGAAGTCTGCCTTTCCTAACTTCTCTGCCCTCTTGTCCCCTTTAGAAGAGAGAAGAAATGAAGAACAGGACACTTGACCTTTTTGATTCCTTTTGTCATTGCCCTCACAGTGCCAAAACTTTCTAATAAAGAGGTTATTTGCATTAACACTCAGGGAACCCTCTTCAGTAAAGTGTCACGTCTCTGAGGGAGGGGAGGGAAATATCCTGGCAGAAACTATCCTTTGACTGACTACTCAGTCAAAGAGTTTCATGTTCATTCATTGCTTAAACCAGGCTTCCCACAGACCTTTGCCTTTGCAAAGGAAAACAACCAAATGAGATGTGATTCATCTGATTTTAATTTAAATCTCCAAAAGTTAGATATCTTTGCTGGGCCATTTGTCTAGCCTGAGCTAATCCATACATATAACAAAGAAACCGGACCTTTTCAGGTGAAGGAGCAGCATTTAAATATACCTGTTAAAGGTGGAATTTTCTTCTGGAGATATTTATCTTTTCATTGATGATGCAGTCCTAAGTAATTGACTTAGACTATATGCATAACTTTCATATTTAGATGATTTTATGGTTAGCTGACATTAAGTTTGTTCTGAAGAAACTGGAGTTAAACTTGAAAAGCAGGAAGGAAAGAAGTTTGAAGGAATTTAGTTTGCAAGATGAATTCTTTTCAGTAGACATCAGGACATGCCTACTTCATTCCTGCTCTATTAAATAAGTCTTTAAAACCTAGTAATCGCAGTAAATGGTATGTTTCATTCAGTCATTTCTAAATCATAAAACAATTGACTGTCAGGATTAAAAAGCATTTTTTAAGAATGATGAATTTTTTAGGCTAACAAGGATTCAGTAGCTCCTATAATATGGGGCACATCCTTGAAATCCTAAATTGTATAATGAAGGACAAACTTTGGCATCTGCAGTCTCAGAAAATTCCCTGAGACAGCGCATTAACTTAATTAGTCTTTCTGCATCATTACATAGTTCACTTAGGGTAAAAGAAGAAAAATAATGATAACCTGATTTATTTTTGAGCTTTAATATCTGTCAATCAGCTCTTCGTTATGCATTTAAGCAAGCACTTTTAAGTGTGGGCTACTATTTGTTATCTTGCATGTATACACATCAGGATGAAATGTGCCATATGATTAGAAATACATGAAGCCTGTGGTTTTTGCCTGTGCTCGAGACGGTCTGTGTGCGCCATCCACTTGTTAGGACCCACAGCTGTTGTCATGTCAGCTCAGGTTAGTTCCTTACAGTGCACCGCTCTGGTAACAGATTGGCGATGACCTGATGGACTCGTGCTAGTGATCCTTCTTGCAAAGGACAAACCTCAGGCTGCGCTGCACTGATCTTCCAGCAAGAAGAAAAAGCCATTATCCAAATTTGTTTCTTTTTAAGAAAATAGCAATCTGAGCCAGCCTGATTCTGCCTTAATTTCCACTTATTTATATAAAGTCCTCCTCTCTGTACCCCATGGAAAATGGATTTTTACCAGCATAAATTAGAAAAAGCAGGAAACCTTATACATTAATTTTTGGATCTATTTAATCTAGAGCTTTTATTCTGAAAAGAGCAAACATACATTCTCTACTACTTGATGTTATGCTCTTATATCCTTCTCTGAAAAATATCCATATTTTCAATGTATTTTCCCGTTTTGCGCACCTGCTTATTTACCAAGCTAAAACTTTAAAATATTAGTTATAAAACCAAAATAACATTTAGCATCTAATATAAGAATCTCTATTGAACATTTTCTTATTAGTATACTAATCAGATGAGTCAAAGCAATAGAAATAAATTAGGCCTAAGTATTTTAATTTTAGCCTTAATAATAATAATTTTGCATTCAAAAGTATAAATGGAGCAGATTAGTATTCTTTCATACATATCAAAGTGCTTTAAAAAAGTAGGAAACTATAATTGTTCCCACTTCACGAGAAAGTAGCTAGGCATACTGCATTGCTGTGCATTTTGTGGGGTAACTTATGCAAACTGCAAAGTGATATTGTGAATAGCTGCAGCCTGGAAAAACCAAAGACTGGTGGAGAAAATGGCAGAGATCCACGAAATCATGCGTGGCAAAGAGAAAGTGGGTCGAGGCTGACTGTGCCCTGTCTGTTCCCAAGCGAGAATTAGGAGCCATTGCAAAGAACTGGTGGGAGCTGAGTCCAAAACACGGGATGTCACGGATGCAAATCTCCATGGGCTCTGGTGGCAACTGGGTGCCTACCTGCAACATGCTTTCCTCTCGAGGGGGCTGCTCATGACCACTGCTGGAGCAGCACACTGGGCTGCATGAACCCTGGGGCAGAGGCAATATGGTTCTTATGTTTTTCTGTCTGATACTTAACCGCAGGGTAATATTTCTACAGATAAGGAAATAATTACATTTCAGGACAATGGAAACTCAAGTTCTAAGTAAGTAACTTATTACCAGCAGCTAAAATTAAATTCTGTGTGTGTTGACAAATCTCAAACCGAGCAAGTGTACTGAAAGAAAATTATTCAAAAGAAGCAACACAAATTAATATGACCAACTTTTCAAGATCATGCATTTTAAATACTGAGTTATTGTTAAAACTGATTGCTGAAGCTTAATAAAATATTGGAGATAAGAACAGCTGCCTAGTAATTATTCAAAAATGCATATGCTATAAATGAATCATTTTTATTAGTTTATTAAACATGGAAGGTCTGTTCAAGCATTTAATTGGCTTTAAAGGAGGCAGCTATGAGCAAATTCATTAGATATTAGTTAATTACTAAACAAAGTAATTGGCACTTAATAACTATTTTGATTGATATCTTTGTTGGTCTGGTTCTAATTCACTGTTTCATCAAGAAACAAGTCATGGTTTATATGTGTTTTATATACAGGCCTATGGCTGGATTTTAGAATATAGCCACTTCCTCAAGAAAATGCAGAGGTCATCAGCCATGAGTGTGAACTACAGGGACATACAGAGATTTAAAGTATGTAGTGAAAGTAAGCAGAGCAGATTATAATAAATACAGTGTGGAACAATCTCTGGATATCAAAAGGCGGCAGCACAGATATTATTTGCAAGGGAGTGTGCCTTTTCTGCGACTTAAAGAAATTCAGCTCTTTCTTTAAAAACTGACACAGCTTCCAGTTTAGGAGCTGAATGTGGCACCCTAATCTAGCTTTCAAAGGAGGTGATCATCAAGAGAAATGGCAGATATCTTTGGATTTCCTCACCTAAAGAAACAGTTTAGTCTTCCTTACATAGCCTTGACATACTGGCATGTATCTGGGCATGCACAGGAGCATTAAGTATCTGTAGAAGTTGTCACCAATGCAATTGGTGAGGGATTTTGCAAAGCAAACTCTAGGTCAAATTGCAGCCATTCCCCTTCTGCTGAAATCCTGTTTTATGTTCTTAAGTCCTTTTGTGGAACTGGGTTTGTAAAAGCCATGAAATTTTTATTTTCCTCAGAATTATTCAGAAATGTAATATCAGAGCTATGTCTTGGACAGTCACATGTTTTGTAAAGTCCCTTTAAAGTACTTTTAAAAGCAGTGGACTTCCATTGTAAGAACATTTGGTCCAGAAGCATCATATTCATAAATGGATAAAGAATTGTATAGAAATTGGATCTGACTGATGCTTGTAGATGCTTTGATCTAACGAAAGAGCTCTTCCAAATTCATTTTTGCCTGTAAAGAAACAAAATTATCTCTTTATTAGACCACCTACTCTACTGTATAGCTTACTCTAAAAAAGGTAGAAATTACAGTGGCCTCTATTAATACTGTTATAATTAACCAGAAAACTTACAGCTCTGAACACATCTGAGCTTTTTAGACTGTTTAATGTTGATGTCCTTCCCATGACCATATCCTCAATAAATTGGAAAGAACCAATTCTATTCCTCATTTTTACATATCAAACATATTTCAAAATAGCAACAAAACACTAACTAAAACACTGCAGAGAGATTATTACAGTTCTTGTATGATTATAGTCATTTGGCTTAGTGCCATACAGCACCACCTGAGGTATAGTATAATTGCCCAAAACTGCAATGCCTGTCATGTTCTATTTGCTAAGGATCTATCAACACTTTCACTATAAGTCCTAATTAACAATGACAGAAAAGTGATAGTCGTGTTAATATATATGAATTCAGGTATGCATGCACATATGTATAAAGTCTGTGTGTAGTGTATATAATGTATATAGTTTATGTATTTTTATATGCAATATATCTATTATTATATATTGCTTTTAATATATAGTATACATAAGTATAAATATATATAGACAGTGGTACAAAGACATTTTCATATGTAAACATGCCTTCTTATTAAGGCCATTAATATTTGCACCTATATTTATGCCTGTATATAAAAAGCAACATGTTTATAACTCTGTATAAATAGAAACTTCATTAATGTGACATAAGGATTTCAAATGGATGTATTCTGTGAATTAACTTGTTGGATGCTCATAGATCATGACCTTCAGCAGTCAACTATTTTTTTACTAAAATGTGCACAAAGGAATCTCTTTTGAGTGAACTGCTAGTCCAATGATTATTTAAATTAAAAATAGACTGTGAAGTATATAGAAATATAATATCAATACATTGTTTAACATCTCATAATTGAAGAAATAAAACATATATTTATATATCTATTCCTGTTCTGTAGCAGACTGTATTTTCGAAGAACAAATTCAGATGAGAGGAATTGTAGATAAACTACGGACAAACTAAAAAGGGAAAGTAGAATAATAAGGCATCAAAGAATAGCAGAATCTGGAGCCAGAGAAGGAAGGATTGTTTTGAAGTTAAGAGAGACTATGATTCTGAGACAGGAAAAATATTTAAAGCCCTTTATTTGAAATAGGCAGCAAACTTTCCTACTTCATTGGAGATGAAGATGCCTTCATTAATATTAATATTTTTTTCCTGAAAACTATGATGATGATCATACTCAGAGAATTAAGAAACATCCTATATACCAGATCATCTATAATACTGTACTCATTTTCTATCATAAAAAAAATCAGCACATCATCTCCTCTGTGTCAGTGGAGAATTGAAAAATATCCACCACAAGAAAATAGGTGATCCTGAATGCCAAAGTAAATTATATCAGAATAAAGCTATCTAAAGGCTTAGAGGAAAGTCCCTCTACATGATCCACATACTAGCAAATGGCCCTTGCATTCGGTGGAGACCTATTTTTATGTATAGTGTCACCCTCGCCATTACGTTTGGACTACTGTACATCATTTCAGCAGGATAAACAGTTGTAAACCTAGATTATCCAGACAGGCCAGCCCACAACAGTGAGTCATTGACATCCTCATAGATGGCATATAGAATAAAACAGTTGCCTACAATTCCTCCTGCACAGCTATGACAGCATTTATCAAAGGCTGTGCTACATGGGTTTGGCTTTAGGTATTTCTTTCCTCACTGAGAACTCCAGACTCTGCTAATGCTGCAGCAGGTACTCTGCAGTGACTAAGGCAAGGTGACCCATCGGGACAAGGCAAGGAGAAAGAGGCTTTTCAAAGCCTTTCCACCTGAAGGTCCACAAAAAATTATACCTTGTTTCTCATCCTCAAGAAAACAAGTTTAGATTTTTTTTTAATCCTTCATTAAAAATAAAAAATTAAGAAGGAAGATATTGCACTGACATTATCAATTAAAAGTGCAGGTTGATAGACAGTAATTTTCACTTAAACTTTTCGTGTTACAAGATCTTAGTTAAAAGGTCTGCCACTTCTTTTGTTGGCAAACAGACTTCTTTATGTTGCCCTTTAAAGCCTCTGTTACTGAATAACAAGTGGGCAAATTGATCTACATATAGTCTTTACAGGTGATAAACATTTATGAGTTACTGAGTTCATTTGTGTGATTTTATCCATGACAAGCCTGTGAGCCACATAAATACAGTTACTATGTTATAAACCTGCTATGGTAGAGCTGGTTTAGATATACTTCAAAGACTGGGCAATGTGGAGAAGTCCTCATGTTCTGCATGTCCTTGGCTATTCTGAGTGCCTCAATTAGAAAAAGCTAATTTAATTTTTAATACCTCTGACCTCTGACGTGACGTGTATATGGCTGGCAGAACTGCCACAGTAAGAATAGTGCCCTCTCAAAACTACATCAGAAATTTGCCCTGATCATATATCACTTCAAAAATTTAGTCATACTTATATGTGAAAGGGTTTCTTTTTTTTTTTTCCCCTGCCCTCCCTTTAGAAAGATGACTACGGAGCAGCGATTCTAATAGGAAGCTGAGCACTAATGATTGAAAGGAAATACATACATCAAGAGGTACTGCTATTTATCGTGAAAATATATTTTATTTTTACTAAGCAGAACTACAGAAAACAAACTATTCATCTGTTGCTTCAATGCTTTTTACACTTTACTGAGTAGGTTGTTTGCGCTGCCTCAGGAATGTCAAGCTGAAACATGATGGAAAACTGATCTCCTATTTATTTGTATGTACCCTTTAAAGTCTGGAACCACATTAAAGATTCTTGACACTGGCAGTGCTGAATATTTTCATGCTGTTTACAGCCTGAACTGTAACGGGCAGGTTCAGTGTTAACAGCTATTAGCATGGGAAAAAGGAAGGAGATGAATCAAAGAGCAGATGTTGGCGGATGAAAGAGCTGTAGGTAATAAAAGGACATATACAGAAAAAGACATTGTTTTTTCAGGAGGCACTATTACTCAAATGTACAAACATTATTCATACCAGCTAGTTATATCGTTCTCTTCGCGGAGCAGTTAAAATTGTCTGATAGCCCACACTTGGTTAAAAAGTCTGAAGCACGCAGGCTATCAAGTATCTAACAGACAATTCCATGTTTGCACCCATTATTTGGAGGGAAAGAAAAACCCAAACGATCAGACAAATAAAATCAAGAAATACTTTTAAAAAAAAAAAGCCCTTTTCCACTTCTACAGGATTCGTAAATGGCCTTGTGTGGCTAGGAAACTGCTGCTACTCCAGCTCATGGAGTAGCGGGTGCGCAGCGCAGTAGCTGGCGGGATCCTCAGGCCTTTTACATTGTCGGGGTATGGAATAAGCCATCCTGATTTACACCAGCTGAGGTGCTGGAAAGCAAATCTTTTTCTCCCCAAAACGCAAAAGATATCCTGGTGTAATTTTCTGTGCCTTTGCAGGGCACCTTTAGGGCTGGCGTACCTGGCTGTGTCTCCCGAAGAAGTTCATGTGGCAGCTGCCTCCTCCATTAAATCTCCAGAGGACCCCAAAGTTACTCTAGCACTTGCTTCTGATTTCCTCCCCTGGCTTGCCGTTAAGCAGGGACAGTCTGCTGCTGGAGGAGCTGCTGCCGGAGCTGCCGAGAGCTCACGCGGGAAAATCCTTCCCTTCCCCAGCAAGGATTTCCTTCTGTCTCCATCCCCTCTGAAAGGAAGACATTTCAGACCTGGTAAATGCCTCCTTTACCCTAGATGGGAAATCAAAGCAAAGCAGAGCGGGGCTTTTATTATTATTATTATTATTATTATTATTATTATTATTATTATTATTATTATTATTATTCAGCCTGATTCTAACATGGAAAATTCTCAAAATTTCTACCCCTTAAACTTGAGCAATCAGCTGATGATTGCTACTGTGCTTGCAAATTACTTCCATTAATAAGACAACGATCCCATTTTTATTCTCTTGAGCTGTATTTGAGATTCATCCGGACTGTGAAAGGTAAGAAATATCCACTGAGACCTGTGTTGTGAGGAAATAAAACGAATAAAATGATAGAGGAAAAACGAGGTATCACATCAGAGACTGGAGGGTATTTTTTTTTCATTTCCATAAAAAAGGGATAATTTGGTGGCCATTTGAGGAGTTATAGTAGATCTTTATATATGAACCCTGATAATAGAAAGAGCATAATTTGAGATAAAACTCACCTACATATAAGAAGAAAAATAACTGCATGAAGTAGTTATAACTTACAGACAAATGGATGGTTATAATGCAACCAGTACAAATAGAGGAAGTACACATTTATTGAAAATGCAAAGTTGCAAAACATATAAATCTTTTCTCAAGTACATTCTACTTTATATATTAATAGCATAGTGCATATGTTCAGTATACTCTTTTTGCGTTGTAAGTGAAGCATGCATCTGGCAAATAGCAAACAGAATAATGAGCCAAAAGGTAATATTCGCAAACCTTTTGTCATGCATGGCACCACTCAACTCTGAGTATACCACAAATAATCCAGAGAGTGCCAGTAAAGAGGTTTTCTGGGGAAGGGAGAGGGAATCTGTCTTTGCAGTTTCATATCAACTCTATACTGCCAAAAATATGTAAAGCAAATTCAGTGCAAATGAAAATCAGCTCCTCTGTACTATAGTGCATCTTAAATGTTGGCAACAGGCCTCAAAACACACTCCTTTAAGTAGACACGATCTATTTTTAACAAGTGTTGCCCTCCCTGCCCCCACCCTGATTTAGGGCTACTAATCAAACTGTATATTCTTGACACCCTTGAACTAATTTTTTTGATTACAGATCTCGAAAGGCTTGTATTGCAGAGTTTGCCATCCTTAGCCACTCTGAGTAGTAGTACTCTATACTCTGAGTGGACCAACCCAGTCAGTACACAATCATAAGGTGATCTATTCATTATAAGAGTTTCAGCAGCTAGCCCGAGGTGAGCAGCATTACAAATATCCCACTTTAGCATTTTTCCACACTTTTTCCAGTTCACTGAAACTTTCCTCTTTTTATATATATGTATATATATAAGAACAAAGACAATCCAGAAAGTGGGTTCTGCTTAACTATATGTTTCACAGATGCCTTACCTTCCCTAAATCAGGACTTAATATTTTAAGGCTACATATGCTGAAAATATCTTGAGATGATATACAAAGAATGCATGAAGCAGAGAATATGAATAAAGAAATATGAATGGTTTGTGAATATAAACGTGTGAGAGGCAATGAATGGTTTTGATTCAGCATGGTCAACCGAGCACAAAGTCTGATTCAGTATGAATGAATGTGAGTGAAGCAGTGTAAATGGAAGTCAATAGGACTATCAACAAAAGATTAGGAATGTGCAAGGCAGAAAGTGACAGGGCATTTATAAGCATGTCAGATTACAGATTATGATGAGAAAGGAATTTTAAATTTTCTCATACAAAAAGCAAACACATTCTACTTCTTCAGAATATAAAACTCCATTTTATGAGCAAAGTTCTTTTACTCTGAATCATAAGTGCACAGAAAAAAAATGAGGAATGTATGCAGGTATATACCCCTCTGTCCAGCATACACTTATTTCAAACACAGCATGTGAACATTAGGTGTTTCTGTAAAACATAATTTGATGTGAACAATGATTGTGTATGAACAGCACTGTCTATGTAATGAAAAGTAAATTGCATGGATAAAAATTTTCTAAAAAAGCAGCAAAAGTAGAAGGGTAAATAGCCACGTTTGGAAAAATGCAACTGTAGCTCAATTTTTAGTGTTTAAACATTTAATAGTAGTTTCTGACATTGAGTAAAATTTTCAGAATTCCTGGTCCTCGTGAGTGTCGTGGTCCCTGGGAAAGGGCTCCTGTATTAAGTCTATTTTAGACACTGGAAGTACTTAGAGAAGTCTTTGACAAAGAAATCTACAACTATGAAGCTTGCTTATCTCAGAGGCTTGCTCGTCTTCCTCACTTGGAAGCAGCATGCATATCGTGAAGTTTGGGGTAGCGTGTGTGTCTCATATATGGAGTGTGGATAGCGTGTGTATTATATATATGGAGTGGTGCACTGGCCTTTGAGGAGAAAAGATAATTCTTAAACAAACATGTCCTCAGTGTTCGAGAAGATACTTATGGTTTTCCACATGTAATCCTATTCAGATAAATGGCATTCATTATGCTTCTGGAGATTAATTGAACAGATTGTTTTTTTAACTCCTGGGCTCTTGTGGATAACTAATAGGTGTGACTCACTACCAGAAAAGGTACTTTATTGCCAGTGGCACCAGGGTATCCAATTTCTTCAGTACAAATGATATCCCTAGCAAATCTGGCGTCTTGCAATGCCATACACACATTATGACACCTTATTTAATTTTATCTGATGACATGATTGGGAGTCTCTCTAAAGAGGAAAAAGGCTGTATAGAAATCCACACAGATACATATTTAATCTTATACATACATATATATGTGTGTGTTTATCACATGAGATATGCATATAGTTACCATAACTGGTTTTAGCAGTCAACAGTTAGAAGATATGCTGCACTTCTAAGTATTTTGTTGGCTGTGGTAGGATATATTTTCCATCCCTATAAAATATACAGTAACAGCCAGTTTCCATTTCTCTCTTCTGAGTTGCTAGTACAAGAAATTTTGGACAGAAATTTATTTTCTCTCTATATATCTCTATCTCTATTTTATCTCTATCCATCTCTATTACCCCCTCTATTTGAAGTAGAAATAGGATGTAAGGGAAACATGATGTATTTTAATAACATGCTGGTTAATATAATTTACAGGAATTTCCACCTATATTTGGAAAGCATGAGTAAAATTATATTTTCTTTTTTCTCTCAAAAAGGATTATTAGTACATCTACCTTCCTAAGCAACGTTTTTTCTGAAGAACAGCCCATCTTATTCACAAAGACAGAAAAATCCGGAAAAATAAATTAAGATTTAGATTTTTAACTTGTGATCAATTTGGGAAACTAGATGCCAGCTGAATTTCTATTTGATATTCACATTACATTCAAGGTGCAAAGAAATGGAAGCCACAACAGCGATAACACAGAGCTAATGTATATGTCAGCTCTAATATTACACCTGTACTGCTGGAATTCTTGGTTCAATAAAATCTCTTTATGTTTAACCATGATATGAGCCTTAATACCACAGCTACCTTTTCACAAAATATCTGAAGACTGGTGCATCATTTGTCTAAATCACCTAGATGGGCACTGTACTATAGATTCAGATTAAGTCTTCTGAGGCGAGAGTGGGTGGCTCTGGAGTTGTCATTCTCTGCTACAAGCAATCTGCATTATTTGTGCCCGAGCTCCCCGAACTGGCATGAAGACCTACTAGAAACAGAAGACGAGTTTCCCCTCTGAGTGTGATCTGTATTCCACCTCTGTGACCTTTGAAGCTTATAAATAGTTATACTTCTAATACTAAAGAAGAAGTAAAAGCTAGTGGAATAGTATCTGTGCCCTATGAATATGTGAAAGTGCACAGCTATAGTCATTTAAAATTTTCATTTTATCCCTTCTATAAATGCAGAAAGGCTCCTTTCTCAAGCCTTTCTTTTGTGAAATGTATATCCTCACCCAAAGAGCAGAAAGGGCAACACAAATTTTTCACAGCATATATTTTTGCTGTTTGGGAGGGAAATGGATGGAGGTGGACCAACGGTTTATTACTTTATGTAACTATACAGAAATAGATACTCTGAAGTGAAATTTTTCATTTGTTTTTGCATGTTAAGCTTGCAAATGAGCTTGATATTATCGCATTGAAAACTGTTCAGCTGCTGAAAAGAAGCGCTGTGTTTCCTAGTTCTGTGATTTCTATGGCTATTCCCTTTTCCCACTAAGGCCTTTAGAGGCCATCACAATTTCTTTTATCTTTTAAAGTGTATTCTCTGATGTACTGAAAAGGAAAGCAATGTTCCTGATAATTTTCTTCAGGGTGCTCTTCTGCTCAGATTTTTCTCAGCATTACTCACCGTAAGCCTCCTTTGTCAGAGAGGCCCCTTCCTGTCCTATTTCATCTGTAGACTTCCAGGGGTAAGTGCTTTTTTTAAAGTAGTCATTACCGAAGTGTTTTAACGATTCTTTTATTAAATATATTTGATGATTTTTAATAGGTTTTCATATTCACTAGGTAAGAGATTTCAACTAATGTTATACTAAAATAAAAAAACAGAATTAATGTGAATCCCATTTTTTTTCAGAATTATGGGAATGCTCAGTATACTTTGCTATTAAGATTACCAGACAATGCATTTTATTAGTACCTATGTGTATACAAGGGTTTCTCATACAACATAAGGCACTGGAAATAATAGATTCCTGAACAAAGCAAGTAAGCTAAGTAGTAGGTGTCACTCACAATGGCATTGTTTACCCTCGATAAATGATTTTGTTTCAAAAATTCTTGTCTTACTGTGGTTCATTTAGAAAATTTGAGGAAGGTCTTCAGCTGCAAAATACAAGACAAATCCTCTTACATTGCAAATAGGCCTCTGTATTTCCAGGCCCAGGTATTTTTACTGCTTAGATATTCTAATTTTTATTGCTTAGATAGTCTAATTAAACAGGGCAAAAGTAAAACTCTGGTATGTGCTGTGGCTCTGAAACAAACAGACCCCCCAACCTGGACACATATGTTGGCTCAGATACTTAGTTTTTGCTTTCAAGGGTGAAGAGGCGAACTAAGAATACCTTCCAGATTAGTGTCAGATAGACTGAGGATATCTGCAGTGGATGGTCATGGCATGGTGGATAGTCAATAAAATATTTTGAACTAGACGCTTCTTTCTGTCAAACATAGAGATTGTCCTGATGCCCAGATTACAAATAGTAATTTTTAACCACCTGCTAACAACTTTGATACAATTAAGTGTTCTTTAAAGGAAAATATTTTGGTATTTGATTTGAGGGAATATTTTGATTTTTTTTCCTGTAAAAAATACCAAAAATACAATCTCACAAGCAGCCCATTTGATTTCTGAACTCATCTTTTCAGTCAAATTTACACAGAGCCATTTTTTATTGGAGGTTTTTTGCTGGTTTCAAGCTGTAAAATAAGGTATAATCTGTATGTGCATATGCGTGTGTCTGTGCATCTGTGTGTAAATCAGAAATTACCAATAATAATGTGCTTGCTTTTCTTTTCCTAAGTTATGTAGGCATGCTGTAATTTATGTCCTTACCTTTTGACACTGTAATCCTTTCATAGCAATGTCAGAAGGAGTTTAATTCTTCTTCTCCTCTGTATTTTTGATTAAATTGCTATAATCAGTGCAAATACTTCCTCATTTACATGCATTTCCCTCTGTGCAAGCATACACGTACAGATCTAGAGAAAATAGTTTCTCCAAATGCATTTCGAATCACCAGAGTGAAATATCTAATAGCAAATGACACAAGTGAACCAAAAGAAAAAAAATTCCAAAATCCAGAATCTTACCTTGTCAACACAGACATAAAGCAGAATGGAAAGCATTGCACAGCATCATTTTGTATCTTCCGGAACAAAATAAGTGAGGGATTTCTGGCAGTGTGAATGGTTTCTCAGTTTTATTTTATTAATATTGGTTTCCTGATGGTGTTCAGCAAGGAAATAGCTAAGCACATTAGCAGCTTTAATGTTTCTTATCATTTCAGTTCACCTCTGAGGTAAAAAATTATGTTAACTCTGTGGGTGGGGAATTTCCTCAATTTAAAAAGCATCTATTGTATGCGAATTTAATTAGACTACATGCTAATATACAACATCCTAGTTTAAAATGGGCATATTTTCATTGATATTCTCATTACAATGCAGGGTTTCTCTCTGTTGCTTTCAGTATAGTGTCTACTTTTGCAAAGATTTTATAACAGCCAGTTTATCTTTGAATTAGGAAGGTGCAACTCTTATTGGTACCATGGCTCAGTTTGGCCCCCAAGTTTATTTATATCAGAAAAAGGTTTTGCTCTGATATTTACGGGTCTGAAAGTGGCTGCTTATTTTACATAATAATTCTTCCAGCTGTTGACTCACACACCATGAGTTTTTACTGCTTTACCCTACTTTTTAACCTACATAGTACCTGAAGTACTCCTTATGTAAATAAATATATGCATGAATTAAGTGGCTAGTTTTCCAATTCATTTTCCGGATGGACAACTCTTGATGTGAGCTAGTATATGCACAAGCAAATTCTGGCTAAGAGGGGATCTGAAAATCTGTCCTGGTAGTAGTCTCCATGTTCTTCTACCACCAATTATCATTTTTGTGTATCTGTTTGCAAAAGATGGGTGATGTTGCTGGCTTCTTCATGTCTTAGCACCACAAAAATTGTCTTCTGGTTTTTTTGGAATTTGTAATTAGGGGTGCCAACTCTCTGTATGAATGTGAAATAACAACTCTTAACCTATTACTACCGGACATCAGAATTCAGCGAGGTCATAGTATTAATTTTTGGTAAGCTTATCCATCTCTTTGCAGGTAGCAGGCTGGCTCTGAACTGACTGTACAGTCTTTATAAATGTTTTAATTTTTATACTTATTCAAGTAGCAAATTTCAAGCCTACTGGGCTTATGACTTCTCTGCTCTTCAGAAATGCCCACTCTGTTATTTAAGAACAGTAGTAGAGTGTATCTTCTGTCACACTGAGACATAAAAAATATTTCAGACAGTGCCTGATCCAAACCCCATGGAAATTAATGAGCCTTTCAAATTCTGAATGTTGGATCATCCCATTTGAAAACAGCTCTAGCTGTTAGACTCGCAAATATGGAAAGAACAATCAGATTTATTGCTAGTTTCAGACTTAGCACTCATTTCATTCTTATATATTTGCATTGAAAAAGGCTAAAAAGAGGAGGTAAGTACTTCTTATATACAAACGAGTTCATATATAGCTGTTTGCATATAAACTTATGTTCATATGCTAATACATCCATACTTACATGAATAGAAGTTCTTATCTAAACACTTATCCTAACAAAAGGCAGTGTCCGCAATGTACATGGAAAAGCAAAAGAAGTCTGGTACAAACATGGCTGAGTCAAATTGCTGGATTTAGCAATCATGTTTGTGAATACTTATTCCACTTATTGGCCAGTAGTAACCAAAAGTGAAATAAATCTTTTCCAAGTAAAAATGCCTTTCAATATAGCTGTAGAAAAATCCTCTTCTAGATTGCCATATAACACTGAAGTAGAAATGAGAAAAAATAAATCACAATAGTTTCTGTCTTAAATTTTGGGCAGGCTCCTTTTATGTTTATTTTGAATAAAAGAGCAAGTATCAACTACTGAATTACACATAGAAATCCTATCCCTTAATTTTTCTTGTGAAAAGTCATGTCTTTCAGAACCATACAGGTATGCATTACATCTCAAACTATTATTACTGCGACAGAGAAAAATGGCACTATTTTCTTGAAAAGACATTACTCGCTTGGACCTGGGTCTTAACTGTGGAACTTGGTCCTGCTTTAAGGGATTCAAGAAAATGGCATTATTTCAGGGGACCCATTCATACAATTGGAATACATATAAGAAGTAGTCCTTAAATTCAGAGGCTTTAGCTGTGGTTCACTTTCATTTGAGGCTACACAGCATAGGAAAAAACTTCTTTCTATACTTCTTTTTATACATATTGAAAGACAGTTTTAATATAGTCCCTATTGCACTCTGATAAAAATTTGCTAGAAACACTTCAAATAATTTGACATACAAAATACAGTCAAATTATAAGTTGCAGCTCAAAATATAATTGCAAAAGCTGAAAGATGTCACCTAATTGAAACTGAAACTGATTGACGTGTATTATAAATAAAAAATGATAGATAAACACCAGAAAAAGCAATACATTCATTTTACAAGCGTACCAAATACGTACTATAACATTACAGTAGGTATCAGCAGGTGGCACTGTTACAAATAGTCTTTCAATTGATTATCTGAGCAACTGACAGCAGTTGGATGACACGGGTTGTGCAGAAGGAAGGAGAAATATAGGGACAGGGTGTGAAGTTGTGTTTTAGTGTTACTCCTTCTTGTTCTGATGTCTTGCTCTGATGTGAACGCAGCCTCAGAGGGCTTGGGCTTAGTGCGGCAGGAGAGCAGAAATCAGTGACGCTCTGAGTCTAGATACATGCAAATATCTATAGGCACAAACTCTGCCAGAAAAGGTACCCTGCTGATTCCTGATGTAAATGGTACTACTACAGACTAGAAAACTGACTGTGAGCAAAATTGTATTGCAGTACACTCAGTTTGGGGGTACCACAACCTGTGCAGACAGCCAGTTCTTAGTAGCTATTAACTTATGTCCACAGGATTACGTCATCAACGTTGTTATAGGAGGAACTGCAAACAGTGGTACAATTTAACAAACTATTGAGTGCCATACATTGGGCTGATAGGACAAAATGATGAATTCACTGTTTTACCTTGGCAGTGATGCTTTGGACCAGGCTTCTTGCAGCTTTGCAGCAAGTAAGCCATATCTTAGATATGGGCCTCAATTCTTTCACTCTAGTCCATGAAGACTATGTTCCTCAGATGATCTTCTAATAATGACATCTATGGCATTTGCAGCTGTTTCAGTTAGGGAAGAAATGAATTCATTTACGCTTTTCATAAATTTATAACTAAAAATTAGTAAGTAGAGACAGAGTGCATAAATTGTCCTGAGACCACCAGCAAGTGATTCATAGACCAGACTCTGGGAAATGCTCTCATAGGTACATTAAAATTTGAAAAGCTATTGATCTTAAATTAATTAATCACACTGTCCTACAAAACCTAGCCTGGCTTTTAGTGGTGTAGAGCACTGTAACTACATCCAAAAATCCCTAGATCCACTAGTAATGTATTCATTTGGTGGCGGGGGGGGGGGGGGGGGGGGGCTCTCCCTATCATTTGCTGGTCTTTTTTTTTCTTTTTTTACTTTGTTTCTTTGTGCTTTTGAAGTGATGCTATGAGAGGAGGCAAGTGTGTGTTTGTACATGTGTCTGTGCTGTCTTTCCAGCCCCGACTCTTGTGTCAGCTTTTCCTTAAAAGACATGTCACAGTACTGGAATATGGGGAGAAAATCAGCAAGAAATTCAACACAATTTTGCAGACATTTCACACAAACGTGCTTACCTCTGTTTATAGCTGTTGCCTGCTTATGGCAATCCTGTTAATAGCAACCCAAGGAAACTCCAGGGCTGTGTGATGTAGCTAGATGTAGATTTGCTCTACCAAATCATTCCTATCTCAAGTAAGTTAATTTCCAGGAGGTGCTTATGTCTACTTTAAGCATTAGAGACATGGTTATCCTTTGAGGTGTAGCCTGTAGGTCAAGGAGGATTAGCTTTTTGCGCTGATACTGTCTCTCTTGATGTGCTTAGGCATAATCCCCAGCGAGGGCGCTGTGTGTCTCTCCTGAGTGTGATAGCAGCTCAGAGGTTGCCTGGCTGGGGTCTCTGTCAGAGCCATTGTGATTTTTTTATTATCCTAAAATAGGGTTTTAGTTCAGACTTTGCATTAGTGTTACCAGTGTCCATGTTCCTGTGAAAGAGAAGGAAATACAGTTCAAACGGCAGCACACCGGCTGGTCAGAGCGCTGCTCTGCTTTGTTTTCTCCAGCGACTGTGTGAAGGCAAACAAAAACACAGCAGAAAAGCCAGAAAGAGATGTAGCAGAAGAGAAGAGAGCATGGGCAGCTACACGTCCCCTGCCCTTCCGCACGCCTGTGTTTGACGGGTCGGCCGAGGACTGGAAGGAGAAGCACTAAGTCCTCAGGGGCGTATAAACAGGACAGGACTTGAAAAGAGCCATTTTGCTGAACACGCTGGGTCAGGAAGGTCTGGGCTGTGGATCACTTGATCACAGCAACAAGCTGAAAACACTCCTGCTTCGGAGGATGTCTGAACAATGCCTTAGAAATACTGTGATCCATGAAAAACAAAAAACCACAAATGCTGCATTTGAACAGTATCAGTTCTGGTCCCACCAGTACTGAGAAGAAGAGCAGGGAGACAAGCACGTAATGGAGCTGAGGGAAAAGGCACGAAACTGTGAGTGGGAAATTGCTGAGAATGACATGCTCACAGATAAAACTGTGTTCAGTGTCACTGACAAATCACCTACGTAAAGGTGTCTGAGGAAGGCTGATGTGGGTGTGCAAAAAGAGATAATCTGTAGAGCTGGAGGGCTGCACGCCGATGGAGGTCCTGTCTGCAGCGCAGTTTGCGACTTGCAGAGGCTCCTGCACTGAGAAACGTGCAAAGCCGCGTGGGCAGGACCCAGGAGAAACCCCCACACCTCACACGAGGCACCATGTCTGTGCTGCGGAGGGAGGCACTGTCTCAAGTTTGCCCAGATTTTCTGTCACGAATGCAGCGTGTTTAATCAGTATTCTTCGCCTTCAAAACAACAAACTTACCCAAGGGATAAAGCCACAAATCTCTGGCTGAGCTCAGATGTGACTAATCTCTTCTGGTGGGTGTAGCATCATGAAACAGGAGAAACCCCACAGCACACACAGAACGTACTCCAGGGCTCGTGTTCAAAGGGTTCGAGCTAACCACAGGAGCTGAGGCTCACCTTTGAAAACAGATACTACATCCCAGTCCAGATAAAGAAATTTAATGAAGTACCTGTGCTGTAATGTAGCTCCAGAAAAAACTCTGACTGTGAAGTCACCTGAACAAAGGTGAAGGCTGGAGAAAGGCTGTTCTTTGACCCTCAGCCATGAAAGCATCAAGAAGGCCAGTGTAACTCAAACACAATTAAAATTTTAATGCAAAGTAGACATCCAAATGCACGAAGCATCACAGAATACTGATCACAAACACCAGAAAGTCTTGAAGAGGTTAGTAAAATCCCTTAGGAAGCAGCACATATATGTGTGCATCCATCGATCATCCCTGTCATGCACAGCTGCAAAATTTGCTTTTGCAGTGACAGAACGCCTCAAAGCAACGACTAAGGAAATGAGAATACAGACAAAGCAAATCTATTCAGTGTGGGGGCTTTCAGCAGGACACCAACCAAAAAGAAGAATGGTGGAATTTGGGTGTACCTGAAATCCAGCAGTCTCAAAAGGTCTAAGCTGTGATGGCAAATGGTCAAAGCAAACTGGTCTGGTAAAAATACTCCAGCTAGGAAGGATGGATACTGACAAGTCAGATTAGATGAAGAATGATATTAACTGTGCACTTTCAGTACACTCCAGGGTAGAAACAAATTGTACTGCCTACCTTCTGGAATAAGGTCAGCTGGTGAAGTGTTTCAGCAAAAGAACAAGGACTATTTGGAAACATTTCAGGCATCCAGAAGATAACTGATGGCATAGAAGTAATGGCATCAATTCCAGTGAAGCACTTACCGGTGCTGAAGAAAGTGATAACAAGGGACCATGCAGAAAATACTATGCTCCATCCAGATAGGATCCGGTTCATGATAATGCAAGTCAATGGCTTTGGACATACATATTTTCATTAAGAAAACAAACAAGAGGACAGCAAAGCTTAAACCATAGCATACATGAAAGCTTTGCAGGACAAAACAGAGAACAAAATATTGCATAGGGTCATTCTGGAGTATTTCTGGGTGATTTCTTCTTCCAGATGACATACCTCTGCTTGCTGTCCTGCAGTTGGAAACAGTAAGTGGTCATTGTCATGGGAAATGACCAGACGCTGCAACAAATAATACCAGCTCACTCCACTATCCTGGGTCAAATTCCCACGTCCTAGCAAGCAAGACATGATTAAACGCATGCATCCAAAGATAGTCAAAGACCTTCTCCACTAAAAAAATTTCATATGCTGCATCGAGCAGCTACCCTGCAGTGTAACACAGAAGCTCATGATCAGTGCAAAGCCCAACTTTAAGTGGCAACTTGTCAAACATACTGAAAGAAAAATATCCTTTAATATAGGTGTCACACAAGCTGTTGGTAGGAGCCAACTGGGAAGAAGACAAGAAATGAATTTCAGGCTGAAACAACCAAATTATGTCTATGACACTTTAAATACTTCCTCTGCATTGGGTGGTTTGCATTTATTATTGTATTTTTAAGGAAGTGCCAGGTCTCTCTAACTTCTCCTCTTAGAATTCCTCCATGATATTTTTACCTACTGATTGTATTTTACCTACTGACTGTATTGAAGTTTGACTTCCTGAGACTTGTATGAGAATTTAATACAGAAACAGATGAGTCCAGTGTTAAGGATTAATCAGAGTTTCTGTGATAGTCTGCTCAGGCTGTAGGTCTGATGGGAAGATGTTTTTGAGATGTTGTCTAGTAGCAGAAAAGTGAAAGAAAGGGCATTTGTGATCCATATCATTACAGAGGCACTAAGGGACCTCTTCAAAAGAAGCAGCATGTCTCAGACATTGTAAGCGACACCCTCAAAAGCTTTTGCTTTTCTTCCCAGTTTCTAATGAAGAGATGGAGTATAAACCTTATATTCTTGCTCATTCCACATTCCTGATAAACAGAGTATGAAGCACTTAGAAAGCACAGCAGAAATGCAGCAGCTTCTAACAACTCCCCACATCTTGTCGTTCACCAAAGGAAGTTGCCTGGAGAAATGACAAAAATGTTGTGCGGCAGCTCAGGCAGAAGAAAGACACGAGTCCCAGCTTCTGAGGCAGATGTCACAAACATTTAAACAGCTGTCAGAACCAGTTCAGGCTGTCATCAGCCTTGACCTTAAACCCAGTTTAGTTTTTAAATGTTAGGAAAAAAAAAGTGGGGGAAAAAAAAAAAGAAATCCAACACAGTAAAGTTACACAGCTGCCTGAAATATTAAATGAAAAGACTGAACATCTGTTCACTTGCTTTTCAAACTTTAATGGCTTGGAGAGATATTCTGTTGTCTTAGATCTTTAAGAACATCTGAGACCCATGCAGCTTCCACACCTGTGAAAAATCCCCTCTCAAAACACGCATACACTTCAAAGCTTATTACTCCTGTTCTTTGCCAAACATATGTTGCCAAACACCACAACAAATTATTAATAATATTTAGGTTGTATTTGACTTTTGTGTAGTGATTTTCCTGAGTGAGCACCAAGTAAGTGATGCTTACTTAAGCATCAACAAACTTGCAATGCAAGAAGTCAGAAAGGACTATGCACAAAGAAATAACTGGAGAGTGGTTTAGGAGGAAGTAAGCAAAGCATGAGGTTGATCCTTTTTAGTTTGCATTTGCTTTCGGATTTTTTAGTTACTCCTTCCCTTTTTTTTCAAATTTTTAACTAATTATAGGATTGCCAGAATCACGCACAGTGAGTAATGAACTTGTAAACTTCCTGACATTGGATACTATTGACACAGTTAAGAAATTATGAATGGGTACAGGAGGGAAGTATTAGGCATTCATATGAATAAGAATAGCTTCTGCAGTTAAACTACATGGTTTGTACTTATATCAACCATCAATCGTTGTGTTGCAGGACATAGGATGTAAAATACAGAGTAGAAAAATCTGTAGTATAAACATTGTAATTTCAGAACTAGATGCTTTCAGTGTGCTTCTGGGACTGACTGTGCAGTGCAAAGTTGTACTTTGCATATTTTTGCAATACCAGATTTTAAGAGGAGGCAGAAAGTGAACAGAAAAAACTGGTCAGCAAGATTTCTGTTTACATTTCTGTTTTCATTTCTAATGGGTTTCCACTGGAGGCATTTATTATTGCTCTGCAGGGTATCTTTTGGTCACCACAGCTTACAGGCTCAACTGTGTGAAATTTCAGCATGCAATATAAAATTACACACTTTAACTCACTCCATTTTCCATATTTGGAATGTTAGTTTCCATGTAAATAAGATCTAAATTTAGGCGATGTATCTTTCCCTATGTAACTTCAAAAACAGAAAGGAGAAGGCCCTAGAGATATGCCAACTATAAGTGAAGCTGTGTAGCTTCCTTGTCTTTCATGCATTGCATGTATTTTTAATGTTCTATAAGTTTATGATTCAACTGAAAAAATGTATACCGGCAGAGATAGATAGGCAGAATTAATAATAATGACAATGATAGCATCATTAATAATGCACATCCCATGTAAGTCTCTTCAAATTCTATGAAAGATAAAATGCAATTTCTAAAAAAAACCCCTAAAATTATTAATAAATCTTCATTAAAAATTAAAACAATGGAATTTAAGCTAAAGAGTGCAGGAGGGAAAAGGTATGACACTGGGCAAAAAGTAATTAATCAGATGGGGGGGAGTTATTTTCAAAATAAACACAGACTGCGAAGACAGTTTGTGGTTTGGGGACATAGGCAATTTAAGATAAAAGAAATGATATGACTAAAACTTGTGGAAGAATGTTACACTTCACTAGGAATCTGGTGTTTTTCACTGACTGAAGCAAAGTAATTCTTGGGTATTTCTATAAAGGAAATATCATCATCAGGTGCTCTTATTTATGAAATTAAAACTACATAGTGAATGGAAGGCTAATTCCGCTACCTTACATTATTTTTGAATTGCAGTACTCCTCATGCGCTCGTACAGTCATATCTACTCTTCCCATTACAGAGTACTCACACAGAATGAAAAATTGTAAAGAGTTATAATTTCCTACATGAAACTAATTTACAAACAAAGATCAGAAAGCCCGGCTTAATAATAAAGTGCTAGATAAACCGTGTGAAAATAATCCAGCAAAGATGTAAACTGAATTAGGAAGAGATACATTTTGGAAGTAATCCACTGTTGTCTGAAAGCTCAAGCTTAGGGGCAGTAAACTTCCAATATTAGAAATATTTTGCCCTCCTACAGGTATACAGCTATGAGACTGTGGCTGGCATGCCCTGATTACAAATATAGGCTCTGTAATGGCCATTTATTGAGCTGTGCAGTTTTAGATGCCATTCCACATTTAACAGCTGTGATGGAAGACCTCTATGATATTCATTCCAACACTGACACCCTCAAGTCATATTTCTTCTCTTGTCACAAAGTATTTATTTTTATCAGCAGGTTGTCATTCAAGTGTATTAAAAAAATTGGAGAAATGGACAGTTGTGGCGCCCCTATGTCAACCGTGAAGATAATGTCTCTCAATTTAGTGCCGCTATTTGGTTATTATACATTCATAAATAATCAAATATCAATTCAAAGACTCCAGGCTTCAGAGCTGAGACAGGGGACTGAAAGCATAGGTGGTATTGAATTTTTCACTTACTCTCACAAAACAAGTCATCCTGTTAATAATCTGGCTCTCATCCCAGCCAGACATAACACATTTTGAAGTCGTCTTTCTCCCTGGCTGTGTCAGAATTGGCAGCTATATTCATAACTAAAAAGTTTCCAAGTGGTCAGACAGGTTTGTTTTGAGTTTTTTTTTTCCCACCACTCTAAAGATTTTTGCAATGCTGGTGGATGGAAGAACAGAACAAAAGCAACTGGCTGATCTGCAATTGCAAATTAGCTTGGTATTGCATGAGTATGAACATATAAGGAAATAAGTTGAAAAGAGGGGGACGGTCTTAATGCTGTAGGAGATCTGTAAGTATGAATCAGTGATTCCTAAAATAATAAAGCTAAATCCATTTGAAATTTGTTCCTTGTCTGATTTGTCTAAATAATTTGAAGCAGGAAACAGTTAGAAGCTGCTAGCTGTTGATAAGACAGGGAAAAAAAACCCCACTCTTGTCGTTCCACATTATATTAAGAGAAGTAAAAATAAAAATATGAAGGGCAAGTAAGGTCCACCTCTTTTCAAGGCTAAAGCCATGGTGTGTTGCAGCACTGACTCAGCACCTCAGCACCCACATAACAAGTTATTCACAGAGACATACTCAGATGTCATCCGATTTATACTTCATCACACTTGTCAAACAAAAATTCTTAATTTTAAAATGATTATTTCCTTTCTAATGGGAACCAGCGAGGGCAGAAATTCAGGACAGAAGAGTCCTGGGATGATCATGAAGCCAAAGTTGTTTCTAATATGCTGCTGATTCTGTAATACATATTTCTAACATCATACACAGACACGGCTCCGTCACACACCTATAATTGTTATATTTATGCTGCACATTTACCTGTGTCCTCGTGCTGCAGCCATTGGGGGCCATGGGGGCGGATTTTCCTTAGCTCTGCCTTCGGCCCGGGGCTCCCATGCCTCACCTCCACATGCACATACGTTCATCGCATCATGTATCAGCCTCTGCCAGCTAGTCAAGCCTGCCTAAAAGCAAAATTACTGATGTGAATCAGAACCCCACTTTTCATACTACAGTGAATTAGCTTTCAAACCCACAGCCATTTCATCGTGCTTTATCCAGTCTATTTACATTGAAGCCCAAATTTTGCCTTAACGATATCATGCATATGCTTAGAAGGCTGAAGAGAAAGGCTTTATCCGAAGAGGAATACACTTTCTATATGTAATAAATGCACCATAAATATTGAAAATCAGTAGGTACCTCCCAAAGTGTGGTGTATGGATTTATGATGCACTGTAACTCCTGTCCCATTCTATGAAGAATACATAATTTTATCTCCTTCAGTAGATTTTCTACATAACGTGGCTTTGCTTGGCAGTTTGATTATATGAGTCCTTTTCGTTTCTTGGAAGTGGCAATCTATTCGCTTTTAAGCTTTAATTTTTCTTCATAAAATGTACGGCAATATATGCTGGATAGCTGGGGGATGCTTGATGTGGCAGATCACGTAGTCTCATTAAGATCAGACATAGTTACTGAAAACTCTGAGTGTATAAAACATGTATAGTATAGTCCCGTGCTTACATAAAGACTCAGGTGTTGAAAGAGTTTTTGGACTGTGATTTCTGTGGCAAAACCAGCAGTTTTTAAGCCTTCTAATGAATCGCTGTCTCGTCCTGAGCGCCGAGGTTTGAAAATGCCATAATAACGCCGCGTAGGGGGTCCGTGAGTCTCTGCTTCTGTGGTGCCTGAGCCTTGCCCGCAGCTCACCTCTGGGTCTGCAAACCAGGCCCTGCTCTGCCTTTTTTCACACCAAAGCCTCTAATCAAGGGTGAGGGAGCAGACATGCACAGCAGCCCATGGTGGCCACCAATGGCCTTCACAAGGCCACCGAAAGGAGACCGAAAGACATGTCTCCTTCCCCTGGGCCAGGGGCTGCTTTGGGTGGAAGAACCCACCTCCCCCCATTGACACTCTCCCAAACCATAGGAAAAAAAGTTAAAGAGGGGGAATAGGAGAGTGGTAAAATAGTCTTTCCCCTTGGATATCTTCTGTGGCTTCCAGCCTGCCATGCAAAATTTTGAAAATACTATCCCAGGACATTTACCTTTTACCAGGCACTGTTTAGGAGATATAAGTATCCAATTCACAGGGAACTGGTGCTATAATGATGAAAGCCACAGTGCTTCTTTTTTTTTTTTTTTTGACTACTTGCCTTCAAAGTAGCAACGTGCAAGAACCTGCTAATTAACAAATTTCTGTCAGCCTCCCTTTAAAATTCCCCCTGGATAGCTTCTTCTTTGACATCTTCCAAATATGCTCTGCCTACAGTTTTCTCCCCATAGAAAATCCTGAAGCATCCCATAATATTCTGACATACACCAAGACTCTAGTATTTGTTTAGCACACCTCCCTAACTATGCAGTACAACAGACATTTATACTGCTGTAAAATTAAGTTAATGTGTTTAGTGAATCTGTTTTTGCAGAAGGTGCTGCTTCTATCATTGTAGGTGAAGCATGGCTTCTATGCGTTTGACATTTCAGAGTGTTTTTTCATAGGTCCTAAAAGGTCTTTTTGTCATATCATTACCTAAAACTTGTTCCCTTAGGAGACCTGAAAATGAGCAGCTTCTCTGTTCATATGTATCAATTTGCTTGCATAGAATATTGATCCTCATGGGGCTTTTCTTGCTCTGCAGCCCACTAGAAGGGCTCATGTTTCTGTAGCTTTTCTATATATATGTGAATATGATCTTTTCCTGCCTTGTAAAGGTGATGAGGAGGATTGCAAATTACTTTATTTCAATTTGCTTTGAAATGTAAACTTTTGTGAATGCATTTGTATTTCTTTCCCAATGTATCATAATGCTATAAGAGTTTCACAGATACCATTCATATTTTACTTGTGTCTTTCTGGAAATGTCAGGGGCAAGTAATATCATGCATTGCAGTCTGAGCATGTATTTACACGTGCAATTTTATATTCAGGTGCGAATAAACTGGTATGCATCACTTCTTCGAGAAACAAGCTTTGATCATTATTGTTGCTAACAATATTAATACTAATGCTTGATATTCTTAACAAAGCAAATCATAGGCATTTTGCAATTCAAATACAATTAGAAAGTAACATCAAATAAACATTTGATTTTGATTTAAAATGTAAGAGAGATTCAGCTCTCTAAATATGCACCAAATTAAGAATATCAGAAAATAAATTCCTAGGACTTTGTTGTCCTCCTGTGTGAGGCAACTTAAAAGGGAGCAGGGCTTTCTACAGACTGCAGGAAACTGAACCTCCTTCTGACCTGCAAAATGAGGCTGGAGTCAAGTCATTAACCCCATGCATCTTGGTGCACCTTAGCGCTTGCATTGCTACCTGATTACCTTCATAACGCCCAGAAGTTTGTTTCCACTGCTGCTTCTGAATCAAAATACAGTTTAATGGGTCCACCAGCTCCACCTCAAAGAAAATGGGTGTGAGATTTCACTAACAGTAAGGGCTTTTTCTGATGACAGAGGATATTCAGGTGTGACTGAAGATCACAGAACATCTTCTTCAAAAATCTCAGCGCTGCTGTAAGAGAGAGCATGATCCCAGCCTGAAGGTCATGATCCAGCTAGAGCATGAAAAGCTCTTAGAAAGGACAACAAGCTAACATTTATTCGCAAATTTATGCAGAAACTCACTGCAAGGCAATCACCGAAACACGTAACACCATTGTTTTCTGAGTATCACTACAATTTGAAATCTCATATTGGTTTGCCAATGTTACAAATATTTTTCCTGCTTCCTTAATACACATGTACATGCAGAAATCCACTTTTCTTGAGCTAATTATTTGACCCTGCTTTTCCAGAGGGTCAGCCTGAAGTCTCTGCACTTGGGACATCTATTTTCTTTTTTAAAATCAACACTGCTCTTTCAAAGTAAAATGAAGGCTTCAGAATGTAATATATTTCAGATGAAAAATTTACAGCTGACTGTACAGCTTCATCTTAGTTGATAAATTACACATTATGACACACTGTAACCCCTCCTGGTAGCACTCCACGTATTGTATATTAGTTTTGCATATCATCTTCTCTGGGGAAGAATGCTTTTTCGCTTGTGAGCTTAGTCACTGCCTCCAGCAGAAGTAATACAACATTAGAAGAATACTGGAAAAGGAAAAATCTAAAGAAATCATTGTATGCCAGAAGGAATGAACACAATAAACTTATCCGTGAGCCCAAATTTGCCCAGCAGCCTCATACAAACCTTTTCACTAATTCTGTGCTCAGGGCATGTGTTGAACCCGTGGTGCGGTATTGGCAAGCAGGAGGGACAATGCTACTTCTGGGAGCCGCCGAGCTCCCTGGCGCTCTGCAAACCCCACTCCCAGCTTCCTGGCCACCCGAGACAGGCTAAACCCATTACAGAACACGTCTAGTTATGAGGAGGCCATTTTAGTTAAAAGAAAAGACATTAAACGCATTAAAACTTATCATAGGTCTCAGGCCACATGTTTCTGGGATCTCCATGTCCAAATATTGGCACCACTTTGTTAGTGTCATTCTGATCTCGTGTTTTCAATTTCCCCTTCCACCTGGCACGGGTTCCCTTATGTTTAGTTTATGCAATCTGGGTGCTTGTTCAGGAACAGTGCACTCCCCACAGCTAAAGGTAAAATGTTCAAGGAAGTCACATGTGCTTCTCTAACAGAATTTGTCATACTGCATAAAAACATGTAATAATGCAAAGGAAGCTTTGGGACTGTTTAATTCGGTTATCTCATAGCCTTTTCCAGGCAGGACTTACGCTTCCAAACGCAGATAAAATGTGGCTGATGGAAGGGAGAGGACTCCCTTACCTCTGCAGGGGTGCAAGGGACATGCAGAGACTTCTGCAGCACCTCAGAGCTATTCTTCCAAAGTTGTTGCTCTGCCCTAGCTTCCCCACAATTACACATATCTATTCATGTTTCCAGAATGACGTGTTTCCAAGCCACTGCTAGGAGAAAGATGCTACTATTTGGTAAACTACTAGTATTTAGGATTTAATACTATTAATATTTGGCATTTAACCAGCTCCAATGCCTAGAAATGTTAATGACTTTTCAGAATGACATACAGTCCTTAAGATGACCTGCTCTACCCTATTTGTATTTTGAGATCCAGCACTGTTGGGTGGTTCTGCTATTATGTATTCTATTGCTTAAGGAAAGCATACCTCTTTTAGGAGTAGGTTAAAAATACTTTCCACCTCAGTCATATAAAAATATTTCTTATAAAACAATAACATTGATTTTTTTTCTTTCATATATTGTACCTGGACACTAGGTAAACCTATTAGCTGTGAGTGAGCGAAACCCCCTATCTCAACCTCTCAAGCGCTGGCATCTGCTCAGGAAAATCTTCATAGGTTTGGCAGAAGATTCAATAATGTTTTATCTGGGCTGTCTTTACAGCATAAAGCCGATACATTTAGCAAAAATAGTAACCAAAAAGATACAAGCAAAGGGAAGAAAATTATTTCTAAAGACAGACATATGTAAAATACAGCTGGCATGACTTACACCACTATGAATTTTCTCAGGAAAAAAAAAAGAAAAAAATGGTGAGTATCTATGCTTATTGACACTCTTCTGATCCATATCTAATTAGTCTGGTCAAGGAAAATGGTGGATTAATGCTATCCCTTGTTTAATGCTGCAACAACACTAAAATGCAGTTGAAGCTCAGTAAGTCATGGGAGGAGGGGGTACTCCTAGTTGCTCCTCTCAGTAAATACAGTAGTCACAGGCCCAACAGAAGGCTTCTGGCAACAGCAAAAGTGCAGTCTGCAGAATCCTATTTTTGGCAAACTGTTGGCACGCTTCATCAAGAACCCATCACTATCACCAGCAGTACCACACTTTTCATCCCGATTTTTTGTAGTGCTCCTACACTACAACTCAGATTTGGCCACCATTTCTACCTGTTTTTTAAAAAAATGGGGTGCAATAATTGTTAGACAAGAATGAATTTATACTAGGTAACATATTAGACTTTCCTTCTTTCTCTCTCCCCAGGACCAGTATGAATGAACAGCAGCAAATACAAACTTTCCTCTCTGCCACTGGTTTTGTGAACCAAGGGTCATAGTTTGTCTCAAAATATTAAGTCATCAGACATGACATAGGTCATGTGATTTTTTTTCTTTTTTTTTTTTGAAACTAAATAATGACCCTGAGGTTTGTTTGTTTTCTTTACATGAGACAGTCCCTTGATGTACCTTTGATACAACAATATTGGTGTGCAGGTATGTTAATGATAGAAAGCCTTAACAGGATTCATGAAGTCACAGCTCATGGTGATGAAGAAGAGAAGATCTACTTACAAGTCCATCTAAGAATGCCACATTAAAATATTATGGATATTCTCTTTTCATCTTGAGGAGGAGAAATCCAAGATTCCTATGAAAAGACTGGAAAGTATTGCAATAGATCACAGCTTTTGAAACACCCGTTGCTACATGGAACCTACCGCAAATCAGTCAGTCATGTTTCTGCTGCAATAAGGTCGCAAATTGTCATCTTTGGAGATCATAATTGGTGCTACTATGCCACACAGTATGTGCAGGTACACTAAAACATTCTCCACTCTATTTCAACGATTTTGGAAAACATGCTATTTCTTACCACTTTGGAACAATTTTGGAATGTGGAATTTTTTGGAACTAAAAATACTATAAGCCCTCTCCTCCATCAAGAAAACAAAACAAAGTTCTGCAGCTTTTTCTCAAGACTAATTCACCAACCTAATAGCACACTTTCTTCCCACTCTGCCTATTACTTCAAACAACCAAACAGTAGAAAAATGCCTGTTCCTTCCTTTATACAGGGATATTTTTTCCCCGTATAATGAACATGGACTGACACTGAACAATGCTCAGTAAGATTTTTCTTTCAGCATCCCTTTTTGGGGTCTTTTTGCGCACTGCATGCCTGGACAAGGTGGTAAAAACCAGAAAGAGAGAAATTTTTCCTATTACATCATTACATCTCCAGGGGGTTGATACATTTTGAGCCTTGCAGATACAAATAATACCATTTGCTGTTTGAGACAATAGTAAGCCATATTCCCCAGAAATTGATTCTAGCACCAATGAAATTAGCATTCCGGAAAGAAATGGGGGAGAGGCAAATCTGGCATAATTTGGGCAAAACCTGCTGTAGGGATGTTAACTTCAAAAAGTATCTCTGGAGAGCCACAAAATGCACAGAGATAACTCGATTAAGATCACAACAGATAGGAAATGCTGCCTGCCACTTCTGTGTGCTTCAGACCTACTACCAATATATAACCCAAACCATTACTTACTGACAAGATCTTGTCGTACTGTTCCAAAAGTCTTTAGAAGATATATTTTTACAGCACAATCACCACATCTAGGTTAAATCATTGGTGACAATCTATTTCAATTTCTTTTTCACCTTCAGCTGTTTGACCACGGACCACACAGCCATGATTTAGAAATCTATTGGCTACTCCTTAGATCACAAGGACCAGACTAGTCCCCAGCTAGCATAAATAATAGAGACTTCAAAAACAGCCTAATTTTGCTCATTAACACATTAGGCTCTCCCTGCTGTATTTTCTCTTCCATTTTACATAAATAAAAATGTTACAAATACAAAATTCGGACAAATTTTCTTTGCATCATAAAGGAACTTTTCCCCTCATCCAAATTCAGTTTATTCATTGAAAGAGACGCAAAACTGTATTAAAAAATGTCATTTTCCCTCCACCCCAGGCCACCAAATAAAAATAAAGCAGTGTTCTTCTAGCAGTGTTAAATGGTGTTTGATGCTCCAGAGAGCCTTCAACATTCATTACAGAGTCAACCAGAGCTTCATTAAATATCAGTCTAGCATGTGTATATGTGGTACTGAGTGCTGGCCTCAGGAGCTCCCTCAGGCGATGTTCTATACGTTTCTTTCATCTGTCATTTTGCTTTGACTTGAAGCGATTATCACTTTTATCACTGACAATAGAAAACTCATTCCTGTGTGCATTTCATTTTCATTATTCCTCGCCCCGTGAGGATGACTGACACACACAGATTCTTTTTCATCTTTTAAAGTATTGTAATTAATCATTTTGAATTCTCGCCTTGGAGTGTTCTTTTATTAGCATTGTTGAATGAAATCAAATTAAAAATATGTATTTGTACTAAGAAAACTTGTTGGGTTATTCTGGCCTAGTAGCAAAAGGCTAGCTTTCATCTATTTTACACCGGTTTAACTTAGTTGCCATGGATATAGTCTATATTGATTTTCATTAGCATGAGCAGGGTGGGAATATGGGCTAGGGAGTGCCTAATGTTTTGAATCATCAAATACAAAAAGCTGAAACGGCAGCCTTTTTTCTCCATGGGAACATCACTCTGAATGTTAGTGCAGGCAGTTATGAAACAATTTTGAAAATGAGGAAGAAAGATCTCACGCTTGCAGCGCTGGTCAGAAACTGCAGAGACCTGGGTTACTTCTGCTGTCCGGGACTTCACAAGCTATCTTGAACAAATGACAAACCCTATTCTTGTTTTCCACCTGCACAATTAAGATACGAGTGCTCCTCTTCCCTCTTTGCTTCATTTATTTAGGTTCTGAATTCTTTTGTACAGAAACAGTCTCTTATAATTGGCAAGAACTGTGTCTACCACAATCTCACTTAAGCACTGATGTCATATGCATAATAATTGTGTGCCACTGCTATAATAGTTACTGCGTGAACATTAAATTATCTGAGAGAGGCAGCATTGACAGAAACACAGAGAAGACTTACTCCTGCAGGAGCGGTGCTATTCCTACCATCTCCACATATAAGAACAAATTACCATAGTAACAAACACAAGAGCCCGAGCAGTGCTAAAACCTCACTGGAATTTAGGGGTAAAAGCAATTTGAACATAATAATAGCAATATTGTAATACTGTGGGTTTTTTTTCCCTGCAATTTGTGTTTACTTCAGAAAGTTTAAAGCTTATCTGAAAAATTAGAATACAGAAAGATAATATTAGACCAAAGTTTCAGTAGAAATATTTGGTATTCCATTAAAATGTTTTGAAAATTTTTAAGCTTTTGTTTTTTATTTACTATTTTTTTAACCAGTGCCCATGCCAGCTCACACTGGTTTATTCTAGTGCCAAATTTTTAAGAACATGTATAAAACATGAATCATTTGTGTTCTTCTAAGAGAATCTGCAACCCAATGGCAGAGAAGGGACATTTTTAGTATTAAGCCAACCTTCTTCTCTTTGTAATTCCTGAGGTGATGCTGAGACACTAAGGTTGCTAGTACATCACAGCCTTTCCTGCACTTTGGGGGAAGCCTTATGCTTTACACCTTTCCTATAACACTATTACCTTGGCTGTCTCCTATATTTGAAGGATTGCCAAGAACTCCTTGGAACATCAGCTGCAGCCCTCTCCATCAGATGTTGACGTGGGGAGGCATCCCTTGAGGGACCGTCATGGTTTCTCTTAAATGTGCAACAGGGATGAATGATGGGCAGCGCTTCCTGTGGCTCCAACATCATTTCTAGGCAAAGTGCTATTTCAGTGCAACAATTTCAATAGGAAATGAATGCCCTGCTGTGGATAAAAAAATTAAATAAATTCCAAAGAGTTTTCCTTCACACTATTTACATGACCAAAATATATTTTATTGTTATTGCTGACACTTCTGCATCAGAATGTACAGGTTACTATATATAATGGGAAGATAGCATCCTGTCAGCTGTCCCTTTTTGATTTAAAGAACAAAACCTTCATCCTTAAAAAGACCCACTGACAACTATCCAGCCATCACTCTTTAAATACCAAACTGCTTTAATGTCTACAGCCAGATGTCTGAGAATAAACATTGGACCTCTATTAAGACAGATCTGGGACCTTTATTTGAATTTATTCTTGACTATACTCAGAATAAAATTAGTCAAAATTGTTGTATCACCCATTTTACAGTACCACATTATTATAAATTAGCACAGATAACTCAAGGCCATAGCCTAAAATGCGAAGATCACCATTTAGGGCATACTTCATGTCAGCTATTCATGTTCAATAGAGATGCTTGACAAAGAATATTTAAAATTTGAATTCTTAAATTTCTATAACAGCCAGAAGGGCAGTAGAAGTTAGAAGAAATACAGCAATAAAGGTAAAACATTAAAAACTAATTTGTCTTTTAAGAAATTATTTCCTTGAAAGGGATAGAGACTAAGTCTGCAAAACACTGTGCTTCACCAAGTGTTACATTAAATACAATACATTTCAAGTGTGAAAGGATTTTTGGTTTGGCACCCAGGCTCACTTGGACTACCAAGGAATATTGAAAGAATGAGCTAATGAAAGATTTTTCACGGTGTATAGTTTTCAGATAGGTTGATTGGATAACTATTATTCAAGGAAAGTCTCACTTCCGGAGATCTGTGAAGCCAGATGGTGCCCCATGAAGCTGCCTTAGAGCAAAGTATTTCTCTTATAATTTGAGAAATGCCCAATTTTTGTAGTTGCATATGGAATTCTTTTTGCTTTAAGGTTAGCATTTGGCAAACGTATTGCTCGGTGTCTATTCAGTGATCCCCACTGCCAAAATTATTTCTACGAGTCATCAAAACTAGAATCCAATAAGGAAAGTGCCGAAGAACATGTGTCCATTAGTTAAGAAAAGAATCTGTTAAATAAATTGGCCACTAAAATCAGATTATATTTTAAATTTTAGATAACATATCCTGTACAATGGTCCATAGCACATTTCAGTGGCCATAAGCATGTTCTTGAATAAACTGAGTAAACTGGAAGTATTTATTTTAATGTTATTTAATAACAAAATACTTGTAATGTCCACTAAATAAATGAGCGGATAAGCAATGTGCCATTCTATTTGTGATACATACAAACCAGTTCAGGTGTGTACACAGCGAGGGACCCTTTCCCTGGAGCCCTCATGTCATGGGTACTGCCGTGGACATATCTATCTTAGGGAACAGAGACCAGGGAAACTTCTGATGGCTTGTGATTTTGGCCTCGTGCCTTGAAAGCACATCCTGTTGTATTTAAATAGGTCAGCACTGACAGACTTATGTAATTAATGTCGATTAAATGCATGCATGCAGGACTAGGAGGATAGGAAATAACAATAGCTTTGGAAGTATTTTGTATATGACATAAGTAATCAAGAGATACAGAATTTTAAATGTCTTTTGGACAGCCAGATTATGATTCAACCCTGACTGAATTTTACTGAGCTGTTTCAATAGCTAAACACTTTCACTACAAAGTTTTTTTTAATTAAGTGTGACTGATACTGGTAACAGTCATTAACTGAAAATTAACTGTTTTACAAATAAAACATGTTAAATGAATATAAGAAAACCTTCCTAATTTGAAGAACTATGTATAATCAACTTAGTATAGAGCAAGAAAAATAAGCCCCCCTTTCAGCCCAAGCATGAAACCAAATACAGATCAATAAATAGGATAAATGTACTTTGGAACATATTCTAAAAGAAAATCTAGTGAAACACAAGATTAATGCTACTGAGACAGATTTCTTTTAGACAGTTCTACAGTGCAAAAACTCACTCAGTAGACTAATTTCCAGCAGTGCTGGGATTCTTGCAATACAGGAACCTTCAACGTGGGAAGCTCAAAGGGCATTACCCTATCTTCCTGGAAAAAAGGTAATAAATCAAAACAATTTTGTTCTCATGCATGTCTTGTTGCACCAGCACTCAAAGTATGTAATGCTGCAAGTCTACATTGTTTTCTTGTTAACTGTCTCCAAGACTTCGGAGTTCTGCTGTTTTATTTCTCTTCTACCCTTAACTAGCTTAATTTTCTCTGGTGTCTCTGAAGAGAGGTTGCAGCTATTCACCTCTTCCTATTTTGTCCCGGCTGCGTTACTGCTGTGCAGAAGAGATGCCGAGGCTGTGTGCTTTCCCACCGGGGCAGACACCAGCGCAGGCCAGCGGGAAGCTCCCAGGGCCCTTCCACGCTGCTGGCAGGGAGCAGCAGGACCTGGCTCACACTCTTGTGCTACCTCACCTCACTTGTCCTCAATGTCTCCCACAAAGCGGAATTAAGATTTACAAAGACGCGGAGAGAATTCCGAATTAAGATGATCCAGGCATAGTAACATACACTGAAATCAGAACCACGATTAAACATACCTGCTTTAAATCTGTGAAGGGTGCTTGCCTGGCTTACTGGGTGCTTTTAGCTTTGTTAGCTCTGGTTTAAAAAACCTCTGTGTTAAGTCAGTTGTGGCTAACTCTCAGGGACTGATCTGGAGGTGAGCTCATTTCATTTTCAGTCCAAAGAGCAGACCCTTATTGGATTTATTTTCCATTATTTACAACGGAAATGAGCTCATCACTATTCTATTTAACATTTCTTATTAATCAATTCATTTTTCTAGCTTGCAATCAGTTTATTAGTTTCAATAAGTGCTTCATGAATTGTTAATGATAACACAAAACAACAAAATCCAGATTCTGGTTAAAAATGATACCCTTTGAACACTTTGGCCTCCCATCACTATTATACGTGACTGGTGCGAAGCAGAATACACATCACGTTCAGCGCAATTATTTGTGGGGGTCATCTTGGCAACTTGGATTGCAGCTTCAGGATATGAATACATTTAACATATGAGAAAGCATCTATAACCTCTTGAAGGGTACTAATGCTATAATAATCTGGAAATGTTCGGCAAAGCCTGTATTTTCTTCCACTCATCTATTAGAGGTGTTAAAGGGAGCTGTCATATGTTCCTCTGATCTTAGTCAAGGCCTCAAACTGAAAAGAATAAGATGTTTCAACTATAGGCACATCCAAAATGGCATGAAAATATATTTTAAATAGTGCAAGAACAGAAAAATATAGCTATATGACTTTGCATATAATCTATACTGTATTTCAGTAATTATTTAAATTGTAATTTATCATCTTAATTTGGAATTCTCTCCACATCTTTTGATTGCTGAACCATATTTATGTTAATATGTCCAAAATATTTGCAATTTTTTTTTTTAATATTAAATATTTGCAAATATTTCGGACATATTAACATCCTCCAAGGTGCCATTTTCATGCAAACATAAATATGGTTCAGCAATCAAAATGCTTATTTTAGAATGACTTCTGGAGTTGTCCTCTATACAACTGAACAATTGATGATATTGTTGTATTTTTGTGATAAGTTTATGACAATATCCGAACACTTCTGTGGATTTTAATGTACATTTAGAGAAGAAATATGTTTTAAAGAGGATGCTATCTAGACTGAGAGCCATAGTTAGCATAGACATGCAAATATTTTGTGAAATATTTTTCTTCAGCTCTCCCAGCTGAAAAAAAATCCCTTGAATGTTTATCTCAAAACCTCTCATCCAACCTCTACTTCTCCATCTAAAAGAGTATGTTTCCAAGCCATCACACTGGGAACAGCCTCCAAAAATAAACGAATACTTGGACACCATGACTTCAAGAGAAATGGCTAAGAAAATCAGAAAATATTCAAATGACATGTTTTATGTCTCTTTTGTTGTTGCTATTGTTAAACAAAAGCAAAAGTGTACTGTTTTAATAAAGTCTCCTGGAGTCAGCCAAACACATTTACTTCTTGGTTAATAAATCATTGACAAAGGGATGTACTCAAGCAAGATATTAGTTAGTTAAACTGACTAACATCCAGGCAAATAGTAACATGTAGTAACACAATTAATGCGCACATGACAAGACAAAATGACCATAAATTTGTCGTGACAGCTAATAAATCTCACTTCTTATCTCTCACTCAAGCAGGAGGGAGTAGAACTATTTTAAAAATTTTAATTTATAAGCAAGCTATTTGTTGTATGTTCTTTCTTCCACCCTTTTTCATACAATTCTGTAGGCACTGACATTTTTTTTTCAGATGTTAGTTAAGATGACTAGGATAACCAAAAACAGCATGTGACCGATCTGACCAGTTGTGAGAAATGCGTGGTGTCTCCTCAAAGCAACATGCAAAAATATCTTAGTGAAGATACATCACCTCTAATAAGTTCAGGAAAACTCTCTGCAACACTTAACAACAAATAAGTAGATAAGAAAAGAGCAATTTGATTATACCTTACAATGAAACAAACAAACAAACAAAAAAGAGTCAAATCCATAGAGACGGCAGTAGGGTAAGTTAGTAGTTTTTCATTGTTGGCAACTGTTGCTTCTCTATAACCTATTTTTCTTCCCAATTACAAAAGGAGAATGAAATCTAAGTTTCATAATTGACTGTACTGGGGGCAGGGTCTCATTCAAACTCTTCAGACCTGGTAGTTATCATGAAAACTATCAATTTATAGGGCCCAAACCAGCCTTATTTTGAAGACAAACAGAAACAATGAGCTGCAAAGGAAGTACATGTGTTTCCCGGGGTGAGCATTATGTCGTGAATCACTGTAAGGCGCCATCCACCATTGCTAACAATTGAAACACATAGCAAAAACGCAGACTGACTGCTAAAGTCTAAGAATAGGCCTTTAGTTTCTGTATGAGATCTCATCAGTATAAATCACTTGCACCTAGCAGTTATAATTTCATCTTTTTCTAAATAATTGAGGCAGTATGGTGAGACAAAGGAAGCAACAGGAATAAACAGCAAAGGAAGAAATGATTTTTAGGTTCCTAAATTTAGATTACATTTTAGGGTTGACAGGTTGAAATTAGAAATGGTAATAGTAAAGACCACAAGCAAATATTTTATATTATCGAGTAAAGATGAAAGGTCAAGGTTCTTCTTCTTCTGCCTGTCGCTTGGAAAGAAAGGTGCTATGCATTTCCATATGGTAGCCAAAATTAACCTTTACTTTTCCAATTAACAGGATTGCGTAAGAGGTTCAGACTTTCCTCGTGAAAAATGCTGAACTTAATTTCATAGAGGGAAACCATGTTCACTCTTTATCTGAATGAATTTATTTAAGATTTATAATAGTATAACTAAAGAAATTACATCTACTTTTATTAGACCAATTTATCTTACATGTTGCCAGTTGAAAAGAGTATTTCATGTAATAGGTACATTTCATAGTGTGCAGGTACCACATTTCTGGCATTTAAAATGCAGCAAAAACAATCCTTCATGAGGAGGACTTTTTATTACTATTTTCCTTAAAAATAACTTAAAACTCTTTTGCACAAAAAATAGATAGTCTTTACACCATACAGCTTTCTTTTCCTTTTTCCTGGAAGCTTCAGCCTCCTAATTTTGATAGCAAAAAGGACTGCGGCTAAAAAAAAAATGTTTTTCTGAACAGTCTTGTTAAATTTTCTGGTCTTCATTCCTGATTGGTTATGATGACACTCAGACTATGTAGCACACTAGGCTCGCTTGGCTAGCATCAGGGTAGTACATTCTGCTTGAAAAGGCCTTAAAAAGTGTTTTACGAGTTCTATACTTGCTCAGAAAGGTTTTTAAAGTACAAAATCAGCTTCAAAATGTCAGCAATTTCAGACCAAGTACTGTGATGTAATTCCTATGCATTGTTAAACTAAAACCTGCCCAACAAAACTGTGTATTTAATGCTAAGAATCAGGGTTACTCCTCCTTTTTGATCTGAAATTAGCGCAAAGGCAGCAGTTAGCTGACTGTAACCATGCAGAGGTAGTATCAGATCCAGCTTAAGGCATAAGAAAAACAGATCCTTATTTGGAGTAGGAGAATGAATAGAGTGGCAGGCTTTCTACCTGGACTGTGCCGAAGAGGTGCCAACAGGGTGAAGGGATGAGATATTTTCCAGCCAATCCCTTTTTCCACCCCAGGTCAGCAGCACCAGCCCTGGCTCCTTGGTCCATCTCCCTTCCCTAGCAAGAGCAAGATCAATAAACCAGAATAACCCAGATGCTTTCCTCCCTCACAGTGCGTGCCAGCCTGCCTGGGAATGACCGGCTGGCCCCAGCCCTGGCGCTGCGGGCAGCCTGTAAAACCTCCTCAACACTTTAATATTATTTAACAATCTTCATAAAATGATAAAGGGAATGGTGGACTTGATCTCAAATATTAGCGGTGTTTTACATTCGCATTAGCCTGGAAAGTAATAGTAACCTAATCGAGGCAGCATGAACTTTCACACCAAGTGTGTAACTTTTCAAATATAAAATAGTTCTCCGAACAGTCTCAGTCTGTAGAGCAAATGAACATTGCATGCATAAATTCTAGCCATTGAGCACAAAAATGATATGGCACAAAAACTATGTTTACAATGGTTGTCAGAGGTATAGCTGCGTACAAGGCCAAATGAAAGCCAGTCTGAAGTTGCTCATAAAATTTGGCAGTTAAAATACATACTTTAGGCTGCCTTCATTACCATATGTTGAGAGCTGTCCCTCTCTATTTATCTGCAGCCATTGTATGCTTGGAACTGTCCGCCCCTATTTATTTGCAATCCCTTAATTAGACATAACGGCTCAGCTACTAAAAGATATTAACATATTGTTGCAGATTGAAAGGCGAACAACAGCATATATAATTAGAGGTTGAGAGGAGACTGAACCATGTCAAAAGATCAAGTTTGTACTAAGTCACACAATGACAAAGAGGATGATAACCACCTCCGGCCATTGTCCTGGAAAGATATGTATTCTACGGCAAGACCACCTCAGCCTTTATCCTAAATTTGTTCTCAAAAGTAAGCGTACATTGAGATAATAATTATAAAATAATTACTGAAACAAACTGCAGAAGTTTAATCTGAAAAAGACTAGTTTGGGCTCCTTGCAGTGTTCCTGACTGGGCTGTGGGTCAGCAAGATTGTGTCCAGGAGCACCATGAAAATTTGGACAATATACTGAAAGTTGAAATCACTGAGAAACAGATTCAAATGGTTAATTTTGTGGAAAGAGCTTGTCCCCGCCTTTTGGAGACTGCATATAGAAGGCCCTATGGCAAAGGGGAGGAATTAGTTTCACCGTGAGGACTGGGTGTGCTACACACCCAAAGCTGCCATGGAGCCATCGTTAGCCTGGTCTCAAAACACCTCCCAGCAGACCCAAGGCAGAGGCAGGAATGAAGCAGCATCACTGTCTCCACCAAGTCTGATCAGTTCTGACAAGGCTCAGTGCAGCCCGGTGATTCCAGCAGTTATTGCCTCCCTGGCGTGTGATTTTGCTGCTGACTCCTCCTCTTTCTGACGCTGCTTTTTCTGACTTCAGTCTAAAATGCATCGGTTTTAGCCAGCCAAGACAAATCCACCTTTTTTGCAGCACGGCCCTGAGTCTGCAACCTGAAAGGAGCGCTTTAAGCGACATACGGCTGCTAAAAGTTTGCTGCGTTTCCAAGTGGCTGCTAAGACCCTGTGCTGTGCCTGTAGTTTCCCAGTAGCAAGGCTGCAGAGCAAAGAAATTCAAGAGACAGAAGCTGACAGGCACAAGCAACATTTACATTTTTTTTTTCTTTTCATTTGTTCCCCTACTGTGCAAGTTTGTTTTGCTTTAAAACAAACAGGATCGAACATCAGCAGTAAAAACACCACTTCAAAACTATCTAAATTGGCTGCATCTTTTTTTCTTTTCTGCAAAGAACTGTTAATGCTTACTATAAAGTCTGCTCAAACTATGGTTTCACCTTATAAAATACTTGAAAGCTTAAGAAAAAGGGATGATGGAAACCATCCAAATAAAAAAATCTTTTTTAATTAGGTGTAAGTTATTTGACTGCTTTCTGGCTTCTTTTAAAGCTGTTTAGGTTAGCGTGCTTCTATTGGTGTTTGTTACCAGGAAAGAAAGCTGGCCATAGCTACATACAAAGCTCTTTTGAACTACACCATTGATGTAACAGCCAAAACATTTCTCTGCAGTTAGCAAGCTGGCCCCTACTATCATAATTTCTTAACGGTTTGTGCTCTTTCTAGATGGATTTAAACTCCTGAAGCTCCTCTGAGCAAGGGGAGAGCTCTTATACATTATCATCTAGCTGAAGGATTTAGGCACCCTAAAGGCAAAGAGAAAAAAGAATTTAGGTGCCAAAGTCCACAGACTCAATTCCCAAATATCACTGCGTGGGCACTTAGCTAGCAGTAGGCTCGCCCCTCTTTCTGCTTCCATATAAGCCTTCCTTTTCACCAGTTCAGCATCTCATATTTTCACCTGGGATCTTGAAACCAAGCTCCTAACAGGACTAGTGCTGCAGGCAAGATTGGAGCACATCTAATGAAAACCTGGAAGCGTCACATATGCTATTCCCAGTTATCTTAGCGGCAAGGCAAAGAGCAAGTCAGGTTTTGCTTTGTACCACTGCATACCTATTCACAGAGCAGCCATCACACAATTTTTTTTTTTTTGACTGGATGCATGCTTTAGCTGGAAATATGTACCTGGCTCTGATCTGATATTTTTAGTAAGTCTGACCTTCCCTCCATCTACTCCTCTATACCTGTGAGGAAAGGAGCAAGCTTTTTCCCCCGCAATTCTGTATTATTCTGTTAGCTTTTTTCCCCCCTTCCATCATGCTTTCCCCATGTCGTAACAGATTATTTCATGTAATTCCCTGTAAATACTCACTCTATTGGGTAAGGCTTAAGGGAAAACATTTCAACATTTGCAGCATCATGAATTAGAGATGTGCAGATAGGCCTGTCTTTTTTGAAGTTTGCATAGTAGTGTCTATCTGTCTGTCTTTTATTCTCAAATAAAAGCCTTTTCTAAACCTTTTCAAAGACATATCATCACAAGTCCTTCTACTAGAAGTACTCATTTACCCAGCTCTGATCAGCAGGATTGTGAAATGAATGTCTTCCACACAGCCTCTGGCAAGGATTAGGAAGAAATCAAATCTGAGGTTTGCTGTTAATTATGAATGTCTAAAAGGAAATGTGGAAACTGTAGAGAAGGAAAGGGATCGTTCTATGGTTTTTAAATAGGATCGTTATGACCACAAGTCTAGAGGCTCAGAGCGAGGTATCCTGTAAGCAGTTCACGGAAAAACTTCCTGTGAGGCAATAGATTTTATATCTTACATTTTCATTTTCTTGAAGAGATGAGCAGAGGAAATAGCTCATTGATGCATCTCAGGAGAAAACCTTTAAAAGAAATGTTAAAATTCAGCACTGAGCAGTAGCATTGCTGTATAGCCTAAAAAATTCCATTTGGGTAAGTTATCTTATTGTCCTGTTAGAAAAAAAAATTCTTCTCCCTGCACAGAAGAATTCAAAGATTCCAAAGTCAACTATGTGAATGATGTTAACTATGAAATATATTATTCTTTGGTAATGTTGAGATATAAATCATTAAGGAACTCCATAAAGTTTGCATGGCATTAATGATTTGGCTATTGCCTTGGGAATGTGCAAATATGTATACTGGGTAGAGAAGACAATACAGAAAATGTGTTTGTCACATTTTATGTGGCACTTGGAGCAAAGGAAAATGTTTGCTATGGGCAAAGACTGGTAAGATCCAAATGATGGGCTCTTGGCCAAATTCATTAGTCTGTGAATTCTCAAAAGTTTTCTCTGCATAACTTCATGTTTTAAAGTAGCTTTGCTGGGTCAATGGCCTGAACTTCCAGGGTAGGCAACATGTTAGAGATGAGTAAATAGAGACTTGTGCTGATCAATGTAAATCATCTGCTGCCAGAAAGTTTACAAACACCCTATAACAAGGACACAACTGAAAGCAATGTCAAAAGAGGGACCAGGACTGTGGCTGACTCACTGATGTCTATTAATAAAGGTTATAGGACAGAGGCAATCTGAACGTATACATCAATTTCTAAATCATTTTAAACAACCTTGTACTTTCTTCCAGTGAAAGTGGCTTTTCAAAACCAAGAGAAGTGCTCACAATTTTGGGCAACTGTAGGCTTATTTTTTGCAAGTGCTTACCACAACAGCATATTCTGCAGTTAAGTTTTCATATGCGGATGCCCTGCAGGACATTTATTGTTAAAACAATTATGCAATTACACATTTGTTCATTTACAAAATAAGCATAGCTACCCTTTAGTCTAAACGCAGATCGTGGTAATTGTTCTGTCCTGAGCTCTAGATACTTTGCAAAGCAGGTTCTCAAGGTCTAATTTCAATATACCAGGAGTGTGTCACCTCCAGTATATGAAATTTGCACTTGACACTGACTTCTAAGCCACGTCACTTGGCAGCTTTTTCTAATACAGCTGTATGTTTCTCACCTAAAGAGATAGCATTTCTTTCCAGAGCAGATCTGATGCAAAGGTCTGCAAGGAAACCTGTAGTTTCTGTCAAAACAGAAGCTGGGGAATTATTTGATTCTCGATTCCATCTGACACTGCCGGCCTCAATCTGAAGCTTGAAATATATTGATTCACAATAAACAAATAGAGTTATAGAACTGAGACAATGAATATACACTACTCTGCATCTTGTCGTGGAATACTAAAGATAGCCCAGGGTAATGAATGCATCCAGAATGAATATATTCAGATTAGCAATGCAATGAAAATGGCATGCAGATCTCTCTCAAGTATATGAATCAAAGCTACAATAGGAGAGAATATGGGTTGCACATGTAGTTTGGAAGTATAACATATTCTTATAGGAAAACATAAGAAATAGATGTGTTGTTGTGACACATTAGCATTTAAAGTAAATGTATAGTAATGATATAAACTAAACCATGTTTTCACAGTGATTGCCGTTTGTAAAATGTGTGTCAGACGTAAATGGTTTGGTAGTATAGTTTGGTAGCAGTAGGCTGGAAATGTTTTAAATTGAATTAAATTAAAACTAAGGTTTTCTTAGTTAACATCTAGCTGTAGGGACTAGCAATCAAGATCATTTTTAAATATGGCACAGATAAAGGGATATTTCTCTACAGTGCATATTGAAAGAATTACTTTTATTATGAGTATTCAGGAAGCTTAATACATTAATAACTTTGAAAATTAAAAAAATGCATTAGAAACTACGCCATTCCACCACACTCTTTCTCCTATTCAAGTAAAAAAAAAGATTCACAGTTGAGATTTCTGACCTTTAGAATTACAGGTTACTCTTTCTACTTGCTTTACATCTTTTCTTCTCATTTCCTATATAGGATAAAACAGCTGGAATAAAGAAACATTCTGATTGTTGCTATATCTAGCAATGTTCACCCTTGTCATATTTTGCACACTACATTAAACAAAAACATAACAGGCAGTTATTACCGAGTCTGCTTTCTATTACAGTGAATCTTTGTTAGGCAGGGGCAGAGGAGCAAGAAAAATGAGCAGGGGAGGAAAAAGCCAAACAAACAAACCAACCCCCCAAACAAAACAGAGCAATTATATTGCACCACCTTAGGAGTGCTGATGAGGCTGTCAGAAACACAATGTACTCGTTATAAGAGATGCATCAAACGTTACATTATAGCAAAACAAAACTAAAAAAAAAAAAAAAAAGACCTCTAAGAAACTAAACACAAAGTGTTGCTATCAAACCAGCAATCTCATCATAGGAATAGAAAAACAGAGGGTAGAGATTTTGTATGCCAAGATGCATGGTAACACTATATTGCTGCAATGGGGGCACTATGGCGTATAATGAGGCGTAAGGTGAAGTACTTATGTCTCCCAAGTGCATTTCATATATATTCTTATAGTCATCTGTAATATCTTCAGTCGTCGTCTTTTTTTTTTTCTCCTCTCCTTTTTTTCCACTGTGTAATGCACCACCATGCCTCATGGGCAGAGCGGGCGGTAAAGGCTGCCCCAGGACGGCATCCCCTGCCCCATTCAACTCCTGTCACACAACGCAGCGCCACAACTGCAGGAGGAACCAAAAGCACACCCTGGAAGAGAAATATAACTGCTATTTCTGCAAAGCATTTTCTTCCTGCTCCTTTTCTTTCTTTTTTTGCTTCTGTCTTCCCTTCTAGGTCCCCTTCTCCAGTCTTTGAATAGTGTTTGGCAAATTCCGGCTATATTTGTGACTGGTTTGGGGATGATGGAACCTACATTTTTGTAAATGTGTTGGCTGGAAAATTAAAATTCACTCAGGCCTAACCTTATCTCCAATTATCCAAATGTCTCTCATGGAATTTAGCATTTTGCTCTTTTGAGTTGGTGCCAGTCTGGAAAGTCGATGCATGGGCTGGTATCAAGGGCTGTTATGGCAATGTGAGCTGGCAGAGAGACTGAAAATCCAATGAAACGTTTTTGAAAAGATAGGAGTAAACTAATATATCATCATTTCATACAAGAGATGTGTGATACTGTCAAAGGACTACTCCCTTGTAAGCAGATGGCTAATCTACAGTAATCTATAGCTGAGAAACTCTTACCGCTCATCAGAGCATACAGATATTTTCTTTGAGAGCCATGTATTCCAAATGATAGAGTTATTATTCATTTATCTGTATTTAAATTTTGCTGCAAATCTTCTGACAGTTACACCTTAACTGAAAAAGTGCACATTCATTCTACAGAAAGAAGTAGAATGGACAATCTAAAGCACGCTGAGTATACTGGGAATATTTCCATTGACTTAATTTTGATTTTATATCATGCCTTTGAAATACAAATATCTTAAGTAGTGAAAAATTTAAAATATACACACACACACATTTATATATATGTTGACTTGCCCTATTCATATTCCAGGGGAAAAAAATATTGAAAACTAGGAATCATGATTGCCTTCCAAGTACACAAGAGATGATAAATCAAATCAATGGCCCTTATCTGTGCAGACTATTGAAATCTCTGGGAACACAAAGAATTTCTTGGCATCTGCTTACACGAGAATCTAATATGAATGTTATTCATATTCCCACAAAGGTGGACAATTATAACACATTCTTTAGCCATATCTTTCTTGCTGATAAGAGCATGGTTGGGGAGCCAGAGAAAACTAATTTTTTTCTAGGTATAAAACAACATGGCTGAAAAAACCTGTCCCCCTTCATTACAGAAAATGCTAGCCAGTATCAGCAGTATTATCTACTGCTATTCCCGTTAGCAAAAAATCATACAGGTAAATGCATAAACAAAATTAGTTTCTGAGCATTTCTGTTATGAATAGGGTTTACTGCTAGGCAAATTATAGGTTAATATTTAATCTGGAGAGAGCAAGATACAACAATTATATGTATAGCTGGGAACATTGCACCATACACACCTAAATCAACTTTGCTGGAGAGATCTCTGAGGAGAATATCCACCTAATGCTATTGATTTTTTGTTGTCTGGAACTGGAACTCATGTAAGAATTTATTTTGTCATGGGTATTTTAAAAAAATATTTACTTTCTCATGCCATTTAATTAATTTCATGGTGCTTAAATGCTATTTGGCTAATCTTATTTTATTCATTCTTTTCTTTTTAAAAGAAGCTTGTCTTTAGCCAAACCCCAGGCAAAATTATAGTGTTTCAACACTAGAACTTTTTTTGCCTTAAATCATTATTTTTTCCTCTAAATACAATAACAAATTAAAAATAAGACTTATGACAGTATTTGACTTAGCATAGCTCTAAATCCACATATTCTGAACCCCATAAGAAAAGATGGTACTTCTGGGTTCCTTGACTTCAATGCTTAGATAGTATCATGTAAATCTGATGTTGACCACTGCAATAACTTAATGGAGTCCAAAGAGCTTCTGTAGCTAAGACCAAAACCACTTAGGACTTCAGATACAAGTACTTGAAACTCTCCCATTAGCTGACATACGGAGCAAATTTTAGAGTATAACCAATAAATAAAGTTAAGACACGTTAATTTCTGGTAAAGGAAACAAAAAAAAAATGTTTCTTTGGGGTCTGTTACATAACAGTTTTCAGTACTATAGATTCATTATTTAGAAGTCAGTGTAGTTTTTGTTCCTGAGGAAAAGCCTTCAGATTTGCTTTAACTTTATTATCAAGGGAAGCATAAATTCAAAACATCAAGATGTATGGTTTCAGTATTTAACAGATTATAAAATTCAGTTATACTAGAAACACGAAGTGAATTTCTTTATATATTTTCCTTTTGCTTGGAAAAACATTCTGAATTATAAATCTCCCTACGCTGTCACTCCGCACAAGTGAACAAACTTACGCTCATTCAAGCAAAGGTACTATAGAACGAAAATGAAAAACCTTTTCTTGCTTTCTGCATAGCATTTCACTATAGGTGGGAAACTGCAAGGGAAGATGAACTGTGGAAGTGTGGATGGGGTAAAAAGGAAATGCTGTTATTCCTTCTGTCATATTAGAGTTCCCCACAAGAAGACTTTTAAAATACAGAGCTGTCTTTCCGTGAGGATGCTCAACCTTTAAGCAAAGAGTGTGGGTGATAATATATGGGGAGAGGTGTTTAGAGGGAAGAGCCCTGGAGAGAAGACGGGCAATGTGGGAAGACAGAACAGACACGGAAAGGAAGCATGCATAAAATTAAGCTAAAGAAGACAGAGTGAAAAATGAGTCATGGGCTTAAAAAAGATATAGAAAATAAAAGACAGGAAATTTTTATACAACTATTCATACATGCTGTTTACGGGTAGTTCTCGAGCATTTGTATGAAGGATGGAACTCCTGATTTCCTATTCATTAGATTAAGAGAGATTTTCATTTCATTTTTTAAAATGTATCAAAAAAGACAGAATATAGAAATTTGCATTCTTCTGGAAAAGAGATACAAATTTCAAATGGAAAGGAAAGAGAATATTGTTAATTTAAATCACTGTCGTGAGAAGTCTGCAGATCCTACGTCTCTGTCAGGTTCAGTCATCACTACCATGATTAAAATAGTCATTAAAAAGGCTGTTAAGAAACTTAAGCAAGACAACATTTGAGGAAAACTATCATGGAGATAATTCTGGATTCCTCATGAACAAATCTACCGAATCTTCCCAGGTATTCAATCTGTGAAATGTCGCTCTAAATTCTGGATGGGATCTAGCACATTAGGCTAATTTTGTGTGACGACACCGAAGCTCTCTGCACTGGCGGAGGTTGATGTACAGTAGGACAAACACAGAAACAGCACAAAGTTTCTTGACAGGAACAAAGTAAGTGTTTCTACTTGAAGCCAGTACCTGCTATCATTGCAGAGAGCAAGCAGCCAGCTCTGAACACATTTGCCGCAGATTCTTTTTGAGCATGTCACATCACTAAATCAAAGTTGCTTAGTGGTTGCCAAATGGCGGCTTATTAAGCCGAAGAAATTACTAAGTAGCCTCAGAAAAGAAAATAAGCTCAGAAAAGCATATATGACTAAGACAACATCTACAGTCCTGGTTAAATGTAGTACGGTACGGCAGCAGTGGTTCCATTTGTTCTGTCTTGGACAACGTTTTCATATGAGAGTATTCAAGGAAGCCTGGGAAGCTATTTTCTTACCTACTGCTGATGATTCTACAAGCAAGGGCTTGCAACACTGGCAACAAGGTAAGATTTTTCCTACAACCAATAAATGAAGCCTGGCTAACTGTACATATTAAGGGGAACATGTATCCACATGTGAAAATTGAGTTTTCAGTAATCAGCATGCCTTAGGGAGCCTTTTGATGTGCCGTGACCAAAACATAAACAATTTCAAATGCAGTATCTGAAACTGCCATATTAATGTTATCCCTTGGGGATGTCTGATTACCTTCACTTCTTGATTTAATTCAACAAGGATGATGCAGTTTATTTTTGGAAATCACAAAAAAATTGGACCAAATATTGATCCAGATTAGGAACCCCAGGAAGGTAAAGGACACAACAGGCAGGGAGAAAGAGAGAGAGAAAGAAATGACTTCGTGAAAGTGCACAGCACACGTCTCCTCCCTTGTTGTTCTTTCCTTTTCTTAAATGACCTTCTGGAAAAAGCTGTTTATCTACTAATACTGTACCAAAAAATATACTATAACATCGATTTACTTTATTGAGTGAACAAGTAGTCACCATTAAGCAGATTTATGGTTTTGGGAATTATTTTATTGCGTGTCTCTGTGGAAATTTCTCTCTTCTAGATAAAGCTGCAGTCCAGCTACACAAAGAGTATATAAGGAAGTTGTTATATAGGAGGCATTTGGCACATGCTCCGTGTTTAGATTTGCACAAGTGAAATCGCAGGAGACAGCACTACAGCTGTAACTGAGATCAGCTCTTGGCCTAACTCTTTGCGTTCTGGAAGCAGCTGCAGTATCCTGTAGTGATGAGGAACCACCACCTGACGTTTCAAACAGTAGGATATGAGTCTGCGAGGGTGCAATCTCCGGACTAGCGAAGCTTTAAGAAAGCCTAGTGTAGAGACTGAAGTGGTGAGCACAAGGAAAGAAGGGAGTGTGGGAATTTGTTTTTTGAGAGCTTGTTTGCAGATCATGAGAGCAGTTAAAAAGCTAATTTGGCTTCAGTGTGACTAATATCCAGTGCAGTCAGAAGGAACTGTGTGTTCTTGGCTCTCATGTAATTGGCTTGATAATCAGTGAATTTGGAGCAAGGCGGTAATTGACCAAAATTTAATCACAATACTTTTAAAAGAAAACACTCTAATTAGGCAAGGTCTTGACTTGAAAGTTCATTTTCAAAAACATCTTAATGAATACTAGATGTAATTTTTCCAGCCAGACAAGTGTAAATCTAAAGAAATCTACAGAGAATTCGACCCATGGAGCAGCCTTCTTTTGTCTTCGTTAGTTATAATGCAACTAGGATGCAACAGGTTTGCAGGAAGGCGGCTCCACCTATGGACACAGGCAAATTCAGTGTTTTGTAGTAGGCTGCAAGGCTTGAATCAGGCTCTAGCAGAGGACAGAGCTCAGTCACAAGCTCACGTCCTGCTGAGCCTGAGTTCAAGCGCCCCGAGAGCCAGCTCTAGCCGCCAGCCGCTGTGGGAATATGCATGCTTAGGGGTATTAGGCTTGAGTGCATGTCATGAGATAACGTGTCAATATATCTGCTTCTGTCTGATCTGCCCATAGCTGTGGCCTCAGAAAGCAGAGCAAGGCAAGCAAGGTCCTGGCTGCATTTAGAGCCAAAGGATAACCCAAAAATGTATGTTCATCTTAGTCAGGGCATAAATCAAAGGGTTAAAACATATCCCATGAACTGTTTTTATTGTTTTTTCCCTCTCTTTTCCTCCCTGAAAGCATTTCTTTCACATCAGGAGTATTTCAGAAATGGTCAGTCATACTGGATTTCTGAACTGCCAGACCAACAAAACTGTCATAGGAGCATAGGCTGAACAGTTAATTGAGAAAAAAAAAAGGCAATTTAAGGCACATGATTCTTCCTTTTAGCCCAGAATGCAGCATGTCATCATCTCAGCAAATAATCTGCCATGTCAGTCAGCTGAGTTCAATTCCTATTTAAGCACGTGAAAAGTCCTTCCTAAATGTCTCCATCATCTGCAGATTTGCTTTATGTGTGACTGCCCAGTGTCTAAGTCTTTGCCTGCACTGTAGATCGCTGTCTGTCCAAATAACCCCTGGTAACTAACTCTAGCGAAACCTCCCTTTCTGTGAGTTTAGATACCATTAGCTCTAACTAAATGTACATTTCTTATGGTATATGTTTGCTAGCTGAGCTTCTCTCCAATAAACGTAGATTCTCAAAATATTTTTCTGGCTGAAGGTGACACACTCTTTTGTTGTCTGAAGCTGTGCAGTGAGTGGACTTGACTGAAGTTAACCTAGGAGAATATTAAGTGTAATATTGTTTAGAAATCTGCTGCTTTTGTTCTTACTCTGACAAGTTTGCCTCTGAATCAATGGACACAAACTGTACCTGAGATAATGCTTCCAGCACATCTCAGTTCTGCCAGAAGCATCTTCACCAAAGAAAAGATTTCAAAAGTATTTTACAATTTATTTTTAAAATGTTCTTAGATTACAGTATTTGAGGAGAAAAAAGAGCCTTCAATAATATTTCTGATTGTGAAGTCCTCGCAGAATAACAATCAGTTTTACTCTCCTGACAACAAATGTTCTGCAGTGGGACTGTTACAAATGCTAAATTAATGTACACTTTTGATTAATTTGGATTCATCTTGATCAAGTCAATTATCATACTGTATCCAAATACAGTGTAATACCATCAGTGGTAGCTGTTGAACCAACGACTCAACAGGCTCAAGTATTTCAAGATCTATTCTGAGATATACCTGGAAATAATACATTTCTACTAGTGATATTATATTTAAAATATTGATTCTACACAAGAGGATAGAAATACTTTGTCAAGATAATAGAAAGTTGATCATATTTACTTTAAAAATGTTCATACTACCTATGTATTTGCATTCAGGCAAATTAGTTTAGTAGCAGAAATATTTGCTGAAATGAATGAATTTAATGGGGACAGTTACTTACAGAGTGATAATTTAAATTCATAACTATGAATGTTAACACAGGGAAAATCATTCTAAAAGTAATCCTCATCCAATCATGAACAGAATACTTAAATAAGTAGTCAAAACACCTAGAACATAAATATGTTCAGTGAATGCCTTGCAAGTTTGCTACTAATCAGTACATTTTTGCAATACTTGAATTTTAAAAGAGGAAAATCACAAACAGAACATGAGCAGCTTTGAACATAGAAAAGACAACACACAAAATAATGAACCACTCACCATTTTCTCAAGAAAAATGGTTTTCTGGTATCCCCGTCCATCAAGTTTTAGACAAAGTAATCTGGATACACAAATGAACACTGCTTGCATCCTCCCTAAAGAATTGTACAATATTACATGCTAGAGCTTCCTTGTAGCACAAAGGTGGCTTATGTACTTACCAGGAAGGGCAGCTGAGATGCTGTCTCCAGCTGATAATGGTAAGGCATTTTGGCAATTGGATAAAACACTGTAGGACCTATGAAAGTGGCCCAATGTTATTGGCTGGTGATAACTTTCTTTTCAGAGATTGATTCTTTTTCATTATATTTCTGGCTGAGTGCAGGTGTACAAAATAATAGCCCATGGCAGTGAACGGGAAGATGAAACTCAATAAAAACTGGAGAAAGAAAAAGCATTTTTAGTTCGTGTTAGTTGTTGCTACTGCAAACACAATGACATGCTTTTATCACATAGAAGCAAAGAAAGTCAACATGTAACATTTGTTCCCTAACCTTCTCTCTGCTTTATGCAGTATGGGAAGTATAAAGTTTCCTCGTATACATACACACATGTATGTATACATGTGTGTATGTATCCATATACATGTGTTTGTGTGTGCGAAGGAACAGCCACGCTAGGCACCCTCACACCTTTGCTAGTTGGTCTTATGTGAAGTGGAGAGACAGAAATTTAAGTTTGCTTGGTTTAAGCTCAATACTTGGATCATCTTTATATCATTGAATCTAACAAAACTCTTACCTCCACAAGAACCAATAGTTTCAATATAAAAAAGAAAATGACAAAATTCTGCAGTAGAAAGGAGTCCTTGATATCTGAAAGCCAAAATTTCCCCATCATGGTTCACCATGAAAGAACCTGAACACAAGATTGCAATGCAAGATTGTTTGATCCTGCAAAAGCTTGCTTTGTCATATCCTTCCAGACTATATTTTCTTTCATTAGAAGTATGCTTTATTCCGAAAAGAAAGAAGTCGTCTGTCCCAAAAGCAACTTGGGAAAATTCTTTTGCACTACCGAGTACAGATAATTTTGGCAGAGCAGATTTTCTGTAGGCCTGGATGTGGATTTGATTTATATTTAAAAACACTGACCTTCCTGGTCACAGATTTTATGATCCGTATCCATGTGGGAGGGAAGACAAAAACTGATACTGCAGATTTAAAGCCTTCCTGGAATCTACCCTTTCTTTCTCCCAGTTTATGGAATCAAATGATAACATCGCTAAAAAAAATAAAAATCCCCCCCATATATTAATAATGTACCTGAAATTCCTCTATCTTATTGTCATGGCAATAGATAATAAAGATAATCTTTCTAAAAACTGAGATAGCAGTTGATTTCATCTCTTGAATGTAACTACACAGAATAACCATTTCCATGAAGAATGCATAACAAGTTTTTTTTAATTCCCTCTTATATTAGTATATTGCTCTAACTATACCACACCAATACCATACTTTGTACATGTTAACTTCCTAGCAGAGTAAATGACAGTTGTGTATTGCAGACTGAATAATTACACGCCTACCTGCATGCTTTCTCATTCTACAAGCAGTTCAATGTGCAAATGTAGAAAAGGTTCATGATTTTTCCACCATACAAAGAAAATTGCTTAGTTACTAATTTTTGTTATTTCATCTTGTGTGTTCCTTTTCCATGTATTTAAGAAGTAAGCAGTCTTAAAAACCAGGCCTTATTATTACCCACAAAAAGGAGTAGTGCTGTATCTAAACTAGGAATAGAAGCAGATTTATATAATATTGCTGAAAGATATTCTTTCGAGTAAGAACAACTTTTGTGGTATTTTACTAAGAAAGAAATTAGCAAACAGAAAAATTAGATTTTTAATACAAATAATGCAAAATTATGAGAATTGGTAGACATGGCAACATTTTTGTGATTTTCGTTTTAAACTTAATAACCATAATTTCTTTCTGAGGATATATTTTGTGACTCAAAGTATTCTGTGAAGCATTAGAAAGTTGCTGCATAATATCACTACAGTAGGGTGTGAGAATCAGCAAGCCACTGTCACCAGCTACAGTAAACAAATAATACAGAGAGGGTAAATAAATAACATGCATTATCAAAAATACATTTTCATTTGCTTTTAGTTTCTGTATAATAATGTACAGCTATTGTGTGCATGTGTACATTTGCAAGCACACATGCACATACACTCAGTTGTAAAAACAATGTCTTTTTCTTGATAGTCTTTTAAATGTGTTTCCTTTTTTCTACCTATAGTCATATTTAGACACTTTTGACTGTGCAACTAGGCTGAATAATGGCTCAGAACCATCTAAACATGCTGGGAGCAATATGCTTCATTTTGAGCCTCAATTTGCACCTGAATCATATCATTATATTCAGCAATATCATACAGTGTACAAAACTTTCCATGTTTAAAATTGTGAATGTCATTTGGAAATAACAGGTAAGCAGGAAGAGTTCAGTAAAAGGTGAAGGAATGGAACAACAATAAAGACACATGCATTTTTTTTTAGAAAAAGTGCTTTCACATATTAAAGGCATAACATACTATTATATTTAAAGCTGACACAAGGGTTTGGAAAAAAAAGGGATAGGTATTAATTCATGTAGCAGATAGTGATAATAGAAGCTGAACTCGTGAAAACTAGGCACTGTGTATGTAGACTGTTAGGTGGGTGCGTAGATCTCCTCCAGGCCTCAGCGAAGCCAGAGGGGAGCTGGTGGGGTGGAAGGGAGATGCAGAATTAAATAGCGAAGGAACTGAATGAGAACAAATAGGCCCTGTAACACACCAGCAGGGCTTCAGTCCCGTAGAGGATCTCCTATCAGGTTGCTATTGGAGGGATTCAGACATGCCTAGCTCTAACTGCCACCTCTATGGGGTGAGGATCTCCACTAGGTCCCATGGAGACATCTTAGATACCCTACAGCATCTAAAATGGCACCAGACATCTATTTTTAGGCACATGAAACCCTGTGATACTGGTAGTGCCCTCCATGGAGCAATTTCTGCACCAGTATTATCCTAAATATTTATGAACGACCTGGAAGACAGCATTAAAATGTTACTGAAGAAGATGGCAGGTGACATAAAGCTGGAGAGACTTATCATTAAGAGACTGGTAAGCAATGGAAGAAAGGCAAGCACAATCTTTGGGCACAATCATTTAGTTCAACTAAAACAAAGAACATTAGCCATACGTACCAGATGAGTGACTCTATTTTGGAAAACTGTTAAAAAAGAATCTAGGAATCATGGGAAATAATAAGCATAAGGTACTGTTTTTTCAGCCAACACTACTATCCTCGGATTATAAACTAGGAATCTGTTTTATAAATAGAGAGGTTATGTTACTTCTCTAGATATGACACTTGTGCACGCTTCTCTTCTACTGCGCTTACTGAACCTCCCTTCCAGGCGAGTCTGAAAAGCCACTGCACCTCTCACTAGTTACAGCCTCCGCAGCCACCAATGTCATCATGGCTCTAATCTAAGTAACAAAAAGCACCAGGTATTTCTGAGTCGTTGCAGATATGTTTGTAATGATAAGACTGATTCTCATTTGCCAAGAAAATTCTGCTCTTTGCTCTCAGAATATTTATTAAGAAATGGGACAGAAATAAGGTCAACCAAGGCTTGGGGCCGATAGTGGGGAGAACACAGCCCCTGACTAGATTAACTTTTTATGTCTGCCTCCTCTTTTTTGGAATAGCCTGAACTAAGTCCCAAGATCCAAACACATCAGCATGTGCAGGTTTCAAGATCAATGTCAGAATGTGAGCTGTTCCTAAAACTCTATGCAGATTTTTCCCTCATTTCTCTTAAATCTCCTCTGCGAATATGAAACAGGCTGTAGGATTAGAAAAAGTCATTTCATCGAACACCTCAGGCTGGAAAAGAGACTCCATTTGTCTGTAAGGTGCAAGGAATAAGCACATTAGTGAACTAGATTTGTCCAATATTTTGTTTGTTAATAGAGTCAAATACTGCTCATCTGTATCTCTATTGACATATTCAACAAAATGTTATCGTCAAATTTTTCAGGCTAAAAAATTTGCTGAGCATAATTAACTGATTTTAGAACTTAAGAAATGCTTGTGGCACAAAACCTACGTAGAGGAATCTCTGAGAAATACTATGACTTACTACTGTTAATATCAGTAACCCGAGGTTCTTCTCAGGACATTCCTAAGTGAACTCCATGTTCAGCCATTTCCCAAGACTGCAAATATGAATGAATCCCTTCCCTGCAATGGGAATGTTTAGATGAACACAGCTCCGGTACATATACACTTTTGGATACGCATTGCTGAGCCATTTTCTCATTGCCAACTAAGCAACACAACTATTCTAATTCTGAAACAAATCCATAGAAACACATCTAAGCCACCTTCTTTTATTGATGACAGTCTTTTTGGTAGCACACAGACCCAGCTGACAGCGTTGTTGTGACCCTGAAGACTGCTCTGCCCGAAAATGCAGCAAGCATTTTCCTACCTTAATGCTGTTACTGGAATGGGTTGCCATTGCTGTGTTTTGAGAAGGCAAGAAGAATGATGATATTGGCAGGCAGTCCCTGGACAGCCACTGAACACTCCTGGGACATCATTCAGGCAGCTGGGCTGGAAAGGCCGTCAGGCAGCTGGTGTAGGGACAGTGACAACTCCGGCTGAGGGGACACCGAGTGGCTCTGGAGCAGCAACCCCAGGAGGCTGACAAAATCACTAAGGTCTTATCATTGCATTGCTGTTCATCTGTGGAAAGAGTTTGTGAAGGTCCTTATAGTAACAGAGCTACAAACCGCTCTCCCGCTTGGCTGCCCAGGATTGCCACACAAGGTGTTGCCAGACCAGCCAATTCCTATGCTGTATAGGATGGGTGCAATGTTGGATGGCTCGTCATGACCCATCCTGTCCCATGCAGTTACTTGCCCTTGCTCCTGCTGCCAGAGGATGTGCTGCGACTATGCAGGAATCATCTCCAGAGCAGCTCACAGCCATCTTCTCTTGCAGGCTATGTTGCAGGGAACAAGCCGTCAATAAACCAGAAGTTAAAAGCAAACAATTCATAATCTAGCTCCTAGTCAGATTAAATAATATAAAGTAAAACATGACAGATAAAAGAGAATTTAAATACACTATGTAATGTCTCTGTGTGCATGTGTGTGTGTGTGCACACGTGTGTGTATGTGCATGCATGCACCCAAACACTGATCCAGAGCATTTGCAGGAGAGAATCTGAAAAGAAACGGGGAATCAGTGATGTGGAAGTGCAGGTTAGAAATGAAAAGCATTAAAACAAACTTAGTAAAGGAAACTCACTTCCCTAGGGAAAGACTTGATAAATTCAAGAACAGGTCACATGACAACAAAACCTGACTACCAGAAAACCCCTATACGGTAGGTGGGCCTCCACACTGAAGAATTCTGTGAAAAAATGATAATGAAACTGAAGTCCTCAGGAAAAAACATAGATGATTTTTTTCTTCACTACACCCCCAGACCTCTATGGCATATTCCTCAGGCAGACACCAGAATGAGCAGGACACTCCTTTCTCCTGCAGATCTCCTATAGCTACCATGTCCCCTATATTTCGAGAAGCTGCTTCTGTACAGGATGCTTCGGGAGGGCAATACAGCAATAAGAAAGAACACCTCCCTTCACTGCCTGAACCACAGAATCAGTTCTGCATATAAATTCATTGACTAGACTGTGATTGTACTTAGATCTCTGTACTTAGGTTTTCTGTTTGCTACAGTATATTTTCAGTTTGGAGACTCATCTGGAATTTCGGCCTGAGAGTTCTGTTCGCATCTGACAACTCTTAAGAGAACAGGTTAATAACTCACAGGAAAAGTTGTGTCAATCTTTCCTTTGAATAAGTACAACTAACGTTTAACAAGTTTTTGACAGCAGTGGGAAATGCTTAGCTTTCCTAACAATTTTAAGGACTTAATGTTATTTTTTAAAGTATTCCTTTTCTTTAGAAAAGAGTCAATTCAAGATTGTTTCCCTTGCTCTTTTCTCCTAGAAGTGGGGTGGGATTTTCAAAGCTATCAAAAGGAACTTCAAGTTAAAGATTATTATTTTTATCAATCTTTTGATAACTGTGTGTTTCATGAAAATAAGAATACTTTTTTTTCAAGGACAGGATCTCAAGAGGCTATAAAAAAGGTGGAATAGCTTACCTTTCTTCAACACATTCAGCAGTTTGGACGCTACAATCACTGTCATGATTTTCATGCATGTAAATAAATAGGTTTACAGGGGAATCAGGGAAGAGCTACATATCTCGGCTTTCTACTACCTGTAGCTCTGTAATATAAGACCAGTATGGCTGAATACATACAATATTTATGAGCTATATTTGTACCACAGTAGTAGTAAGTGTATAATGTGAATATAATTACTACAGGGAAATTTACCTTTTTACAGGAAAGTACCATTCATGCTTTTGTAAAAGTATTTTCTGGAATATTTTTTCCCAACTATCAGCAGAGCTGCATTAGTTCTGTCTCCTGTAACTTTTCACTAAATTTGACTGTTTGCTACACAGATAAGTGGGAAAAGTTCATGGTCCTTTTTAAACTAAATGAAGATGAGCAAATCTAATCGTTAAAATGAACACAGTCTATATCAATACATAGTATCTAGCCTAGAAAGTTTGGGAATGATGTGAAAAAACCCTTGACACCCAGTATGCTTGGCATCATGCAGTAGACACTGTGGCTCTAATTACACACATTCCCTATTGGGTATAATAGGAATAATGTTGACAGAACTAATGGATCTAGGCAGAACAAGATCTTAGAGAAGTGTAATACTTTTTTACAGGTGCTGTGTTTGTTTAATACGGTAGATGCTCAAAGCTTTGTTCATAATGTAAACTGAATTTGGCCCATCGAACAAAATGGGCAGAAATTACCATGATGTGCATCCATGGGGCACATTGACAATGTATGCATGACCTTAGTGGAAAATACACGCGTCTAAAGGTAGAAACTAGAAATGCAGAGAAGCAAATGATTTTTTAAATACATTTGAAAGATGTTTCAATTTTCTTCCGCATATGATTTTTAAAACCTGCCATTGTCAAACTGCAGTCTGAAACGATTCCTTGCCTTTTATGCAGTTCTCAGAGCATGTCAGCTGTCAGCCTTATAGCCTGGTGGAAACTCACAGAACTAGTCTCTGGGTTTTCCTTTTACTAACTACCTCCAAAAAAATCACTCATGCTTCTAATGAATAACTAGATCCTTACTTTTCTGAAGCTCCTAGGAATTTGCATGCCATTTTCCTACTTCCTAAAAATGAAAGCTAGAATCAGAGCATTTAAACAACTTGAGTGCCAGAGTCTTCCTTGGACATAAAGTCTAAAACATACTGCAGCAACAGCCTGCTAATCCACCTGCAAGTTCACATTAGCTTCTTACTGCTACTTTCAATAAACGAAAGTCACAGCGCAGGCACCATAAAAATCAGATTTATGCAAGTTTAATAAGCCTCATTGCAAGTTATTTCTCTGATTTGCATGGTCTGCTTATCTTGGAAAGCGTGTAGAAAAGAAAACAAAAACCCTCTCAAACCCAGCATTCTTCCAGCAGCACAGAAAACAAAGGCAAAACAGTAATTTCCTCCACTGTGCCGGAGAGAGGAGTCAACATTTTGCTCAGAGCAATGCTGTGAAAGCTCTCATGGTGGGAAACACTTCTTTGTCATAGAGAAGCTCGAAGTTGTATTAAGAGAGAAGCTTTTAATTAAATTGGACTTCCTGAGAAGCTGCTAAAGACTGTCTCACCGCTATCCTGCTGCAGAGACCATCAATTGCGGCACTGACAGCGAGTGGCCCTATAGCTCAGAGCCATGAAGTATTTTCCATTTTCCCAGTATTCATTTCACAATCAAAACATGAACTCCGTTGTATTATATTTAAACTTACTGTTTAATGACTAAAATACGTTTGCTCCATTGCCTGAATGAGGCCGTGTTAAAATCAGTGGAACAATACAGCTAAAATCAGCACTCATAGCATCCTAGTCCAGAAGGGCAGAATTAGACGTTATAATTGTTAATACGATCAGCTTTTTCCCTTCTTCGCCATTTAGTTAGCAAGTGGAAGCTGTCAATTTGGAGGCTGCTATCAAGTGTCAAGAAGTTATAATAGCCCTGACTAGCAAGTGTCACTGATAAAGGGCTGCAAAGACCATGCAGAGGTGGTAGAAAAGCTGTAGCTTGATCCTGCTTGGGAAGCTGCACTACTGTAAATATTGAGGTGTCTTGAGATTGGAAATCAATCACTAGTGTGATACAGGTCTAAACCTGTGAGAAAACAGATACCAGATATCCAAACAGAAAACAGTTCCAATGAGTGGTTCAGACTGGATTTGCCATTCTGTTCTGTGTGTTTCTTGCTGTATTTTCCTTCCATTCCCGAATTTATTTAGTAATTATCCTGCAGCATCCGAGCAGCTCAAGTTTGTATACATTATTTAAAATATTTTGTCAATGTGCAAATTATTATATGAAACTACAGGGAATTACATTAAATGTAGTTAGGAGTCGTCATAATGATCACCTAATGCGCTGCATAAGCTGTTTTTCTTTTCAGAGCCTACACACTTCCTTTGTTTCTCTTTGTTTACCACTCCTATTTGCAGCTTCTGGTTTTGTTTTGGATTAACATTTCTTTAAAGAACAGATAGCATTGCTCTCTATGTTTCTTCTTACTCTAACAATACCAATAGAATAAAATAAAAAGTTATCCCATATTAATATAAAGCGTAAAAGATTTTTATGCTTATTTATTTTTCCTTTAAATGAAATTCTTGACTTTTCAACACTTGAAAATAAATAATTTGGGATTTTGCATTCCTGATGCTTATTTTATTTTACTTTCTCCTCCAGCCCTAGGCAGGCAGCTGTCTGGCCTTTGCTCTCTGTTGACGGCAGAGTCAGAAGCGTGTGATCCAAGGTGCAAACAGCCCCTGCTTCACGGGGCCGCCTGCAGCTCCTGCTGTGCTGTACCTAAGTGGCCACTTCTGGCACAGATTCACACTTTCTGCCCTCCTGGGAGATAGCTAGAGAGGTTCCTGCCTTATTTACAGCATGCTTTTCTAGTGGAAAACACCTCAGGAGATGGAGAAATTAATATTTTAATTTTCCTTGGTGCAAACAAACTTTTGGCTGACAAAAGCCTCAGTAAGTTCGAAGTACACATACTCCATTATTTTGTTTTTCTGGCTTCATTTTATTATGTTTGCCCTGTCTATACCGCCTCGTTCCATGACTGGTGCACAGCAAATATATTGCCTCCATTTTTACTCATAATGTTCTAATGCCACTATGGCCTTATTCGATTTACTCCTTAAATAACCTTCAGAAGACCTGACTTGTTCCTTCTGTTAGAAAAATGGATATTGTCGCACAAAATAGTGTATGACTCACCATGCACGACGACAGTCTATTGACCGCGTAGGTTGTCAGGCATTCTTAGATAATAGATGGTTTAAATCGCTTCTCACTCCTTTGTCTTCAGAGAGCATGGCTGTCATGACACAAGCTGACTTCATAGCAAATGATCTGAAAAAAGCCAAAGAAAAGAAGTAATATTTCTAATGTCATACAGGAAGCATTCGTAGGGTGGTTCTCAGGTCTCTCAAGTCCAGGCCAATGTCTGAATCACTCATTCATTCCTCAAACCACTAGCAGTTAGCTCAGAAAAGAAATATGGTAAAGAAAATGTAAAAGTCTTTTGAAATGTACATAACTGGAGCCACAAGCAATACATATAACCTTATTTTCAAGCTTTTGTGAAGGGTCATGCCAAAAATATATTCTTCTTTTGAACATAATTCAATCAGTGAAATAAGAATGTTTGGTCTTGTTCTTGCCTGAAATATGTAAAAGCTGTATGTGCTGCATATATCAAGCATGCACACAATGCTTGAGCATACTGCATCCTTGTTTTGTTGTTGTTGCTGCTGTTTTACAAATCAGATGCAGTTATTCTCACTCATATACCCCACTGAAATCAAAACTGAACAGTCATTTGGGGGAAGAACAGTACAGCAACAACTTCTATGGAAAATGCAATGATGGTGTCACTGTACAGTCTCCGGATAACTCCCATACATTACAGGTTGGTTGATCAGGGCGTCTTTACATGCATTGTCATATTCCAATGAGCATATATCATTATTGACCCCCTTTACTATCACTACTGCCGTCAGTACCAGAACTGCACTGTAAGGATAGCTGAATGGTATTTTTGTGGGAGCTATTTCTCTGAAGTCAGGAAGTTTCGTGTTTTTAGTATTTCCTTTCTTAAGACCATACTCTATCACTAAGATGAATGTGAGAAAATTTAGAAAAAAAATGCTATTTAAAGTAGTCAAAAGCGTTTGGATTTGAGCATGAAATGAATAGATTGACATTAGAGAAGTATACTTTTAAAAATATAGACTTATATTTAATGCTGTGTATACCTTTAAAACAAAATAACATTAATGTGAGTTTTTGAAAAGTAATGAACAAATACTTTAGGCTTAGTAGCAGGTGTTTATTTGATTTTTCAAAACAGCTAAATAATCAGTTTTTAGTGACACATAAGTGCTCAAGTGCTCAGTATTTTGAGAATCAGAAAGAAGTGGCTTTAAGAGCCTGTTTTATGATCTCGTTAGCCCAGGTAGGCAATCTCAGCACTATGAAAATGAATATAAATAGGTTCTGCTAATAATTACAGACTTGGCAATGGTTTATGAGAAGACACGGCATATTCAATAGTGTAGTCAACAGTACAGTTTTAATTTATCTACCATTTCCACTCACTTGGGCATGTTTCTTTCCTCATTTTAAGGATGAATTTTGCCAAAATATGAAATGGCAAAAAGGACGTATGTTTTTATGGTACTACCAACAAATAAACACCAGTTGTCCTATAATCAGCCGAGAATTTAGTATTTTTACACCTCTATTAGTTTTAAGGTTTTTCTTCAACTTTATTTGCTTATTTCACCTATTTGAAAGAGACCAAATGATAAGATTACTTGTGCTTCTGGATTATTCACACACACTTATAACTATGTATCTACACTCATTTCAGGATCAGGTAGCCAGTGAGTATTTGTGTACTGCAGTCACACCCGTCACAGATATTCCTAGTGTCTCACCCCCCGCTCCAAGTTTAACAAGCAATCTGTGGCAGGGGCTTCCTAAAATACGGACTATAGAAATTGCTTAAATGATTGAAAAAACAAACGTGAGTCAATAGGTATTTACATGTGGTCGTTTCCATCCCTTTTCTCTAGTACTAGGATAGCAAGATACAAACTTAGGATGACATTTTCTTTTTCATAAAGTAATTTGATTTCATCTCACTCATATGTCTATAATACATTCCTATAATTTTTCATTGCCTGTATATTGCAACCATTCTTCCATTAAAATGGTACAAAGTGGTTTCCAAATGTTTTATACAGCATTCATTTAAAGACTTTTACTGTACTCTTCTTGATTTCCAGACATAATTTTATTTCACAGTACATTAATTTCTATTATACACTTTTGTACTTTATCATTAACACCCTTTCATTATTTCAATAAACGAAACTAAATGTAGTGTTGGCTCCATGCTTCAGTAATCTCATCATGCTTCACACAGCTGTAGGACAATCAAATAAATGACTGCAACACATCATTGTTTTAATTATATTTATTGATTCAAGGATGTTTTAAATCCGTGGTTTTTTTCTTGAACAATAGTGTGTTTATGTCTATAAATTGATTAATGGATTGCCATCTTTATCATGCAATAACCAAATCTACAGCTGATTAAGTAATGTGTTTCTTGTACAAATTAGCTAAATTATACATGCCAAACACATCACATTCCCCATTTAACAGAAGAATTTGCTTCCCAGGAAATCTTTTTATCATTAGCTCTTCTCAAGTGTGATACAGCTGTTAATGAAAGAACAGGACACTTCAAACAAGCAACATCACAAAATGCAGCTGTGCATCCTGCGTGGGCATCATGTTGTGATATACACAGCGCCCCTTAAGATACTGTACTGCGCGGATTACTCCAGTTCGTGGAGAAGCTTACAGTTCCTTTATTTTTACTTAATACATAATTTCTCAAAGCAATTTGAAGTAATGGAAATGTGATTTACAATGTATTAAAAATATATACATGCTTAGAGCCAGACTGTAATTCCATCATTTGCTCTCACTAATTTCAGCTGCTAAGAGTGACTGCTCACCAACGTTGGTAGATGCAATAAACTTATCTTCTCCCCACCAGCGCAGCTCCCAATGAGCTGCAGAAAACTTGCTCCGCCCACAGGGAAGCAGAGCATATTGAGCTCCCAAGCACATAAAGGACACCCCTCTGCTTTGTAAACGAATTGTGCTCTTCAGTGGTCTCAGCTCCAATTCACCCACCTTTGTAGACAGCAGCCTGTCCACCCTTACTGTGCCCCAGATAAGTCTTGTGGAAGCAGAAGCAGACAACAGGATTTTTTCTTCATTTTGAGGAAATTAAAGTCATTATGGCGGCCATCCAAGGACAGATAGGCTGGGTGGTGGGGCCCGCGGGGTAATCCTCTTGTTCAAGGCAGCATTTTGAACTCCAGATTCATAGATCTTGCATAGATTCATAGACTCTAGCTTTTGGAGCAACCTCTTGGCAGTCTTGAGCAAGCTCCAGGGGGGCTCTGATGGAGACTTTGAGAATTTCTTCTCAAAAATAATGCATTTATGTCTATAAATCAATGGATTGCCATTTTTTGTCATGCAATAACCACATGCATAGCTGGTTAAGGAATGTGTTTCTTATACCAGTTAGCCAAGTTGCCTATGCCTCAAACATGGTGACCAACACTCAAAAGCCCAGCACAGACTAAAAGGTCTAATATATATCCCACAGGGCAGTGCAGATTGATCCATAGCACCATGTCTCTGAAGTTGACCCAAAATTGACATGTTATATTATTACATACTCTTTGGAGGAATTAATAAATACACCCAAGTATTTATGGCTTGTTTATATTATTTTGTTATAGGCCTGCAACAATAATGATATGGATCTATATTGCCCCAGAGGGAATATTTTGAAAATTTTTCTCTCAAGTTGATGTAAAAATATTTCATTCTTAAATAGAAGAACCTCCACGTCTTTTTGAACTGGAGTCATAGTGTTTAATAGGAGTGGTTGTGGCTCGAGGGCACTTGGCTGATTCCACTGATATAACTTAAAGGCGCTCAACAAGCATGCTAAATTCATAACAGGATTCACCATTATGCAGAGCTCAGAAACTCACAGACATCTGAGTCTTTTAAATTAAAAGATATTTTTGATGATTCCACTAGAATTTTGGCCATGAAAAGACATCTACTGTTCAAAAAATAAGGAAAATAGTAGATATGTTAGGAAACAAAATAAAAATGAAAAACAAGTGTTTTTATTGACTGACATAGTCTTACAGAAAGAACAAATGGAAAAGGACAATAGAGTCCTTTGGGCAGAAGAGACAAGAAGGAAGTACCCAGCAGAGTGCTCACATCCTAGCAAAATCACACCCACTACGTGAGACACTTTGAGGAACAGCTCAAAGATGGCTTTGAAAGTGCAGCTCAACCTAAAGATATGGATAGGTATTGCACGTTAGCCAGCAAAAACATAAGTTGCTCCAGCTTGTCAGTAAGGATTACTCAGTTACCTAAGAGAGACTGTAGCAGGTAAGTATTCCTGTAGAATGTAAAAAATGAAACATTGAGAACTTATATTTACAGATGAACACGTTAAATTAGCCAGTTTTCATTACATATGTTGTGCCGTCCATATCTCAGACACTTCACACTCACTGACACTGAAAATAGGATTTTTGGGAACCTATCCTAGAGTTTTTAGAACTGTGTCATCCAGAGTTAGCAGCTATGCTGCACTTGCCTATAATTTCACCTGTATTACTAACCAGCTCTAATGTTCCTATGGCTGTAACACTGAAGGTGGAAGTATTCGGTAAATTATAGGTTGTTTTGGTTGTACTGAAATTACTTTCAAACATAGGAAGCAAATCAAACATCAAAAGAATTTTCATGAGAACAACTTTTAGAAAATGCAAGTGGAAAGGGAAATTAGACTGGATACTATGGCTAAAAAAAGTGGAGTCCCATCTGTGAATATAAAGACCTGTTCACCAGCAGGAATCCATACTGTTTCAGATTAGCGCAAGTTCATATTATGGAGGGAGAAGGTGTTGTCTAGGGAAACGTATGAGAGAACAGCATTTTCATAAGGCTGCTAGTGAGGCTGCATCCCTCACTGATACGTTTGCTGTGAGCTATGAGGAATCATACTGAGCAAGGCAGCAGGTTAAAATAAACCATGCTTTCAGCAAACACTGTCACCTCAGCCATCACTACCATTCATATTAGTATTTCAGCAAGTTAGAATTTGTAGTTTCTGTGGGGTTTTGTGTTTTTTTGTTAAACAAGAGGATCTCCCTAATAAGATCTTCATTTGCATATATTTGTATAAGAAAATGCAACGCAACTCTCAGGCACAGCATGTAGTTCAGACTATATCACTATGTAAGAAGGAATTTAGTTCTTAGTCTTACCTCTGTATAGTTTGTCAAATGCACTACAATTTATTTCCACAGGCTGTAAGGTTTCATCGCTTTGGAAAGTTAAAGCTGAATAGACCTAACACAAGACAAGTCAGACAAAATCATAGGATGCTAGCCTGAGGATTTTGCTCATTCACAAAATTCAATTCTTTGAGCAACTCGCTCCTGCAATAAGAAAGCTGAGGGAGGGACAATCACCAATACTTAAATTCTAGGAGAGCATTTAGGAGAGTATAGACATTTCTTTGAAAAATAAATTGTTTCAGTGTTCCTGTTTCATTGTTTCAAAATAGTTCCTGCATACCCTCAAACAGCAATTGCTGAAATTCAGAAAAAAAAAAAGAAATATGCCCAAGTGAGTGGAAATGGTAGATAAATTAAAACTGTACTGTTGACTACACTATTGAATATGCCGTGTCTTCTCATAAACCATTGCCAAGTCTGTAATTATTAGCAGAACCTATTTATATTCATTTTCATAGTGCTGAGATTGCCTACCTGGGCTAACGAGATCATAAAACAGGCTCTTAAAGCCACTTCTTTCTGATTCTCAAAATACTGAGCACTTGAGCACTTATGTGTCACTAAATTCAGAAAAAGGGGGAACTCTGTTTTCCAAAGTCAATTCAAGAGAAAATGTAATATATATGACTCTTGGTCCTGACTTCTCGAAGTTCTCTTTAAAATCTTTCACCATGATTCTTTCTGAGCTAAATGATGCTGATCCAAGAGCGCTAAGCAATATTTAAGCAATTAGTGAATGCAGTTATCGCAATGGTAGGCAATATTCAATGAATGATGGGGGAAGAGATAAGCACAGAATCAGCCTCTCCGTGTCTCAGATCATTGCTTTCCTCCCATCCTTAAGATGTTTTATAATACCGCATGAGAATGGAAGAATAGCCACTAATGGTATTTAATTGGCTGTTCAGAACATACATCAGTGCCTTTTCTCCTTTTCTAGCTAAATTTCCACTAGATTTTTTGAATGGCCAGATCACATAGAAAACTGTTTCTTTTTCATTCATACAATTAAACTTTCAGGCTTTGATTTATTTTGTCTTAGAAACCTCTTTCTTGCTTTTTGTTTTAAAGTCAAAACATTTCACAGTCAAATCAATATTTGTCAGAGTAACTACATCAAATGCAGAACTATAATTTTAATGTAATCTTTATGAAAGCAGCAACTTCAATAAACTTACCAGTGACCGAAATTGTTGATCTTAAGGCATATATTTGTGTATATTTAACACCTGATCATGGGCAACAAGCTCCTGGAAGATTCCCAGTTAGTTTCTTCCACGATAATTCTTCTTAAGGGACTATGCATGATTACTTTAACTGTGAAAAGAAAAATGTAGAAGTAAGCCTATAGAAAACCTGCTGATCTTTACAGTCAAACAGCAAAAAGTAGCACAATACATAGCTGATGTGTTTTCACCTATACTCAGTGCACAGGCACCTGCTATACTAACAGTAAGCTTGTCTCAGTGACTTGTAATGCATCCAAATTCTTCTATCTTTTCTCAGTATATGATTCACATATAAACTAATTCTCTGCATTTTTCCTTCATAGATGTTTTTAAATATGATGGCTTAAAACATGTTTTTAAAGATGATTCACATTTATTCAAATAATACCTGGCATTCTCTTTAAAAGTAAAAAAGGTAAGTACCACATACCTCCCTCATGATTGCGTTTCTATTTGCCTTTGTAGCACACAGGAAAGAGTTATGGCAATGCATCTGAAGAACTACACATGGCCTATTGTATTTTTTGTTTCCCCCCTGAAACTATTATGTCTACTTTATGTTCTTTTTTAAATACAGCAATGTATTCTGAAAAGTTTTTTTTCCCCTACAGGCTCACTATAAACTCAAAAATATGAATTGTATTTATACATCAACACTGTGTGAAAAAGGCTCTTAAAAAGTTATGAGCCAATGTTCAATTGCTGAACTATAGGCTTTATACTGAACTCCAAAGTGCAATAACTAAATTCTCCCACACAGTCCAGAAACCAAACTTTTGAGAGCTCCTGAACATTTGCTTCCAATAGGAAGAACAGTAGCTCAGAGCAAAGGCAGCAGTATATTTTGGCATTATACAGTACAACATACCCAATTTAGTATACTATCTGCCTCTGAACCAGCTGATGCTCACACTTTGTTTTTAATTAGACCTTCCATAGTTTCCTGCTTGTGGTAGTGTTAAATAATCTTTACCATATCCTACTCTGACTGCAAACTGAACACAAATATGTTCCCCGTTAGGCACTAAAACAGCATGGATTTTTCATAATACTTTTCTAAAGAGATATGCAAGGTCCATTATAAAAGGATAGACAGACAAAAGCAGGAGCAAACCAGGCTTTTTCAGATTTTGCAGAATACTGAATTTCAAATTCCCAAAGAAGTAACACATACCCTGCCAGGGCAATGGCAACCTGAGGTTCCCCCACGACAGTCTCTGTGGAGTCCAAGCTCCTTGATGTATGGATCCTATAATGGCACAAGGGAATGATCTTTTCTGACTTGTGAAGAATAGCAGTGGTCTGACAGACCTGCAAACCCTGATCAGAACCCTGCAAATACTCACAGCATCTCTACTTTTGATATAAGAAGTATTATCAATATTTTCCTTTTACATTTCATTTGTTGGATTAAGCCTCAGGTTTGCGAGACAGATGGTGTTTTCTACCAACCTTTCTGAAGAAAGCCTCATGTTCACACTGTATCCTTTGCTTTTCCAGTTTGAAAGGCAGATGCCAGATAAAGAGGAACATCCTATTTAGACTTTCAGCTGATGACTACCATCATACAAAAACATTCAAATTAAATATCTTGGCAAACATAGGCAGCATTTACCTATTTTATTCAGTGAGTTTAAAACCTATAGAAGTAGTAGTATCCAGTATTCCTGTCATGTCATATCTCTAGTAAAAAAGAGGGCAAATGATGAGAGTAGGCTAATACGACATACCCAATGTGCTCCTTCCGACTCTTCCTTTGAACGGGATCTCTTTTTTCTCACTGATTCTTCTGGAGATTTTAGTGTTCCTACACCTGCTTTGAAACAAGAGTGATTTCAGCCCAACAATGAAACAGACACAGAAAAGAAAAGGTCGAATCACCAGACACATAGATTTAATTTAGATTTTAATTTAGATAAGATACTGATTATTTTCTGAGACACTGGGCTTCATGATCCTCAATCTGGGAGCAAAATGCATGAACAATTACGGAGGTCCTAAACAAACAAATTCCGCAGATTTCCAGAGAGGTCTCACAAAGCCTTTCAGTGCTGCTATTCTCTCTTTCATGACAATGTTGTTGAAAACAATCCTGCTGACATGGAAATGTGCTAGGAATAAACAGAAAGATCTCTACTTTCGTTGTTGCACAGAAAAGGTGCCCTCCAGGCGCTCCTTGTTACGGAGGGGCGTGGTGCAGGACTCACACACTCTTCTCAGTAATAACAACAATGAAAATATGAAATACTTACCATATCTTGCACATCCTCCAGAGTTTACAAGAATTTTTGCTTGGAGCATGGTGGCAGTTAGTTAAACTCTTGGGACAGATTACAGATAACTCGTCGTTAATTGCCCCAGTTATCAGATCCCAACTTATCAGTTTTGTGGTGAGCTAGAAAATGACTCTCCTTCTGCAGCCACATGAAGGGCTGTTGAAAGTAAAGATCTCCAAAGCTCCTGGGGCACACAGAAGAGCAAATCCCTCATGTGGAGCCAGAGGATACGGTGAACGGATGAGGCCTCCTCCTCCCCAGATGCTTCAGGGATCTCAGAGCATCTTTGCACAGAGCTATTCATTGGAAAGGTCACAGAGACAGGGTAAAGTGCCTACTGCACTATAGAGAGAGGTACACCACATCCCTTCCCTCAGCGAGGCAAAAAACTTTAGGAGCCGCATTAATACAGAAGATCAAGGGTGAGATTCTGCACTGTGCCACTAATTGGGGCATCCTTTCACAATCCCACCTGTCCCCAGACACTGGACAGGGTATTTATGTGCCCAGAAGGGTGATTACTATTTTGGTAACCTCCAGCAGGTATGGATGGACTTCGGGTTGCCCAGCATGTTAACGATATCTCAATATTCTCTCCGTTGCTCTCCATGCCCTAAACAGCTGGTTGATAATCTTCCTCCGTCTGACCTGGGAACCTTATATTCCTTTTAAACCACTCCACTGCTTCAGGAGAAGAAGAAACCTGACAGGAATGACTGGAAACAGATATATATTATTCTTCAGAATAGTGCATCAAAGAAGTATGCCTGAATAACACCAATAACAGGAATAACAAAAGCAGAAGACTCCATTGTAAACAGTGTATGAAAGTAATAGGGAAAAAGCAGAAAAAACCCAACAACACAGTCTGCACCCATAACCCTTGCTACCTAAGGATTCCGTAAAGTTATATTATATTGCATCAAGGCTGAATGTATCCTTTATACTTCAAAATAGAGATCCTTTGGTGCCTTCAAAACTATTACACTCTGCTTCAGATGGGACAATGACCTAAAATCCACTCCCTATAGCTGAGCATGGTAAATATTTTTATAAATTGCTTACAGAGATTTCAAGAACATTCTTTGGTTTTCCAGGACAGATTTTTTTTCAGACAAAATCACCACGTACAGGATTTATTCATTTTTATATGTATGACTGCAAACAAGATATTGCTATGTCAGCATCATCATTCCAATCACAGATGAATGAATACTGTCACTGACTGATCCACAATATGTTTTCTTTAAATACCGGGTTTGGTTTCTTCATTAAATACCATCTTTTTAAAGAACTAAATCACATTACCACAAATTTACAATAGTTTGTTAATGGATACCAGTAACCTTAGCTTCGGTACGTAGTACTCTGCTTCCAAGTTATTCCATGAGGCCCTCAGGAGAATAGGAGGTCACAAAAAACAGAGCACACTGAACACTGCCTTTGAGTTCAGTATAAACTGAACTGTCACACTGATGACAAAATATGAGACTGAGCCAAAGGAATCTGAATGTGTGATTTGGAATAATTTAACTGAATGTTTTGCTGTAGCGATATTGTTGGTGCAATCATAAGTGCCTGAAGATATTAGCAAGATTGTAGGAAGAGGTAAAATCTTCTTTTGAAACAATTGGTAGAGGTAGAAAAAAAGGAATATCTAGCATTTAACGTTCTTAAACCTGAAACAGAAACCATAAAAGAAATACAAGATTGAGAACAAAACTGTTAATTATGTTAAACAATTAAGTAAGCAGCATTTTGACATCTCATGTACTTATCTGTTATTTTTGGCAAGTGTGATACAAATGCTGTAGATTAGAAATTTATAATTAACATTCTGAACCCATTTATATTTAATTTTCTAATTTTAATTGTTTTTTAAATAAGATATTCTCTTTTCAGATTTGTTTTTATGAAAATCATGGTAGAAAATTAGCAAAACTAAAACTTATTTTATAATAATTTATGTGACAACAGTTACTAAAGTGATATAAGACTGTGGAGATAGAATTGTACAGTCATTTGGCTGCACAATCTTTCAGTGCCCATATAATTTTTGGCAAGCCATCAAATAATTGTTTTTTCTTTTTTGCAGAACAGGCTTATGATTTTTCCTAATACCAAAAAGAAGGTGAAAATAATTTTCTTGTGATGTCAGAACTCTGTAAAATACAAAGAGAAAGAGAAAATCACCTGAAATGACATCTGCCTATGCAGTGTCTGCACTGTATGTACTTTCTGTTTTAGCTATTGCTACCTGGCGCTTCAAGTTAAGCAGTCAATAGCCAGGATTTTCTTCTGCTCTTTGGGGAAAGAGCATAAGCTTCACACTTACGTAAATATAAAGCCTTCTATATGTTATTCCAACTTTCACTAGTATGAGCAATGGCTTACAAGTAAATGGGATGGGTGGGGAAAGAGCAGGGGGTTCCTGTCTCTCCCTTACCCTTTCCCAAATGTGGGGAAACTATCACAAAGAATGCCAAAAATTGAGTGGTTTTGAAGTTAAACCTTGGAAGAAGAAAAATCAAGACTATGACTTTTTTTTTTTGAAATAGGCATAAAAATAGGTATTCACACATAAAATAAAGAACAATAGCCTTGCTGGCACATGAATTTGGGCTTCATTTGATAACCTCTATTATTTGCAGAACACAAACGCACACAAAAATATATGTTATGGTGATAATGAATTGGAAGTGTTTGATATTAGAACTTGAAAAAAAAAGAAGGAAATATATGTGTATATACTGAAATATTATATGCATGGAAATACTATATGTATGTAGTGAAATACTACTATAACAGACAAGGCAGATAGGATTATCAGAAGAGAGTTGCTGCTCCCTTATATTTGTCTTTTATGGTACTTTATCTCACTAGTGGCTGATTTCTGGATCAACAGCTATAGAAGAAGAATTGCAAGCACACTTTGGCAGGGTTCTGATAGTTATATATTAAGTAGATAATAAATTGATTCTTTTTCAATTAAAAGTGTTAAATCATACTTAGATGTTTTCTCTTCTGGAATGAGCAAGTCACCTTATAAATGTTTGAAGCCATGGGAAAGAAATACTGACATAATGGTTGCTGCAGCATTCCCTTTTGGGATGAAGGCATATCGTTCATTGCAAGGTCAACACTGTGCGGTTTTGAGCACTTTCAGTTCCTGTTAAAGTCAGTGGGAATTGAAGTATCTCATAGGATTAAAGATCAAGTACCATATCACAGTTCTCAGTGGACCCAAGATGTAAAGTTGAGATCTTGTCTGTTTTGTACCTGGATCGGAACTTTTTCCAGTTTACAGCATTTGATTTTTGAGCTTCGTACTTTGGCTATCACAGAGACAGGCTGAACCATGACATTTAGATCAGATCGGAAACTGCCTCAGAGGTGGGCAGCAGTTCAGAGGTGATATTCCAGTGTGAGGCCACCTCTAGTTTCAGCTAATTTTGGAATTTAAAACAATTCCTGCTGAGGGGAGCAAAAAAAGAGCAAGACAGAGATGTACAGAATAGCTGACCCACAAAAATCTTACTTGAGTAATATCATAAAAATGAATCAATGTTGGGGCTCGTGGTGCCAAACTGAAAATGCCATTTGAATTGCATATACAGCACCCAGTATGCTGCTTCCAGAGGTGACTTCAAAGCCAGACCAAAGCCAGAGGAACTGCAGCCATCTGAAAAGAGAGTGGGAAGCAGTAGTGGCACAAGTGTCAGTCCCAGTTACAGCTGCAGTTATGACACCGCAATAACAGATCCCCGAGAGCTGGGCTTGGAGGCCCATTTCCACAGAGGCCTTGGATCTCCATCGTGCCATAGAAGCTCATAGACTACCAGCTCCAGAAGCAGAAATTAAAAAAAAACCCACTCATTAAGTTCCTGACATCTCCCAAAAGGTTTCTTACCTGGGGATTAGCCTAAACCTCTTGCATCATCTAAAAAGAAAAGGAATACCAGGCTTGCCCCACTCAGCCAGATGAGCAATTAAGTAAATTAGCACAAAAGATTTTCAGTATGAAAATCCAAGTATAACACAGACACCTATCTCAGACCCCTCTGTGACCCCCTTCTCTGTGAGAGAAACAAATTCAAGCAAACATCTCTCCTGGAAATTCACCTTAGGCATCCTCCAGTCAATGCTGTAGGAGTTATAAGTCTCATCTTGGGTTCTGCAAATTCCCACTCATTATAGCAAAGCTTGGTCATGCGGCCAAGTTTCTGAAAATCACTCCTGAAATTGAACACTAGGCATGATTATGCTCATTGTCATTCACCCATGGCCTTTTGTAGATAAAAGCAGTTTGTACAAATGTTGTTGCTTATCTCAGGTAAAATAGCCCAATGTTCTATGTAGTGAATATCTTCACAAGAATAACTTAAAGGAAAAGAAGATCTCAAGAACAAAATCTTCTGGAGAGATTTTTGGAGCCCTTTTCTTAAGGACTCCTCCTAGTCTTAGTTTTTATTCCCCCTTTTTGATAGAACAATTAATATTAGAATATACAGGGGGGAATCTTTTTTCCCCTGTTTTTATCTTCAAGAAGTAGTTTGGGGTTTACAAATCTTTGTTCTTTTTCCTAGCCTAAAGATTTAATTGCATATATGTTCAGAAGAGGTGACTGAGGAACAGAAATGAAAGATCAGCAATCCTATTCACTGTTCACTTTACACCATTCTCAGCTGAAGAAAGTTATTATCACCCTGGTAATATCTGAGATTAGTGTTAGGAAACATTTTAGGGTTGTAACCTCAATTTGGCTGTACCGAAGTTTTTAAAGCAAAGAGTGTATTTTCAAATAATTTGTGGGAAGCAAATTCACTGTATAAAATGGAAACGAATCCTCACATTTCCATTAAATTAGAGGTAATATTCATCACATTTCTATCAAGATTTAACTTTCTTCTGTAAGTAAGTAAATATCTTCTGCCTATGGGTTTATATGAAGCAATGTTTGCTCATAAAGGGTAGGTGTTTACCTTATCCTACTTATGAAGTGAAGTAGAAAAAAAATGCCCTGAAGATGTATCTGAAGCTCCTCATGATGTCTAGCCTGGGGTTTTGCAATCTGTTCTCCTGTTTAATATTTCAGTAAATATCACTTTGTTTCACCTAAAGCAAGACAAATTCCAGTCTCCACTGCAATTGATGGTTGCCAGGGGGCGCGTGCAAAGCATCAGGTGTGAGAGAGTGCTAAATCATGAGCCTATGGAATTAATGTCAACATCTAACTTTTCAGCAGATGGAAAATGTTGCAATAAGGCCCCATACACTGTTTCTTTTCTTAAAGGTCCAGTCTGTTAATGGAATGATACGCTGCTGTAGTACTTCCAGATCAAGTAGGTACAGCTATAATTGTGCAATCTTCACAACTAGTCTACTGCATTTCATATCTAATATTTCTTATTGTATTTCCATGGCAAAGAGACACCTCCTGATCATCTACATCTTTCTTAGAGATAGAACACTGGAAGTCATAAATATTGCCCTAATTTAACACCACTAAGAGCAATGATGAACTCTTAGAGCTTTATTGATTTCAGTGCTAATCTTAACCAGAACAGGATCTAATATATTGACTTCAGTGGTGACCAGATATTTCTAATTTCTCCCAAGAGCATCCTAATCCTTAGGACCTCCTCTGCTGGAACTGTAATTCTTATTTCTGATCAATGCTGTGGTATTTTTAGTTGCTAACTCACTTTAATATTTCCTACTATATGCATGTGAATGATAATTTAAGACTGATTGCTAAAAATACTTGTGCATTTATCTTTATACATACTTTTAAAAAATGTTTCCACCAGTGAAATGCGACCAGTGTATATTCCTCAAAATTTATATAACTGGAACAAACTCTCAAATATAAGACAAAATAATCAAAATTTTAATTTATGTGGGAAAAGCTTTTCTGAATCTCTCCAGGATTCAAAGCAGATCATCTGTGGCATTTTCTTTCATTTTACTATTAGAAAGACTTTGGCCAACCAGAGACTTCTGATCAGAGTTGCATCAGACTTTGTCCAAATCTTGAAGAAAACACTTGGAACCACAGCCTTCCTTCAGAGAAATCTTTAGTTGGACTCTCACTTTTTAACAAGTTTATAATTTGCCTTTGTAGAGAAGTATGTTTAAGTGGGCAGCCTCAGCTTATTTCTAGAGCACTCATTAATATTCACAAGACCTCTCTCCTCAGTCTGCTGATAGGCTGGGATCTTTATATCTGGCTATTTCTACACCAAGTTGTTCAAAATCAGTCAAAGCCTTCATTCTCCCATGGAATTAACTCCCAGCAAAACAGTACGTTCTTCCAGTTGTTACAGTCAAAATCTTGTTATGGAAAAAAGGGGAACTCAGCATGCACAAAGAGCCGAGAATTTCCTGTTTGCCCAATTCGTGTTGTAACAGGCTAATCAAAATACAGAAGTTATTATTAGTCCAGTTACAATAACATCGACATTCAGAGACCAAACTAATAAAGAAAAGCCTCATTAATATTAGAATTAAAATTATGATATGAGAAAACTTCCTAGCAGCTAATGGCCTTTTATTAGTAAGGGCAACAAGTCTTATTTACTGGGCTGCACTCTTTGCCATAGAAGTCTCCTTTATTCACTTGACTGGTCCTTATTTTGATTAATTTCTACTTGTTTAATTTGGCTCACTTGATGCTCTACTCTTTTGCAAACCAGTTGCACCGTATCTGCTCTGTACTTCTTTTTACCATTATGAGTCACATTACTGCCCTGCATACCAACATCTATTTAGATCCTCGAGGGCTGCTGAAAACGTTCAAGCCAAATTTTCATGGATCTGTACACCTCCTCAGGTAACTGGGTAATGATAACTTTCTTTTATGCGCCAAAGCATTAGAGGAGAGGTGGGAAGGCATGTTCATTCAAAGTGACAGTGTGGGTGAGCTACTGGGGACCTGAGTGGACAGGACACGAGACAGCTGAACTATTTATTCCTGTGCCAGCCTTAGTTTTCCTCATTTCCACAGTAGTGCAAATGTATATGTTTACCCTGGGATGAATAAATTATCTGACTCACAGTATATTACAATTGAAAAGGGAGTATCTAATTGCTGGAAAGCAGATGGCCTTACCCTTTCGAGTATGCCTGACAAGAACAAAAAAAATTCCTGGCCTGCAGCCATATTCCCATAGGCTGCGATCTTGTCAGATTCCATCAGCTGGGGAAATTTGGATCTGGTGACTGGTCAGTAATGGAATTTTTCAAGGCCAAAAAAATCCTTTTTATTTTTTTGTACCAGCCTAGCCACATCTACATACCATGAAAGGAAAAAAATCTCATGCTGCCAGTCTGTCTTGCTTATGATACTACTTTATCTGCAACTGTGTTGATTATCAGTGTTATTTCAACCGTCCTTCTTACATTTTTATTGCTAATATTTTAATTGTATTATTTTTATGGATAAATAATTCATTGGTAATATAAGAAACCAACAGAGTTTGTCAATGAGAAGCTGGGCTATCCTGGCTTTATGAAAAATAAAACATCAAAGTATGCAAAGTCTTCTAGTGTGTTTCTAAGGGTTGCATTGATATATCACCTCCTTTGAAAAGCAACATCTCCAACAAATAGCTTTAGAAAATGTTGGTCTTTTTATAGTTATGTTAAATCTTGGCAATGACATTGCATGGTATATCGAATGGTCAAATATTACAGAGGTGAATGATGGCAAATCAAATAATTGAATTTGTAATGTGGAACATAAATGGCTTAAAGTTTTAACCACAAAAATTGTTGAAATAGAAAAAGCTGACATCATCTTTTTACAAGAAATTCACTTAAGAGAACACGATGCTATCAGCATAGGAACACCTTGGATAGGAGGCAGTCAGCAAAATAGCTTTACACAAAACAAGAGAGTTCTTTCCAAAAGACTTGGTAATTTATATAATATCTGACATAAAGGAGATTTTCTGTCTGTTAAGTATATACAGAAAGAATGATCCTGTTTTCGTTAACAAGTATGGACCTAATTCAGATAAAGCATCTTTTGCAGTAGAGGTTACTATTTAACAGCATGTCAAATGTTCCACTAGATATGTACATCCTATGGCTGACCTTCCTGATAAGTCTACATACAAGTCTAAAGAGAAACATGAAAGAATATGAAACAATTGAAAAATGATATATGCTTTGGATGAATTTCCAGCAGAGTCCTCATCTCTGAGAAAAATAGGTGATCATATTTTTGATATGCAGTCAACACTTTTTTATTGGCATTTAATCTTAAGCATAGGAATCAATCCCTCCCTATGAGCTTCATGACCCACTCAGCAAGCTCATGCAAATAATGGACTACAAAATGGGAATTTGTGACTCAGAACTTCATCTCTCTTCTTGCTTTGCCCTTCCCTGCCTACCTCAAGGAAGTGCCTAGCTTGGTGTAACTCTTCCTTTCCTCCAGATGGTACAGGAGATGTCAGCACAGCTGAATGCTCCATTTTCCAGCATACCGTGTCCCCTCATCTCTGTTTCACAGGTAATTCAAATGCAGATTTGTCTCCTGGAAGAACCTGATCAGAGAAAGTAGGAGAAATTAGATGGGATCTACCTATTTGGGATGTTTGTTAGTGGCCTACAGTCTTCTCTAGGGGCTTAATGTATGCTCAAAGGTATGGAAGAGAAGGAGAGACAGAAATCTTTGCCAGTGCTCTGCCAGCAACGGAACTGTTAATGGTCCTGATTCCTTGAAATTAATTTGACAGGAAGAACAGGAAACAACCCAGACAGCTCTATCCTTCTGAAGTCTCAGGAAATACAGGAGTATGCTGTAGTAGTCTTTGCTGTCAAACACAGCTTATTTAAACAGGAACATTTCTGTATCCCTTACCCGTGTGACATTGTACTCATTCAAATGCATAATCCTGCTCAGATCAAATATTCCCCTCCCAGGAAAAAGTATCCCAAAACATTAATAGCAGTGGCAAAATGAAGTCCAAAATCAGATCAGAAGGTATGACACCTCCGGCATAATCTCTACCATTTCAGGCCTGATGAAGAAGTCCCTAGAGAAGTGTTTAGAGATTCATCCAAGTCAATGGAGCAAGGGTGCCGCTCTGCACGAACCAAACCCAGCCTCGGTGCCGAATCCTCCCCGCGCTGCAGCAAGACCCTCCTCACATCTGGCACATCCCTCACCCTGCGCTAAGTTGCTCTGGTGCCCTTATTTGGCAGAATGCTGCCCAAACACAAAATTAACAAGAAGCAACTCAATTTTCTGCTGATTTAGTATTCTGAAAGGGCACCTCACCAGGGAGCACAGATGACAGAGCCCAAACAAGACAAGGAGCACGAACCTGAGAGCAGAGCCGGGAGGGAGCGGAACGGGGCAGCCGGGAGTTAGAGCAGTTCAGGCTGTCGTGCAGCCGCAGCTTCTGAAGATGTGCCAGGAAATCGCAGACAGAGAGAAAAAAGCACAGTTTTCTGATTCAGCATCTGCTTGCCCATAGAACAACTATATTTTTCTATTTGTATTATTTTCCTAAAGTGTTATCACATACTACACAAAGAAATTACATAGAAAATCTGCAAGGTGGAAAATGTATTATACTATGGTGAGCGTAACACCATGAAATTTTGGGGAACTAAAGCACAATAAATATCCATAAATTTCCATTTAACATTTTTAAAATGTCCTTGGTCATCAGCCCAGTAGAATTAATGTTCTTATATGCTCCTCCTTCCACATTTATTTTAATAGATTTTTTTTTCCTCTCCTTATTCAGAACATATAGAGAATAAAGAGAATTACATATTTCTAAAGCAAGCCATCCTTTTCTTATTCTCTGAATTACAAGTTAATTTACCTAAATAACTTTGCACAAATCATGCTAAGAGGAAGATCTCTAATTATGGCATTAGCTGATAGTAAGATTAGATTGCGGTACCATGTCCTGGTAATACGTCAGGAGTGATGACTTTAATGGGCCATGATGCCCTTCAAATTCATTTTATAAACATTTTTAATAGCAGTGAGGCAATTGCACTGAGCTTTGCCTAATAAAATATTTCATTATTTCAAACTGTTACTGGTATTTTATTAGCTGGCCCAGTGAACAACCCCAATTTTAAAAAATGTTGATCAGGAGCACTTTCAGCTAGTATTTTTTTCATGCCCATGCAAGAGGGTAACACCATTTTAAAGAATGAAGGACTTTGTTAGACTCTATACCTCAAATTCCAATGAGCGATATATCTTGTTTTTAAGCATCCTTAGTTTAAGCTCCCAGGGGTTGAGTCAGCAGATCAGAAAGTATGGAATCCACGTCCCTCGCTTTCATGAACGCATTTTCTCTGTTTTCTTTTCTCTCTCCTTGCATGTCAAGAGTGGGGCCAGGTGCTCCTCTGAATAGCCGAATTAGGTGGTCTGAGTTCCTCTACAACTGGTCATCCGTTCCCAGTCGAAATACCAAAACCGAGGTAGAAAATGATAAAATCTGAAGGAAGAAACAAAGCTTAAGAACTGGTTTTCTTAGCTTTAAGCTAGTCGTGGGTTTTAGCTCAATGTGAAAGGCAAAGAAAACTTCAAAAGACTACATTCAAAATGGAGATGGCAGTGTGACAGGGACATGCAGTGCCATTTTCACTCTACAAGTCAACTATACAACCAGACATAGACCCAAGTTCACAGTGAACAACCATTTATACCCTTTACATGCAAGCACGTCATCAGTCCAAACCCTAAAGAAGAAAACTGAACTGTCTCCTTTACAGTTCCTGGGCAGGGAGGCCTGCCGCAGTCTGGCCCGCAAGCGGATGTCACCGAGCTCAGACGCGTCTAGCAACGTGAATGCAAACAGGTCACCTGTCTGGCATACCATAGCCTGATTTCGGGTTTGTGTTGTATCTAATCATAGATTAGGTTCCTAATAAGCTGTTTATATCGAGCACAAACAAATTATTTGGGAGGAAAATTATTGTCTATAAATTTCATCCAGGGGTTCAGACAAATGGCTAATGTTTCAGCAAATCAGGTTTTACTTAGAGTAATCATTAGTTTGCTAATACCATGGTTGCAAATCCTCCTAGTGTTTCAATCATTCATATTCTTATAATAGCTACTGAAGATTAAAAAGTTCATTTTGGGGTTCTTTGAATTGTAAGAAGAGGGCAAATATTGTAAAAAAAGTATCTATAAACACTCATTTAAATAAAAGCAATACATATACTTCAGTGGGATTTCTAAACTGTTTTATTCATTTTCTATAAGCAATCAGGTTAGCAAAATGTGGTTTGTAATAAACTTAACAGGAAGAAATCACAGCATGTAAATGTCCATACAAACAAATACTAGTTGTAAAAGTACTTGATCTTTAAAGTCCTTTGTGGATTTAAGGATCATCCTACTTGGAAAGGTAGTAGTACCATAGCTCTTTTCAAAAGTCACTACCTGGTGAAGAATTCCTGAGAGGATAATAATTGAAACATGTTCTTAAACTTTCATTGAAGAATTTTTAACTACAAAGTGGTATTATTTTTTAATCTATTTTGTGCAGGAATGATTACCTGAACACCAATGCAACCTTACCAAAAGTTTTTTAAATGTACTGTCTCTTCATAGGATAATAATTTTAAAACAACTGTGTTGCTTAAGAACACACAAGGGATTAAGAGAAAGTAAGAGTTATCTCTGCTGTGGGTCTGAGTATACAGTGTGAAATTAGCTTCCAAGGGGCCACGCTTGCCATTTGAGCATTAGCATCACTGCACATACCCATATGCCAGCCCACGCTAATGCACTGGCTTTTGCCTGATGCGCGTGGAGTGGGCAGCTAAAGCTGTGCCAGGTGAACCGTTGGCGTAGGTCTGCTCTTGGTTAAGACCCCCCCTATTAGGGACTCGAGGGGCCGTTTTGCTTGTATGAATCACGACTGTCTCTACTGTGCTCCTGAACCAACATAACTTTCCGCATATTGTGTATCACTTTGCCAATATGAGTCTCATACTTAAGCAGCATAATAAATCTTTATCTAATATTCTTGCAATTACAGAAGGGAAAAATGTTCTTCTAACACTGAAATATTATCTTCACAGTCTCTTAGGCCTACATAAGCTCCGTTCACTACTGAAATTCAATACCTTCTAGCATTGGATGAACAGCTGCTCCATACGTACCATCCCTTTAAAAAAAGGAAATGAAGAATAGCATATGCAGTCATGACTACTGAGATAAGTTTAAGCGGAAGACTACAGTCCTCCACGGTTAACTGGACTTGTCCAGGACACGGGAACATACACTTCCATGGCTTCAGTGCAGAAAACTGAGTCTGTCAATACCTTCTTTCAGAAGTCTGTCATAAGCAACACTTAGTAGTACAGATTTCAGCATCAAAGGCTCAAGCGGCAGAACACAAACATTTTGTTGCCCCAAGAGTTTTAATGTGCATAGTTTGTGTAAGAAAATAATACTTTAAATTTGAACTTAGAAGCCTATTAGAAAGGCTGAGTTCCCCATCTTTAAAGACGGAAGCATAATCATACATATCTCTGCCAGTAAAACCTTAGGAACAAAGAAGAAAGGTATCTCCATTATAAGTTGCCATGAAAATGAACGGTTCAGTGAAATATGACCAGGTCAAGACCTTACAGTACCTCCTGAGGACAAAGCACCATGCTGAAATCCTGTGAGTCAGCTGATCATCTACAGCAAAGAATTTAATAGATGAAGTCTGATCCAGCGTCACGCCTTTCAAAAGAAGACTATTGACCTTGTTTCACTACAGTTTCATTTTGTCACCAGAGCTAGTCCTGCCATTTAGTCAGCCTGATAATAACATAAAAACTTACAATGATACAGCATTTTTAAGCGCACATTATTACCAGAGATCTAATAAACACATTTGTTTAGCAAAGTAAAGCATTCACAGGAAAAAGTTTCAACTCAGTTGCTGAAATACAACTTTCAGCCAAATTGTTAAAAGTTGGTGTCTACAGTGGGAACTTGGTTACCTAAATCCATTTGTAGGCTCTCCACAGTTAATGGCCTTTGTTTTCACTGACATTAAGCTCATTGGGCATTTAGGGTGCCCATCACCTCTGAAAATCCTGTCATGGTTTTGTGCTTAATTGCCATGAATATCTTTATAAAAATAAGACCAAGAAAAATGTTGAAAATTGTAAGATATGGGATGATATGACAAGAAAAAGTACCTGGTTACACAGATATTCACTGAATTCTTTTTTAATATTCATAGACCCTGCAGAAACTAAACTCAGAACTAAGTCTCTAAAATGAATTTATTAACTTACAACATTAAGAATAAAACAGGGTGATTTTTACAGATAAAATGATAAAAAATGGAAAAGCAGTAAAGCCCCTCTAAGTCTGTTAAACTGATTAAACAGAGCAGAGTTTAAATCAAGGAGTAAAGTGCAGAAGAAACTTCTTTAAAATAACTTAGGGCATCAAATCAGAATGAAACATTAGCTTTATAAATAGCTCCAAGGGGCCATACCCGGGCACCTGGGGCAGCCGCGGGGGCACCTCCCCGGGCAAAGCCCGTGTCCGAGCCTCCGCCACCGGCGGGAAGAGCAAGAGGAGCCCACAGCAGAGTGGGAACAGCAAATCCTTATTCCTCTTTTTTGGCTCCAGCAAACTGCACTGGATCACTTCCGGCACAGGCATTTTAAGGGGATGTTTTGTAAGCGAACAAGAATATCTGCAAGGAAAAAACTTTTTGGATTTGACACGAAGTCTAATTCTTTTTTTTTTTCCTTTCTTTTTAAGATGCTGCAAATAAGCACTTAACGAGATTTAGCTTTGAAAAGCACTTAACTTCTGTTGAAATCAGTGACTGTAAGTACCTGACTCTTACTCTGCCTTGGCATTTTGTTTGAACTCCAGGTGCCAAACTGCCTTTAAAAACGTGGTCCTAAATGCTTAAATATAACATTGTCCTGTTTTAAATATACGTCTGTTCTGCTTGCTTGAAACCCACTCTTGCTCTTTTGCGCAGAGCAAGGTTTCTCTCTTTTCCTTAAGGAGCTCATACCATCTGGCCTCCCCAGACAGGGAGAGCGCGAGAGGCCTCCTAAGCTCGGCGCAGCTTAAATTCACACTCACACTCTCTGTATGACTCTAGACGCTGAACATAACAATAAAGTAAAAAGAAGGAAGAGCAGTTCTGCAGTTAAGACGCTTGGGAAGAAAAATAAACAAGAAAAACTCTCAAGATACACAATTATATCCTTACTTGCATTCATATTCTCACTTTGCTGGTGATATGCTGGATATCTTGGGCAGTTATTTTCTCAGTGACTATCCAAAAGTGGGAAAAAAATGCAGCTGATTAAAAAATAAGCCTTCTGGAGAAGAGCATTTGTACAACGCTCAACAAAATGGTATCCGAATCTCACTGGGGGCTGCTGGCACTACCACAAAATAACATGGAAAATCTGTGTGATTCACTGATTATGCCAGAAACATTTTTGCTGTCACCAACTTACTCAATGACGCAGAACTCATTTTGCAATTATTTAACAGCCAGTGGAATACATTGCCTCAGGAGCGGAAAGTTATTCTGGAGACAGAAGCAATCAATTTTTTTCTTATTCTGGAGCAAGTTACTTTATGCTCTGTCAGAACTGGCGCGTTGCGGAGATGGGACCAAGATTTGCCACAAAGCTGTCCACCGCCTCCCTCTCCTTTTTTGTGCAGCAGACCCACGGCAGCTGGTTTCTTTCCCCATCTCCATCAAATTCTTCTGCATATTATATTTCTTTGCCCCTACTGTCCCCATACTAGTGAAAAATTATAATCCAACACTTCTCGTAAGGTTATTAGTGTTATAGACAAGAGCCAGCTGTATCATTTCATAACATCTAGGAAGGTGCTTGATTCAGACTCTGTTAACAAATCATGCTTATCTGGAACAAAAGTCTTGTTTCAAGTTCATTTTACTTTCAGTTAAGCAAAGCCATACGTACTGAGCTAGAGGTAAAATATCTTCCAGTTCAGACAACAATAAATTGGAAAAAATAAAGTTCCCAAACCCAAGCACCTTAACAAAACTAGACAACTGAAAACAAAGTATTAGGAGCTTAGTAACCCCTTAACTACTAGGATATAACTTTAAATACCAGGATATGGTTTTGACTCCCTTTTAATACGTATTAAAACAGAATATGGCTAAATACATGTTCTGGAGTCTTGGGTATTTGTTTTTAGACTACTTTCTGATCAACTCAGTATTTTTGATGCAAATGAGTTTGCACCAACATTTACCCTTTCCGGCCTTAAACAAAACTGCAAGACTCATGAGGACAGAAACAAAAACTTTGCAAATGTTAAAGGAATAAAGCATCTGGCAGAGACTTTTAACATGCTTGAGTAGAACATATCCCACTGGACATGGCCATTTTTTTGGTAGAGGAAGATTTTTATTATTATTATTTCTTCTAAGACATTTCACAGACTGTAGACACACTCATTGTTGTAATAGGGAAGACCTATGGACTATTCCAAAATACAGTTAAATAGCATGTCTTTTAATCAGAGATGAAGCTACGCCAACCCAGATTATATTATCTGTATTGATGTACAGACAGCTTCCTCTAGGCGGGGATTTTCCTCCTTCATATGAAAGCAGAAATCAAATTCCTCTCATATGCTACTTCCTATCGCTCTCCTCAGAAACCTTATTTGTGATATCTGTGATCAGTCACAGACAGTAGAGATGCCAGAGAAGGGGGGAAGAATTCAATAGTATATATGTTTTAGACTCTACAGACCATTCCTTGAAAAGGCAATGCTGTGAAGATTTACATGTTGGTGGACCTGGCCTTTCTTCCAAATTTCTGAACTAGAGTACTTTCACTTCAAAGATACATTTTTCTTTCTAAAAAAAGGTTTTTGTTTTAAACTGAAATATTTTAAACACAATATTTAGGAGCCAATAAAAATTTTAAAAGCTGTGAAATTGTATGCCATTCAGTATAAGGCATAAACTGTCTGCTAGGCAGAAAAGGGCATTTAATTTGCACAGAAATTCTTCTTGGATGGCTATTAAAAATTATGTTTTTACCAAGAAAGAAGTGTAAGATTAAATCATAAAAAGTGAAATGAAATGAAAGGGAGGTTATCAGCAGTCAAAATACATACAATGGTAGAGAGGACGTTCTGCCAAAAAACATCTTGTACGGTTGGATGAACATAAAGTGACCAAGACTAAGACACTAGGCAAAGATAAATGACTTTATTTTAACTGACTTCACTATTTTAAAGACAGGTATTGTGCTTCTAATTAAGTCGTAGACAGAAGAACTGCAGATGCACAAAAGAGGAATTTTAACTGTTAAAATAGCCAGAGTAAAATCCAGATTTCCAGCTCTAGATTCGTTAAACTATCATTCACTGTGACTCTAGCCCTGAGGTAGGCCTGGCAAGCTACTACCTAGAATAAGAAATGATGGAGGAAACTGGGGCTGTGAATTAGTGCAGAAGGAAAAAGAAAGAGTGGTGATGTGTGATAGGAGTGAAGGTGAGAATCAAGTATCTACTTATGATGGAGAGAGTCAACATAGCAACCACAAGAGCACAGCAAACTATAGAAGTGAATTATGCTGACATCTTCAAGAATTCTCCAATCCTCTATAGACAGAAATTGAAGTTTCCTGAAATACTAACAGGAAAGTGCTAGAAATGAAATGAGAGGCAAGCAAGAATATATTTTTTGCAGGCTATCACTATTAATCATCTATAGACAGGCTGATCATTTTCTGTCTGTTTCAGAAATACTGTGAACATCATCAGCAGATGAAAAAAAGAAAACGAACAAACAACTAAATCCAGAAAAGAGAACAACTCTGGCTTATCTCTGTCTAGCATGCACATTATACCGTTTGTTCATTTATGCCCAGGTTTGGCGAGTTGTGAAGTCTGACTGCAGGTTTCCTTTTCACTGTGATGGCCAAGGGACTTTTGAATACATTCACCCAAATTTGAAGGAATCTTTATATTTAGTATGAGTGAAACAGAAAACAAATTATAAATAGTTTAGTTGTTGTCAAGCAGTCCACAGAGTGACCTCAAGTTTTCCTTTTGAAGCATTGCAGATAATCTCTACTGTCTTTCTAGAGCCTGGAAACTGAAATGTTTTGTCATTTTGAGGCACAGATTAGTACTGTAAAAGACAGGAAGTTTCAATTTTTTTACAGAACAGGCCAACTCCATGCACATCAACATGTTCACCAGAAATTAGATATGGACTGTAGAGGAATTGAACAGAATATTTAACGCTCTGCTGGGAGAACCTACCCAAGGTGATGGTGATGTTTGAAGCATCCACCCGCATGGGCTGGTTCGAGTCCGCTTACAGCACCGCATCCCTGACACCCTCCACAGGATGCAGCTGTGCAGTGCTCAGTTCAGTCGAGCCCTTGATGAGAGATTTATTTGAGGATGATAAATCTAAAACAAGCAGCATTATACTTTCATTAGTAGGCAAGTTTCTGACTTTTCCTGAAACGCAAAGGACAAAATGTAGGCTAAATATACTGGATAGCAGAGAAGATGCAGTCTGAGGTAGGGCTGAATTGTTAGCCAGCAATATATCCTTTACATTTTGCTTTGCTAAGATAAAGAAATGCTATTAATCAAGCCACCACGAAAACTTTGTTTGGTTCCCATCTTCAGATCTCAGAGAACTGTCATTATTATTTCCACAATAATAATTACACAGGCTCTAGTGAGAACTGGGGCTTGATTTTGCCCACAGTGTCACAGACTGTAAAAGAAAGGGCCAGAATTATGCAAATTACTTCATGTAGGACTGTGCATATTGCCAGCAGTGGCACATGTACAGAGTAAGGTGAAAAGAAAGGCAGAACACATTTATTCCTGGTAAGTATTCAATTTAATTAATTAAATCACATGCAGAAGAAATACTAATTTTAATTAGTAGAAGGTCAGTTGCCATGTCATAGTCTTTACGTATCTTCCACAAAAATTGTGTCCCAGGTGATTCTTAAAAAATGATTTAAGGACTGAACAACAGTTATGGAAATATACTTGGGGAAATTTTCTTGTAAGGTGCTTTAGATTTGCAAAATCTATCCAGTTGTGTATTGCAATAGCAAAAGAGACCAAAGCTTTCCACTGTAACGCTGGACAGAACTGGTAGTTAACAGCCATCCAGCAACAGGAGCCACTGAGTAAGGGCTGAGCCGTGACTCATCAACGTGCAGTGAGTGTCCAAACTTCACTGCCTTGTAATTAGTGAGAGGTTTGTGAATAGATATTCCTGGGAAGCAGGGGAAATGGCAGGTTCCACAGGGAGTAGCTCACGTAACTAAAATGCTTGTAATTTAGAAGTTTTGCAAGATGAGGACCAAAAATTGAAATCAAAGGAAGAAAGCCCACTATGATTAAGTAGAAAGATACAAAAATGAAAAATTCTACCTTCAAATGTGTGAAGGAACCCTATTTTTTATGCTTCTCATCACCAGTAACAATTTCATTTTTAGTTCTGAAATGATACCTTGCATTTTGTAAAAAAACTTGGTCAATGTGGGTTGACAAGCAAACTTGTGATTATATTAAATGTGCTGCAAAATTGAAATACTGAATTAATTCATCAAACTATCCCCAGTTCTGCCAGAACATTTATGGATAACAATAATATCTGATTTCAGGTGAAAACCGGCAGAACCTTTTAGACGGTTGTGTTTTAAGAGCTCTCGTGTCTGAAGTTACAAGAGTAAAGAGCTCAGTTCACTTTTGCGAATGATGACATTTTAATGTTCAGATGAAATTCCCCTAATAAGCAAAGAAGAAGGATGGTTTCACACCAAGTCTCTGGTGCTAACTCAGTGGAAACTGCTAGTACTGACTCTTATGACTTGAGAAAATCAGGATCATTCCCAGAGGTCAAATCTGCCCAGAACTAGCAAGGAGGGTTGGCATTTGGCACCTCTGTTTATTGTGGAGTGTCAGAATAGTACAACACATGCTGATAGCGGCCATCTGTTATGTATATTGATATCCCAGTGAAGGTCGGTGTGTGCATTGGTGCTGGTTTTCGACCCTGTGATCTGAGTGACAGACCTAGATTCATCTTCCATGCCACTCCAGTACGTGAACAATTTTTATTTTGTGAAATAAGATGCAATTTCTGTCCACTTCCCCTTCTCTTGTATACATGGAGATACCTTGGTACGTGCTGGTCTGTGCGCCTTAAACAATAAAAACAGTGCCTCCACTATACGCTGAGAATATAAACTCTCTATGCTGTTAAAGTCCTATTTAGTGCTATGCCTGGTTTCAGTCACAACTCTGTATGGCATGAAATGCTCCTAATATAAGTGCTGTATCATATACTTTTCTAACCGTGCAGGGATATTTTGAACCTTTATAATTATTACTCTGTTTTCTCCCTCAGGCATCTTGTACATTTTTATGCTTAACAGCACTGATTGCTGGAATGAAGAGGAACCATTTTTACATTTGATTTCTTCTTTACAATTTCTATCCTTCCACTTTCCAAGTCAAAATATTGTTTGCGTCAATCTTTTTCTTAAAAAACAAAGGGATCAAGGAAAAAATATTTCCTTTTATTATTTAAAAGTACTATTTTTACTTCATCCTACTTTTTATAATTTCATTAAAATATAAGATATAAAGAAAATAGAAAGAAATAAGGTAGAGTGAAGTCACAGATAGCAAGCTCTAATCCTACATCCAGTACAGACATGCTGTATGACTTTGGACATCATTCTACTGTCTCAGTATTTCCATCTGTGAAACAGGATCAACATCCAGTACTCAGTGCTGGACTTCTGACATTCAAAATCCTGTAATGAGCAAAAGGGAATGCACTATATGGAGCCACGAATTTATTAGTTGGACGACTGGTGTTTAAAGCAGCTAATAGTCTGAATTATCTGATTAGAAAGGAAAGCCTCATTAATAATAGGTTTGAAATTGTGATAGGAAGAGAAAACTGCCTAGCACCTTGCACCTCCGCCTGGTGCTAGGCTCTGCTGCCCAGAGCCCTCCAGGTCTCCGGCTTCAGCCTCCCTCGAGGAGCAGCGGGTGGGAGGTTCACAGTGAGTCGTCCCCATCCCGAGGGCTTTGCCAGGTGGGCACGGTGCTCCCGGTGGGGTCCTTGCTCTCGGGTTTGCAGGGTTTATCTGTGTGTGTCTGCTTGTCACAACCAGCTCACTCCTCCCCGGTGCCGCGGGGTCTGCACCAGAGCCTCCCGGCCCCAGCATGCCCATGGGACATCTGCTGGTGGCACATACCTGCGGTTTTTGCTAGGAATGGCAAAAGTCATATATCCCGGGCTGCAGACTGCTTGGTAAGTGCCTCCTGGGTTATGTTGCAGATCAAGTTTATGTAGTACCTAAAGGGAGTGCTGAGGGGTTATTTTCAATCTTCACGCAAATCTGGCAGTGTATAGAAGTCAGAAGTATTGCCAGGCATCCGTAGATTACAGAGACAAAAGAAAATTCCCATTTTATGAAGTGGAATACCTCCTGAGTACTGTAGCAGAGAAAATAAAAGATATTTCTATCAAATGAAATTAAAAAGCCCCCCGACATCACCAAGAAAACTAGAAGTTTTTGGAACCAATGTGATGGAGCTACCTCAACAAGACACAGGGTCATCCTGACATCTCTATTAAAGTAAAAAGTGAGTCAGTTTTCAGCCTTTGACTTTATATTTTTTCTTCTGGCTGTGTTTTGTTTTCCTGGCTCTCCTGATAATGCCTAATAACTGTGGCTAAGATTCAAATTAAAGGATAACCATCTACAGACTTACTATTCACAGAAGCAGAAGGAAAGTTTTCAGTAATTTTTTGGGGGCTCATAACTCAGATCCTCTCCAGGACTGAAGAAGATCATAATGTGCCTTTACCATCAATAACAAGTCATGTCTTCTTTAACTGAAGATTTTTCCTGCGAGTTTTCTCCTTGCAAAATGAAAGAAGACATACCTTACACTTTGTTAAGCGATGATAATGCCTTGTCATATGATCAAATAGTTATCAGAAGAGTTCCCACAGTGTCAGCACTGGATTAAAATGGATTTCTAACAGATTCTTCAATTTAACAGGTCAGATTAATTTAGTAGAATGAGTGTTTCATGGTTTCCAGTATCGTTGCAGGAACTTTCTGCTTTCATTAATTACTGCAAAGACTCATTCTTAAATTGACTCTTTTGCATTAGCAAAAGTTTTCATTAGCATTAATTTTCATAGCAAGTGATTTTAAAAGTTACATTTCTGAGAACTAAAATTGTAAATTCCCTTGCCTGTTTGATACTGATGTTCTTGGGGGGCATTGATCCAGGAGGGAACTTGAAAAAAAGTTACCACTGACTGACTTAATCTAACTGTGCAACATAGAAGACATACTGAATTTTAAACACCATATTATCTTTTAATCTGAAAAATAAAATTATTTAATAGACTTACGTCATTCTAGAAGTGATTCTAGAGAACACTGTTCAGTTCCTGGATGTCTGTTTATTTGTTGCTTATCCATTTATGAATCATTGCTTTTCTCTAAAGCATCAATGCAACTTACGCCTTCCTATTTAAATCATTTTTCTAGAACTGTAGAATATGTTTTCATTGATTTTAGCACAAATACTGTTTTAATTCTCTTATGAGCTAAGAATTTACTATTCCTAAAAAAATAAGAGGAAAAGCACTGTGTCAGATCAAAAGTTCATGTATTTGGTGTTTTGTCTTTGACTGTTGTTACTCATGGCTAGCTAGGGAAGAATATGAGAACAAGACAAGGGCAATACAAGGGCAATAAAGCCACAAATTATTCTCCTATCCCCTAGAAGGCTGCAGCTCAAGGGACTTCTGTGAAACACTTGAAAGCAGTGTTTTTGTGTTTAATGACCCTCAGTTGGGTTTTTCCTCTCATGACTTTGCGGGGTTGGTTTTCAGCCCATTTTGGCTCTTCGCACCCACAACATTCTGAGCAAAAACTTCTACAGCCTAATTGCTCATTGCATGAAGAACTAGCTTCTTGTATTGAACATGATCTCTGCTAGTTTCTTTTGATGAATGCTAGTCATATCCCCCAAAGCTATGCAAAACATTCATATAAATTAAGACTTTAGAAGCTGTATTGGCCTCTAATATTTTAGCGAAGGTGGGTTACTGCTGCCTTCTCAGCTAGAAAAACATAGAAGAGTGTCTTTTTTACTTAAAAGAGGAAAAACTTGTAGACAGTAAATGAAAGGAAGAATGACGAGCCTCTCGATTTTCGAGTTCTCAGATACTTTTGCCAGAAGTAGTAACTATGTGTATACATATAAAATATAAATAAAAGTTATCACCATTTGTTTGTAACTATGTCTTTACACAAAAACCTATTTCATAATATTACACAGGGTCTCACTAGTTTGTCCTGTGTGCCTCTGAGTCTACATGGAGGCTCATGAACTTTTGATTTCATAAAAGCTATATGCTAAACCACACCTTTAAAAATAATGCCACAAAAATTAGGGGGAAAATGGTGACAAAATCCCCACAGGAAACTTGCAATGTGTGTACTTTGCTATAAAGATATACTCTTTTTTTAAATGAAATATTCAAGATGAAATGTCAAAATAAATGCCTGTAAAAATCAGACTACTGCAGGTAGTTATAGAAAGGCACATTGAATATGTCCCAATGTTTTATTTCCCAAATAGAATCAAGGCTTTCATAGCAGTTGCTCCTTGTGCAGTGATTTTGATAATCACTGGCAAAGCAAATGTAATTTCCGTCTTGTTTTGAACCTACTCCTTGTCCACCACACCATCCACATTTGCCCAGTGCCGCTCCTGTTGGGAACGGTCTTTAGTCATCTGTCCATTAATAACAACCAGACATAAGTTTTCTGATTGTAAGATTTTTCTCATACAAAGGCTCTGAGAATTTTTTTTACAGTAGCTCTGTCCTAAACATCAGCTGCATCTTTCTCACTCAATTCCTTCTGTAAAAGACAGCAATCAAAACTTGACACATCACAAAGGTTACCTACCACAGGATTTTTGCCAAAATTTTGTCTGGTCAACCAGGAAGAGTTTTTAACATTTTCTTTAAAAATATCCCATCTTGTAGGTTCTATTGCTTTTGAACTAATTCTAGTATAATCCTTTTTTAAAAACTACATTCAATGTAATTTTGATCTAAATACAGACATTTCAAATTTGGGGGACAAAGTTCATATTTGTCCTTGGACCCAAAAGGTCCCTGAGAGATCCAAAGATCTTTTGGCTGTCAAAACAGCCACTGGCCACTTTCCTTTTGCAGCCCCCATTTCCATGGCGGTGATTCCCTGTGACATCTTCAGGACAGAGTACTCACCATCTTGTAACACTGTGCATTAGAAATCTGACAACTTTATTCAGCTACACATCAAAAACGGACACAGATTACCACAAATATGTTCACTACTTCCAGCTCCATCAGCTTCCTATTTTTCGGTTTTGTCTGTATAGACTCTATTAAAAGTTGGTATTACAGAAAAAAACTTGAAATCTTTCCCAAAATAGTTAAAAAGGGAATGTTGGAAAGCAAATGTTACCTGTATATTAATGCATAGATGGATATAGGTAGAAGATTATTTTCACTTTACTTCCTAATCTACTTCAGTATCATTTTAATAAAATTCCCTTCTCATCTTCCTTTCTTTTTTTTTGCTTTCAGTTTCAGCAGTATGAAAATACGTTAATACTGATAAACAATTAATTCTCACTTTTCATTCAATCTTCTCAAACAAAATGCTTTCAAACAAACATGGATACATCATGTTGGTCCTTAATGAAGGAAAAGAAAAAGATTGCATGTTTTGTTGCATGTTTTTACATTTCTCACTACAGTTTCAAATTTTGGTGAAATAGATTGCAGTCAATTGGATAGAGTTAAACAGATGTTTAAATTTACACCTATGCCTAAAGTGTTTGAGGTTTATCTGTTTAAAGTTATACATATGCCTAAGTGATTTCATGGATCATAGTTTAACGACAGATTCTCTCACTCTCAACAGTCAGTAATAACATAACGACTAGATCAACAGGCAGTGCTAACAGCCACTGCCCCACTTTCTTTTTTCATCTTATCCTTTTTTTTGAAATGACCTGCTGTACAGTGTCTCCATTTCATTATGTCCAAGAGTGCAGATGTAATTACATATGCATACAAATAATTACAAATCCCTACTAGCCCTCTGCTTCATTAGTCAGAAATCTAAGGGGGAAATGCCACCACTAATATGGCTTGAAACTCATGTGGTGTGATTTTTGTCAAGCTTTAATCTTATTATTCAAGTGATTATTAATTAGCATTATATGTAGCCAGAACTGTTGCACAAATAAATAAAATGCATCTGTGTCTGACCCTCTGAAAGGCATCTACTCTCCTAAATTATGTTCTCTGTTTCATATATTATTTTTATTTCTGTAGTTAAAGCACTCAGGATAATTTATCTTACACTTCCATAATGCTGCCAATCGTCAAAAAATGAACACTTTCCACATGAGGCACTTGTAGCAATGTTTCCTTTGAATATTGCTTATTATTTGCATAATAACTGTCCCTCCAGGCTGTTACTATAACCAATATCACAGGCTGTACATGTACATATGTAGAACCCTTTATCCCAAACAGCTTACAGCATGAACAGATAAAACAGTCAAATGTAGGGAAAAGCTATCACTATTAACCTTTTTGTAACAAATTTGACTGCAGTTGCAAGAGTGCAAACTGAATTAACGAAGGAGTTGAATTTCAATCCTATTCAAGACTTCAGCATTATCCAGATGTTTAATCATAATCTTTTTTTGTTTTTTTTTTTTTTAATATGGCATCCTAAGAAATTGTTCAGCTTCTCCAGACTTACTGTCATCTTGAAACAACGTTGGTCTCTAGGGCAGCTCATGGCCCAGATGGAGTTAGGTAGCGGCTAAACAAAGAAAAAGAAAGATCTTCCTGGAAACTGCAAGGAAAGAGGTACATACTACTAATCACATTTTTCTTTGTACGCTTTTTTCTACTATGCAAATCCAGATGGTTTGACAAATGTTGCCATGTTACCATAACCACTGCTGACTTTGCCTTCACCTTCATTTTTACTCTGTCACCATTCAAATTGTTGCACGCTCACCTTATTTGCAAAAGCAGAGGAATGTGCCATCAAGTTTCTTTCTGAATGCACGTTGGCCTCCCTTTTTAAAGCTGATAATGACAACCTGTGTTTTGAGTCGCCAGATCACAGAACAAATAATGGCAAATAACTGAAGAAATTCTGAGAAAAACTTTCTCATGCACGCACTCATATATATGGGCAGTCAAACATATTTTTATAGCATTTTTCTTATGTTTTTGTAATGCTGATTCTGAGCTAAAAAACAAGACAACATAATTGCAGGATTGTGTTGCAAAACCATGTTTTGATAAGGGGTTGTGATTAGCATAGTCAGGGTCAGTTTTCTACAGTGGCTTACTGCATTTTACCACACTGTTGCCTGCATGTCATCATCCTGCCCGTGAGTTAAATAGAGAAGGTGGCTAACAGAGATCCAGGTGTGCCTAGGTGAATCATGTGGAAATCCATATGCTTTTAGTAATCTTAAAAGGTGTTTCTATTAACAATTATTATATTCACTATTAACATTTAGGGTGACACAAACAGTTAAACAGTCAGTAAAAGATTAGTTAGTAAACAGTAAACAGTTAAACACTTTGTTAAAGACTGTTTTAAAAGATGATGCAAATGACTGGGAAATAAATAACTGATTTTTTTTTTTAAATACCACCCAGATCGCTTGAAATTTGATTTCAAATGTCAGCAGTAGTGTGCAGCACTGGAAACTTAGCATGTAGTGCAAACGTAGAATGTTTTTCCTTTGTATTCTGAGTACATTTTTTTTTACACTATGCGTCACAGAAAGTGAGAAAAGACAGGCTCACAAACAGGCTGAGAAAAGCAAATCCTTTACGGTATAACACTGCATGAGAATGCCATTGTAATTTTGTTCGCTAAGTAGAAAATGGCTATATAAAGGGAAATCCAAATGACAGCAATATGTTTTTCTTTCCTCGGTGGCACCAGAAAGAAACAAATAAATAGGGTAAAGCTGTGCCACCAGTGAGGGGCACCAGTGACAGGATGGCCTTTTGGGCCCGCTCTTCCCATGCTGCTGCTGCTGCAGAAGCCCCTGGTCGCAGGAAAAGCGAGCAGACGGGATCCCGCTGCCCCGGGCTTTCGTAGAGGCGTGAGGAGATGAGCAAATTGGCTGTGCATATTGCTAGCTCTGCCTGCTGGTAGAAAGCGAAGCTGCACACAAACCCTGCGGAGAGCAGAAGCCGTCAGCATCGCCACTTCATAAAATTGATGATCTTCTAAAACTTTCTCACTAAGCTAATTTGTTTCAGTGAAACGAGGGTATCGTGGGCAAATGACTACCTGCTATTTGTTCTTGCTCTGTTTAAATAATGGCTTCGAAGTTAAAGCATTGCTAAATTGTGTTACTAACTATGGATTTTTAATGTGACTTGGATAATAGTATAAATCTAAAATTATATGAGCAACCATCTTTACATGCAAGTCATTATTAGGGGCTTTAAGCATACCACATTTTCAATTAGGACCAAAATTTATTATGCTTATGTGACTGTTCCACAAATGTCTCTGTGGATTTAAGCTGGAATAAGGCGTAGTCAGACACTTTAACTGTGCTTAGGATCTGACTCACAGCATTCCTATAGGACAGCTATCCCTGACTGATGTTATTAATTAGGAATCTTGATTTTTTGGAGTGGTTCCAGTTTGTAAGTCATTCTCCTAAGGCGCATTAATGAGGTCCCAATTATCCTGCTGTGGGGCATGTGTAAGTAGGGGAGGCACATGCAGTCTCCAGCTCCAAGTCTGCAGGATGTGGGCTCGTCCCTGTGAATTGCTTAATGGACTCTTTGACCTTGACTAAATCTTCTCTTTTACACTGCAAAGGGGCGGACAGGGAGGTTCAGGTTCAGATTTTGGATGTTTAAGTTCATTCTTTTACAAATTCCCTCTGGCAAACATATCTTGCAGATAGATAAAAGTTTCTATCATGTCAGCAGTACACGCAATTGTTAGGATAACAAAAACGAAACAATAAAAGATACAGATTAATACTTCAGTGAATGAAACAATTTGTGCAAAGATTCATGCACACTATTTCTTTTCTTCAATGACACTTCTGCATTTGCAAAGTCCTCATAAATATCCCTTATTTGCCTCATTCCTTAGGTTGATTTAAACTTCTGCATGTTTCATTAAAGAAATGAAGAGGCAAGAAAGAGTAGGAAGCATATACATTTTGAGATTTGTTTACACTTAGATCATCCTCCAAACTTACCTAAATTATAACCAAAGTTAAGATATCTATATTGTCAGTATGTCTTTAATGGGTCAATCATTTCTCCATTTTTATCTTAAATTCAATGAAAAACTGTTAACTTTCCCATATCTGGTATTTAATCCACTTAGCTGTGAAACACAAGATAGTAAGTAATGATCCACAGAAGTGGTCACTGTTCTGAATCAGTCTCTCTAAAGTTTTGCGTGGTTATTCAAGTTTTGAGCTTTCTCACATTAACACAATATCCCTTGTTTTTCCTGACCCTGAAATGTTGTATTTGGTTTGTTAGAGAAAATTACCTTCAGTAAGTGATCACATTTTAAGGACTTCAAGATGGAAATCTAAAAACACAGTAGGCCAAACAAACTGTATTATATTACCTGCTATACTATAAAATTAAAACAGTACTTTTACTAATGCCTTTTCTTATTTTTTCCTAAACTAAAGATGCTCAGATTTTAGATAGTTCATCCTATGTCCCTTCCCAACTATCTTTCTTTACTCTTTGATAATCTGTTGATAGGCTCTAGACTCAGATATAGGTGTTTTTGCTTTCTCTCTTGACTTGCCAATGATACACTCCTTAGGCCTTGCAGTACCTGGAGCTTTGAAAGAGGAGAACATTGTTCTGATGCTGCAGAAAATTTATTTCATATAGTAGTTTTTAATTTGACCCATAGCTTTTCTGAAATATATGCGAGTCTGAGTCATCAAAACATAAATTATTTAGATTTTGTCAGATACTGGAGTAATATGCCATTATTACAAAATTGTCTAATGAATCAATAAATCATTGCACGGCATTTAAATACCCCAGGTAGACATTTAAGTAATAACTAAGAAACCTGGAGGTTGGGGTAACAAACCTGGGTTCGTCCAACAGCTCTGATGTATGCTAAAGCGTTCAGTGAAAATGCTGATAACACTGATCCCAAAGTACTGGTATTTTGTACTGGTATATTGTGATAAGCATAGAGCATAGCAAGAGGTTTCATAATCCAGAGTGGTCTTTTTGGCTGATGCTTCAATTATCATCATTTTGATAGAAAGCCATAGAGGAGATGCCTTTCTTAAAGGCATCCAATATTCAAAGCACTTTTATACTTCTTAAAATCCACATCTTGCACTATTCTGATGATGAGGATAATGAATAGTCTCAAACCATGTCAAAACATGACACTTTTAGTCCCACATAGGAAGATGAGGGGCAAAAAAAATCAATTTTAATTTTCTAAACAATGGAACCAAACTCATAAAAGAACATTAAGCAGGAGTGATTTCTTTATAGCTGTATAGTCTTCAGCAGTGTGCATTTGCAAAAAAATAAAAAGGTGAGGAAGTTTTCCCTACACGTTTATTAAAAAAACAGAAGATTTGAGTCAGAAATGTGGGAAATCCTGCCACCTGTTGCTTTCTTTCCCGCTCTCCTATCCTGGCAGCTATATCTAATACTTTATAAGTTTTGTCAGCAAAAGCAGGAGAGGTCGAAACTGTTAGGTGGTAGAAAAGGTAATCTTGAAAGTAGCAGAGCTAAGCAGTGCTGACCAAAAGAGTCATGGACTATAGGAAGAAAAAGAGAGAGGAGGAGGCAGCGGCGGGTGCTGGGTCAGTGACACCCTTTACATTTTATGTTTTTTAATCCAGTCATCTTAGTCGTTGGCTAGTTACGTTTCTTTTCAAAATACTGCAAACATATGTGAGAATTTTAAGAAATTGTTTTCTCTGGAACAAGTTAAATTATTATTTTTTTCCTAACAGAACTGGTACAGTATTTTATTGAATTTGTTTAGATTTATACTGCATATTCATACCTAATGGTACTTCAGATCCACATGTAGATACCTTTTACATCTCTCACCTGTAAGACCTCCTAAACCAGGCTAGCAGAGCGATCCTTCTCTGGGACATCACCGGAGAGATTATCCAATTTCACGAACAGACGTGATCAGCGCCAGAAGAAATATCTCCATGGAGTCCTAATACATGTGTGGTTGACCTAGAAGGAGAGAGTCATTTTTCCTGCTGGTAAGAAAAATTTTGATGATGTAATTAAAAATTAGGAAAAATACGTTCTGGAATATGGGTCTGTTTTTTTTTTTTTCCCTCCAACATCACTCCAACATCGTGATAAGAAAATGCCCCTTCCGTTGCCTTCGCCAGTCAACGGAGATTCATTAAGTACATTAGTTTGACTAGTGTTTCAGTGTTCAAAAGATTACCTGCTCTTCTGGATACTGTGACTCAGCTAAATGAGCCACTTGAGCTGTTGACGCCATCTGCTTTGGGTGTCGTACATTGAGTGAAGCTGAAGCTGCCTCCTAATTTGATTACTAGGTACATTCAGTTAGTGGTTTGACCAGTGATGATGTAGTTCAATATGATTATTCATCTATACTGATATACTGATTCAGTTTAACTTGTAAATTGATTTTACAACCACATTGCCTAATTCCTAGTAGATTAGCATAATTTGTAGCCATCCAGCCCTACCAATAGCATTGTCATATTTTTGTTTATTCACGGTAACACAACTCATAGTAACTGGGCTCCACTGCATTTTTAAGCTAACAATGTAAGCAGAAGGAGCTTGAAAAAGCTGATAAATGAGATGATTTACTTGAGATCCTACACAGCTCCTCTAAAATTAGGTCTTAGTTTCTCAACCATGAAATGTTCTGGCCTGAATGCAGTACCTTGCAGAAGTGAGCCCTGAAATCTTAACCTCCCTTTATCATTCCATAGTCAGTAAAACAGACTCTGCTCCCTCATGTTCTGCTGCAGACTTAAAATGAAAATGTCTCAGGACTTGTAAGAGTCCTGAAGGTAGTACTTACATAATCAAATTGCAATTTTTCTTTTGTCTTAAGTAGCAACAAAGAAATCTACAAACAGTTCAGTATACAAATGTCCATTATTCAAAATAAAAGGCAAAGGTGACAACTGATTAATTCTAGGTTTCTGTTTAGAAAAAAATTACAATAGTATATATGCATTACTAAAAATTTAATAATCACTTTGTGTATTTGTTTACTGTTCACTCACTTGACAACAAAACCAATTTTCCCAATGGAATTTACCTCTTAATATTTACAGGACATATCCACCAAAAATTATGGATTACCAGACCAGAATTTATTTACACTTTGGTTGAACACAGCATTTGTTTATGCATCTGCATGCATCTTGTTCTGTTTATACTATTTTATTTAAAAGGGCTAGTGCTCTATAGATGCATCCCTTGGTATTTGTATGGCAAAGCGCAGCTTCTATTTGCACCTGAATAAATGTGAGACAGTGAGCTGATTATTTCTGACAGTCACTAAAGTGAGAAGCAAACATACTGACAGAATTTCCTGTGCAGTGCTGAAAGCAAGTGAAGAGGAGCAAAACGAAACCTGCCTGACTCAGTGATACAAAGATCTCCAGTCAAGGTACTTTTACCAGACAACAGGCAAAAAGTACTCAAATTATAAAGTTAGCATCAAATAGGCACGTGGTCAAGTATATCAAACAAATCAAACGCTAGTGTTCAAACAAAAATTATCTTGGGAACCAGTGCTTTTAAAGTATACACGGAATTGCTTCTGGAAGTGACAGTTAAAAGTCACATTTACGTACTACAGGATATCTGTTACTACACCTAATGTTATTCTATGTTAATTATCGTTTTCCTAAGTGATAAAAATGAAATATTTCCTTCTGCTTCTGCATGCATATTGGTCTATTTACAGTACCTTATTTAAAAGGATTTCACTCTAAAAATGAAAAGTTTACCCTTTCATCAAAGTTGCATGTTTTATGCTTATGAAAAATGTTTCTTCTCACTGTGATATTACCAGTCTGGCCATATTGAAACACTGGGAAAATGTATCTAAAAAGCAGAATCTTTGCTCGGACTTATAGAAACCAAACAGCAAACAAAAAAAGTAAAACCCATGCTGTGTTTGTTTCCAGCTCTGATAGCTTATAATGCATTTTAACCACAGGAATCTTCCCATCATGTATTAATTATGGTCTACAGATAAAATCATTATCATTATGTAATGAAAAATGTGAGTAAATTACTTTTAATATCATGTGCAGCAGAAATTCAACAAAAGCCATGCATTTTTTATATCAGCATTTCTCTTTATCAGATTTGCTCCTACCTGCTGTGGACATTATTTGGCATTTCTTTTCCTTCATCACAAACAAACAAGGATTTGCAGATAGGTCTCTCAAACAGAGTCATGCATCACTCTTGCGTAAATTAGCGAATACCACACCAGCTCTCCACTGCCTCCGCTGCCATTTTGCTCATAAGAGCCTTGGAATTTCTCTTTGTGCTCAAATGCCCTCCTTGAGCAAATAAAACCACTTGGCAAGCAGGGCTCACTTAAGCATTTCTGGAGGTTTTCCTAAATAAAACTCCCTTTCTTCAGGCTGTCTGCAAAAAGGTAGTTGAGTGCACCTGTGTAAGATTTCGAAAAGCCCTTGCTTAGAAATTTATATTGATTTTATAGCTTTAAGAATCACTGAAGAGTTCATGACTGGAAAGGGCTCAATATATTTAGGAAAGGACTGCAAATTTAGCTTTGATGTTGCTGAATGGCTCCCAGCAGATGCAATAATAAAGTAGATTCCAGAGCAAATATTGATCAAATATCGCCATGAAGTGACATCTTCTGTGAAATACACTTTAATACACTTTGTGATTAGCATCACAAAAGGGACTGCGTAGAGCTGGCAGCACAAAAGAGACTGTACACAGGCTAATTCCAATAGTAAGGACATTTTAAAAAGTGAGGCAACTGTGGCGCTTCTCTTGATCTACAAACTCTTGGAAAAACCACCTGAATAGTAAAAATTTACCAGGAGTGTAGACTGAGCCATAAACGTATGCCATATTTTACAAAAGTAGGTGGGGATGGACAGCAAAAGAAGAAAATGGGAAGGATTTGCAAGGAAGGGGACTAGATGGTTCGGGGCATCCTGCGTTCCCATGCTCCTCTAACCTCGCGAGACAGGAAGCATTTGCTGCAGCAAACGGTTGGGATAGTCACGTCTCAAATGACTGATGGTATATTACCTTACATATTAGCTGAGGATGCAGCTGATCATGAAACATTAGCTGAAGTTATATGCCTCTATAAGCACATGATCTACTGAATTACATAGTTTGCGTTCTTTAACCTGACCAAGGGAAGAAACTCTATTCCAAAGCTTGATATAGTCATTTCTACACATGTATGGGTACATTTATAGAATGTGCTTAGGCCTGTATTAGAAACAGGAATTCCTCCACAAAGAGGAAAAATCAAGGCTCTGCATGACCTAAATAGTAAAATTTAGAATAAACATGACTGAACTAAAAAATTCTTGGCAAAGAATATTTATTAGTATTTTACTGCTAAAGAAATCCTACACACCTATCTAGTTCCCTCTACTACACTTACAAAAGGTTAAACAAGGTATTAACTAATAAAATAATTAATTTTCTGAAAATAGCTTAACATGTTACTGCATTAATACAAATGTGGGGCCAGACTCTCTGCCAAAACGGAATTCATTTTCCATCCGTCACGGGTTATTTGAAAGATTTCAAAGTGGCAGAAAAATTGCTAAGTTGTTTTTTGGCTCTGTAGGATTTCGGGGGGGGATTTGACATTACCTTGTTTTGGGCCAGGATGCCCTTTAAATGATTTTAAAGATCTTCTGTCATGCAGAAAGCCCGCGGCGACATGACACAGCATAATCCAGTACCTCTCCCATCATCACTGCCTCCGCGTTCAGGCGCTCCGGAACAGAAGGTACTGGGAAAAGCCTGGCAGCAATAAATATACAGCAGAAAGTCTGACTCGAAAACAGGGAAAACAAACCAACCGGTTGAAGAACTCCTCCTCCTCATAACTTTTCAGAATAAAAATGAAGATGAAACACTTGCCTTGCTGTACTGAAGGCACCTTGATAAAACATTGTTTTAAGAGATTCCAACCACACGACTATAGTCATTATAACGCAGATTGATTCAGAAAGGATTTAATTAATTTAATGCATCTGGCATTAATTATTATTCTGCATTTATAATGTAGGATTTTTATTAGCTTAATGGTTTTATACATTTATCAGATAGTCACTGAAGAAAATTTCAGTACTCATAGAGCAGCTGAATAAATCATCATTTTTTTTTCTTTTTTTTACAGTTTTATTACAATCACTTGCTATTTTGGCTCTTACCAGTCATGACAAATTTCTGCTGCTTTCTTGAGAAAAAACTCTATCCAATATCCACTAAAGTCAATAAACAGTGCATCAATTGCATTGCACTGTACATTGTCTTTAGAATATCTTTATAATATAGTGATTCCTCCAGTGCTCAGATGTTAGTGTCAAGGATCATTTTCTTCCATTTTATTTGATTTTTTAAATAAATAAGTCATTTTAACACTTAGTTTTAGAATAACAATGTATGTCTTTGACAAACATTTTTTCTTAAATTATCAGCATTCTAAATCACACTCTTATCTCTTCTTCAGTACTGGTTATAGACGGGGAAATCTAAAAAATTCTGTCTTGTGAGGGATACCAACATTTTTAGATTTAGTTTAGTTTCAAATCAGAATAAAAATATCCAAAGTAAACTTCCTCTGTAAAGGGAATGTACACATTTCAATGTTTTGAATTAACAAAATCCAAGTGAACTTTAAAGCAAAATATTAATTTAATATCTGGTTTATTTCAGTAATAGTAGTCATACTATAAAAGTTGAAATATACTTTGATCTAGTCCTATTGAAAAAGAAACATCATGAAAGGTGCTGCTTACAGCTGATAGAAATACCTCATCTTATTCTCTAAGTAAAAAAGTGTTTCAGTTCTATGTTGAAATTAAACAGTTTGTGACTCAGCTGTTTGACAACACATCAGCCTCAGACTATTTCATTTAATTTTAAAAACCAGTATATTATGTTTTGAGATGACATGATGTGACATTATGCTATGAGATATTTGACTTACATTAGAATCAGCCTGCAAACAAATCTATTATGAATGCAAACTAAAATTTTTGAAATAATATTTCACTTCTTTGTAAATGAGACATTATGAAATGCAGAAGTCTGTGTGGTGAGACAACTGGTTTTCATGGGTAACTTCGGTTACTAAGGATAAAAAGCTGTTGATTAGTAAAAGCTACATTTTTTAACTACAAATGAATAGAGAATGCTACCTTGGTATGGTCAAGTTAGAAGCTGCACGAGAGGAACGTTGTATTCCCAAAAGAAGAGACAAACCTGTTGGATATGCTAGGGCTTGTTTCTGGACCAGGCTGCGTCCCTCTGATGAGGGCACCAGATCTTCTGTGTGACAAGAGCAGCTGGAGGAGAACAAGGGAGATCAGCCCACCCTGGCCTTTGCGTTGGATGGGGAGTGAGCGCCGCCAAACCTTCTCGTGGAGAGAGGGACTCGCTCAAAATGTGTCCTGGTATCCATCGAACTTACTCTGCAGGAGAAAAGACTTGGGTTAAAAGGCTTTTCCTCCCCACACAAAAATGTCTGATATTCTCCAAGCGTCCTTACGACAGCCTTGTGGAAACCAAATAGAAACCAAGGCACATGCAAGCTCTTGACGCTATGAGAGGAGGCACCGATGAGTTCTCCTCGTTAAATTTTTTTTGCATTTACTGCCTACAGGAAAGGAACCTGTTCTTCTACGGATTAGCCTTGCAAGCTCATCACTAGCTTAGCTTTACTGTTGTGGCACAAATAACTTGAAAGTTTCCAGAGTTAAGAACTCCATTGCATTTTGCATCTATTATACGCTCTCTTTTGAATAAAACTTTTATTAAATTTACCATCCAAATATTGCTTAAAATGTGCTTTTGTAAAACAGCAAATGTTTCAAGTTATTTTTCCTCTTAAGCATGGTTTTGGTTCTATTAAGTTTATTCAGAGAATTAAATGGTTCTTTTAGAAAGGTTTCTATTTAGACACACTTTAAAGCATTAGTAACTTTTAGACACAAGTTTTAGAGTTATTTTTAATGTAAAAATGGATTTATTTTACAGGCAGATGAACTCCACAGTAATCTCATCCTTTGCAGTTTACAACTGCTATAGCCAAAATTAATTAGTTAGAAATATTAAAGTTAGGATTAACTCTTGGTCTTGATTCACAAATCATTTGCCTGCCAGAACCACCAGTTTGCCAATGAGTCTGATTTTTAAAAGTTAGCATTACACCAATGATAATTACTTCCAAAAATCTACGTGCCTTGGAAGGTAAAAGGAAAATTATTATAAAACTTGTATCTCCCAAGGTTATTTGCTTCCCAAGGTCCTGATGAGAAGGAGATGGAGAATTAGCACTGTCCTGGCAGTGAGAGGAGACTTTGTTTCCCAGGGTCCTGGCGACCAAGCAGGCCTTATTTCAAAGCCTTGACATCCTCCCATTCGGAGCGTGAAGCACAAGAATGCAAACTGCTTGTGACTGACACCAGATGGGGGGAAGCTGGGAGCATCCCCCCACAATCAATTAGTTTCATGGTTAAATGTTCAGGGAAAAAACTCCCCACTATAATGCAAATATGGCATCAAATTACTAGAATTTTCTTCTAAAATGGTAGAATGCGAGAAGTCAGGTAGAAATGATAAAATCTGGAGCAAAATTTCATTTAGATAGGTTTTTCAAAAAAGTATTTCCCAAGCATATAACACACAAAATTTGAGAAGAGCACAAAAGCTTCTGGGATCAAGTTCCATCTTGGAATTAAGCTGCTTGACAAAATCAAGGTCTCATAATTATGGCTAATGGAATGCAAAGAAAATAGCACTTTTCAGAAAGAAACATAGGTGGAGCAGGAAAATTTGTGTACTGCAGAGATGAACTGACTGCATGGTAAGCTTACTAAGTGAAATAAATGTAAGAACTAGTAAAAGAACATATTTAACTATCAATGCATAGTACGCAAATATCACATTAAAAGTTGAAGATATGCTTTTCAGCTCTAAGATGTAAGTTAGAAGCACAAGTATCCAGGAAAACCGCAAAGGTATCGGAGCTGAGAGAAGAAAAAGTTGCTGAAGTAATTAAAGCACTCTTAGGGAAAGATTTCTTTGAGAACTAAATCCTGAAAACATCATATTAGCCTAACAAGGATTTTCAAAATCCATACCACATTTGTGACAGCATGAATAAAACCTGGAGGAAAATAGTTTACAGAACATATTGATCTAAAGAGACACAGTAGCACCTAGAAGACCAAAGATTACTTTCCATATATACCGTATTCATCTCTCTGATATATGCAGTTACAAATCCCTACATACTACTTTTTATTCTGTTTTGGATATATAAAACTGTTAAACGTCACACAATATTTTAAAAGTAGCATTTAATTTCTTGGTGCTGCAGATAAAGGAATCTATACAATTAATTTCTATTCTGCCCTTCGTGTAGGGCAATGTTACATAGCTTTGCTATGTAAACTAAAGCTTGAAAGTCCTTATTGAGAGCCCAAAATAACCTGAAATGTATTGGAAAAACACAACTGATTTATATGTCTAAGCATGGATTTAAATTTTGGATTTACCTCCCTTTTCCTCTGTCTTAATAATTACTACAGTGTTAAAGATATATATGTACACAAATAAAAGGCTAAATGTTAAATCATGAACTGTACTCAAATAATGTAAAGAGATTGGAAATTTCCAACATGAAAATGTTTATAGTGATAGTCATTACACGTATGCCTTCTGAGAAGCAATAGAGGAATTTAATGGTTCCTGTAATTATTTCCTTAGGAATGACACACAAATGATCCTACAGGAATTCTGTGTGTGATGCTTTGTTTATTTTCCAAAAAAGTAGTATTATATGACCTAAAAGCATACCTGGCAACAATGTACTAGAAAAACATTGCAAGGATTCGGAAAGTCTGGACATTTTAATGTACATGAGGGGAACAGCCATACATCCTATGCACCGTGAATGCAACATGTCTGAAACACTCAAAGTCTGCACAGCGCTGCCCATACCCATGTGCAGGGAGAGTGGGGATAAATAAACCCCACTGCCCTGTGGCACTGTTGTGCTGGGCGGTGAACCTCCGGCCTGAAAAAGGGCTTGTTGACTTTGGATCAAACATATTTATTCTTAAAGCAAAACAAAGCAAAGCAAAACAACAGCCTCCCTCCCCTCGATGCTTTCCCTTAGAAATTAAACAAGGACTAAAGTAACCCTTACTGTGATGTCTGTGTGTACACTTTCGTTTCTCTCTCACAACCAGAAGAAGGCATTTTTTAATTAAACTTGTATATCTACTCAGAATTAAGTGGATAGTATGGGAAATGCAGATGCATGAAAACTGGAAGGCAACAGAAATGACCCATAAATTCTGAACATCATTAAAAGTGGCTGGGGAAGTGGGGGGGATAAGGGAATGCATTTTATTTTTCAAGTTTGCCTTTCAGGAAACCTTACAGACAACAAAGAAACACTTTAAAGAAAATACTGAATTCTGAGAAGATCTGTGATAGACCCTGGTTTGGGGGGGTTAGTAGAGTTATTTTAAAACCGAGCCCTTTGTATTAGATTGCAATTAGATAAGGCTTAATTAAGACTTCTCACTTTTGCTTGCCCCGACTGATCTTACTACAATTACTATGGAAAGTGAAAGTTTGCACGAAGATGCAAAGTTAATATTCTGTATCTTTAGAACCAAAATAATTTTAGGAAAAAGAAGTGTATTAGACATGTGTAACCTCTCCCAGTCTTACAGTCTCTTCAGAGAGGCAGAAGAGAGCCACAGGCGGAGGGCACCGACACATGAGTCAGCAAACACGCGTTTCATAAATCAGATGATCTAGTTTACATTTTCATGGACATACATACGTTAAAATTTAAGAAACATTATTACGTTCATTAAATACCAATTTTTTCATATTTATTTCCTCGTTTCCAAAATCAAGATGCCTAACAAATATTTTATCAAAATCCCTTAGAGTTACAATAGCTTTATAAATACCCTATTAAAACCCTTCTGTCAAAACAGCCAACCTCACAGATGTCTCAGTAGAATATCCTCCCTCTCAGGTCTAAACAAATTTCAGTTCAACAGCTTAATGCATGTTGGTAACATTTGCCTTTTACACATTAGCAAAAAAAAAAAAAAAAAAAAAAAACCACTAAAAGAAAATGATTCGTACTTTTGTTATGCTGATCAACAAATTCTTAGAACTAAGTATTTTTCTGCATAGGGTATGATAGGTCTTTAGAAGCTTCACAAGGTCAACAGAATGGAAGAAAACTATAAATTAACACCAAAACATGATTTAATACCAAACCTGAGTTATGCAAAATAGCAGCAGCACTGCAGAACTGTTTGGCAAATATCATGAGTAGGAGGAGTCAGGTGCTGTCCCTATATTCTCATTAGTTCTGGTAACCTGACCTGGACTGTATTTTTTAAAAGCTAATATTATGAAATCAGAATCTGAGCTTGGTAGTTATTCCAAACTGAATCTGCTGTACGTACTTCAGCTGAAGCACACTTGAGAAATATTTTAAAAATACATAAAATTTTAAAAACATCATTAAAAGCTCTAAAAATCTGATTTTCCACAACAGCAAACAAATGTTAACGTTTCCATGATCCTGCCAAGAAAAATGTGACCTCATTCATTTTATTTTGAAAAAAAAAAATGACCTCTTGGCTCGTTTTAACTAAGAAGTTATACAGCCCTTGACCAAACATTGAGGGGCTGGATTGCGAACATAATATTTAAACTTATTCCATTGCCCTTTTCATGTTTGTGGAGATTACAGCTCTCCACAACTTTAGAAACCACGTGGAGATGAAGGGCCAGAGGCACTATTTATTTTTCAGGAAAGTGCAGTGCTTTCCGCAGGGAGATGGGTTCGGTGAGGGCTGCATTGATAAGAGAGAGCAGGATGCATACCTTCTCAGCCACATCTTGGAAAAAGGGACCTCCTGATTCAAACACAGAGGCCTTTTTATATCAAATTTGATTTTATTTCCACCAAGGGCCTTGCATCTCCGTTTCTAGCAGCAGCAACTCTGAAAGCCATGGTTGTGGCTCCCCTTGTGCGCTCTCGCACCTACGTGTCCTCTTCTCTCTCCTTTCCCACGTGCCCGTGTCTGGCCAGACACGGGCAGTAATGCAGAACCTCACCTGACACCAGGGAAAATGTTGTCACGGACTTCAATAGGATTAGGGCCCTTAATCCTTAAATCATTCCAGTGTGGCTGGTTTTATTGTAACTATGCTATGCAAAAGTCTCTAGCTGCTTCTTCTGGATATTTATTCCCAGCACGTCCCTACGCATTTCTTCTATTGTAATGTTAGCCCACATACACTAACATAGCACTAATTTCTTTCTACAGTTTTATTATTGCGCAATATTTCAGCTAAAAAGATTTGGCTTGTATCCTCTGGCGAGGAGAATTGCTGATTTTATGAAATATTATCCATCAACTCAGATAAATTTGTTCATTTTGCAAAGTTCATTTTGCAAAAGACTTAAAACAGAGGCATTTATGGTCTGTCCTAAATCATTTTTCAGCAAGTTAATACATGGCTTACTATTTCTGAGCAGTCTCATGGAAACTATTATTAACTGTGTTTTTGTTTGCTTTTTGTATTTGTTGATGCTCAGATCCCAAAGTTGGTAAAAATCCCAGGAAACCAGTCACTCATTCATTCCTGCAAATACATATGCATGAATTATAATTGTACATTACCCCATAAAGCCAGGAATTGCCAACAATAAAAATGATATTCACTGTTAAAAGAAAAGGAAGAATTCAATTATGCTAAAGAGAAAGAGGCCCTGTTTGTGCACCCCACCCTCCCTAGGCATCTCTAGGCATGGTATTTAAATGTGACCGCATCTACCAGCATTTATGTCCTAACACACAGAACTTTTTTTTAAGATGCTAGACCTCAAAGGTACTTGAAACTGCCTCAGCTATTCAATTTGGGCATTTCCTGGTGAAAAGAGACTCTGCTGGCTCTCCCATCCCTCCCTTTGCCCTATGGGGTAGGGAATGGAAACTGGGAAGACAGCGAGCGAGAGGGCTCCAGCCCTTCTCCCACTGCCCATGCAGGGACAAGAGAAAGTCTGTATTCTCTTTCATTTGTTCCGCTCTAAATAATATGAAATGAATTTTCTGGCAGCTTCAATAAAAACATGACTAGCCCTCATATTCCTACACATAATCAGTGCAATTTTTTTTTCTTCACATCTAATTTCTATATGTAATCAATTAACACAGTCAATGCCACCTGCAATATTTGGAATTTTTTGAACCTAGAAATATTACCCAAGCAGCCTCTCACGCAAAATGAAGGTAAGCTCTCCATCCTCTGGAGGAATCCTTGAGGGCAGAAGATTATGCCTATATTCATCCAGATTTGGGATTAGGGCCTAAACCTATGTAACAGAATAAAAAATTGACACAATGTCTTTACGCAAATATGGTAAGAACTTCTCTGTATAATAATGACCAAAGATTGCTCTTTCATGTGCAGCCCACGTTATATCTAGACTTATACTGACTAATAAATTTTGGTCTGATAGGCACTTACTGTTATTCTTCAAATTCAACAATAAGGCTAAGAGGGCTAGCAGGATTGAGCAATGACTGCTGTCATCTAGCCGGGGTGCTGAATCAAATTTTAAAATGAAAAAGAATTACTATGTGAATTACCACTTTAAAGGAAGCACTTTACTTCTAGGTTTTCTTACACTAATCTTTTAGTCATCACCCATACTATAAACAGTATCTTTAGCACTTGCAAATGCAAAATCTGACAGATCTTAACATATCTTGCCAAGAGGTATCCTTAGAAATTTTTTAAATTTTGAATAAAACAGCACATATCAATTATCTCCAGAAAGGTAGTAGGAAAAAAGACAAACAGGGTTTTGTCTGTTTTTTCCTGCTGAGATTTCCAAACTCCCGATAGCTTCTGGATAACTATTCAAGGCACTCTTAAGAACATTAACTTTTCAGTTGATCTTACACGTTTCTTTAAAATGATATTCTAAAACTACAATAGATTACTTCTTTGTGAACCAAATCACAAAATTTACCTGGTGGGATTTTTTTGTGGCCTTCTTAAAATCTGAACTGCTACATGTGACAAAGACAGGAAAAAGAAATGCAGATTTGAAAGCCGTAAATGCAATAAAAACCAAACACTTCTGAAACATGCTTAATACATCCACTACAAGGTCACAAGAACAAGATATGAACAACTACATGGAAGTAACTAAGTAATCTCTTAAGGAACTCACCTCCAGATTGTCAAAAGCCCTCTTAAAACTGATGCATATCACCTCTCAGCATCCTTTTCGCCCATCTATCTTCGGTTAATGTTTCATGGTGCCCTACAACCTTCATTAAGCTACCAGATCTCCATATGACTTGCTGTGGATGTTTGGTGCACAAGTATAAATCATAACGGATATGTGGGCAGAATTGTGCTGTGCCATCCAGACAAAGACGAGAGGGATAAATAAGGTATCCCATCCTTTAATTTCATAGCATATAGATAAAGAAGGCAAGCATATAATATAGCTATTTTCAGTCCCCTATGGGTAAATGTGGCATGAAAATGAAATGAACAGAAAATGTATTTATTTTTACTGATGTCTTACTACATAATTTATTAGGCTGATGCTGCTCATTATGTTTCACACTCCATCATTTCCCTCTGTGAAGTCTCTTACAATATCAAGTGAAGAAAATTTATATTTAAATTAATAAATTCAGAGTGAAACATATTAATATTCAAATCAAATATGGTGCTATTGTGGGGCTTCAGTGGGAAAAAAATGCTTTTATGCAGAACACAAAGCAGAAGTGATAGGCGGTTCTGTTGTCTCATTCATTAGTCATTCTGGACAGTTCAGACAAGCTGTTACATACAATAATAGCGAGTATTTTACTTTGTAAAGATTAATTTAAACTATACTATAAACTGAGTTGCAGCAAACTATTTATTTCTTTTTTTATTGGCTCTGACAAAACGGATATTTGCATTCTTGATAAAGGAACAGGAAGTATTCATGCAGCAATAGCCAGGAATCTGACATAAGGCATGATAAGTAACATATTCTGGCTCTGTGGTAGAATGACCTACCAGGTCAAAACGTGCACTTGTCTAATAAATTTGTAATACATTTCAGAAATTTATAAAACAGACAGGAAAGAGGATGACTCTTATGATCATCTTTGGAAATCTTTAATTGCTTGTTTGCAGCTCCTAACTCTCTCTCTCCTCTGTATAACCCACTTTCTGAATTTAAACTCACCACCTCTTTGCCCATTCAGAGATGTCTTTCAATTTCCTTCATCGATAGTATCAGTGCATAGAGTCAAGGATGGGTATTATATCAATCCTACGCATTATTTTGGAAGCCCTGAGCTGCCACGTCCAATTTGTCATGCTTGCATAGTGGAGAGTAACATGACAAAAAACTGAGTTTAACAAATATCAATATGCTTACTCTTGTACCTTTTACAACAAAAGTATTTTCAGCAAATATTCATCCGTTAACATTCTTCTATCTGCAGCAATTTTTCTATATTGCCTAGTTTAAGAAAGACATAAATATATTTATTCAACAAACTTATGTTTTAATCCAAAACAATCATTTGAAGAGGAAGAAATCGTGACTGAGAAAGTAAAGTATGAAAAGCACATTCACTTCAGAGATGCATGAAAAGTAGATTCATAGGGCAAAAAAAAAAAAAAAAAAAGAGAAGTGTGAGGATCAACACTCAAAATTCATGTCCATCTTGATTACTCTGGTATCATTAAAACGTTAGTGCTATTAATAACTTCCTACTCATAAGGTAGCACCCAAATCACTTGGGCCTAAGTGAGTGAAACATGGTTTTAACCAGCTGACATATGAGAATCTAATAGGAATGGCTGTATTTAATGCCTTTCCCTTCACTTCTCTTCCATCCCCATCGCCACCCTGCCCCTGCTGGATCCCATCCAAGCTGGACCTCATGCCAAAACGGTCTGCCTGATAGCTCTGGTCTGAAACACCTTCCTGACTCACCAGACAAGCCAGAGGAGCTTTGTTTCAAGTTTCAGTTTTTGAAGAAGCAAACACACCTGTGCAAACAGTTCTTCGCACCAGTGGATACTGACCACTACGCTGAGCCATCAGATGTTCTGTTTGTGAAAAGAAAGTGGTATGAAGGTCTCACAGCTATTTTATTTGGAACAAGTATCATACATCACTGCTGACTGATTATTAAAGATGGACTGAATCAGGTGTTGACTCCTATTTGCAGTACCAGACCATGAGATTTGCCACAGGTGACTCGTTTGGGTCCCTCTTTCAGCCTAACCATTCCAAACCTCCAGTACTTTCCTGCAATGCCAAAAAAATTTAACCTGATCCCAGGCTTGTAGGCACTGGATTTTTCTCATAATAAAAATTGCATCACTGCTTGGGTATTGGATTACAACTGTTTTATATTGAAGGATGCCAGTACAGTTAGTTGGTCAGAAAGATCCTTTTAAGGTCCTCAAGTGGCTTTGGGTAGTTTGCTGAATGGGGAGAAAATTTCTGGTACATCTATGATGCACTTGATCTTTCTTCTAAAATGAAAGAGGAGAGGTTAGTTTCTGCTGAGAGCCCCTGAGGCAGATTTTAGTATGCAGAGTGGGTATGACATTTACAGATATCCTCAGATCACAAGGCCACAGTTTGTCGGATGAAATCCTCAAAGGGATGGCATTCCTAGAGATTTGGGTGCTTTTCCCAATTTATATACGTTTCTAGTGGAACCTGAAGCCTACTATTTTAACCTTCTCCACTTTCTGCACTTTTCTGCACTTTTCATTTTTTAGATTGCAGTTTCCCCATTTTCAGTGTTTCTTCCGAGATCCTAAGTTTGACTATGAAGGCATAAGCAAACTGCTAATAATAAATATTTCTGGCATTTATGTTTTATGAGTAGCATCTGTAATTATATTACTCTCACTGTAAATAACATAAGCACTGATGCTTTTATGATGGAAATGAATTCAGAATTCTGAATATTTATGAATTAGCATCTTTCCTCTAAGAGAATATGACAGCATTGAAAACATGCAATTACCAGAAATACCTATAGTGATTAAAATGGTAATTAATGACAGCCACTCTTATTTGCATAAAATGAAGCAAATTACAGATAAAACTATATTTTTTTTAATTTTAGGTAGCATTTCATGCATTCTACAGTTTGAAGGGAGAAACCTCTTGCAGACTGTTAGTCTGTTTGCAAACAACGACAGGTGGTGCAGAGTACCTAGAACAGCACAGCATTCACATAGGTGCATCTAGGTATTTTCATGGGGAAAAAAATCTTTGAGAGAGCATTAAAGTCACAAGTATAAATTTATTCTAAGCATAAAGTTGTTTTGCCCTCTTCAAAGGAATATTGTGAAGTTTATGGCCTAATTCTACTATCACTGGCATCTGGAGGCAGAACTAATGCCTTACTGCATACTGAAGCAGTAAGTTAATTTATAAGGAAAATGACATGTTTTCATTTTAATTCATACTTTTGAGTGACTTACAGCTTCCTGAAAACAGAGACACATATAACACACATCTAGACATCTGTTGCAAGTGTCCTGTCTTTGCTTTAAATATCCAGTAGTATAACCAAAAAAAGTCTTTCCTAAAAAGATGAGGACTTATTTCTAAAATGGAGTAACTCAGTAAGCTACAATAAATATCAAACACTCTTTTCTGAATGAACTATGGCAAACTATTACATTTTTTAATTCAGGTGTTCAAAAAGTTGTGTGAACTGGTTTTGCTCAAGGTTTAAATATAATGGCTTCCAGGCTGACAGGAAGTCCTAACATTTTCAGCCTGACACTAAAAGTTTCAAAAAGCTGTGAGAGTGAAGAGCTTCATTACAGATTTCCTTATAGCAAAGGAAGTTCCAGTTTTACCTGGAGTAACCAAGGCTGCCCTGTTCAATTATTTCAATTCCTCCAGAGCTGCCAGGTGAAAGAGAGCTGTTGACTTGTGGATCACTTTGGCATCCAATTCTCAAAGTTAGGAAATGTTAAATACCTTGGCTGTACCTTGGAATTCTCTTCCAATCTCTCTGATCTCTTCCACCAAAAGGGTTGGTGAGCAGTGCCACACATCACTTTTAGAGAGCTGCTGCAAAGTTTTATAAAGAAAGCAGCACTAGTTAGACTGGATGGTAATTACTCATTTTTGCTGAATTTTCTTTGGAAATATCAAAAATCTAGTGTGGGATTTGCATACTATGGACTACACAATTCTCCATACCTTTCAATCATCTAATCAGACTTAAGTACATTGTAAAGCTCAAATACTAATCTCATTCACTTTTTGAGAAAATAAAGGATTTTGGTGCCTTTTAAATTGTGCCAGATATTGTAATATCTCACTGCTCCACATAATCTTAGTGAATAAATAAATATGGTTTGGTTTGACAAAGATTCTTGGGCAACCTGAGGCTGAGTCCTGTGAAACCAATATAGTGGGAATCTGGCCTCCCAAAGTGGGACCTACAGCCTTGAATAAAATACCTGGTCTCTGTCTACAACACTGGGCAAGATTTAGACACCTCAACATAGAGTTTAAGAAAAGCAAGGTGCTGAGTGGAGTGATCACCAATAATGAAAACCGATGTAAAGCCTGAGTCTAAAATACTGTAGACCAGCCCTGGATTTAGGATGGGATCTCCAGGTTTCTTAACTTCCTCCCCTTTTCTGCTTAAGTGAGTGCCCAAACCAGAGGGCTTATCAGAGGCTAAGTGTGATGACACCACCACCCTCCAGGGCCCCAGCTTCCTATCTGTGGGGCACACCACGAATGACAGTAACTTGGAAAAAGCAGCATCCTTCCTTATACAAACCCTGAAGAATAAATCCAAGACATTTATAGAAACTTGAAACAATACTCTTTCTCTTTCCTGACCACTTTCCATTCTGGCTTTAAGTTAAATTTAAATAAACATGCCTTCCTTAAGATATGCTGCATAATAAAGTCGAGTGCATCTAACGTAACTCCCTGTAACGCCAAGCACCTGCACAACTCCCAGCTGAGAGCAGCTTGTCAGATATGTCAGATGCCATGCGATGCACTAAGTGCACAGGCAAAAATAACTCAAAGCTCTATTAAAAATGCACAAGCAAAAAATCAGTGACTCTTTATGTCCTTCAGTGCTCTCTGGCCATATGCAACTATTACATACTAATACATATAGTGATTGAAAATCATCATTTAACAGAGCTTTGCTGTCTTCATCCAGCAACTTATTCTCTGCCCCAAAGAACACAATCAAATAAGCTGGTTTACAAAATGACAGAAATATCATTTAATAAACCAAATCAGGAAACTGACCTAAATTACACGTTATAACAGGTTCTAAGAGCTTAGCTTAAGATTTCAATTCAGATAAAAGTACTTAAAATAACTTTTGGACAAAATGAATATTGATAAGGGATACTGCCTAAAAATTTGTTCTTGCTGCATTCCTTCTTTTTCAAGCAACTAGTACTAAATCACAGGTGTATAATAAATTTTCTATAAGTAAGTTAAAGTTATGAAGTATTTTCAGATAATTTTAACACAAGGCATTTTGAGGATTATGCTACAAGGAGTTCATTAAGTATCTGAAATTTTGTGATAGTTAATCTCTCAAATACCTTGGTAATTCACTTTAGTCTGGACTTCTGTTTATATAAAAATGTAATCCGCTTTCTCTTGGAAGACATTTTTCTTTATAAACTGGGATAAAATGAACGTTATATTTCATTTTTGCTAGCTTTTCAATATGATTGATGCAGACCTTTAATGCATTAATTTTACAACATGAATTCATATTCAAATAGATAGTCTTGTTAAGAAAGAAGAACAGCACCAAAAATGCAACAGTGAAAATATGAGCTACTCCTTCCCCCTCCTTGCTGCCCCCAGCAAAAGCGGTCTTTGGAAATTATTAATTCATACAGGTTCTGCATGTCTAGTCTAAGGAAGCAGAGACGAGGTAAACTTCAAACAGAACTGGGAAAAGCAGTCTGAGGAAAAAAACCCCAAATAACTAGTTTAAAATTTGTGAGCCTTCTATGTGACAAATTTGCCTTCCCTTTAAAGAAATTAATGTTGACTCACCCTGTATGTTCATAGCATTGTAAAACCCAGTACACACGCTTTCCTTACCTAGGTTATACTGTATTATATAGGTCTCAATCAGTACTGGAATTTCTATTTTATAGGCACGAGGCACATACACAGTTGCAGGTCCCGAAACAGCAACAGTCAGGTAGAGGCTCACGTCTGGGACAAGTGCACTTATAAAGTAAGCGTAACATGGATTAAGACCCAACTCCTCCACCAAAATCAGCGTCACTGGGCACGCTGCTCGGAGCTCCCCATCCGCAGGAGGGGCCGCGGCGAGCGGGTGCTGGGAAGCGCAGCCAGGGGCCACAGCGTGTAGAAACAGCTGTCAGCAGGAGCTTGCCAGCATTTGGCGGCTAACGACCGCGGTGCAATTAGTACGAGTTCACTATTACCAGCGCTGTGCCTCCCAGCCTTGCCAGCGGATATGATACCTGCGCAGCGTGCGATATGCAACGCAGGAGCCACATCCGCAGTGGGCGCGAGTCCAATTATGGTCAATTGAGTTGTGCTTTAACGTGCCAAGCCAAGCGTCTGATCTGACACGCCTGATATGCAGTGACAAGCGGGCTGCTTGAAATGCCTTCATCTCTAATGAGCGCCGCATTGAAACGCTGCACTTCCGAGCTATTGTTATCCTTGATTTTTTGTGTCTGGTAGCGTGCAGCAGAGCTTCTGTACCCAGCCTCAGCTAAACTCCGGCTGTGGGCTGGATGGCCATCCAGCACCGACACAGCCACTGCCACAGCTTTGCGCAAACAACGTGCAAAAGGTAACATTTTTTTCCAGGAATCCCAAAGAAATGTTCAGCTGGAGTGGCTAGAGAACAGGCCTGTCTCGAGAACTGACTGTGCAGAGTCCAAGGTAGGTAAAGCAGACTTTCACCATGCTCCCTTCCCTCCCCGCACTGCTTTTGCATCCAACATCTCATTATCCCACCCCAGAGCTCAGCTTCTTGCCACAAGCGGAAAACAGTTCGCATGCAAAGATGTGGAAGCAGGACCTCAGAAAGCTGCAGCTAAGGGTCTCCCTTAAGAGAAAGCACTTAAGAGTATGCCGGGATCAACAGAACTGAACTGAGTTCTGTAAGGACTAATCTGATGATCTACCATCAGGTCTTAACATGATATAACTGAAAATACACTTCTGAAACTTTTCCCAGCTTCAACTTAGTGCTCAAGTTATTTAAAATTGAAAAGCAATGTGCAATAGGAAAAAATAGTGAATTGCTCTTTCAGCTGAAACCTTCATCTGTAAAACAACTGTTTTTTTCAACTTTTTCATTCCTTTTCTCTCACCTCTGACTTCTCCCACCTCCGCCCCCCAACATTCACATATAAAGTTACCCATTCAAATACATTTGAGTACAGCTTCTTCCTTACTGCTTGCCTTCCCTGAAAATTTACTTTTAGCAAGAAGGGCGTAGTGACCATCCAACCAAAATATAGCATATTGAAAAGGTCAAAGTACTAAGGCAAAATAGCATAAATCACAAAATATAATGGGCATTAAAAATCTGACACCTCATTGCCATGACCAAAATTGTAACTAGAGTGAGAAATTATATGGAATTAGCTTCTTATTGATATGCTCTGAAAGCCTGCAATTTCATGGTGCCTGGATGTCATTTTCAGAACCTCCTGCCTGTTTGCAGTTCTGCAGGCAGGCATTCACCTACCATCAAGGGAGCTTGAAATAACAGAAAAGGAGAGATACATAAATGTTTTACTTGGAGCAAGAAGTCATGCCAATTTTCAAAATTACAGTAATCTTTTAGTATTGTTTCCATTAAGGCAGAAATCTTCAGGAGATGCCTGATCTCTTCTTGCGGTATTTACATGGTATTGAGTCTCCCGGTAAAGAACATCATGCTTTAAGGAAAAACAGATCTCATAACACCGCGAGCTGATTTGGCTTACATTGATTCCTTTCCGTTTAGCCCAGCAGAGCGAATGGGACAGAACAATCCAACTCATCAAATCCAAAGCTATTGTGAAAAGGGCAACATCTACTCCTAAATCCTTTAACTGACAGTATGAGAGTTGCAGTATTAAATGTCCAGCAATACACCTCACTTTTTGTTAAGGTGATGTCACTTTTGAGGATCATTTGATTTAATTAGAGCATACAAGGAGGATTGCTCTGCTGACATCTTGACGATTTAGGGAACTGCTACTTACACACTTTATGTATTCCAGATTTTTTGTTTTCCTCCCGTATTCTCTGCTTTATGACTGTCTTCCATTTCATTTGCCTCATGCTGCCTTTGCTAAAGAGGCAGGGGGACTGGCAGGCATCAGCGTGTCTATCCCTGAAGAAACGGTTGTTAAAGACTCTCAGCACCTCCGCAAGCCATCGCCTGTCAAGAACAAAAGGAGGGAGCTGAGCCCGAGATGAGTCACGCTTTCTCCAACCTCTCAGAAAGCCACCAGTGCTTGAGGATGTGCAATTTCCCCAGCAGCACCGTAAAGAGGTGGTGCTGCCGAAAGAGAGGTCTCAGCGCCGGGTCTTAAAAATCACAGCACCTGAATGACTTGCAGACACAAAGCAAAAGTCAGAGCAGGGAAGAAGGAAACAGAAAGGAAGAGAGGCAGCATGCATGAGCTGAGGTGACCACCACACCGGCACGACTGCCGCCTTGCACCTGGGTAGCCGGGAGCACGGGCCGAGGAGGTCACCGGCCTCTTGGCTCGCAGACATAATCTCAGCTACAGTAATGGAAGAGAGGAGGCACTTTGTCCGCGCAAAAAGCAGAGGGAGAGGAAAGTAAGTGGACCAGACGTGCAGGAAGGAAACAAAATTATAGGTGTTCCCTGGTAGCCAGGAGAGGAGGTTTTAGCTGTCTGCACCGCCATGGACATGAAATATAGTGTTGCCACTCAATTGCAACGCAAAAGGTTTTGGGTATTCAGTCACATCAGAACGTACAGAGACCGTTTCAGTTGAGGGTGAAGGCTGAACGATGCAGGAGAGAAACGTCCTGTATCCTTAGAATAGGTTTTGTTCTTAATTTGTATTTATTTAATGTGGTAGTCGTACTAAATATTTAAATACTGAATGGAAGATTTTACTTTAGTTCATATAAACTATTCAACTTATAAAGGAAATAACTTTCACCTAAGCAAAAACCAAAGTAAGTCAGAACTGACCAATTTCGAACTCATTCAGATATATTACTTGATTTGTGCATGTTAAGTGCCCAGTTACCTTAAGAATCTTTCAAGAGAGGGATGTTTTTTCTACATCATGATCTCCTTTACTTTGGTAATTGCTCAGTACCTAATCTGAAGTATTAAATCTCTCGTGGGGAAATAAGACCAGACATTTTGAAAGCACTGTATAGCCATGTCCATTCCACTAGACCAGTGTGCAGTCAAGTTTTTCAGACCTGGGGCACGTCCAGGTAATCTAGAGGTTACTGCCACCTGCGCCTTGGCTTGGCCCGCCTACAGTCTGAACCGGCGATGGGATGTTCAGATGCGGGAATCTGGTTTCAGCCTGTTTCTAGCAGAGAAACGTATGAACCGAGTAGGACTGAGCAGAGATCTCCATTGTTTTTCAAACTCCAAAGAGATGTGGTCTGAATGGATGTTGAAAGCCATATTTACTGAAATAATTAATTTGAAGTCTTTCGTTTCACATTTTGCCAGAAAAAGTAATGTGTTGTAAGAACAATGCCAAAACAGAGGGATAATTTCTCAATATCTTTTTCCGGTATCCATCTGGGACTACTCTCTAGCAGTACAGCTTATAGAAGGTCATGTTATACTATATGATTTCCTCCAATTATTATGCTTGAACTGACTACAAGTCACACATTTTATTTCTGATTATAAAGGAAATTTTACGAGTGAGTCCACTACCAAATGTAATGCTATTCAATAGAACCTATAGGTCACTTATTAAAACCACATAAAAGTGGTAAACCACAACCATGAAAAGATGAAGCAAAGCTTGTCTTTGCAATCCACTGTCCCAAAGGTATGATTATCTCCTGATAACCATATCTCCCTCTTCTGCCTTACTGCTAATTAAATTAATTAATTAAGGAAGTCTTTCCCCAAGTGGACTTGATTTAATATGCTGTATATAATTAGCAGCTCTTGGAAGTGGAGATGAGACGATTTCTCTGTTTTTGTGGCACAAAGAGACCTTACAAACTTTGCAGAGACAGCGAGCGCCCTGGTTTGCAGCTCTGTAGACAAGGCAAGCGGCACCCTCCTGACGGTGGGCTGTGGTTACACGCGTAGGGCAGGGGTTCAGTGGCCACAAAATACATCCGAGCTTTTGCCTATAGTGATACCTGTTTGACAACAATAGAAAGTGGGTCTATATTTTGGGGAGAGTCAGAATTTTGTTTAAAAAACAAAATACCACAACAGAAAAGAGTGAAATCATTTTTGCTTGAAAGCAGGTAGTGTTCAAATTAAAAGGTACTTTTTTTCCCCCTTGCAAACATGTAGGATGGATATAGACATATTTAAAAACATGCAAATTTATTCCTTTCATGTGACTATCTGAGATTATCCATCTAAAAATGGAAAAATTGTAATGTTGACTTAATTGAATAAAGAAAATCTATATAGTCACAATTATATAAGGAAAACTTGTTTATGAAACACTTTTGTTCACTTTTTATTTACAAATACCAAGAAGCATATTTCATTAGCAAAAACATCCAGTGCTTATTATTCACCAGGAACCAATTTGAACTGATTTTCATTATTAAATCTGCAGTTCATGTTGCATTAATTATGTAGGCCACACTGCATTGCTTCTCTTCTTTGATTGGTTGGCTTATGTGTTTTGAAAACACAAAGTTGAAGGTGTGCTTATTCATTGTGCAAGTCACAAGAAAACAATGTTTAATTATGCAACTTGCACACTGGATATTTAATCACAATATTTAGTTTTCATACAGTGACATCAAGATTCATTGAAAAAGTAATGAATTTCAAATAGAAAAACATATCATACCTGTTTATAAAATAAAATGTTATGAATCATTAACTTTCTGTAAAAGCCACTAAAAGTGCTATGAATAGATATTGAATAGTCAAGAGAAACAGAGATTACATTAAAAATTCTTGAATTGTTTAAAAATCCACACAAAGGCCTTGTATTAGAACGTATTCCCCAGGGAATCTTTTTCTGGACCATACTGGATAACAAGTCAAATGCTGAAATTTTGTATAATTAAAAGACAGCTGCTAGAATTATGGGAAGGAAAGGAGAAGCATGCTACATATGTTATAATATTAGTGTCCAACAGTATTTCTTCAGAGGAAAAAAAAAAGTCAATATGATTAAAGACAATGACATTTTTAGTCATCCAGGAATATTTGCGGGAAGTGACCTGAACAGTCTTTTGAATTTAAATGAATGATAAAATAAATTCCTATTAAGAGTAAATGCAATTACTATAGGGATAATCCTGTGGAAGTGGAGATCTGTGCAGGGATTAAACACAGGAGAACTGCTCACCAAGTTAAGTGACCTGACAAATTTTGTGAAAATAACTTTTAGTATAAATGACAAGCAAGGAAATTAAAGAAATATGTTTCATCACTTCTAAAAATATATTAGATGATAGATTCATCTGCTAAGATCACGGAAAAATATTAATGTTATCCTAATATAATTAGAAGAGCATATGAACTTGTTATTGTATCAGCAGATCAATCTATCACTCCTTTTATAAAATAGTTTTTATTTTCTAGGCACATGCACACCATGCATATTCAAGTACTGTACGCAGGGGGAGACAGTGGCCATGTAGTTGGCGTGGCATGTTTTTGGTTGCCCAGGATGACACAATTGCTGGATCATCTCTCTCTGACCTCTTCTCCTGCCTGCTAACACGTTTCTCAGCTTTATGCTAGCATTTCTAACACCCTAATACCTTCCGGCAGCTGCCAGTTTTAAAAACTTCAAGTGCCAGTGGAATGTTTCTTCCTTTATTCCAACCTGTTTCATTCTGCCTCCAAAACGGCTATTGCTCTAAAGACCAGAATGGGGGAGTCTCGGTGCTGAAACGCAAACAGATTATCCATGCTTAAAAATGGAATTTTAAAAGCCTAACATTTTAGAAGAACTATCAAGATGAAAAGGTGGGTTTTTTAATGCCATTTTCAAACAGCAATTTCATGCTTTTGATAGGCTACTGAATGCCCAAAGATATAAAATCCGCCACTCTACAGCATAAATGTAGTGTTAATTAGAGCTGGAACAGAGGTTACCAAAAAATATAACAATAAAAAATCCTCGCCTGTATTTGGGTGAAGCCATTGCCTTTGAAAGTTTTCAGGAGAAAAACATAGGGGAAGGCATACCTTTCTCTTTCAAAAGTGGTCATTCAGGGCAATCTGCTGGAGTGGTCAAGATTTGAGCTTCAATACCTGCTCTGTTTCCTTCAGTGTGCACACCTGCATTGTGGTCTCTAAACAGAAGACCCTCTAAACAGGCTGTACCTAAGTGTCCAGAGGCCTTTCTCAACATCTTATTTTGCAGCACTCTTTCTTGATGAAATCTTTATTGATATTACTTATTGTCATTTTAAAATGATTAGTACTGTCAAATCAATATTTCCATCTATGTTTCATAAATCAGAAAGATTCTGAGCTATTCTCTAACTGAAAAGAAATTTGGAAAAACATCAGTGCACACTGTCATAGTAAGTGTGTTTCTTTCTCAAAATTCCAATTCTTGACGAAATATTGGGGGAAAAAATGAAGAAAAATGTTCACTACTTGAAGCAATATGGAATATTCCTGTCCAAGAACCCAGGTTTGGAGGGGGGAGGCAAATATACATGGGAGTAGTTGAAATATCATTGGGCTGTGCATTATAGAACTTCCTCAAAAAACACCCTTCAGGGATTCTTCCTCTTATAGTATAGATTAATGGGATATAGATGTCAGAAAATAAAATCAAATCCTGATCTTTAATGATTCAAAACCGAATAGGGACTAACAGTCAGGTGGGAGTGAGAGGGAGGGATGTGTAATGGGCAGTTGTGGCTGTCACCTAATTACCGAGAAAACAGAATTCCTCTTTAAGAGGAATAATCTTTAAGATTATTCTTTGCAGCTCAGTACTTATATATTATACTTTGGTGAATATAATGCTTCGCTTTTTCTCCTGAAGAAGTCCAGATGACTATAATTAAGATGCATTGTTACGCATCTGCTGTGACTCAAAAGCCATCACTTTTGGATGTAATTTATGGAAGCCATTAAAATAACACAACAATACACAGCAATAATTAAAAAGGACAATCGCATGAAAAGACTACCCCAACATAAGTTCCTAATGTTCCTTCTTCCAAAAGTTTTCAGTGCGGATGCCATCACCTTAATCATCATTTCTCATACTTGGGTCTCGAAGACAAACCAGCTTTCTATTGCTAGGTGTTTTTACTCAACTTCTGTTGGACTCCAGGGAGCCGAGATGATCCTCGGCACCCACCTGGCCAGGCCATTCCCACCGTGGTGCCCATACCAGGCAGGTGGGGGCTGCCCCCTGACTACATCACCCAGCTGCAGCCACCACTGGCAGGTACCACAGGTTGAGGCAATAACCTCTTAAACCAAAAAAAAAAAAAAAAAAACACCCACAAAGCTAATCTCTGTCCAGACTGAAGATCAGGATTTCAAAGCCAGTCATGAAAGTCAGTAAATAGCTCAGACATTTCTCAAGCCCTCGAAAACACTTGCCAGGGATTGAATTATTTTTTTTAAAACATGTTAAATACAAAAGAGAGGAGCTGGAGAGATCACTGTTTCAGCAATAGGATTCAGATCATCTCACTGTGAGATCAGCCGTGTGGGTCTGATCGGGGTCAAGCTAATCACAAGTTATCAGTCTCTGCTGCCTGATCAGAAATCCATGTGGAAGTCTGTGGTCTCAGTGTAGTAAATTGACAGATGCCAACAACACTGGAATAATTTGGCAATATCAACAACAGCAAGGACTAAGTTAATAAGGATCAGAAATCAAAACTGTCAATCAGGACTCAAAAATTTATCCAGGGGCTACTGAAGTCTTCCTGCAGTACCCAGACAAGAGAGAACTGAATTTTTCTCACCCTTTTAGTGCCTGTCCTCAACTCCTTGGGAGAAGCCTCCCTTCAACCATACCCATTTTAGCACCTTCTACAGACGCGAAATTCAGAAGAAACACATGAACTGTCAACACACCAGGGATCAAAACAGTGTATCAAATAATTAAAATATCAGGCTTTTTTTCTGCAATGTGTGGCCTCAGGGAACTGTAACCTTCAGCAGCAGGAAAACCAAGCATATCCACTGTGAGCTTTCTTAGATACTATTAATAATTTTATTTATAAATTACATGTCTATATATTAAAAATATACATATATAAATGTATGTTTAGGGAAAAAAAAATGTTCTTCAGTTGACAAGAAGTTCAACGGTCAGCCACCATTGGTAGTAATTCTGTGTATGGTATCCTGTACACTGATTAGAATTGGGTGGCGTGTTTTAGCATCACTGACACTCCTTACGCTCAAGGGGAGTGCGAAGCAGTGAATTAACATCACATTAGTGATTTTACATTTCTACACCCCTACTTCTTTCCTCTCACTCCCAGTTTCTAGTAAGAACAAAGGTGTCGGTGCTGCGAAGGCAGAGCACTTACGAGGAGCCGTGCTGAAATCACAGAAACTGCCTTTTGGAAACCTGTCTGTCTCCCCACTCAACTGAGGCCATAGGGAGATCCAGATTGGACCCTTTATAGAATCATGTTTTAATTAATTAGGTGGTTTTAAAGTTGGTTAAATTTGCTTTTTTTTCCCCATGGTGTGGCACTTCACTGACAGTATGTATACATCTAAGAATAAGGGTGCTTGCATTAGTACTGTAAGTGATACAGCAAAAACAATTGAATGACATGTTTGCTTACCTCTAGTGTTACTGAAGAAAGAGTAAGGAAATAAATGGTGTGGTGTTCTATTCTCTTTTCCTTATGGTTACCTTTTTAAACTGAACAAGTAAAAATGAAACTAGCTAATTCGTGTTTATGTTTGCATACACAGTAACCCCTCCAGAAGGATTTCGTTTATAGTTCAATTGCAAAAAACTATCCCCATCAAGAGGGCAAGCATTACACTGCTAAAAGAAATAAAATGACATTCAAGGAAACTCTTTCGTGGGGAACAAAAGTACTTTTCACAGATGCCAAGCACAGAGTTGAGTCTCTAGTGAAGTCCCTCACCAAGAGAGCCAAGCAAAAAAAGAAAAGGCTTTTCCAGAGAACAGAAAGTCTTGGTAAAGGGAAGATGCAAGGAGCAAACAGAATCCTACAGAATCTTTAGCAATTACTTACACATAGCTCTGTGCAGGCATATGTTTTAACTCCTTTAATAACTATTTCCTAGAGCTACTAAGCATGTTACCTATAAACACAACTAAGGAAGCTATTAGAATTTACAGCTTACAGAATTTACAGAAGCTACACAATTTTTTTCCCCCTCAATTCAAGAAGTTTTACCATGGTCGCAGAGATTTTTATAAAAATCCAACTTATCTCTATGACATACTGGTTATTCCTCATAAAGATTCTGACTTTCTAGCTTTTTCAGAACAGCAGTCTTTAGAGGAACTAGTAACTAAATACAATTGATGTCTTTTGTGTTCTCTCAAAAAATTCAGAAGCACACTTTGTAAACAAACAGAAAGACCAAGTCACTTACCTATCGGAGATATTTCTAACTGATCTGTCCTGGTGTTATCACTGCATGCTTGGAGGTCAGGAATTCATGTCCTAAAATATAAAAGGAAGAAAAAAGCCCCTATAAAACATAAACAAAATAAATAAATAAAACAAAAAAAAAAGTAAGTCTTATCATTTTTTTTAGTATAGCTCTTCCCAGTTTTTTACTTCACCAGTTAAAGCTAAGTATCTCTTGTTAATTCTATATCAAGGCTCTATCTTCTGTTTTAAAAGTCAGCAATCTTTATGTAAACTGAAATCCTAGGTCTCAGAACGACTGGAAGACAACTCAAGTTAAGATTGAAAAACATTTTAAGAAGTGACTTATTTTATATCGTCAGTCTAGTGAAAATGCAAAGAACAAAAATAAAGGAATATTAGGAAACTAAGTATTTGAAACATAACCAGGAAAAAAAACATTTTTCATGTGGTGGTTTGCAACACTATAATAAATAAAAAGTATGTTTACCTATCATAATTTATATTCAGCTAAGTCCCACATTTCAACTGCAGGACTACAGCATTCCCCAGTGATCATCAACAGAAAGATGTCTGATCTTGCCCTGCTTTCAAGCAGGCAGGTGATTTAGAAAAGCAGAGAAGACACCACACAGCTGGAAAATTGCAAACTCTCTCTGATGGTGGAAAATGGTAAATCTTCCTTATAACAGCAAGCTTTCTGTCTATGTCATGGAGCATTATTGATTGCTGTTCTGTGCATTGCAAGACAAAACACTCAGTAATAACTCACCAAGGCCATTGCCCAATAAAGTCAATGGGAAGAGTCATGCTGATTTCCTATAGCGCTGGACCGAGTCCACCAAGCATTGCACTGCAGAACCTGTGCTTTTAAGAAACAGCCAAATTATCAGCTGGCGTAAATCAGCTTGACTTCGCTGGAGTCAAGAAGCTGTGTTGATTTAAAGTGAGTCAGTGACATTTACATTATGTCCTTCAAGGGGTTCTTTGGGGAATGAAATTCAGTAATAACTTTCAGCCTTTTGCTCAGAGCTCCAGATGACAGCAGAGACACCACAAATTCTTCTTTTCAGCCAGCCGCTGCAAGAGGCACAAGTACATCAGACCCGCTCTCTGAGATTTCCCCTCGTCAGCATAATTGCGTTTCTGGCATTTCATTATGCCAAAGTGTGGAGCCGCATTACCATGGATGCGCAAGGAAGAGAAACTGGGACTCTCCCCTCCTTGGCACGCTGCCTGGACCAGGGGACAAAATCCCTTTGTCCTGCAGGACCTTTCTGTGCAAGCACACTCCACCGAACACTCTTGACTCATCCCTTAGGGCTGTGTAAGGTAGGAAATGCTTTCCAGGGGGAAATTAAGTTTTGTTTTGTTTTGTTTTTTAATCTTTGGTGCTTAGGAATGTGGGAATCGGCTGGACTCCAAACTTTGCAAGCTGATGTCTGGTCCAAGTCTTTATTCAGGGCAAAATATATCCATTTAAGCCAAATGACACCAAACGGATTAACAAAGCATTATCTCCAAGTTACCACAACATTTTTCATACTAGTTCCACCTATAAATAACCAGCTCATTAAATCACCGTTTATCTAGCAAAACAAGTGTTTTCTGTACTCAGCTGTTTGTATCATGTAAAATAAAAAAGTTGCAGCTCACACAAAACAGCATCTCATACCATTATGCTCCAGATCAAGACTACTTTCTAAAAGCAATATATCATAATAAAATCACTATGTAAAAATAGCCCATGAAATAATAAAGAGCCTTATTTGCTTAGTTCTAACTGGTAGAATTCTGTTCTTCATGTTTACCTGCCTTTGTATCCAGCCCTTGCTTTTCATGTGAAAATTTCAGCCCTCCTCTCCCCCGCAACATGTGAGCAATGTACTTCATTTGACCAGCTGTGGACACGAGTTTGTAAGACCGTCTGCTCTGTCTTTCCTGAAATAATAGTTGCAAACTGGCTCTTCCTGGAGAGCCTATACTCCCTGCATTCTTTAATTATCAGTTGGATGGGAATTTCTGCATGAATTTTGAACACTGCTACAGTTTTTATAGTAAAGATGTTCAAGCTTCATGTTTAGAGCATTTGAAATCAGTCCAGCACATGCTATTTAGCCTTCAGGAAATACTATTTGGACATAGAGAAATATTTTCTCATTGATCCACTTTTCACTAAAGAATGATAATGACACAGACATAAAATTTAAAATTAATTTGTTTAATAATGCTTATATCATTAGTATCAGTGTGTAGGACAAGGCTGTTCCAATTCTGTGTGGAGCTATCATTTAAAGATAAAAGCCATTTAAAATAATTTAAGTGTAGTGCCAGAGAGGAAAAACAGGCTGAGACTGAATATTAATTTTACATCCCTGACTTTCTACTGTCAGATGAATGCAATTTGCTATCACTTCTTTACTGTACCAAATACACACCCTTATTAAATCTCATTTATATCCTGTTATAAGAAAAAGGGAATGGAAACATTCATCCTTCCTTTTTGGGCCTCTCCTCCTCGGGGGCTGGATATAATCATTGTCCTAAATTTGGATGAGCACAGGACTTCTCTTAACTAATTATATGGCCCGATACATTGCATACACTTCTTTTTAAACCGATATAATAACCAATGAAATATAATAGACTACTTATAAAAAATCCATAACAATTTGTGGAGAGATTTGCTATTTTCTAGAACTCTTTGGCACAGTTTATTTTTACTACATGTATGTGTGTGTATATATATATACACACACATATATATGAAGAGACAGCAAACGAGAGAAAGGGACAGTGAGCAAGAGTGTGTGCACACCAGAGAGAGAAAAAAGCAATCACGTGCCCATTGGCACCAGCTTTCCCATCTACTTGCTTTCTTGTTGGTGTTTCCAGATTTTTCCTCAGTTTAATACATATCTGATATGTCAGTCTCTAATGTTTGACAAATAAGCTATTGATTTAATGGATTTCCCATCATCGAACATGCAACAGAAACAATAGGCTAAAATCAAGCAATTTTTTTTAAATTTCAGAGTCAAGAGAATATGGCACCTTCCAATAGCATGTGATATTTTAAAACATATTCCAGGTAGACAAGCATTACCATTTGAGAGCTATTTGATTCTCCTATTACATGAGTTTGAGGTCTCAGTCCAAAAGCACAGTTCAGACAGAGGTGTCTGCACCACAGTGGATGCTTTACTGATGGCTTCGCCAAACAGTGAAGAGAAATTCCCTTCTTTCCCCAGGTGGTTGCTGCGGCATTGCTTTCAAAAGCAGAGTAAATAGATACATGATAAATACATTTCTGACAAATAATGGTAAATAATTATTGTTGCCTGTACCTGTTCTGAAGATAAATAGTGGCCTTCAGCATCCAGCGCTGCCAGTCCATCTCCTGAAACTTTATGACTGCAATCTCAGAGCCATGCTATGCTGCGCCAGGTGCTTCGAGAGGAGGCGTCGCAGAGTATACGCGTGTGTCTAAGTCACGTTTGTTTTCACCAAGCCTCATTAGTGGCTCTGTTTGGCCAGACATCAGTTGTATGCTGCCTATCTAACAACACATTTCTGCTCCAGACGACGGCACCCAGAACACAATTCGGTTTGCTGGAGACGCTTAGTGCAGGATTACAGCTTGCTAGAGCAGCCACTCCGGGTCCTGGTTTGGGCATGACGCTCCTAAGCCCTCTCCAAAATTTAGCAGAGCAAGTATGTAACAGGCCACCACCTCAGAGGAGCAACTGGTCTGAGTGCAAATCTTATCATTTGAAATCTCCTTTTGACAGAAGTGTCCTTCCAATTTGGCAGGTACGTTGTAATAAAGCTCCAAAATGGCATATGTCACCTCTGATACATGTTACATTTTGCATATTATAGAAATATCTTATGAATCCACTGAGTAATAGAAGACTCAGTAGGAGAACTGTAGTTATGAAACCACGGAAATGGATGTCTGTCTGTTCTTGTGTTACAAAGTACTCCGCCACTTACCTACTTTTCAAATATTGCGGAGAAAAATGTCAAACTCCATAAGGTAACATTAGCAGTTTTATATCGTACACAGCTGGATAACAAAATTAAAATTAAACCAATGAATCCTCATTCTGGATGCATATTTTTTACCTTCTCTTTTCTCATCTTCTCTGATTCTCTTTTGTGTGTGCTGTATCAGATTTTCCCTGAAACAAAGATATTTTTCATATGACTACCGAAAATCATCAGCAAAAGTACTCATATCAGAGTCACAGTGGGATATATACAAACAAAATTATGCACAAGTGTATTTTTTCCTTTTTTTCCTTTATCTTGCTACATAACTACTTTTTGAAAGTTTATATCTAACTATGAAAAAGATCATGTTTTCCAAATCTGTTATATCTGCTTTTATTTGTTGCCATTAAAGTTATAACATATCCATGTGTCATTTTACTTTGGGAAAAACTATTAAAAATCAGACTATTTCATGTTCATGAATGTCTGAGCAGATGGTATGAATTGCAATAGATTAGTACTGAATGCAAAAATAGTAGCACCACCTATTGGCAAAATACATAAAGTGATCCATCAAATTTCATGCTATCATTCATATTATTACTGGATTTTAAAGTTGTAACCTATTATTTTCAGCTTTATTTTAGCTATTCAAAATTAACATGTTTATTAATATAGCCTTTTGATTTTCTTCTAGAGTACATCTGAAATAGATGGAAAAAGACACAGATTATAAATTTGGAAAACGACTCAAATGTTATCTAGAAATTCTTAATGCCAGGATGAAATCTGTTCTGAATATATTTGAAAGACCTGAAACCTTTCTAAGTTATGGATTTTGAATATTGACAAAAGCCCTGATCCAGGAATTTCATGTCTTGAATCCCCCTGGCAGAATCTTGAAAAGTCCCCTTGCCTCAAATGAACGATTCCTAGAGGCAAAAGTTAGCGTGGATGGGAAGTGTTCTAGTATTGGGGTGGGAGAGAGAACTTTCCAAATATCTACGCATATCAACAGCTGTATACATGTGACTCAGGAACTGCCCCTGCCTCATGGTAACCTTGATTCTGCTTAATACTAAGAAAGAACATTCCCTGGAGGAAGAAGATGAAGTGGGAAATAACAAAGCTTTGGCTTAGCTGAATATGAAAGGCTAGGAGTTGGGTGCGCAACATTAATTTTTAGCTGACATTTGACTAGACTGTAAAAGCTAATCTGTTACTTTTTCACAGTATGCATCTGTTTTATTTTGGTTATTCAGGCTGGGTTGCTCAGAACAAATCTGAATTAATTTTAACTTTATGGGACATCTTTCTGAATATTTCTTTTTTATTTCTGTGGGATTGAGTCTTATGGAGTCTGTATTGCATTTCTTTTTGCAAATCGATATTATTTCATTTTACTTTTTAAATATCAATAGCGTTTATCAGAAAAATTGGTTTCACCCATATATTACTATTGCCACTGCTATTTTCTTAAGCATTCTCTTTCTTCTTTCCTACTGTTCATATTCACTGCATCATTACTTCTTCAGAGAAAAAAAAATGATGCTAGTCATGGTGGGCCAGATTCTACTAGCAAAAGAGTTGTTCTATGTGCTGAATCTGAATATTGACCTTCACTTCTACATTCCTAGTTGTTTCACTTTTTTCACCTTCAGTGCTCAAAATATTTGCAAAACTGCTATTTTCTGAAGAGCAAAGCCTCCCTGTGCTCAGGAGAGCATTTTCATTTTGTTTCAGAGGAACCTGGTGCTTCTGGAATATGCTAGCAGTCCTGGTGACTGCAACCTATCGCCAGCAGGATTCATTTGATACATGAAATCATAATAAACTCTGTACCATCACCAGAGCTTTGAGGGGGAACAATCCCTGACCAGCAAAAGGACGTTTATTTTCCATGTTCACAATGCCCCTACAAAGCAGAATTTTTGCTTTCATGGCATTGTTTTGAGGCAAAGTGATTGCGTCAGCCATCAACACAGGGATCCACAGTCTTTGCCTGTGATGAGTTTGCTAGAAGTAATGCCAGCAAGAGACGATGGTCGTACTGGTCTCCTTTGTGAAGTCACTTGTCTAATCTGAACTGGACCAAAACCAGCAATTAAGGATTCATTTACCAAGTTTTTGTGTCTAAGTTTTCTAGCAGCATATGTTTCTTCATGGTACTTTCTGTATGAAAGAGCTTTTATTCTGCAGAAGGAACAATTCAATTCATTTTTAATCTACAAGAATGCATTGGCCAAAGTAATTTATGTAGACTTCCTCGGCTTCATTACACTGTTTCAGCAAGGCAAACAGAGCCAGAGGACTGCAGCTGTAGGCTTGTAAATACATGCCTAGCAAAACAGTCCTGCTCCAGCTAATGAATCTTGGTGAAGCTGACACCTCTTTCCTAGTTAGAGGTAGGAAGTGCTACTTTTGTTGGATAAAATGAAAACGAGCCAAACAGATTGACAATGTTGCATTGTTTTCTCCGGGCCCCTGAAGACATGTCACATGCGATACATCATCTCGGATAGAGTATTGTGTTGTTCTGTCATATCATACACGCTTGGTGGTATTTCACCGCAGTTACCTCCACACAACGTGAAAATAGTACGTTGGAAATTTAGAGCTTTCGGAGGGGCAGGTGTAACCCCGTCATACTGTGGCAGTGGGCTGCAGAGTTACTGGGCTGCCACCAGGGTTTGGGGCAGAGGACTCCTTCCTCTTGACCAGGGGAGGAATGATGGGAAGGGAGGTGACATGACTCCTGCTGGCTTTCTCTTGCCAGGAGGTCCAACCCGCCTAGGAGCCACTGCAAGGTGGGCTGAAGATATTGCGGCTGGGAATGCAGAATAGAAAATGATAAATGTCTTGCTCAAGTTCACCGAAATGACTTGGTGTAAGAGCCAAGAATAGAGTCAAGCAGTCTTGACTTCTAATCACTTGTTTTAATCACCAACTACAGTATTTCATGTACATATGATTATTATGCCTACTTCTGTAGCTCCTGAATGCTTGGTGTCTCTGAAATATATTACACATTTAATTCCTCCAGCAATTACGTCAGTTTTAAATGTGTCACCACTGCCATCACTGGAATTGCTCTTAACTTGCCCTTTTGAAACTAGGAAGAAAAACTGAGATTCATATCTCTTATAGGGAGCTATATGTTTTTGGTACTACAAGTTTATTTAATTTCTGGCTAACAAAATAAAGCAGCATTTTGAATCCAAAAGAATTATACCGGGGGAGAAATGTTTCATCAGAAAAGAAGAAATTTATCATGGTATGATGTACCATATATATCATTTCTGTGTATTTTTATATTCTGTGACTTATCAGAATATCATCATAAACAATATACTCCAAAATGTGAAAGTATCTAGACACCAATAGATTACGCTGCTGTATTCATATTTGATTGCTGAAAGGAATAGGAACTTTTCTTTTGCCAGAAAATGGGATCAGGCCCTTCCTGAGGTGTAGAGGAAAAAGTCCTTGACCTGTAAATCTTAGGAGCTATATAGATTTCATATTTAAATGACAATTAGAGAGACAAATTATCATAATCATCTCACCTTTATAACAATCAACAATTCATTGTTTCACTTGGCATCCAAAAGAACTGGGTGGATAATTCTTTTTCAGTAATAGTGGCAGTGATTTTTACTAACATTTTTTCATAATTCTTTCAGCTTTAAGGCTGTACAATTTTCTTCATTTGCGTGGTACTGCTCACATACATATTTTCCCATTAATTTGTCATAAGTAATAGCTACCTCCAAAACTGCTTCTAAGTAAACACAAACTAGCAGCAACAAAACATTAATCATGCACACAAAGAACTAAACTGATATATATATAAACATATATGTACCAAACCTAATTGTTCCTTGCACAGAATACGAACACTCTTTCACATAGAAAGTACTACAAAGACAGGTGGGCTGCTAAACCTATATGTATTTTTGTGTGAAAACCATCACTGTGACTGAGAGAGAAAGAAAACACAAGATCACTTGTAACAGATATATCTACACATTTCTCCTTAGGACAAATAATGTTTTGAGCAAAGACAGCATTTCAAAACACTTGCTTGCCCTGTGTCTAAGGAAGATAACCTTGATAAGCACGGGAGCCGCTTTTGGCTTATTTGCATTCTCCGAGCCAGGCAGGGCACGGAACCAAAGCACAGAAATGGGCAAAAAAACGTAATTCAAGTAATTAAGTAAGAGGAAACTTTGAACCACATCAGAACCTTCCACCCTAGACAGGAGGAGCAGAGCATTTTTATGGAAAGGGAATACAAAATAAAACAAGTCTCATCTGACGTAACCCATTCCCATGCACGTTTGTCCCTCACCATCACCTTTGCCTGCTCTTGCCACAAGCAACAATCAGCCGCCCTGGGACTGCGGAGACCTGCGTTAGCAGTAGGAAGAGACACTTCAAGAGCCAGGCTACCGACAGAGACCAACCTGCTGTCCTGCGTCAGCAACGCCTTGGAAAACCCTTACAAATCACAATCACTCACTTCATTATAAATGTAATGCCACTTTTCTCAGCACCACATTGCTGTGCAGGAGGAAAAAAATGAATATCCTTCAAATGTTTTAATAGAAGATTGTTAAATTCTTTCTGATCAGCTGTAATGACTCTGCTCACTAGGCCATGGAGTATCAAGTCAGATTTTTCTTCTTTTCAGATTATTAAACATGAAAAATAAAGATTTTTAAAATGAATTCCTATAATGAAATAGATTGGATGACTGAGAGACCAGGAGGCCAAGATGAAAGATGATGTAAAATACAGGTTAGGAGGAGTTCTTTTTCTTCCTTGGAGCAAATAGCATTGAATTCAAATTAAAATAATCAAAGCCCTAAATCAAAATAATCTGACTTTTAGTCAAAGGATTAAGATTTTATTAGGATTGCTATTGTTTCTAATACAATTCTACCCCAGTGCCTGCGTTGTCTCCTGAAAGCAGTTTGGCTTTTGGGGCCCTATTCCTCTGTGGTCAGAGTGGCGTTTTTGCTTTTTTCCAAGACTTTCTCTCTTCCTTCATTTTCATCTCCCTTGCTCTGTCTCTTACATCGCATTGCAGGGGATGTTCTATGCGCTGTCATTTTATAAGAATTCTGTACAAATTGGTACAACTGGAAGCCATTACCCATATATTCCCCTTAATTGACAATCATACAGAGCTCAGAGGAATGTAATAATATCCCGTTTCCTCTTGTCTAGTTAGTCTTTGCTTCGGAACTTGAAAAGCAGCTCTACAAGGCAGGTAAGGTCATGAACAAAACTGATACAATTATCCCATCATTCTTCAAATACCAGGTACTCTAAGGCACTGTCTATATAATGCAGGACTGACCAAAAGGCTTTTACATGATGGGCTCTTGTACAGTGTATGACTACAAAAGACTATGGCTAGCATTCATTTTTTTTAAGACAAAGTCACAAAATACATCCAATGCTTTGTTGCATAAGTTTCCATACTGTGAAAATCTAGCATGTTTATACTACTACTCTTGACTGGGTATATAATAGTACCTGTGTCTTACACCCTGTTGCATTTATTATATCTAGGCAAACAAACTTTTCAGGCTGAAACTTTCTAGTCATTGAGGGTTTTTCAAGGTGAAGGGTGGGGAGTATCAAGTTAAATTAAAAGCAACTCAGATATCTCATTCTGAGAATGAGATTGGGGTGATAACACTGAAATCAGCATAGTGTGGATGATATTTAACAGATTGCTTTAGTTTAGGTATGTCACACTTTTTTTGGTTCTAAGGGAAATTTAGCAAAGGTATGCAGGGTGAGGGAATTTCTCTGACATCAGGAAGGCCTTCTGCTGCTTCAAATATCGGCAAATTATTAACCTTTTAAAAATCTCAGTTCAGCTATAGTAAGCTGAAATACAACAGCCAAATTCTCTGATGTATCCATCTACAATGAACACGTGCACAGCCCCTATGTGCAAACAGGGCATTACCTGCTGTGACCAACACTGCCTCAGCCGGATTTGCAAGGAGTGATTTTCCTTGCAAGCTCTCCTCTGAAGGCTCCATGCGCCGCCGTCTGTTGGCAAAGAGACTGCCTTTCTGAGCTTTGAATTATCCCCAGTATTCAGGAGGAAAAGGAATCGCCCTGCTGGCTTCTGCTGAAATGTAGATGGTTGTGAGTAAGCAGGGGAAAGGGATGCAGGTTGGTAGCATATTTGAGGGCAGCAGGAGGAAAGGAAAAACATCCAAGTGGCAGAGCCAGCGAGAAGGCAGAGATGGGCAAGAGGTGCAGAAGAACGGGCTCATGGATACGACTCTTCTTACAGCCCCGAAACTAGTGATCCAAACTGCCCAGCCTGCTCTGTCGAGTTTTTCCTTGATTAACCATCTAAGTAAGGTGAGGCAGGCAGGAAACCATGGGACACTGCTTAGCATAGGAGTTGCTAACCCAAATGAAGTTCAGGGTTAAAATGCACAGGCTTCAAGGAGAGAAGGCAGGGAAAGCTCGCAATAGCACAGTCTTATCTCACTGGTCTGTTCTTGCCTTAGCTCTAACACTTAGGTTGATCAGGGCAGGACAGACATTGTCTTTTAAAAAAATTTTGCACGCACTCCCTTCCTTAAAAATTAGGTTTCCTTTAAGATAGTTTCTGTCCCATTTTAGCTCTACTGCACATTTTTTTTCTCGCTGTGTTCCTTCAGCACCAACGCAAGGAACCGTTCACATCAGTGAATCTGCTAATAGGAAAAAAAGTGCCTCTGTGGCAGAGAGTGGCTTAACATTTATGACCCTTTATCACTTTACCTTGCTTTCTCAAATGTATTTTCCACTAAGCATCAAGCCCCTGCTACTAGATGGGATACAGTTTAATCTACAAATGAAGTTATAATATCATATCAAGACAACACTAAAAATCAAGATTAGGATGCGAAACAGAAAACCTGAAACAAAACAGGATTCACCAGGCAGCATGGAGTTCAGGATTTGTTCACAGCCATATCTCCAATCTGCCACTTCATGTATCACAACTCCCACCATGCTCTATTTTGAGAACTGAGGTGGGATTAAATGAGCACACAGATCTTGAATCAGTTTTCTGCATATGGGTGAATTTTACCTGCAGTGCCTCATATTTTGCTGTGTATTTTCTTTCACAGAAGTAGATGTTCATGCCTCTGGATTTTTGCACCTCCATTATGACTTCCTCACATTAAAAGTTTAACACAAATCTTAAGGTAAAAGAAATAAAAATAAAAAAACTACTTCCTTTAGAGTAAACAAAGAGCTACTAGAAATACAATTATGCTCTCTGTACTGGAAGTTGTCAAGAAGGTGTCAAAATTAAGTTTGACTGCAAAGAGCCTGCATGTTTTAAGTGATAATCTCTCTTTTCTATGGCTTAAACAACAGTAGCAACAGAGGTTTTTGTGAACTGTATTTGTTTAACTGTGTAAAATGCAACTACATTAATGAGACATATTTGAGTGAGTAGGACTGTACTATGAGAAAAATATCCATTGCTATCCATCACTTCAGCTACAAGTTCTGAGAGTTAAAATGGATGAGAATAAAACCCCCCCAAACACTTGCAGTGTGCTACTTATCACACACAGTGACAGTGATAAATTCCCTCAGTGATTCTCAGGTGCCCTGTTGTTATCTTTAACTGCCTTCCAGCTTGTCAATCTTCTGCTTCTAGATGGTATCGGTCATTCACACAGGCAAAACCTTGCTTAGAGGGACTTACACTTTGTGCTGGTAATAGGTGTTTTATCTTCTAGTGGATTATTTGCTCACTGTTCTTGTGGAATTTTACAAAAGAAGCATCTTTGATTATCTGACAATTTATCTTTTGTACGAATCCTGTTGGCGATTAGTTACTAGGAGAAGGTGGTTCTTTCAAAATGGAATCTCTCCCTTAGGCTTTTAGCGCAGGATAATAAGACTCCAACTTGTGCATCACAGAAGGCATGGGACAGAAAAATATCTACAACCCCAAGGTGTCTGATGAGGAACACCAACAGTTCTGTAAATTGCACATTCTTTTGAAGTATCTAATTTTACAGGTGGCCCATACAAAAACAAAGTATATACATAAAAGTCTGCATGCACTCTCTATTATATTGTATATTTCTATACAATTATCTCTTATTGTGTAGAATATTTGGGGCAGGATTTTTTTTCTCATGCTAAAAGATAGGACTACTAATTTACGAGAAACTAGCTGCATTGTGCACCCATTACTGAGAGTACATTACTATGCCGAGAGGCCCCACTAATTTCTCTTGATGCTGCTGCCATGTGATTATCTCCCTGCCTTGAAGATATATCGAAGTTACGTATAGATAAAAGCATATTAACATATCAAAATTGGTAAGCATTCTATTAACTTGTTTTTATTTAATGTAGATCACAAAAATGTCCAGGCATTTTATCTGCATATACTCTAGAAATCAATATAATAGAAAGGAAATGGTGTCTTTCTATCTAGAACATTAGATATCAGGTAAATTTTGCATAAATACTATGTTCCATCATAGCATAACATACATCCTTCCTTAAAAAGCTAAATTTTGTATGGAGAAGTTGAAATCTTTAATGAGTAGTAGACCTGATAGCTGACTCATTGAGAGGAAAACTATACACGCTTCACAGACTATCATGAGCCATGAAGAAGCACTGTCCATAGTTACTCTATATTGAAAGAAGTGAGAATTTTTTTATTGTTAATTATGGCTAAATAAAACACTCACCAGAATTCCTAGACAAAAATAGGAGAGGAAAAAAAGAGAATTATTTCCGTAGTACGGCTAAAACTGTGGTGTTCCTTAATTCCTACAATGCATGTTATGACCTTTAGGTTTTTTGGCGTTGGTTTGTTTTTTTAATTGCTTAAAGCATCTGTAGCAGGAAGAAATAGATCAACGGCAGAAAAATGGAACAGATTTGCAGGGGCTGAGAAGAGGAGAAAGCTTGGTTTTAGGAATAAAGAACACAGGACAAGAGCGTTGGTACTGCTGATGAGGCAACACCAAAACACTCTGAAATCCAGGTGATACTTATAAACTCAACTCATTTAAAAGTCCTGTTTATATGAGTGAATTTTTCGCCTGTGAGTTGTGTAAGAGCTGTGTCCTGAGGCCCCAACTAGTCACTTTTCCATATAGGTAGCAGTCAACAGCTCCACAACTCTTCCAGCAAACGATGCTGGATTTCAGAGCTTGGTAGAGAGTGAACAAATAGCACGTCCAGAAAAGATATTTCTTGTTTCTGCTGGCCAGAATCAGTTCTCTTACTAGAATTGAATGAATTGCAGTAATGCAATAGTTTTCACTAAACCAAGTATAACTCACGTGTCCTCCTCTCAACATCTTTCAGCACAGAATAAAAAATAGGGAAACAGTAAGGTCTACTAAGTGCAATAACTTTTACGGGTGAAAATCAAGTTGTCTAACATACTGCAGGTGGTTTGAGGTAGTCTTTCCAGGTCAAATCAATAAAAAATAGCAGTTGCTCTTGATCTCTGTCAACCCAACACAAATTTGAAATGCTTACTGAGAGATAAGGGCAGTAGCTTAGTGACTGTGTCTTTGAGACATTCTCATTTTCAGGCTCACGCTTGAAAAGGTCTGTTAGCACATTTGGCTCTTTGCCTGAAGGAGCACGCCTTCCCCTCCAAACAGGCATGTTTAAGGTCCTCAACACCATGGTATCTGAATGCCCATTTTTCATTTGCTGCAAGAGGAAGATACTTCTATAGTATTTCAAAACAGAAAACATACATAGTAGCGAGAATAGCAAGGAAGATAGTGATAAAAATAATAAGTAACATTGGCAGCAATATTGAGAGTTGCTTTCACTTCCAAACTTCTTTTGTTTAATATCAATAGAAACATTATTTTAATAACAGTTGAAAATAAGATTGTACCCTTCCATCCAGGGAAACATGGGTTATATTCACAAAAAGTAACATTGTTATTTATGCTCACTTAATCTGGACATGTCAAAACAATTTGCAAATACTGAGTTTGTTATTTGAGACTCACAACTTCCTATGAGATATACTAATATATTTGCTCAAAAAAAGAGACATCTGAGATGCATGTAGCAATTCAGAGAGTCTGTGGTCTCTCAGTACCATCATTGTACAAGAAGAAAAGAAGAATTCAAAGCAATGCTTTACAAGCCTTTAAATCCAGTGGACACCCAGCCAAAAACAAACCCAAAAAAAGGCAATGCTCATCATCTGTAGTGTGACTACAAGTGTTTTCATCAGAAGAAAACAAGATAAACTGTCAGTTAGTTTATTTTTGTTCCTATCCTTCTCATTGTTTGTCTGTTTGTTAGTGGAAATGCGACCATATGCTTTTGGGGCTTTTTTTCTTTTTAACTGTATGTTTTTCAGATTTTAAATCTGAAGTCATTCATCTCTGATGTCTTACATGGATTGAGGATGCTGACTTCAGTGATCCAGTTTCCTGACTCCTCTTTGTTGATAATGATTTTATCATGAATACTGAATCTAATAACCTGACCTCTGAAAGTATAAGTCCTTTTATCAAAACAGAGTTAATACTAAGTTTATTAAATCACTACCAAATGTAGAAACACAACTTTTTCTGTCCCTACTCTTCTTGACTCAGGAACTGGTCACTAAAAATAAAGACTATTTTCCTGACTAATCCTCCCACAGTTCTTCAGTTAGAGAGACATTTTTTGCCAATTGATACCATCAGAAATATAGCAAATTTAAGAGATGAGAAGAAAAGAAAAAAAAGAAACAAAATCACCTGCAAAAAGAGTAAACAAAAGCTACTGGGAAGCCTGAACCTCTAGTTTTGATAAAATCTTCAAATGTCCCTCAGGATCATGCTATCCTGTAAAGTAAACAGATAAGGCTAGATACTACCTTAAGAGGTTTGACTGACTTGGAAAAAAAAGTGACAATAACAAACAACTATATGGCAGGAATCAAATTGCCTTTTGAGCTTCTGTAAATCCATTAAGAAAGAAAATAGCATGTTTTATGCTAAGAATTTGAGCTTCTTTCCATTAGAAAAGTTTCGATGATTAGACTGAGACCAAAACCACGTCATAAATATTCATCATTTTCAACTTAGTTATACCACATTCTGTAAACACTGAGATTATACGTGTGTGTATACAATACATATATATACGTGTGTGTGTATATATATACATACACACACTATATAAACATAGAGAGAGAAAGAGAGACCTTTTTTGTTTCTTGTTTTTTTACAAGAAACTTGGTATTTTGAAATACTCAGATTTCTCTGGTTTATATTCTCTGCCCTATAAATAAAATCCAAATGATAACATGCTGTAATAATACCAGCTTTCTTCAATCCTTAAATTCCCATGATAGAGCAAGTCTTAAATTTTGTTGGTCATTGATGTCAAGCTTTTGTACAAGCAACAGAAGAAACAAAATCAAAATAGTTATGAGTGATTAAGTGAATTCTCAGTATGCTCCAACTTTTGGAGCCAAAGACAAAAATCTTCAGGGTTTGGGTTACAGCAAACCATACGTTTACACTATTATTAGGTTTTTAAAAACTTTTTTTAAAGCAAAAAATACTCATATACAAATACCTCTGCAACAGTTTACAGTTTGTAATTTTGTCACTCTGTCATCATTCTGAAGCTTTATGTTTTTTTTCCTTAACTAGTTCTTTATCATTCCATTTATTTCACTAAAACTCTTAGGAGAGGCTGCAGAAGTAATTTGTAGCCATGTAACAGCTGTTTTAGATTTTGTCAGGCTTTCTGTTACGTTTTAGTGTGCTTTTGGATTATGTTGTCTTGTGCTTAATGTGTGTAATCCATGTCTGTATTAAAAGGATACTTGACCGCATTTGGTGTAAATAGCAGTGCCATCTAGTTGCATGAAGACAACCGGTAAATCAGCTTACAATTAGTGTGCTTCATTTTATCCGAGAGACTAGCACTAATCCATAGTGCTAAGGATCACGATAGCAATGTCTTTAATTAAATATAACATCGTGGCTATACCAAATGTAGTCCTTGAATTCTGACACAGTTGGCTAAATCAAAAGATGCATAATCTCAGCAGTCTTTGAATTAGTAAGGTTGTAACTAATAAGAGATTGGAAAGGCAGTTTCTTCGCCAAAAAGAAATAAAATAAAAAGCCTGAAATGGTACATTTTAGCAGTTGGTACCAACAATGCAACTTTCTTAATCCCTTCCAGATGGTTAAAAACACATTAGCAGCTACTACCAGAAAAAAAATAAAAATAGAAATTCTTCTTAGGATTTCTGTCACTAGCAGTGTTTTCGTCAGAAAAACAGCTATGAAACGAGGCGTGCGGCGCGGCCCCGTTTCCGAGCGCCTCCTGCCTCTTCCCAACATGAACGATAGGAGCGAGGGGGCGGACACAGGTGACGTTAGCTACCTCGGTGTTTCCAAAACTCCCTGGAAACGTGAGTCATCTACAGGGTCACACCGGTGCTACCCCGAGCGCTGCAGCCACGCAGCACAACAGCTGAAATGAAGCGCCCTCCCACCAAGTCACTTCCCTTCCCGTACCACGTATGACGCCCTCTTCCCCCAGCTATGAGATGACTGTACGCCGGTGGATGCAAAAAGGTCAATATATGACAGATCTGACTGTTCTTCACCTCTTACTAGTATATGTTTGGGATTCAAGACAAGGACCACGTATGAACGTTCTTATACGCTAGCTACGAGTGCTGGTAATTACTAATGGTTATTTATTGACTGTAGCCATTCGAAAGCAATGTGGACAGAATAGTTGCTTTTCTATCTCGCACAGAATTTATTTTTCTTAATCTCACTTTGAAAAAGCTCTTCCAAGCCACAGACGCGGCTGTACCTCAAACACCCCTGAGGAGTTCGGGGAGAGCTCCACAGGAACCGCGCCTTGGAGGAAGACAAAGTTTATCAAGACGTTTTGAATGCAACACTTCAGGCTTAGTGAAGTAGCATTTTCTGACTAAATAAATCTTAAAGTTTTTCTTACCATCTCTATTCAGCAAAGCTGGCTTATACCAGCTATATGTCAAATTATATCGACTATTCCTTCAGACTATTATTGCACGAAGACATCACTCTAACTAGTATTACACAGAAGACATAAGTCACTTTTAGGGAGGACTCAGAGTTTTACAGCTCGGGCACCCCGAGGCAGCGGTGGGGAAGAGGGCCCAGTGCTTGCTAGCCCTCTTCATCAGGGGGTCGAAGACGCCCCGGATCCTCTGCCCCCCACTGCTGCCTGCACCCTGGGGCCGCCAGCACCGGCGCTCGGTGCCATACCTGCCTGAAGGGACGTCCAGAAACATCGAGGCGAGCAGCTGTGCAATAATCGCGAGTTTATATTTTCAATTTGTAAAAAGCCTGTATAGTCATATTAGAAACTCAGGAAAACTAATTTATCAAAAAGGTGGGTTTTATTGTTTGCATTATACTCTTCCAGTCCATAACACCAAATAATATTCTTCTCCTCTTTCCTGGGTAGGACTCATTATATTTAAATAACTACCCTGCAACTGCCAACCTGTAATGACTGTGAATGTGCATACTTTATCTTAGCTCATGGTGAATGAGCTCCTTTCATCATTCGAAACCAGCTATTAAAAAGTTTTGCTCCCTTTTGAAAATTTATTGTACTGAGCGTAGAGATTGCTTTTTCACCTAATGGCAAAAACACAGAAGAGTAAACAATACTTGACTGATACTTTACATAATGCCAAAAAAATTACCATTAGGTGTCATTTGTTATTATATTATTTGTGCTTTGTTTCAGATGCTTACATCTGTAAATATGTTATTTACTATTTTTAATATGCATCTCTGACATTTCAGTGGAACATACTGACAGACTACTGATGTCTCTGGAAAATTAAATACTACAAAAATCAAGTCAGTTTTACAGGAATTTTGTTTTATAAGTCTAAGCAATTTCTATAAATGTCAAAATATCTCCTTTCATCATACTGACAACAAAAATGTTTTTTTTCTTTTTAAATTTATATTTTTGAGCTTTTAGAAGTGTAATACAGTTTTTCAGTAAAAGATTTGAAACCTTAAGAATTACTATATTTGAAGCAGTCAATAATCATTTATTACTTTGTCTTATGCAGGCTGTATATTATTAGTCTTTGCTCATTTTCAGAACGAAACCAAACTCCAAGAGACTTTCATGCCTTCACAGTCACGACTGCTTTATTTGCTTTAAAACCGACCACTGTAAGGTGGAAGAAACCTACGGGAGGAAAGCTGGGAAGGAGTGGTTGCATGTTACAAACAGGATAATCTTTAACACATGGCAGATTCCCATGCTGGCTTTACGCCTAATACTCCTGAGCATCTTACAGCTAAAATATAAAGTAGTCTGTGGTGATGTTAGGCCTTAATACTTTTAAAGATGTATTTAGCACTAATGGGGTCCTCTGGATTTAAGGCTTTGTTGCTTATTACACCCAGACTGCCTGGGTTTTCTCTAATGACATTCCCCAGCCCCTCACCCAAATCTGGACCCGCTGCTGATGCCGGGTTACTGCCTCCACCTCCCCACCTCAGGCGGGTTCAGCTCCATTTCAAAGCACAGGTCGGCACATAACAAAGAGCAGATGCAGCCAAAGAGCCCGAGACAAAAATTCATGACCAAGGTAACTTCCACTAGCCAACGCTCACGTGCCTGCACCCTGAACTCATTCCTGAAAGCTGATACAGAGTGTATGCAAAACCATTTCTATTCTCTGTTCTTATCTTTTGAGCAATGTCATTTTCTTTGAGTTATGCTAAAACTGAAAACAAGGCAGCAACAACTTTCTGCATCAGTCAGTTAATGCCAATGTTTTCAGTTTTCTCCTAAGACAGATTTTTTTTTTTTTCTCACCTGTTCCTATGGAGTATTTCCTGGACTAAGGTTCAGATTCATCTGTCATTTAAATCAGTAGCAAGGTTGCCATTGCTTTCTGCAGCACTCGACTGGGCCACTACGCCACCACAAATGGGAAGCTAATCACAGACGCACATTCAAGTGTTCACAGGCACTGCGAAGTAAAATTCGTAATTGTGAATTTCTAATTATGCATAGATTGGTCTCAGCTACTCTAGGAAAAACATATTCACTTCAGTCTTGCCCAGTCCTATCTACCAAACCTGCCAGGCTTTGCTCCCAGCTATTGTACTCTGTTTTTAAGATTCTGAGATGGGGATTTCAAAGAAACCTAAGGGTGTCTCCTGGCTGTTCAAATCTCATTGAAATTCAGTCGCAGATAAATGCCTAATTCCTTCAGAGTACTTTGAAAATCATGACCTAAGCTTTCACAGGCATAGACAAGATGTTTTGCTCTGCACTTCCTCAATTCGTGGAACAACATTTGGCACCCGAAAGTGCTATACTTATTTTTGTAATACAAACAGTAACAACTTCTTGCCCACCTAGAACTGACTAGTCTCACAGGTATCAGAGGAAGTTCACCCGAGAGCTGTATAGGGACGACCAGAGGAAGATGCTGGGGTTACAGCACTCAGGAGGTTTCCATTTTAATTTCCTGCTGTACAGAGGGCTTTCTGTACCATGTTAAAATGAGTCACGTAGGCTCAGATCTTTAAAGGTACTTCAGTACCTAACTCTCATCAAAACAGGAGGATTCAGATGGCTAAATGACTTTGAAGATCTGGGCTATAACCTCTCAGATTCCCAAATAAATTAAGATCCCTAACAAGTCGCTTAGGTAGAACTGGAGAAAACTAACTTCAGGCATCCAGTTCTCAAAATCCTCAAAAACATTTAAGCTGGATGCCTATGTATTCACTCAGACTTTTTCTGGAGCAACACGAGTTGCTTTCCATCTGGGTTGAGCACTGTTTCCCTGTTGTAAGGGAGTGAATCACAGCAGAAACAGCAGCCCTGGGCTACTTGCATTCAACCACCTGCCTGAAGGAAGTAGCTGTGGAAATGCCCTGCTTTTTAAATGGTGGCTTAGGTGACAAATCACTAACCCTTCATGCAAAGGACAAATTCAATGGCATTTTCAGCCTGAAAGAATTCAAATTTATATCTCAGGAGCATGCTACAGCTCCCCTACTATGATGAAAGACAGGGTGCAGGGTGTTTTTTTCACTTTGTGTAAGGGTTTTTTTTTCTCTTCTCTTTTTAATTGAAGATTTATTTGGCCACAGAGACAGAGCAAGATTCTGTATCACACTGATTAAAGCATGTGGCACAAGACACACTTCTAATCTTGGCTCCAAGGACTGGTCATATATTTTACATCCAGTCTTTATTTAATACAATGCTTTAGCAGTCCTTTCGAGCTTTTGTTTCTTGCAAAGGAGCAACTCCCTACTTTATTTTCTGACAAAATAATTGTAAGCTAACTGTAGATGTTGATTAATGGAATTTCCTCTTCCAGGTATCTCCCATTCTTCTCTCTCTCTCGGGGCTACAGTTTCTAATGAATCAGATTTGTTTGTCCAGAAGATTAATATGCAGCTCTCTATATGAGTAACACTCATTCACAAAACTCTCCAGATATTCTTTCTGGAACATAACTCTTGATACACTAACAAAATATGACATATGCACACATGTTACGTATGACAGTATATACACTGATGAGTTTCCATTATCTTTTTTTACAGTACTGAAACTCCTAAAATCCTGCCCAGGTTAAAAATGACTAGCATGGATTAAGCAAGCCGATAAGAGAATTTTTTGTTTGAGTTGAAACGTTGATTTTTTTTAACCTACACCAAACATGCATTGTGCAAAAAGTTATTCTTAATTAAAACATTTGCTAAAGTATGGAGTACAGGGATACAATTTGTTTAAATCCTCCAGTCAACTAACCATTTGTCTCAAGAATTAATTAGAGCAAATAAAGATGGAAGACGTTCTTTACTCATTACTTATTTAATTCATTCAAGAGTTTATGTAGCCGTAGTTCCCATTTCCCTCTTTAGCCTGAACTGTTTCACATTTTTCCTTAGTATTTCAAGTACAGAGACCTCCCATTTCAAGTGAATGAACCTCTTTGTTCTGTAAGCTTTGATAAATGAGAACATTAGATACACCCAACAGCCTAATGAAATTCCACACCTTGGTTTGGATGCTATCAAATGTGCTGCAAATTGTTTGTTTCCCAGAGTGTGATTACTTGGAGAAAAATCTCATCTTTGATAATGGTGCTAAACAATGCATAGCTTCATTGATATTTAATAGATAACATACTTAAAACAACACTGTTGGAATATATCTTTTGTACCCAACAGCTGTTCAGTTTAAAATGACAGAAGTACAATACTGTATTGTATACTTGAATTACACATTTAGTTTAAGGGATAAGAATCCCAGTAGCAGATGGCATTCCAGGCTGTCTAACATAGCAGGGGAAAAAAAATAAATAAAGCAGGCCAATAGTCTGCCTTGATATTATAAATCAGAAGACTCATTACTGCAAACACAAAGATTAACACGTCAAAATCTGTGGGTTATTTCCAACAAATAAAAGTAGAATGTATCTCATCATGTCGACAGTGTCGTGATAAAACCGCTCAAGACCCTGCCAAGCAAGTAAACAGAAAAGCCCTCGCCAACCGTAGCTTCTCTACTATTGCTCATTAAGTGTAATTAGTAACCTCTAACTGAAATTCGAGGAAAGGAAACCTCCAGAGGACAGAGTTTCCACTCGCAGGGAAGTCCAGGTGTTGTGGTATGACAAGGCATGGGAATTGCGATTCCCAGCTGTATCGTCCTGCAGCCGGCTTGGGCTTCACACAGTAGACGTGCCACAGCTACAGAGGGGGATCAGGGAAGCATTAGGTTGAAATACCTGATATAACCGTATTTCATTCCAGGAGAACACCCCTCCCAGCCCGGTTTCACCCATACAACAGCCTCAGGTTAGTCGAGGGATTTAAAACCGTAGCGGACAAATAAAGGCATATGGCATGCCTTTATGGGACATCTTCCTTAGAGTTGCAAGGATTAAAACACTTTCCTCTGCTGAAACTGGTATCTTTAAGAATTCAGGGCTAGATACGGGTTTATTTACTTCTAAAGAACTGCTGTTCTGTAAATCAGGACAGTGATTTCTGAATTGTAGCGCACACGCCACTTCAAAAGCACAGCTGTCTGCAGGTACTAACCACCGGTGTCACCATTGGGTCACCGAGACAAAATGAGAATTCTTGCAGAAGGGCACAAACGCACAAGTTACTCTAAATGGGTTACTCAGCGGGCGCTGCTGGTGCAAAAGCTGGGTACGTACTTCATGCACGGCGCTCCCTCAGGTCTGGGCAGGCAGTTCATGCTTTGTATTTCAGTAAGCTTTGCAGTTTACTGCACACTAGTTCTTCCCTCTCCATGCCTCTGTGGCCTGCAGGCATGGGATTTTGATGAATAAGCTTTGATAAACCTCACCTTGGCAACCAAGACAGGGAACACAGCACTTCAAAATTAAGAATTCACCCTTCAGTCATCAATTGCATAATGAGCCTGAAGAGTTTATAGTCGATTTGGACATGACAATGGAAAATATTATCGCCCTGCCAGAAGATGCAATAAACTTTGAGAGAATAGATGACTTTAAAAAAAAAAAAAAAAAAAAAAAAGAACATACACAAGAACGTATGGAAGAAATGAACATTAATCAATTGCCTGAATACCAGTCTTCTGCCTCACAGTGGTGTATTGTTTTTCTATGGGCATCTGTTTAAGCATCTATTAGCTTTCAGGACCATCCCTGGTCACTTTTTTGGAAGATTTTGTTTATTACTGTAGGCTGCTCAATACTGAAAGACTTGTTAGCTTGAAAAATTAGTATCACTTCTATTTGTTTTCAGCTGCATAAATAGAGTTTTCCTGGAACTGTGTCTACACTGCCGTTACGTCTTCATTATATTAACTGTAATGTAATTACAACTGTAATTCACAGTTTGTAACCATAATATATTTCTTATAAAAGTATTATAAAGAAACATTGATAACACCTATTTTGAATAAATCACAAAAGAAAAAAATAAGATATCCATGCACGTATCAGTATAGGTATAAAGAGATAGGAAAGACTGGCTCTTGTTATTGGAAGCCAACAGAATCAAAGGATGATTTCTAAGTACTCAATGTTTTGGGCACCATTTCTATTTTTCTCATGTTTGTTGTGGTGGGTTTCCTTATCACTGGAAATGAGTGATTTTTGAGAAAGAAGAGTGAGGAAACAAAATGAAACCAAAGGTTTGTTTGATTTAACCAGCTGGAGTTTTTTCTTAGTTAAAAAAAAAAAAAAAAAAAAAAAAAAAAGATCAAACCAAAAGGGAACAGAAGGCAGAGCTCACTGTCTCACATACCAACATCTCTCAGGCTGCCCTCTGGAAAACAGCTGCTTTGAATTCATTTGTCAAGGGAATATGACCCAGTGAGGGTTCTCTTTCGTTTTCAGAACCACGTAGCACCACAACACTCAAACTGCAAGTGATATTTTAAAATGGTCAGTGGTTTTCTTGTAACACTATTGGTTAAGGAAAGCAAAGTTATGCTCCTTGCATCTTGTCTAGTATTTTCGGTCTGGGACTAGAAAATCTGGGACAAGTACAACAGTTCTTACACTGAAGAGAGTGTCCCGATCCAGTATCGGGAGGGTTTCGTTACGATGCCAAGGAGAAGATTAAGACGCTATAACCGGTCAAATATCATACAACCTCTTCACTTTATTTTCCACGAAGTGGGGAGAAAAGGTGGGGGAAAGGCAAAGGGGAAAGGGGAACAAGGGCTAGGGGAAAAGATAGAGAAAGTTGGAAAAGGAGAGAAGGAAGTAGCTACCGCCACTCCGAGTCTGATGATGTTCCACTGACTCCGTTCGAGATCTTCAGTCGTTGCAAGCGCCGGCGGCCATGGCCCTGCCGCAACCAGCGCAGAGTTTGGCGCAGAAGCCTCTGCTCCGCGAGACTCCTTCCCCCCTTTATGCACCCAGTCTGCAGTTTTTATAGGTTCTTGCCCCGCCTCCGGGAGGTGCTTCCTCCCTTCCCGTGCAGATTAGCTGTCGTGCGCAGTCCGCCCTCTCGGAACCTTCCAGAAACGGGCTGGGGCTTCTGGGGGTCTCGTGCTCATGTGCAGATGGTAAATGTGTACGTGCGGTTTGTGCCACACATGCTGTTCCCCTAGAAGCCTTCTTCTGCCCTTTTTGCACTTTTTTTTTTTGCCTGCGCAGGCACATGAGGTTGTTTACCTCTAAACTGTGAAGAAGATAGTTTCTTTTGTTCGAGGCAGGATGTTCAATGCCAGGAAATGGCAGTGCGGTGGCAATGTTGAGACAAAACTGCATTTAGTACCGGTTCTCTACAGAGAGTGGGAAGTTTTCACAGATTATGAAAATTATCAGTTCATACAGCTATTAGGTCTCATCCAGCAAAACATTTCTGTGCATGATTTTTGAGTACATGATCAAGCTACCCCACCTCAGCAAGGGGGCATTTATATAGTGCCACGCTGCTGCTTCAGGAGGCTATTTTAGGTGATCGCCAACCTAAAAAAATCAAAGCTCTGTTGTTAAAGAAGCCCTAAATTTGTGATGTAGAGCAATGGCGGGTGTGTCTTGTGCACCAGTGTGGATGACGAAGGAACTGGGTCCTGCGCGCTAAACGTGCCCATCGCACCCCAGGGGGAAGGGGAGCGGGGAGGGGTGCGAGGCAGGGACCTGCAACTGCATTTGTTTGGAGAGGGACTCAGTGCTCCCTGGCTCCTTGCACCCCGCCGCATTTCACAGAATAGGATGGCCTGCCTCCACGTTGCCAGGCATTTGGTAAAATTGGTACCACCAGCAGCGGTCCACATCATCTATTGTAGCAAGATGTCATACAGCAATATTTCTGCATATATTTCCCAGGAAAATATTATACAGAAATGGCCTGACAAAGTGGACAGAATTTTCTTTTTGGTTAATAAATATATATATATATATATGTTCACCTGATTCAACCTCAGACATACGGTAGTTGTTTTTACTATGTGATATATAAATATTCTGTACTGCTAAAGGCTCAAATATTTTAAATAATTGAAAAAAATATTTTCACAAGAGTCTATTCAGTATTTGCTGCTTAGAAAAAAAAGTTATCTTTTTGTTTGGAGAAAAGCAGTCCTGATCAAGCAAATAATAGACAATTAACCTTCACGCATGTAGAAGAAGGGCATATTTAAAAAATACTAATTTATTTAGAACCCTGAAGACTTTTGCATCATATCTAGCTTTTTCTACACATTTCTGAAACAATTTTACTCAATTTTCTGTTCAAGGTTAAACTGCAATGCTTACTTACAAAATTACTCGTAGACTGTTGCACTGACAGCATCTGTGATAATTCGGTGACATGTAAAAAAACCGTATATCCCAGGAGAGACTTAGACATACATTTACCATTGTTGTTATTATTGTGTACTATATATATCATTCACAGATTCAGTAGGTACCTATTAGCAACCTCTATTAATTTTCAGTATTTAACTGCAGTGTTCAGTCCAGTATTATTGATATCAGCGTAACTTTTCATAATTTTTCAAGAGGATATTTCTTGTGAAATGTATATTTGATGGCTTTTGGTTATCTACTCTATCATTCAGAAAAGAAGAAACCCAGAAAAGATGAGTAAATACATTCTCAGTGGGAAAGAAGAAAAACAGGTATGCTATGCTACTGTTTGTAACTTCATAATTTTAAGAGGTCAGCACAGCTCCGGTCTGCTGCAGCTTTGTGACCTCACCGCTTCTGATATTTTTAATACCTTTTTTAGGTATTTAAGAGTGGTGAGGGATTAAAAAATGGTTATCATATCATTTGATAATATATAACACATATATAATTTGTACTAGATATTGATACAAGCATCTAGTATTTGTGTTTCTCCATTTCATAAACTTCATGTGCAGCATAGCATAAAAGTGCCCTGTGACTACTACATTTGTACAGAGGGTGCAGGATGCGGTTGATTTTTTGAAAGCTGCATGAGCTACAGCAGGTCCACAGGGGAGATCACATCTCAGCCCATGGAGTAAAAATGTGATGAAATTAGAGGAGTTGTTTGAACCTCCTTTGATTTAACATGGAAATAACTGCTGGCAAAATAGGCAGGACAAGTGTTCAAGGAAATAAGAGGAATTATTCGGTAACTAGACATCAGCACATGAAGAAGCCATGTTAAGAATTAAGGTTGAAAGCATCTATCTGGAGCTTAATGGCAATGACTATACAGGAATTTTGTGACCATCACAAATCAAGTATCTCCAAACTCACAAAATTCAGAGTTAGCACTGCATTAAATATATATATATTACAGTAAGAAATGTACAATTAATGCTTGAGCTTCAGCTTTGATCCAAGTGATATCAGAAAACAGAGTAAGTAAATGAAATGAATTTTACTGTACTACATAAATTTCCTTCTCTGTTTTTCTAAATTAATTTTAATACATCATATTAAAAAAGCAGTCAGAGAAGCAGTTTTATAAATTATCACTCTAGAGTATCAAAATATATTAACTATATACTGTAAAAAAAAAGATGCTTTGATGAATATATAGAGAATATCGAATAAGAATACACACTGACAAAGCTCCATTCTATGTTAATGAAGTCATCATTATAATATGCACTTTCAGTATTCATCTTTCAAAGTAAGGTAATAAATTATAAAGAACCGAAAAAATAACAATCCTGGTTTGTCTAGGAAATTTATTTTACAGTGAGAAAGTTAAGTAAATGCATCTATTTCATTAATTAAAAAAAAAAAAGTGATTCTAAGTATATACAGGAAAACAGATCTTTAATAAGGGAACCTTGATGCAGACACTGGTGCAATATGGCAGACTGCAATGTCTAGGTACTGAAAGCAGATGTATTCAAACAAGGTGGTACAAATGTTTAATAACAGTAATAATATTGGAACAACTTAACCTACTGAGGCAGTCAATTCTCTGTTTCCTGAAACCTTTAAAAAAAGATTTGATATCTTTTGAAACAATATTCTCCTGCTCAGCCAGAAGTTGTGGACTCAATTCAGAAATCAGCTAAAAAATTCTATGTTATCAGTTATGCCGTGAGCCATGAAAATTATCATATTGGTACCTTTTGGTCTTAAAAGTTGGCGGGGGGTGGGGACACATACACACACGAATGTAATCCTGCTGAAACTTTTATAAAAGCTAAGGAACTCGTTTTCATTAGTCCCTGGCTGTTTCTATTATATCAGGTTTGAATGCACTGTTCTGAAAGTTTTACATTCCTCATATTTGTTTTAGGAGGAGTCATCCCTTACAGTAGTTATTGAGCGCACCTATAGAGCTCTGTTGTTTTCAGGGAATTATGGGCTGAAATCTGCTACACTTTTCATGTTGAGTGGTGTCTAAGTATGTAAGTCATCACTTTGAAATCAATGGGATGAATTGCAGTATAAGATACTGATCAATAGGAGCTGGAATGGAAGAATAAAACATAAACCCCTCTATGATATCCTTCCTCAGATTTCCCTTCAATTCCTTTATTACTCCTACACATGCAAGCATTTACTAAAAATGAAACAGAATACCCTTTGAAATTTAAATGCAACATACCGGTATCAAAATGCTACATCCTGAAGTTTGAGAGGCACATTAAAGTTTAGATTTGCAATGTTGTTTGCAACCACTTTGTTACTAAAGAGACGATCTATTTGTATAATTAATCAGCTGAAATATCCCCAAGGATTTTTTTTTTTCTCCCAGAAAGGTACCTTTTGTTGTTTAGAAATAATGAAAACATTTCATCAAGGCTTTCTGGTGTGATTGATAGTCTTTGTTGAATTTTGTTGAAGGCTTTTTGTCTGAGTGGTGCCTTGAGCTCTTTATTCACTTTCATGGGATCTGGAACATTGCTTTAATTCTCTACTAGTAACAGGTGTTTCCTCTATAGGAAACCATTAGCTCCACATTTTTAAACAATGCAAATCTGATTTTGATTTCAGGCTTGAAAGTCGGGGGGGGGGGGGGGTTGTTGTTGTTTTTTTAAGGTAGATAAAACCTTTAACAACTCACAAATAAACTTCAGATCCTAAGACAGACAACTAATGAAACACTAAAGGATTCCTTTATTAAACAGGTTTCTAAGGATATTCCTAAACCAATGAGCTTTCTCTAAGTAATTTGCATGTTTTTGATGTTTTAACTCTTTTCCTCTGAAAATGCAGGTGGAAAAGGGTTTTTTCTATGCATTCATTCCAAAAGCAGTGCTCAAACTGAAGGGAACACAGGAAAAAAACCAGCCACACTGGTTAAAATGACCAACCTGAAAACACAGAAAGGAACTAGATGAAACAAGGGGTTCCTTTACTACATGGCTACTCTTTGAAGTTACTCAGTTACAGGCTAATCCTTACCTAGAGGGTACAGAATCAAAGAAAAAAAAAGAAAAGAGAAGAAACTGCTATCCAACATGTGATGTTAAATCCAGCACTGACTAGTTAGCAGGGATTTTAGTACTGCTCTGAAGGCGCAGATTTACTCTACTTTGATAACTCACAGAGCACACAGCTAATAATAGAATCTATCGAGAAGGTTTAGCAAAGAAGTCACTTCTTGAAGCTGAAAAAGGCAAATCAAATAGGCATTAGCAAAACTCCGCAGGGAAAGAATAACCAAACCATACACGGGAAACGCAAGTTTCTAAAACAGATAAATATGTATATACACATATATGTATATGTACAAGTGTGTGTATTCACCTCTGTGTACATATGTATACATACACACAACATATGTATGCACGTTACTGAAGACTAATAGAAAATGAGAAGGAACATGGGGAAATAGCTGCTTCACAAAACAGAATAAGATTAATCATGTGAATATGATTATTGTCATAACTATTACACACATTTTATTAATTGAAATATGTATAGCACAGCCAATTAAGAAATTTCAGTTAACTGTTGATATTGCTAAGCATTTTGGGACAGCTTTGATTTTCTATTATAATTACTGGTATATCAAAGACTGATTTGGCCAGCGTAGCTCCCTCATTGACCCTACGCTGGTGATGAGCCTGCATTACCTAAATGCAGCTATTTAATGAATAGTGGAATGGAAACATGTAATGTAGTCATGGGGTCACGAGCAGATACCTGTCATGCATTAGGGCCTAACGGTGCTTAAAAGCCACAAATACTGCTGTTGATTGAAAACCCTTGCTGGATTAAGCACAAATATCCATTTGAACTGTAAGAATGTATTTCAGAAATGTAGAAATATATTTAATACAGAGCTGACTGACTTGACTTCTCAAGACAAATGGTTTCCTTACTGTGTCACAAGTGGGAGCGGGGGAAGAAACATACCTTTAATCAATCTTTAATAGCTATTGCTTTATAAAGCAAAGAAAAGGAGGATTGAAGAGGTAAAAACAGAATTCTAAATACTCAATTAATACAAATGACACTTAAATCTAAACAGGTTTAAACAAACTAATTATTCCCCAAGGAGTGGATACTCTTACACGTAATGCTGATATTAGATAAAAGCCTAATACTTTTCTACCTGCCAAAGTGCCCATTTAAAACTGTACTTAAAATCATCTAGTGCTTTCTGTATAATACACAAACTGAGTTACCAAGTGGCACAGTAACAATACCTGCATATACGAAACATGATACCTCTTGTAGACAAAGCTTCAGAGCATTGACCTTTCGGTTCTGCAGAGCGATAATTAGTCCTGGCAATAGTGGCATCATTAGCTGAAGTTTTCTCTGTGTTTCATCAAAGATGCAAAATATGGTCAAATAATTATTAAACTGCTGAGGTCTTACTTGTACAATTAGAAAGTAAATAGGTTGTCACTAAAATTTCACTAGCAGGAAGCTGTGGGAAAACAAGTTATGCATATAAGCAATTTATCAAGACTTTGTATCCCAAGAAGTGTTATCTAAGTCCTTTATTGATTCAAATCTTTAACTAGAAATAACTTTGTTTTATACAAGCTATTAAACTAATTTACTGATTAAAAAAAAAAAAGAGAGTACAAATGTGACCGAGGCTGAAAATTTCAATCAACTTTGTTGCAGCTGTTTTGGCAAATTTGGCAAAGAAATTGCATTTTGTGTACTTTCCACTTATGTAAATGTTTATCAGAACTTTTGCCCTGGAATTATTTTCTCTCCTTCCTTTTGTTTCATTTTACCACTTGTTGTTAAAAGGAATGTGAAATGGGACAGGGAGAAGAAAGTTGGGAAAACCTCAATAACATCAAAATAGGCATTTATATCTACTTTTCCCCATTTTCTGTTTTTGAAGAGACTCAGTCTTAGCACTTTGAATAACATAGATTTTCTGCTGGCTCTAAGAGTAGAGTGCCTTTTAGAGTTGTCCTAGCACATGAGATAACACAGGACTTTGTAGAAGCTTCTCCCGAAAATTAGGCTGACCGGAAAAAGAACTGGGACTAGGTCTGGGGACGCAAGGGTCTGAGCTTTCTGAGTAGCAAGCAGAAACCCCCCTTAACTGGAAACAGTCTAGGATCCAGGTAGCCCTTTCATAATTGAGTATCATAATCATATAATAAAGAGACTACCTTTCTTTCAGCCAGATAATCCTGAGTCTATATTTTAATCATTGAACAAGTAGAGGAAAGGGGATCTTCTCCTCCTCTGGCTGTATTTAGCCGCTTTTCAAATTTTGCATGATAACCAACCCTGAAAATACCTAATGACTGAATCAACCCTTTCAAGGAGATAAGTCTACTCTAACAAATCCTGTCAGGCTTAACTTTAACCTGTACAGCAAGACAGTCATCCATGCTAAGAAGGCAGCACTTTATCATGCACACAAACAGAAATGAAAGGAACTAGGGGAAAAAACTCCCTTAAGATGTCTGTGAAGTTCTGATGCCTACAGAGTTGTTATGGGCTGAATGAACTTCATGGTCACCATGCGTGGACATACGCATTTACATTCAGACCTTTGCTTTGCATTCAGCTTCATCACTGTTGTAAATGAGGCTGTTAAGCCGTTTGGATCACATGTCATGTTTGTGGACTTTCAGCAGAGTAGCTGTATCAGACCCACCCCAAATCTTCCTGTTTGTAGGACTTTTTTGGTTTGTTATTCTAAGGATTAAACACAGCAGGACTTTAGGGACAGAAGAGGACCTTAAAGACTGTGAGGCAGAAGTAAACTTTTCACCAACAAGAATGTTTGCTATTATTAGGACCATTCCAGAGTTCATGGGATCTTCATGTTGATTTGAATTGGTCTGAACAAAGATTGAAGAGACTTTCAGAACACAGACTATTGTCCCCTTTTAAAGATCAACTATTCAGTCAAAAAAACAAGACTTTATAAATAGAGAGCATATAACTAAAGAACTTTGTGGAAGACCATTTTTAAATACATATTTTGACTTTTTTTTAATTTGAATTATTATTTCTATTTTCCTCTGTAACAAGGCACAAACAAAAAATTCTTACTTAAATTATTCTTCATGTCAAAGAATAAGAAATAACCACATAGCTTAAGAATGATTACCTAAATGCCCAATTAAGCTATTCGAAAGTTGTTAATATCACTGTTGCAAAGTAATGTAATTACCTCCTTTTCCCTTGTTCTGCAACTCCTTATTTCAGTCAAGTCTATTTGGTTGGTTCATGCTGCTAATTAGATGAATGGCTTCATAGTAAGCCTGCACTGGAAGCCAGAGTGTGCCTGTGGCAGCTTAGGTAGCATTAAGTCTTGCTTTAACGTAGGTATCAGTGCCAGGAAAGCTATGGTGTTGGAGGCTTCCCCAGTGTTTAGATGCCAAGATACAAGACAGATGTGCTCATGATGCCTGACTAAGCTATACGACCAAGGTCACCACCTAAATGAGCTAGCTGGAAACCCAGGCAGTGGACAGGCAGTCCTCTGCCCACATGAAGTCCACAGGAAGATCCACTAGTTTGCATTTGGTAAAATGAACGTCTAACTATTTAAACGGTTTATGCTATCACTGATTTTGACTTCATTAGATTAAGGAGTGCTCACATGAAGTGCTCTACTTTCACACTATTAGGGTAGCCTCTTCTGGCAAAGCATTAGCACAGAGCTTGGAGACGGTTATGTCTTCCATAGACACGGCATTTCCAGAGAGTCTGTTCAGCCTAACTGCCTCTGTTCACAGTATAAACCTACCCTCTCCCCCCAAATAAAAAATAAAAAGGATAAAATCTGATCTTAAAAAACAAACCTTGAGAAAAAAACATTTCTGTGAGGGAATAATCTGAAAATATATTCACATTTTCCTGTACATAAAACCGATCTTTTTAAACTTTAATGCTGTGTCAACACACATACATCCTCAGTCTGTGGCATTAATATCATTTTAATAAAACTAATTGTTCCCTGGTGCAATCTTATGGAAGCCAATGGAGCTAGATTAGGGACAGATTTGGCCTCTTATGCCTAATCAAGCCAATGAGCTAGGCAAATTCTGATATGGCTAAAGGAACTTAATGTCCAGTTAAGAACTCAGTAAGAATTAGAAGAGTGAATCATAATGTATTAGGTCTTTTATGGCTGGTAACACCAGCAGCCTTTTAACATCACAGCTAGCTTTAGGCAGATCTCAAAGACATATGTTTGCATTGTATTCTCATTTTCCCATTCATACTATAGCTGCTGCAAAACATGACCTTTGGATAACAGTTTAACAGAGACTCCTTGCATTTCCTTCTTTCATCTATTTCCAGCTCCTCTGAACCTAAAACATTTCCGGGTAGTTATACACACAGGAAAGTTAGAGTCATATTACCCTTTTTATGCATTACATTTCATTATAATACTGAAAAGGTGACAAGCTAAAATGTTTCTCAGACTACTTTGAAGAGAGCAAACATTTCCTGAATTACATGTAGCAGTGATATGCAAATATTTTATATCATTCATCCAATAACAGGATATTCTTTAAAAGGAGGGACCATAACAAGAGTAAAAAAAAAATTTTTTTTAAGATATGTAATCATGAAAGTGAGAGAATGATTTAATGTGAAAGTTTCCACAGATGTACAAAAACTCCAATGGGAAAGGACACATAAAAAGTCAAAGAGAAGGAAGCCCAAGATCAAACTGTCCTCAGAAACGTAATTATGAAGTAATGCTACAGATATTTTTGAAAAAGAAGAAGGCAGCTTTAAATTAAATTAAAAAATGGGCAACGAGTTTTAGATTGTTAAAGTGGCCAGACATGAGGTGGACTGGCTAGCTGAAATGTCTGGCTGAAGTATTACAAACCACTACAGCTCAGAGATGAAAGATTTGGAGAGATCATAAAAATGGGAATTACGTCAGTCAAGATGAGAGATGATTAATTCTTTGATATATATATATGAAAAAACATACTCTGGCAATGATAACTGGATGACATATATAGGAGGAGTATACCATGATTCATACCTCAGAATCTCTAGTGAACTCTTAGATGTTAAGCCCTTGTGGTTGCAACAGACTTCACAAAATCCTAATATATTAGCACAGTATCTGGACCATTATCAGAGACATCAGAAGCCTTGTTTTATTTTTAAAAGAATTAAACCTAATAATCATGCTTCTACTATAATGTACTTTTTATAATATACATTTTATAAAACAAATAGGAATGATATATTCCATGCTATGTATTTTATCCCAGAATGTTATATAATATGAACATATAATTTTAATACATCATTTAAGACACCATAATTTTTTTGCTTTATACTTTCTACATTTCAAAAGCTTAGATTCTGTATTTCTTTGCACTTCACATTAATTTTTTTTTGGGGGGGGGTCTCTGTTGCCATTTCATTTGTTTAGTAAGCTAAAGTGAGGAAAAAATTGTCTATGCTTAATACAAATGCATTGCAGTTTTTTCCAATTAACCTGATAGTTACCTGTTACTGAGCCGCATAATGTGAAGAAGTGCTATTTCACCTTTGTTTCTATTTGCACTCTAAACAAGATTTTCATCTTCTAGACAAGATTATTAAGTGCTGATGAGTACTTATTAGAAAACAGGAATCCTCTGAGGTTCAGTGCTGAACCTTGCTTTTAGTTTGACATACGGCACTTCAGGTAATGCTCTATATAAAGTTTTGAATTAGTCTGATAAATTGTGCAAATGCCAATATACCCACCATAGGAAAACAACTCCCCAGAAGGTCTGCTTTTTCCCAGTTCGGAGAGAGAGAAAAAAAATCCCCTGTCTAGCAAAACAGCCATGAACTGGAATGCAACTCTTTGCTTTACTTAAATCATCTAGGAATTAGTTAATACTGCTAGTTGTCTTCTGTCAGCATCTCCAGAGGACAATTCATTGCACCAAATAGATTCATATCACCTAAGATACATGAAATGAATCACTTGCTGAAAGTCTCGAAGTACCCTTCTTTGTTAAGGTCAGCTCTCTAGATAACGACCAAGGGAAAAAACAGCATAAGAGAAAATACCACCAGTCAGCAAAGACATACAAATACTCTTGCAAGGAATCAGCCCCACTAGAGAGCACAGATCATCTGCAGATGTATGGAAGGAGATCGTATCAAGGAAATGCAGGGTCTGCTCTCCAGGAGTCAGCCACCAGGCATTACATATTCTAGTGTAACCACAAGAATTTGCAAAAGTACTATTTGTTATAACTCCCTGAAATTAGGAATTTTACTTATCACTCTGCTGAGTGATAAGATTCCCATGGAAAAACTAAGATATAAAACAATAAACAGGTAAAGGTCACCAAGTAATGCTAAAGCTCACGTTTTGAAAACTAGAGATGTTTGTTATGTTTGCAAAAATATGGGTTACTAATTAAATAAACTAACTTTTGGCTCTAATTCAGGGCTGCTACCCTGAACGTTAACAAAACAAACCGTTTACGCGTGCTAGCACCAACATTAACCAGCAACGTTAGCCGGTTAAGCAGAGCATGAAAGCACTGGGTACTATCATTGTAAATATACCAAGAGACAATAAGGGCTTTAGTGATTCAAATAACCTTGCTATGTTTTAAAAAGAAATGTTTTTAAAGAAAGTAAGAAGCAATGTAACAGATGTTATTACTATGCAAGTAGTTCCCCTGAATCTATTACAGCCTTCCTGTTCAACACTTTTAGTCCATCTGCTTGCTTAAATACCATAGGCCACATTTTTAGAAAGCAGTAAAAAGAGCTGCCTCAGAAAAGAAAACGCCTACTTCAGTAGTACAGTTGTATCAAAATGTCATATGATTCAATCTGTTATTGTTGGTTGCAGACCAGAGGCAATTTACTGGAAAGTGCTTAAAAACAGTAGCTTGAAGAATTCAAGTGGTCTAAAGACACCAATTTTGAGTGCGCAGAGAGCCAAATTAAAACAATATTGCAGATATTTCTTGAGATGTTTAGCAAGGAGTTTAAAATGAAGCAGAGAAGAAAATGAGGAGTAACACTCAGGAACAGCACATGAGACAACTACTTATGACTGGTACATCTGGAAATGGGAAATCAGGAGAGTGACTTGTAAATAGTGTCTCATTCGGCTCTCACTGATTACCTTTTTTAGTACTATCTTCTCATGACAGGCTATTTTTAAGTTGTTATATGCCTTCATTTAATTTTCCCAGACTTCAGAAGGACTGTTAAAGCACAGAAAATTTGAAGAAATTTAGAAAAGAGAACAGTGAATTATTGTCTTCTAGGAAAATATACTATTAGTTTCAAGAATATCAGCTCTTTGCAATTGTCCACATATACGAACTCTCAAACGATGAAAACATATGCTCACAAAAACTTATGAGCACATTTTTTAAAATTCCTCCTATATAAATAATTTTAAAAATTAAAAACTAATAAATTGAAAGGTCTTAGAATAAGTGCAAAGTGGAAAAACTACAGATAAAGACATTTTATACAACCCTGCATAACTAATGTGTCTCAGATGATTTTATTAATACGCAAGCACCTCGTGTATATTTCCAGCATTCTGTATGTGCAAAAAATAGGACAAAGTAAAAGACAGCGTCAAGCAGCACCTCTGAACAACAGATAATAGAAATATTCTGAACATTATGACCACAGATGTTGTATTATACCTTTCTAATTATGTTATTTAAAAATCATGCCTATGCACGTGTACAAACTTACACTGTCTTATGCACACAAGCTGTCTGTCAGGAGGACACTGGTATAACAAAAAACTGAAGTACTGAAAACTCATTTTTGGACCTAGCTTATATGTGTCTTTATCTGCCAGTTGCTTCAAAGTGTTTTTCTCATTTGTTTTGCTTTTGTAAGGAACAACTTTTAAAAGTGTTTTCAAAATATCAGAAAGTAAAATGACTCTCCTGGAAGTATTGCCTCCCAGAACAGTGTGATTTGTTGTTTTATTTCACCATCAGTTTGGTAGGAAATAAGATTACTGTCTCTTCTACTTTCAGAAATACATTTCATATGAGTTAGGGTTCTCCTTCACTTTTTGAAAGACAGAACAGTAATAGAAAAAAGTATAGCGACAAAAATGCACAGAGAAAAATTTCATTATAGATATTCATAATAACAAACAAAAGAAAAAAAATCAGCATTTCTTGATGGTATAGATCATAAGAACCCAGTGGGCTAAAAGAAAGGCATAATTTCACATCCACCAAGGACAGTCCCACCAGTTTACACCTTCGTCAAGTAAGTCTTCTCTCATCACAGTGGAAATACTGGGGCAGCAGCACTTGAGCCTGGATCAATCTGCATTATTTAGACTAACTGCAAATTTTCACAAGCTAAGGTTTTTCCCTAAATTATCTACTGGCCCTTAGAAGTATTCAATTTTAAGTACAACGGCATGCCTGACTTCAATTCAAGATGGGTTTGGGCTCGAGCCTGGGGTGCACCAGTCACAGTGAGAGCAGATGCTTTGTTCATACCTGGTGCACTGAGCAAGTTCCTCAAACATTACTTGCTCCAAATGTGCTCTGCTTTGCAGAAGAGCTACTTTTTTTCCTTACTCCTTGAGTTGCTAAATATGGGAAATACCATAAAAATAGTGAAAATAGTCTCTTACAGGAAGAACAGGAAAACATAAAATGCTTCCCAAAGCAGAGTCTGATACGTGAGAAACATAACACAGCCCTCACAAACAAGACACAAAATCAAGGAAAGTAGGATTTCTCAGTCTCAGCTTCTCTTTTACACACGTGCACACACGCTTTGTTTTATCATTGCATACATATTCACATAAGTCTGATCTTAGGAGAGTTTGGCAAAGTGATACTATAAGCAACATCAGCCACCCAAATCTAGACAGATATGTTTTTCCCCTAAGTTCAACTTCAGCTACAATATTTGCACCTGCTGGTTCACAAGAAATTATTCTTTTTTTGAGTTCCTTTTATGCGCAAAAAAATTTATCTCAGTGAATTATTTTTGTAGCAAGAAAAATATTTTTAATTCAAGTGTTTGCTAAATCTTCAGACGAAATTCACCGTAAGGCTGTTACTTATGTATGAGCTCACAAAATGTCGTACTTCTAGAAAGCAAACAAAGACCTACAGGAACTGATTCAGTATATGTTTTCACTTCAGGTCTGTGTATTAGAAAAACACTATGACCATGATTTCATTAAAAAGAAATAACAAAATGTTGTGCATTTTATACGCAACGTACACTCAATAACCAAAATTAATCTACTCAGATTCCATGTTAGACAGAAGAGAGCTTTTTCATCTGTTTTCCATGAAGCAAACAAGCAGCATTTCTAGAGTAGTATTTTATACTGCATTGTCTTATTTCCTGTACCATAACTCATAAAATAAAAGATGAAGGCTTTGAGTAGCAGAGAATATTAATGGCTGTTTTTTGTTTTGTATTATTGCTGACATCAAGTGTATTAACAGCAAGCAAATTACAAAGAAAGAAAAATCATTTCTGAAGTGGAAATGATGGGAAGTGTGGCTTTTTTCTTGTGTGGAGGCCTAAAAATAACTTAGAGTGGAGCAACAACAAGTCTTTCATCTGGACAGTTCCGTTGACTGATAAACAATTTTGGGGCAAAACCTATTTTTCAAAGCAGATTACAAATACAGGGAGTAACCAACCAGTAGAATCCTGTGGCTGAGTGAGGAAATTATAAGTCTAGAAAGCTTCAAAAGACGCTATTTCATTTTTTCTTTCTGTAGGACTACATGATATATAAGCTTTCAGATGTAAGATTTATAATCTCTTGGAAGTAAGACTATAAATAATGAGGACAAATGGAGCCATGGAAGGAGTTCTGGGCGTGAAGGAGAGCGCAAAGGTGGGCCTGGGCACAAGGATGGATGGATGGATGGATGGGTGACTAACGTGGGCATTACTGAAGGACTTCAAGGGAATATAAAGACTGGAAGAGAAAGGAAATGGGGATCAAAGCTGTGAAGTCTGGAGGCAAGGCACTCCAGGTGCGGTACTCCATAAAAGAAATTAAAGCCACAGGGTTGGAGACAGGAACCCATGGCGAAAGTGGTGGTTTTCAAGCAAGACAGACTTTGCTTGTGAAACTAGTGATTATGGGCAACTACATTTTGAAATGCAGGCAGTTGTTCCAGATTATTTCAAAATGGGGCTTGCAGCATGTATGGTTTACATCTTTATAAGGTATCAGCACAAATTGCATAACCTGAAACTTACTGATAATTAAAAGAGCTAGTTTCTACTAAAATTGCTATAACTACTTTTTGTTGTAATGAATGGGTTAAGCATGTAGTTTCCAATACATATCAATTTAATGTCTTAACAAGTTAATATAGTTATGTAATAAGGTTTAGTTTTCATTGATTCTGTACAAAAACCTTGCTATATAGCAATAGTGATGAGAAGTATGTGACTTCAGTATGGTGACTTGCATAGGCAAAAGAAGCCTTAAGCTGCTTACATGATTCTAGCTCTAAAAATCACAACAAAAGACTATCTGTAAAACTATTTATGTCATTCAGATAAATGACCCAGCTATGTATGTTGCACACCAGCTTATCTTAAGGGCAGAGGAAATGCAAATGAGACTCTAACTAGGATTGTCATCTTTAAATATCACTGTTTCATTGGCTCCTCCAAAGTGTCAACTAATTACGCCTGGAAAATTTTACCTATCCTCAGCAAACAGATTGCTCCCTGGCAAATGTGATTTCATTAGTCAGCAAATGGGACATAAATTGAGTGAATTTTGTCAAGCTAAGAAGCATGGTTGTACTTCTAGTTCTCCTCTCATTCAATTCATCCAGTTCAATTCCATCTACCACTTAAGAAAATTAAAATAGCCACTCATACCAGTCTCTAAACCTAGTGTTTCTCAATGAGTGGTTATGTGAATGCCTAAAGGCAACAAGAAATACTTAGAGCAAGGATTTAGCTGGAATTTAGGCTAGCTCAATTGAAGTCTGATGTTTAATCATTCTTTCATTTCTTCTAAATATTCTTTTGAATCTTTCCAGATGTAAAGCACCATTTCAGATTGAAGTGACATCATTTAAATATTATCTAAATATATAAGTTCAAACTGGAATGATAAAGGTCACAAAACAGAGTTGAAAATATTAATTTTACCTGATTCCAAACTCATTTAAAAATATTTTTTCCTTACTGGCATGGCCAACTTTCAGTTCCTGCTGGATAGCAAATATTAGTGTTTTCCTTTGTACTTTATGGATACTTCTTTCTACATGGCCAACAATATTTTTGAATGAAACTCCTTTCCATATACTGTGTGGGCCATGTTCTTCCTACTGGGTATTTTCACAGTGAGATTACAGATGAGAGTTAGGCTTCCTGTGCTATTCTAACCTGCATACACACATTAAGCCAGATCTGACCTTTATAGCACCGCTTGACCTCAATTTTCAGTTTTGCAGGGCAGAGAAATGCCAAGGGGAAGTATAAGAAACTAAGTTTATTCAATAAAATATGAATTCTTAAGTAAGTATTATTAGGTTTCTGCTGTAGGAATGGAATAATAGGATTGTGCAGGAGAAAGCAAACCTTTCTTCCCTCCTGCTTCAGCAGCACTCCACTGACACAGGATTTCATTTTCTGCCTTGTTTACCTAAATTGTTTGGTGGTTTTGGAGATGATATGCAAATTAAATGTATGCTTACATTAGGTCAAAAGAGAGAAACGTAATATCTTATGCAAATGAGAAACTGGACTCGCATCTGAAGTCCTCAAGAGACATGAAAATAATGAGCCCTTAGCTAATGCAACAAAGCTTATCTTGACTTGCAATTATTCTCAATCTGGAGTTATTCCCACCATGCCTGTTGCTAGAATTCCTGTTCACTATATAGAGTTGCACAGACACAGCACTGAGATTTTCCCTGTATTGTTTTCTCTTCCTATGACTACTGACTCTAAAAGTTCAGACTTTTAGTGACTGGTCTGAAACATGTTAAAAAATTAATTTCAGGCCTGGATATTCATGAACAGATAGGTAGGCAATGAATCATTATTAGTAATTTTTTTAAAAAAACCTTGGGACCTGAAGATCTAACAAAATTAAAGACCTGATTTTATGCCCAGTTTCATTGACACCTTGACGTAACTAAGTGAATTAGATATCTTATTTTCACATTGACTCAGTGAGTGAATTTAAACAGTCATCTGGACTTAAATGTTCAGGATGTATTTAACCTCCCATGGGAACTGTGCAGCTTAGACTATGTGCTGTATACACATTCAGGAAAAATCAATGACAAATATAAAAAAATATGCTGGACCATCAAGTCCCTTACAAATATACAATTAATTGGAGTCTTAAACAGGAAGAGGAAGCTTGTTAAATGTAATGAAGAGTTTTAAATTGTTTGAAAGTTGGGAGGTCACAGTGAGATGAGCCAAGAGATCTGTAAAGAACAAATCATGTTAAAATAGACTCATTTCCTCCTACAACAGGGTGACCAGCTATGTATTTAGGGAAAACCAATAGGTATCGTATCTTGTCTTTAAAACGCAACATTTCACATTACGATCTCAAACTAGGGAAACATAGTCTTGATTAAATTGCTACAAGTCGGGTGCAACAGTGGTTGGCTGGCACTACCCAACAAAATAGTTAATTATTCTGCATCAAAATGGAAGCAAAAACCAAATGACTCCTCACAGGAGCTTGTCCTTCACTCAGCTCTGTTCAGTCTCTAATAAACACAAGCAGAGAGTAGACTTCTGCATAAAATTACAGAAAACACAAAGAGGGGAAGGACAGCAAGTACATTGAAAGTGGGAACTAACATTCAAAGAGATCTCAGAAAAGTAGAGAAACGGTCTAGGAATTCAGAAGGGACAGGTACAAGTCACTATAGCTAGGAATGATCAACTGCACACGTAGGGGGCAGGGAGCAACTGAGCAGATGGCACTTTTTCAAAAGGGTGTTGATGTTGTAGGGTATTGCAAGCTCAACAGGAGTCAGCAACATCCCGCTTCCAAGAGACGGGCAAACGTCATCGTGGGGTGTATAAATAGAAGTCCACTCTGAAGGATACACGAAGTGATCCTTCTGCTCCGCTAAGCACTGCCCAGGTCCCCAGCAGACCTGCCTGATTTTTGGCACTGTGTTTCAGTGGAGGGATAGACAAGCTGGGCAAACTCAGAGAGCACCATAAGGGTCAGCGGTGTCAAGAGGAGGGAGTACCTACAGGTGAGTACTGACATCACTAGGGCTTCTTGCTCCGAAGAAAGGTGGGAAGAAAGGAGTATGGGGGAAATGACAGAACAGACTTCAGATATATGAGGTGCTTTAGACTCCAGGTGTATGCCAGATATAGAAAAATTAATGGATTACCACTGCAGAAAAAAAAGCTTAAACAGTAGAAAGAAAAAAAAGGGAAAAAAAGCTTGACCAGTATCTTGAGGTCAAACAAGACTGATTCTCTTTATAAATATTCCTTACTAATACATGACACAGATTTTGAATGGATATGATATTTCTATAGTATAAGTATGTATTTATGCAAAATTACATTCATTATTCTTTCCATTTATTTGCTAATTGGTAAAGTAGTCTTGTAAAAAGACACTAAGAGTCAGCACAAGTGTTTAGCTGAGTATTTAACCTCTAAGTGAGACTGTGTAAATAGGTGCATTGTAAATATTTAAAATTCTATGACTAAGCCTCACATTAATCCTTATTAACAGACTGAGTGTGCAGAAGAGAATATTACCCACACTCATTCCCTAAGCACCATCCTGTGAGTAATGATGTTGATAAGCTCAACCTCTGAAAAAAAGTGTGTAGTAATCTTTTGCTTGATTCTGTGGTGTGGGTCACCGGGCTAGATGCTCAAAGCTGAAGAGGAATCAGTTATTTTAAGTACTATGTACATATCCTTCCATACCTATGGTAAAGGGAAGGACACAAAGTATTAGAGAGTACCATGTGTTCCAGGTTTACAATAAATATTTCAGGTGGTGGAAAGGGGGAAATCCCATAACAATTGCCATAGAGGCATATAGATATGCTTTTCCCTATGTTTTTTTTTTTCCTTATGCAAATGGCAACATTCTCTGTAATATTTTAAGGTTCTTAATCTTTCTGCAAGAGCATGAGAGATTTAGCTGTTTGCAAAAATCTTACATTTTACAGGATTCATTTTCCTGAAGGAATTCTGAATTTTATAGCCTAATGCATGAAATTATAGCTGCATTCTTTTATTTTGTCTCTAAATAAAGTGACTACGTTTTGTTTTCTACGTAAATCTTTTTCCAGTGACAAATATGTCTTCTTCAGTAAATATCTACTATTCACACAAACTGTTTTCCACATATTGAAAAGCAGCGTAGAGCCACATGCTTATATTACTGCTGAGACATCAAAATAGCTTTTCATCCCCCCCCCCCCCTTTCTTTTTCCCTTTTTCTGGGAAGTGCTGAAGAAAAGCCCTATATAAAAATAGGCAAAAAGTTTAGCATAAGGAGTACTTCCTACAATGCAAGTCACAACAGTGGCACAGTTTGAGATGATAATCCACAATTCCTGTTTTTAACCCATGTAGCCTCTTCCAAGTGAGTTGACTTTTATTTAACATAGCAGATCTCCCATTAACGAAGCGCCTCAAAAAGTTGCTTTAAGAAACCAAGATATAAATTCTTTTTCAGCACCATCTAGCATGCAGGAGTTGATCAAGAATCCTACGTTGTGATCTGCTTCTGATCTTGAATTAATGAAAGAACAGGCTATTTAGCAGGCTCAACCTCCCTGCCTCCTCCTGTGTAGCCTTCAAACTTGTAATAAAAGCAGTCCATAAGCCTTGTGCAGGACGCATTATATCTCCTTTGCTGCATGGGTCTCTCAGAATTGCTTTTTGCCCCACAAGCGCCTGGAGGCTGCACCGCTCCTCTCTCCTGGTGACGATACATCTGGCTGGGCAAACCCAGGTGTTGCCCACCAACAGCAGGCTGAGGCAGTTTCAGCTACTGAGCAAAAAGGAAGAGGAGAAATCTGCACTGAATAGGAAAGACTACCTTTTCCTTATCAACATTTCAATGCTGTGTTGTTATTACTATACTTCTATTAACAATATTTGCCACTGAATAACTAACTGATCAACACTGATAAGAGTGTGTCAAAGCCAATGAGTAAAATGAACTGTGAAGGTCAATTGTGTTAATTGAGTAAAACGAACTGTGAAGGTCAATTATGTTAATTGTTCGACCCATTAGATCAATGCTTTAATATGGGCGAGAGAAAGGGGAAGATATTTCTGGATAAAGTGAAAGTTTTGACAGTTTGCTGGGTTATATAATGACAGTGCCTCTTTGAGATGCTTTGTTTTGATTTTAGTGGCAAAACGATTGCTCAGTAATTGCTCAGAGATTTACGGAAAACAATTTGGTCAATGAAGCACAGGGTTTCCAATAGGAAAAAGTCTGTAATATACATAAAATCAACATATTCAGAAACCAACCTGTTTGGAGTTTTAAAAAATTATATGCTTACAAGTATACGTATATTTTTGAGAATTCAATGCTTTCTAATTTTAAAAATGGGTTTGCTCCAAATCCCAATACTGGTCTGTCAGAGAGACAGTATGTCAATTATTATTTTCATTTTCATCTTAGCACCTAAAATGTGCTTCCATGAACTCTGTATGAAACACAAGGAACTTCATGCTCTCAGTCATGCTAAGTATTTTCACCACTTACTAGTACAGCTCTGTTGGCATCACACAATATTCCTGATGCCAGAGTAACTGTTTCATTCAAATCTCAGTGGAATCAATGGAAGTCTTCCCATTACCCTCAGATAACACTGGATCTGGCTGGGGTGAGTGACCAAATGATATTAAGTGATGCAAAAGGGAAGAATGAAAGGAAGAACAAGTGCTGACTTGTGTACTACACACCATTTATGCTGTGTAAGATTACTGAGGCAACAAGGAAATTGAAGAGAAAAAAATACTAGAAATCTGGATATTAAAATAAGGAGGTATCCCCTATAAGAAGCCACAGATCACATGAGAGCGTCATAGCAAGTTATTACTCTTTATATTTCATAGAAAAGCTCTATTATCATGAATGACTTCAGTATGACCAACTCATGACGGAGATTTCAGTTTTTCAGTAATAAAAATAATCTGAGTTTCTAAAATAATTGTTAACAACTGTAGATGACAGCTTTCCAATGTGAGTAAGCCAGCATGCTGGATTCCATATCAAATCTCATCTCGACAATAAGGAGAAACAGCTATCACACTTAGAAAGCCTGCTTGCTTAAATGTGATGAGTGTAGCTCAATTGCATTTATTATATGCAAAAATTACAGGCTTAGACTGTTAAAATAAAGTTTCAATGCTGAAGGTATTTTCACAAGGTGGAAATCATTATCAGATAAATCACAAGAGGAAAAAGGTAGACAAGAAAATATTGCTGTGATATTTATTTAAAGTCTTTTTGTCAGTGTCTTAGAATTCTGCTCAACAAAATAGATCAAGCTAAAACAAGTAAAACAAATAAAAATATGAATTTGTAGTGTCACATTCTGACACAAAGAGAAAATATAGAGTTGAATATACAAAGATGGTGATATCAGGTAAGAATGACAAAGTTGTCTTTTTTGCCAACGGAATGACCAACACAAGCATAATCTGTCTAGGTCTGCTACATTTAATTCCGAAATATTCTGTTAAACTGGAAAACAAATGTGAGAATAAGATTAGAAGTCACATTTGGTTATCAAAAGCCTCTGGCAATTCAGCCTGTTTGTTCTATCTCTTCAAAGAGGAGGTTGAAAAGTGACTTGATCTCTAAATAACTTATCTGGGGAATATTAATTTGATAACATATGGGCATGCAGACTCATAGACAAAGATCCACAAGCCAGAAATTAATCAGGACAACTTCAGCCTGGCAATAATTTGTTAGGTGGAAGTTAAACTAGGCAAATATATTCAGTTGGTAAAAATGCACATTTTTAATGGTGAGGGTAATTAACAATAGGATCTGTGGCACTAGGGCCTAAGGGAATACATCACATATTTGAAGGCAACAGCTCACTGCTAGTCTAAAGTCTTACCTGCCTAATCAAAGTGTTATTTTCCCCAGTTACAAAAATACTAATACTTAATGTATAAATTATCTAATTATTATAGAAAAAGCCTCCTTAATACCACATTTAAAGTTGTTATATATGCCTAGCATATCCTCCATTTCGCCTAAAATTGTTTTTATCTGATTTCCAAAGCTGTATTCCTTGAAGGACCAGTAATTGCCCACTGGTGAGTTGTTTATATCGCTGGGGCATCTGCTACTACCCTGAGTCTGTACTTCCGAGGCCTATGCTACCATCCTATGCCTGTACTCCTCTACCCCACGTTATTATATTTAGGATCACAGATAGTTCACTCTGCACAGAATAATAGATTGTTATTACTATCTATTTCTTACAGGATTATACCAAAATTATAGCAACACAACCACACAATTGCGTAAAGCTAACCTAAAACCAGAACAAGTCAGGTAATATTCACTTGCTCGTTAGACAATTGCTGTTACAGCCAAAAAAAAGGCAAAACACAGGTCCAGGCAGGCCACACAAGGGCAGCCGAAGCAAGCCCCACACATCCCAGCTCTGCAGAGCTAATGCAAAGCTCAGGGCCGGTTACTAGCAATGGCAATGCCTTATCTACTGCGCTGCTGGGCTACAAATCAACACACCAGCAATGAAGTGAATTCTTCAAAACGTAATTTTAAAGTTCAAAATAGATACAGTCTCATTCATTGAAGGAATTCATTCAGGAAGCCAAAAGGCCACTGCTGTATAAACAGTAGGTCTAGGTGACTGTAACAGTCCTTTTCTGGGCTCACAATCTCCAACTGGAAATTTAAGCCGTTCTGACTCTTAAAGGTCTAATTCTGTCTGGATGCAAAACACACCATGCAGAACGGATAAAATGAAAAAAAATCTTAATTCTTTCTTTTGTATTATTTTGTCTTTGGATTGTAGGTGCTGCTTGAGATGCCACAAGGCCCATCAAGCGTGGCAGCAGTGTAGCGGTCACAGAGATGAACTTTGCATGCTAAGTTCTGGCTTTGTACTGGAAAAATGAGCAAGGTTTTAAACACTGTACCATATCTGGCTTTGTGAGAAAGGTAACATTTTTCTTTAGCCAGTGATCTTTAACAACCTGGAACAAAGGTGATGGGATGTTCAGATCATCTGATCACACCTAAAGTTCAAACTAAGACCAGCCATATGGAAAAAGCAGTTTGGGGGTCAGTAAGTTTTAGCGGAAAGACAACTTTTCTTGCATCTGTGGGTTGTTCTTACTGCATTTACTTATTCTATACCTGATCCCGTCCCTACTGCCTACCGTTTTGCAGCCTGCCCTTTAGCTGTAAGGGTGATGGGTAATATCTTCTGGTTTTTGGACCAGGTGGCCTTGCAGAAGTAATTCAGTGCCAGAATCACCTTTCTGATCTGCTTATCTCATATTTGTTGCTGGATGACCTACCAACCCATTCTAAACATAGGATGTTTTGTGCTACTGCAGTTGGTTTCAGAAGGGAATACGGTAGTTCAGAATACAGTAGTTTATTTTTCCTTCCTAACAGGACAGTCAAGGCCAAGTTTAAAGTTAACTTTATGGGTTAGGTAAGCAAAGCTGTTTCCCTTTACCACTGAATTTCAGGGAAAAGGCAGTGATAGATTAAGTTGCTTTGGAATATTAGGTCTATGCAAATAGGTGCATTACAATGTTATTCTATTTGCAGTGCTTGAATTAACGTGTAATCATCTGTTTTTGTGTTTCCTAGAGAGGGAGTATTTTCCAATGCATTTTGGCAACAGTCTTCAAGAAAATGAGGGAAATGAAAGAGTTAAATAACAAACACCTTAGGAATCACCTGCCAAAAGGGATACCAAAATGTGCAGGGAGTTTTACACTTCTTAATCTGGACAAAATTCTGCTTTCCTAGGCATATTGGCTCACCAGTTCACTGCTGAAGCAAAAATCTAGTAAAATAAATCTACTGGAGCACTGTGTTAAAAGGAGGTAGACCTTCACCAGTGCGATCACATTTGTGATGTACATTAATTATAAGCAGACCGATGCATGGCTATAGATCAAGAAAGGCTCATCAAGACTGTTTTCTTCAGAAAGAACAAGGTAGATTAATGAAAAACACGTTACTCCATAAACACATACTTTGTGCCATTCACACTACTCTAAACGGAGCTGTGGCAACACCTCTTAACAATTTCCTATCAATTATTAGAAGCACTGCTCCATCCCAGGAGAGCCTCGTTTCTCAGATATCTTTATCTAATAGTTTCCTACATGGCAGCAGCTTTCCCACCAGGAGCCCTTTTTAGTATTTCTCTTGTCAGAGCTCTTTCTTTCCCTTTGATGACATCTCCCAGCCATGTCAAATACTGTTACTTCAGGGCTCTTCTAGCTCCGGAGTTATCAAGCACAGTGTCTTCACCCAGTGATTACAAAAGTTACACCACTTCCTCAGTGTGTCACACAAGTTTATTATTTTACCACCTTTCAGTGACTTTTAGTTCCACAGAGTGCTTGCTAAAAATCTTCCCTTGGTTTACCAACTGCTCCTGCTGTTACATATATTAGCCTTAATAAAATCCATTAGTTATGCACAGTGCTTTCTTCATTAGTGAAATATAACAACATTAATGTTCCTGGTCTAATGTGTGGCTAAGCAATTGTCAGGATTCTATTCAGATTGCTAAAGAATAACACAGTGCACAGAACTTGAAAGGAGTTAACAAAAACTATTAATATCTAGAAATGGTACAAGTAAATTTAAAAGAATAAAGAATTGCATTTGCACTGATTTTTAGTAGATTTTAACTGTTGATGTGATATTGCTTTAATGGTATTTCTCTCTTAAAGCACTATGAAATATAATGTATTGGAACTTTTTGGCTTCTACTATGTCAATGAGTTAAGGAGAAATCTGTCTTAGCTTTGTTGGAACCAGATGCACTCAATATTACAAACACAAAAGTAAATATTGTGGCAGGTTAAACAAAAAAAACAAAAAAACAAAAAAACAAAAAAACAAGGCATAGGTCTTCCTATGCTTTGCCCGAGGGAAGTAATTTACACCAGAGTACAAAAGGTTCAAAGGTTATGCTGGAGTAACTGAAAGAAGAATTCTTATTCACCGGTATTTATATCCCCGTGCAGATATATATAAACACGCACAAAACAATAGGTACTAAAAAAGCCAAGCAACAGCGTTTTGAAGAGAACATGACCTGGTGACACCATAGAATCTGCTATTTCTTCTTTCAAATCCCTTGATTTGATGTTTGAAAGATTACCCAGGTCCAGAGTATTTTGTTCTAAGAAATTATGAAACAAATTACTGTATCTTTAACATTCCTCATTAAATGCTTAGTAATCTCACATCCTTTCTCCAAGAACCTCAATATTTTAAAAAGAGCTGAGAATATCAGAGTTTCACAGGAGAAATGGGCATCCCATGCATAAAGGGCAATAGTCAGGAATGAATTGTAGGAGAAGCTGTAGTCCTTGGTGAAATGAAGGGGAAGTTACCATACAAAGAACTGCAGATTACAAAGAAGGAATAGGTTTATGCAGAGGGTTTACTGAGTGCTTTGTGATATGCAAGATGATATTTAAGATAAGAATATACCTTCATAAAGTGCTGACAATACTTATTGAGATCACTTTCTCCACCCCCTCCTTCACAACAAAAAAAAGCAGCAATGAAGTCAAATTCTCAGCAGCTGAAATTCATCCATATTTACATCCTTTGGAGGCTACATGGCCTATTTTCATGTTTTGAAGACCTCTGCTAAATAGTTCAGATGATGGTGCTCATAATAATTCCCTGCATGTTCAACAGTCATGTGAATATCCATATACTTCACATGCCTTAATCTTTTATTTTTCACCAGAATATAAAGTACCACATCAGCAACTGCTGGTACCGTTTGTGATTTCTTCTTCCTAACTCATATTGCGCACAGCTGTATACTTCTTTCCAATACAGTTTTCCTTTGGAAAACACTCTGGAATCTATGCAAATGTCTTATGAAACCGCTGCACAACATGTGCGAAGTAGATGAAGAAATACACTCAGAATGGCACGTTAGCTGCCTTTGCAGCCTGTAGATAAAATATATTCTTCTGTTCTTCTGTTACCCACTCTAGAACTTTCTGTATTTCACTGTTCACCTCAAAATGATTCAGTTTTCCCATTTAGTTTATCCCATTATATAACTAATTAAATGTTCAGCTAAGTGTTGCTGATGCTTTAGCCGATGTTGATAGCCCTAACTCAAGTCTCCTAACGCACTCTTGCTTGTGGCCTGACACTACGAATCATGCAAATAAATAAGAAGTTTGGCACGCCTGAAGAACAGAGATTGTTGCCAAAGCTTTCAGTACTGATGTTATGAACTTCTTACCTCTAGTTGCTACCAAAGATCAGTCCAGACCTTTTTTGTGTAAGATACCCTCACAGAAGTGCTGCCCTCTTTATCAAAGTGACTCTTTGGTGCCATACATTACGAACATTTCTACAGAAGTGATTATGGTTTTGGCTTAGTGGAAACCTAGGTGCAACGCTGATTCCAGTTCCATTTAACAGTGTTTGACAGCAACTGAGCCAAAGGATGAATCAAAGTTGACATATTTAGAACGAAGTAGTGGAGCACTTGACTAAGCCAATAAATGGTTCCAGCTGGGACTTGTCCTGTGGCTGGTGATGAGGACATTAGGGGTAAGTTCTGGGGTAGATAAATTTAGCCAAGGATATTTTGCATTTACTAGAAACAGAAAATATATTATCAATTATTTTTTTTAAAGGATGATTTTTTTTCTTTTTTATTTTTTTTCTGCCAATGTGCATTAAGTAGGGTTTAAAAGAAAATGACCAGCTTGTATTTTTTACTATGTTCATCCATCAGCATAGATCTGATCGGGAGTTTCAATAGTTCAATGCAAAATAAACTAAGAAAGCAAGTTTAACTGCAGGAATCTGTAGAATGTATTTGGGGCACAGAAGGATGGAGAGCTGAGAACATCAGCCACTCTCAGCCTAAATGCAATAATGAAGACAGTTCTGTAGTCATTAGAAAAGATACCTAGATAGCAACATTATGAGGAAGATCCTAAAATAGAAAAACACAGCAACCTCAAAACTTAACTTTTCTTTTCCTTTATGTTTGTGATTGAAATGCATGTGCTATATTTGAAAACTGAGAAAACTGTATTGCAGTCAATGGATTTAGGTCTATTTTCGCAAATGGTATGAAGTCTGTTTGACAATTCATATATTCTTGCAAGAGACTGATGAGAGCTTTCATTCTACAACAATAATAATAATTTGGAAATTTAGATCTACTCTAATCCTACTGGAATTTTAAATACAGTCTTTTAATGTTTAACCACCTGCAGAATGGTATCGGACACTTCTTGAAATTAATAAAAGAAATTGTGATAGATGTATCCTGTGAACACATAATCAGAATTTTAGTCTATCCTGTTGTGCTTACTTTCTTGCCTCTCACTAAAACCTATCTTTAATCACACCACCACTAGCATAGTACCACGAAATTAACATTTAGAGGCCTCATTTTGTTTTAAAAACTGCATATTAATCCCATGTTATATATGCAGTAGTATAATGTAAGGCCTTCCTATGCCTTTGTTATATAGGAACAAATAGAACAGGAATAGGTAGTTTCAACAAGTAGCCCAGATGGATGTGGGGTTACAAATTTTTTCTGTGCGCCACAGTCACAAGTGTAGGCATCTCTTCACCGTGAAATACTGATAAAATATCCTTTCTTTGTCTTTGCACTATCTTTGCATTCAATAGTGTACTAGCTTTTGAAAAGCAGACATCCTAGGTGTGGTGAGTTTGCTGCTGTCTTGATTTTCTCACCTAGATCCTGTGGTGCATATGATACAGCATAACTTCCAAAGCACAAAGATATTTTGTGGAACAAAAAATATCATTCTCCATTTTCAGTGTCTTCATCTGCTGATTATGAAATCTGTATTCAGGCAGGCAGCTTTTTGCACAAACATTTTCTTTCTCCTAATTCATACTAATCTGCATTCCACATGCAGTCTCAGTACATATATCACCTAAATTCCTCATTTTTCTCCAGCCCCACAAAAGATTATTAGCAGTATTACTTTTATTATTATTATTGTCATTGTTTTGTCCCTTTTCTCCAGATTCCAAATGAAGCAACACAGCAGAATAATGATATTTTCTAGATTTTGGTCTGCAGTAAAGAAAAATTCAGGTTATCTGACTTCATACAGTTCACATTCATACCAGTTTTCAGCCAGATTCTGCTCAGTGTTGTTTTGTCCTCTTCCTCCATCTTCCCTTCACCCCCAAATAAACTTTTCAGCTTCACAGTTTGGGTTTAAACAAAAAAATATAATATTCATAGTTGGCATATATATATTATGTGAATATATGTTCACATAATATTAGGCACTAAACAAAGTATACTATTCAAATGACAAATATTTCTTGCTGAAAGACCCATAAAGCTTAATATTTACATTTATAAGATTTGGTTTATTTGTATAGAAAGCTTTGTATTTTTTTTTTAAGCTTGAACTGAGAATGATTTGACTTTCAATTTACAAATGGGGGTAAGATTTCAGATGAAAATACCAATGAAGTTACTAACAGCGGGAAATCTAAAGAGCTCACTCTAGCACATATAAGCATCAAATGCTCAGCAAGGTGAATGACGATGCCTGCGCCTATCGATAGACTCTCTACCTCCCGGTGATCCCCAGCATGCAACCATGGGACTTCAGAAGCCAAAACCGAGCGCTCGCTGCTACCATGAAGCGTAACAGAGGAGAGATATATAACCTTACCCAGAACGCGGTGCTTGCCCTGTACTGCTGACTGGGCAATATCAAACCCTGGAGGCTGCTGTTCTGTAATAACACTCGGAAAATCCAATTAAGTGGCATATTACAATAACCACCAACACCACTGGTTACACGGGGAGCTAGTTTGGTCTTGTCTCTTCACGTACAAGAATCTCACTTGCTCAAGCTTTAACAATAAAATTGCAGAGCTGTCAGATGAAGTACTACCACCAAAAACTCTCCATCTATTAGACACTAATACAGCAAGGCCATTTAAGCTAGTGCAGGATCTCACCATCAATGAGACGATAAGCTTTGCTCTTAAACATGTATATGTGCCAGCAGTTACAGGATTAAGGTCAACTGCAAACACAGTTTATGGGAGCAGTCTGTAAAGAGGTCTTGCTCTAAACCTGTGTTCCATGAATTTGGGACTATATGGACACAGAGAGAAAAGAGAGGAAAAAAAAGAATTAAAAGGTACTTATACTACTTCACTGAGAGAGCCTTTAAAACTACTGAATTGGATCTGTCTAAAATACTAATTGCTATTGATCCAAAAGGACTGAGTAGAAAGTACACATTAGGAATGTATTCTTCCTAATTCTATTTCTTGTTTTCTTTTCTGTACAATTACATCCATAGTAACAGTAGAGGCTGCATCTTGGTCACACTTTACCCACCAAAATTTTCCAATTTGTGAACTAAATTACATGAGGAACAATAACAAAAAGCATAGACACCACATCATGTATTCCATTTTCTACCAGCATATGATTATTTCTGAGAGCAGAGTCTTTCTTCAGTCTAGCTGAGCCTTTCACCACTTCAGTCAAGGAATAAGAAAGCAAAGTTGCTGAAGGAAAAAAAAAACACACACACAAAAACTCAGCATTGTGTTTTAGAGTGGAAGGTTAAAAGCTCTTTTTTAATTTGACAGTTTTCACATATGGATATCATTTTATAACTAGCCATATCCTAACATTTGCTACTCATTTGCAGTTCAGTGCAGATCCTGAGATTCCCACAGTCATGGGGATTTCATTTAGTGGGGGAATTTGAAGGTTGTCTTTCTGAGACCAAAGCCGAGTGAACTTCAATAGTAATAGCATTAGTAAGATTTTGTTTGGGTTTGACTTGTTAAGGACTTGATGAACTTTCTATTAGGCTCCATCTGATGTATTTTTGATGTGCTTTTACAAATTACAAACCTGAAGATGTCTCAACTTCAAATCAATCCAACTTACCCTACTAAGCTGAAATACTGTCTCCATTAAATGGATGTTCAGCATCACAATACAATATTTCTTCAACTAAATTGAAATATTTCAGTATAGTGCTGAATTTGGGGACTAAAAGTGTGAATACCTTTAAATGTGGCATATAATTTTCTAATAAGGGATACTTTTCAAATAGGACCTGCTGCTGAAAGAGTTCATTGTATCTAAAAAGTAGAAACCTGTCAATAAAGCCCATGTGCCCTATAAAATGTTTTCATTTCTTTCATAGTATGTTATGCTTCATCAATTTCCTTAATCCTAGCTGCAGTTCACGTTGCCATGCTGAAACAGCTCACTGAGCAGTAATTTATCTCTTGACTGTGGCATAACAACCACAAATACAGGTTATTCTGGGAGCGAGGATTTGCATTGCATAAACTGTATTTTTAAAATCATTTTCAAATGAGATTATTTCATGATAGGGAAATTATTCCTCTATTTTTGGATACAGTTTCCAAGACACTTGAGGCTGAGTCTTGAGTGTTTTGCTGGGTATCGGACAGAATCTTCATTTGATGATTAGGGATTTCTGTAAAGTGAAATGGTACCGCAAGAGAAATGAGAAGATGTTTCCCCCATTTACTTTAATACCTATTTAAAATCGGCATTGGAAAGATAATGACAGATTGCATTTTTGCTGAATTTTTCAGCTGTGCACTAGCTGACTTGTATTTCTTTTCAATTAGGCTGACTGCTTTAGCATGGTTGGAGATTACTTCTCCCGCATGCTGAAAAGATATTAACAATTAAAATGGAGGGGGGAGCAAGCAGCGGAGGATTATTGCAGTTTTCTTTGCCAAATGACAAGGGTTTGTCTTTGTAAGTATCTTGTTTTAATGTTTGCTATTAAGCAAGGATGGTATGCATCAAACAGATATAATTACTATGAAAAAGTATATTTCTTAACAAATGTAAATATTTACATAACAGTGGTACTGAAATAGCTTGGCCTCATATATCAGAATGGCGTGAAGTCTTCTTCAGTCATAACACTGTGTGAAACGCGCTTCTCAAGCTTTCAAGGCCCAGATGTAGTAAATAACACCCTTCCTCCCGCTCCTTCCTTTAAAGGCAGGAATAAAATTTGGGGATGGGTGAGAAAGCCGGCAGTGCCTCCGTTGCCTTTCCGATGCCTCCCTGCGGCGGCAGCGCAGCTCCCCGCCGCCCTGAGCGCCTGCCTCGCAGCTTCCTCCTCCTCCTCCGCTCCTCCGGGGACCTCATAGACACAGCTGTGTTACCGAGGGACTCCGGATGGCATTGGTGCAAAGTATTATTGATTTCATCAATGGGAATAAAACTCAGTAACGATAACAACAAAACTCCTCTTTTGGTACTGTGCAATTAACATCACTCTTTCCTGCTTACCACCATCCTGAGAGAGCGGGCGAAGGTATTTCAAACAGCAGGGCCCTGTAACTTATATGTTTTCCTCAAACAGCTACTTGAGTCTTTTTTTTTTTTTAATTGCTGAAGTCTTTTTGAATTTGGATTGCAAACGCGTTTCCCTGCTTTGTCAGTACCTTTTATGAACCTCTGAATGTCTACAGAAAAACTGGCTTGCCTTGATCTATTCTTTTTCCTTCCTGATGGTTTTTTCCTTACAGTTCCCCTAATAAACTAAAGCAATATTCATTTAGTAAACTTCTCAGCAGCTGGGTGAACATGTAGCCTTCATAACGCCATTTCCATCACAACAGGTATTGGCACAGTTGGCTGCAAATGGTGTCCACTCCTACCTCACCCTGCACACCCATCCTGTTGTTACGGTTCATGAGACAATTGCCTCAGCTCGTGTCTGTATGGATTAAATGCAGGGCCTTTATCCTCCGCCAGCACTAGTAACCTGCTACAGTACAATTATTCTCAGAGGATCTCCTGGATTATTGTCTAGGCACAATATTCACATCTTTGTTTTTGAATATGTATTAATCAAAAAAAAAAAAAAAAAAAAAAAAACCTCTAACATCCAGATCTTCAATTGCAGCAAGTTTACATAGTGCAATTGATCTTAGATATCCACCAATTAACACTCTGAGAACTTAATCCTAGACTGAATTAAATCTAGTAACAGCTCTGGCAAATGCTTTTTCATTCATAGGGAGTCCAGATAGGCAAGTGTAGTAAGATTCAAGATATAAGTATTGGAGTCCAAATGACAGCAGAACCCCCCCCTTTCTTTTATTTTAATTTTGTATGGTATCTTTGGGGGGGGGGGGGGAATCAGTGACAAACATTTTAAGTTCTATATCCATTTCCTTTTTGAGAGAAAGTTTCTATTAGTTGCAAAAATAACATTGTAATAATAAAAAAAACTTAGGACATTAGTGAAACTTCATTAAATAATGATCTTGATATATGCAATTGTGTGTTTGTGCATGTGCATATTTGTGTGCATATATATATATATATATGCTCTAGTAACCAACAGCAAAGGAAAATGTTTTCAGTCTCTTCAAAGGAAAGGTTACTGACTTCTGTGGACTGTAGATTAGATCATGCGTACGTTAGCTCCAGTATTTCTTAGTGATCACACCTAGTGCTGACACTTTCTTTACTGCATTTTTCATACAGTAGCAATCTTTCTAACAACAAAACTATTGCAGCTGACATTGTCAGGGAAAGAGAGCCTGCTGCTGGATTCTCCAATGTGAAAAAGAGAAAGGAAGACATGTTTTGCTATGGTCTTTGTGAATCTTATTTACTTTTTTTCTTTTCTTCTTAAGTAACATACCTTGCGACTTGGAAAGAAAACTTAAGGAAATAAGTGAGATTTTTGTTAACGTCCATGTCACTCACTCACTGTCATGCATCTATAGCCTGATTTTCCTCGCACATGCTTTTCAAACTACTGTAACTCCACTAGCATCAGAGCAGCTATTCCTGATTTATATCACAGCAAACACTCATTGGAATTATGTCTACCCTCATCTTTCAGAGAGAGGGGGAGAGAAGTTCTGGGTCGAAGTCCTCGTGCCAGGTGATGATCTCCCTCTTTACAGTTGTCTCACTCAGTTTGTTTAGGCTATGTTACGGGGATTTTATTTCACAAAACACAACTGAATATTTGGAAAAACAGAGAGAAGGGTTGTGTTAAGTAGGCAGCCAGAGTGGAGTTGAGATAAAACTATTCAATTCTGATTTGAAGCCAAAATGGACAAAATAAAATGCTCCTTGAAAATACTTGGAAAATATATTTTTGAAACAGGCTTAGGAACAAACTGCCTTGTGTTGTTAGCTATTAGCTATCTGAACATGCCCACGTAGTGATAAAATGTGCAGTACCAAAAGGAAAGATGAAGTTAGGTGTGCAAATTAGCTGTCAGTGTTGACCACCTTTGTCACTAAATCCCAGCTGCTTTGAACCTGCTAATGATAATTAGCAGTCATTAATTACAGCTCATAATAGTCACATGCTGATACACAAATACCATATTTCCTTTCACAATAACTCTCTTAGTCACAAGAAGTATCTTGTCCTTCTCCCAGTTCTTCCCCAGTGTGCACAGACCTAGGCTCCTAAGGGTCAGCATTTGGGGCAAGCCTATTTTCGGCTTCCCTGCTAAGATGACCAACAGAGTTGCAAAACAACACTAAACTAAGAGTGCCAGCTGCAGTTGTTTTTGATATACTGCAACAGCACATAGGGCTGTATGGGATACTGGAGAAAGAAATATTCTGTATCCTTACTGGATAGACGGTTTAACTCATTCTCTGAGTCTCTTTAATATATTTCTAACAAGTAGGATTGCTTCTATAATGACAAATGGTTCTGCATTTACCTAGATTGAACTGATCTAACAAATTTAAAAGAAAACTAAAAAAAGTATAATCTTTTACTCATAATAAAGGAATAAGCTTGCATTTACATCTATTTAAAGCCTGTTGGAAGAATCAAAAGTTATGATCTTGTGAATGCAAGAACTGTCTATTAGGATCTTGGACACAAACAAATAGAGCATAACTGTGTAAGAAGTCAGTAATCATCCACAAATAAATTGTCAGGGACAGAAATTAATGGTGAACACAGATATACATCTGAAGTGTTGTGGGGGTTAGTTAGGTTTATTTACTCATTAATGTCTCTTTAAAAAATCTCAGTCTTTTTCTCATTTTTTTTAATAGTATTGAAAAAATTTACAGTGGAGATCAAGGGTACAGAAGGAATTTAAACGTCAAGTTCCCACTGAGAGATAATATTGTTGCTGTGTTATGACACTGGGCTATAACAACAATCACCTAGAAAAATCCAAGCCACCAACTTGGATGCTAAACTTAGGACCAATCTTAGGTCAGCTCTACAAATAAGCTAAGGTTTCTACAAGGGAGAAAATAAGAGGTTCCATCTCTGGGATGGTATGAAAGGAAAATGAAAGGTTTCCCTCAAATGCGGATAGTGCTCTATTTCTCTCCATTTTTCAGCATGGCCATTCAAGATCATTAAAGGAAGGCAACAAGTAGAAGTTCCCTCTTGGAGGGTCTCTCAGAGAGGGCACTCATTGCTACGCTAACATATCCTCTATCTTTTCTGAGGTATTTTCATTACTGAGTTCTTACAGATTTATGCAACTCTAGCAGCCAATAAAAGACTTCTAAATAAGGACTTTCACAGGCAAAATAACTTTATAGCCATTCCTAAAAGCTGGGAGGAAGTAATCATTTAGCCCCAAGTGCTTTCCTCCAAGAGTAAACAACTTATTTGTTGAATACTGAACCAAATTTGTTTAATGTGTAAACTACAAGACTTCAGATGAAAAGAGAGACACTTCTATTCCACTATTCCAGTGCATGGAAAGGAGTCTCCCGCCCCATCAGCTATACAGTGATGGGGGCGTCCACCAGTTATGCCAGCTATGGTGTTATCATCCAACAGCAGTAAGCGGGAGGGTTCTGGAAATGATATATTTGTCCAATTCCCATTACGCAGTTCTCTAATAAGCAACCTGATATGCCATACTCTTGCACATTTATGCTTAAATATACAAATACGGGGGTGGGAAAATGGAAGAAAATAGAGGTAACATATACATTGAGAAAACCTGGAAGTGGATGAATGAATTATCATGTTATACTCTTTCCAAATACCAGTATTTTCTACACCTCACAAATGTCTTTTTAATTCCTTACATTTGTCAGTCTTTAGGGCTTTACAAAATGGCTTAATAGTTTGAATAGCATATATCACAGCTTTTATTGCTGCACTTTTCCACATTTAATGTTTGTAATAGCACTCACTTTCAGTGAAGAGTAATACTCAAACAAAAGTAGAAAGTCACAAGAAGGGCTGGGTTTTTTTAATCGACAAACAGTTCCAGTAATAAAAAAAATTACAGCCATAGTTTCAAGTTCTTCACCTAGAGATCTAATAGCACCATCTTGGCCTGTACTAAATGTGCCTTGTTCCAAACTGACTAAAGATACTGCTGCAGGTGACAAACACCTGGTCTCCTCATCTCTGCCAAAGTCAACACTGCAGTGTCTGCGGAAAATAAAGCTCTCTACTACTTTATAAACAAACCAAAAAGTTCAGCTATGTTATTAGACAAAAAACGCATAAAGGCACCTGATAAATCTTTGCATATCCTCACTGTTTTCCATCCTCAGTGCTTTGGAATCAGTATATTCACATATGTATTCATACACACACATTTTACAGGGAAGTCTGACAAAGTAAACTGAAAAATATAGCAGTCACTCCTAAAGACCAGTCTATTGCAATACCCATGAAAAAAGAAACTGCATTACCATTGTAAACCTGCTCAAAATATTTGGTTTTACTCTAGAAGAAATTTCAACAGAAAATACATTTTATAAAATATACTCTCCACTGTGCTAAAAGCATTGTTGTAGTTTTTCTGCACGCACCAGAATTAAAAAGCAATACAATTTTTACTGAAGTAACCCAAGCAATGCCCTTTTTCTCACCCGATTTTTGTACACCACACCCTCCTTACAATACACAGCTCTAAGAAAATGTGGCTGGGGATTCTGCCGGCTACTCCTGCTGTGCTGCGAGCTCATTTCGAAGTCATTTGTTTTATCGAGGCACCCTAATTCCAGCCAGCTCCTACCACCCACAAAACTGGTAGCCTAAGGCCACGCGCAGCCCATACATTCGCTGTACCAGAAGGACTCATACCACAGAAATGTCTGGGTAAAGACTTCAAGATTAGGCCCTCGTTCAGAATAAACTGCATGTCAAATCAGATAGCAATAACATTTTCAAGAATAAAGCCAAGGCAGTTTTTCAAAACTCTAGCTTGGTCCAATCTTATTTTCCATTTATGCTAACAATACAGGTAGCTCGGAGCTCTTTATCTTTTCACTGATTATACCATTTTGTATTCTGCAAGTACTTCATTGTCCTGAGTTATAAATGAGCTATAACAGAGTTTTAATAAAATGCAGGAAACACTTTTGGATTCATGTTTGCTATTAAACACATGTAAAATGAAATTTATGATTTTGGTTGGGATAATACATTTAATACTGATAATGATAGATCGCCCAAGATATTAACTTCTAATCAGATGTTACTGAAGTACATTTCAGCTTATAAAGGTTTAAGTATTTTATTAGGCTATGCTCTATTTCTGTACTGTACAACAGAAAATGCAGTCAAATAACTGGATTTTTTGTCCTATAACATGTTTTGTTAAATTCATTCAACCAAACAATTGCAAGTTCAAGATATTGGTTATTTCCTATCAAAGAGTATGCCAGGGTAACACATTGAGTAGTTTCTGGATGATACTGAAGAAAATAGAGATTTCATATTCTCACAAGCTGTATTTGTTACTAGATCTTTCTTCCGTTTCCTCTGTATTTTACATAGGCTATTGAATCAGGCTTCCCTGAGCAGATCATCTCTGGAAATATCAGGCACACGTGCATCTGCAGAGCATTACATATTATAGCATCCATATATTTCATTTTTGTTCAGGTTTGGTAATCGTATAACATAGAATGCATTTGTTAAACCCGCTCTGAAAATCCAGGCAGACTTTTAATAACAATTAGTTTTCAGTAGTCACATTTCAACCCAGTAAGCCTTCATTTTACTCATTTTTTTCTGAGTTTTGGCTTAAGTACTGCAACTTTACTCTTGATTTATGAACATACTGTTATTGTCTACCTTGTCCCTGGGAGTGATAATTTGCAGATCAGTTATCTGATAAGTACTGGGAGAAAGCCATTTCCTCTTTCTTTGCTCAGCTGTTCCAGACAATGTGAATGAAGAGCTGCTATAAACCATTTTACCTTCCTTAAAAATCCAGAGAACCATAGATACTACTCCTTCATGAAAAGCTCATTCTCTTGGTCCCATATCTACATGATATTTTTGTACTAAAATTCAAGGGTTTCAAATGGGAATTAAATTTTTTATGGCATTTCCAGCTCCAAAACCTAGCCCCCCTTTTTTTTCCCCTAGGACTGTATATAATAACTGAAAAGAGAAGGCCATAATTCAGATTGTGAACCAAATTCTGTCAGGATAAAATGACCAGGGAAGAACAGACACATTTAGAAATCTGTTTTACAACAAGAACGAACTAGTTTTTCTCAGATAGTTGGTTACTGGAGCTCTGCTGTGGACAATAAATAAGAAGCAATATTTTAGATTTGCCCTTGAGAACCCTCAAGAACATTTTCGGTCTCTGTTGAGATGTTTCTCCTTTGCAAACGTCAGCTTGCAGCGCATGAACAGCTGACCATTCTTAAATGTTTATATATTCTAAACTGACATTTAAACAAAAGCCACATTCAAAAATTTGTCTTCTCCTCCCTCTCCCTCCCATGGAGAAGCATCTTGTGAACTACCTACCAACATATCCAGAGCCTTTTCTCAACATTTTTCCTTTTTAAGGCTTTACAATAACAGTATTGCTAAGGGTGAAAAGTGCATGCTATCAACATCATGCAAACAATACAAGTGTGGAGGGTTCCCCTCCCCCCTCAAAGTTTGGAGGTATAACATCTAATACTAAGCAGAACAAGATGGACATCTTATCATGTAAAGCCTGAACCAGGACAAGGGATAATTTGTTTCAAGACAGTTGTAACTCTTGAAACAAGCTACTTATAAGAAAGTGCTAGCATTTTAAATATAACTGTCTCTCTAAGCACTTCAAATGAATCTCTCACGATTGCATCCAGTCCCTTGGATTAAAATCAGGCACAATACTGATGGTTACAATATTTGCATCAGTTCCACACTGCCCTACACTAGGAAGTGTACTTACTATATCTTTACATATAGTAAGAGACCATTTAAAGCAACCTGAAGATTTTAAAATATCATCTATCTTCAGCTGATGCAGTGCAAAAGCCTGAAAGCCTCTATAATAAGCTTAGGCAGTAATGGGAGCACCGAGCTTCAGCTCCTGCAGAAGATAACTGGAGCTTCTGGCCCACGTTATCCCTGCAATTTTCTGGGTGCTACTTTACAGATCCAAAAACCAAAGAGGCAAAGAGTCTTAAAGTATTTGCTGGGCTGGAACTGTACTTTTTCAAAACCCAAGCGTGTTAGAGAATAGTTATTCTTAGAGCTTGATAATAGTATTTAATCCTTAAGAACAAAACTGACCTTCCCAGACTGTAACCACTACTTTCCCAAATTTACAAATAAAGAGCATAGAATGCTCTTTTTCCTTTTAAACGATATTGTGACTGTCAGTATACCATCTCACAGAATTCAAAGATAAATAAGTGTTTCAGCCTGTCACCTCATACAGCCCTGGGAGAGGCTCACAGTTTTATTTGCTTGCACAGGACAAACCGGGGAACTAAAGCATCCATTTAATTTCACTCAGATTTAAACCCTGGGCATATGAGTGTTAAGGGGGAAAGACTGACAATTTGCTCTTACAAGCCACTACTCTCACAAAAGCAGTGGGCACAGAGGATGCTGGCAATTGCCCTGCCAGCATTTCCATTCCTGGGACCACAAGCAGCAGAGGTCACCTGCTCAGGCAACAGAAAGCATTTCTTTGGAGAAGAGGGCATCTGAGAACATCTTAGGAACTCACAAACCTTAAACCTCTGACCTTTTAGTTCTCCATGTGAGATGCTCCTCTTTAGATTTCCCCTCTCCAGCATAAAATGCTCTGTTGAACCATGAATACATGGTTCCCTCTTTCAGCCAGGGACTGGTAAAGAAGAACCGGGAACAGGAGCTTATGGCGATACGTGGAGGGTGCTCAGGTCCCGTGATGAAGAGGAGGATGGGGGTGTCTGCAGAGGGCACGGGCCACAGGGAAGCGGCTCGGGGCCTCGGCCCATTTGGTTCCCATGGTCAGTGGCAGAGAGACTCGGCGCACAAGCTATAAAATCGACTCTGGGACAACTCCTGAGAAAGCGAGGTCACAGATTAACTCGCTTTCTCCTAAGAGAACATGTCTCTTTCCAACCAAAACCTTTGAGGTGGTGTCACTAAAGAACTCAAACTGTTACCTTAGGGAGATATTTTCGCTGTTGTTGACCTTTACTATATGAATTTGTATAAATAAGCCTTGTCTGGATGAAAGGGCAGTAATAATAAAGTCTCCTAACCCAGGGGTAGGAAGGGAAGATTGCAGAGATGGTGCAATATATGTTAGTACGAGAGTGCTTTTATCTACCTGACAGCAAGTATGTTTTAATATGACTTCCTTAAAACTAATTGGCATTTCTTTTATTATCTCCCCATTTTTTGTTGAAAATAAATAGAAATCACCATAGAGTCAAAAAGTAATACATTTAAACATTTTTATATGAAATTGATCCTTTTTAGAATGCTTAGCTAAAATTGTTCATCTAAATTATGAACTAGGTGTTGGTTTAAAACAGGTCTTGTTTAATGTATTTTAATAGAAAAGTCAGTGCAGTATATACAGTACATTTTCATTAGAGTGCTGCAGCATAAAAATATTTTATAGTATATCGTAAACACTTGTGTTTACAATACATTTCCATTTAAAAAAATGTGTTACAGAAGCTGTTTTTAAAAACCAAACAGTAAACAGTTTTCCATACAGAATGTGTTTCCATTAGCACTCTCTGCATAAGGAAAGCATATTTAGAAAGAAACTAGTGATTGTTTTGCATAAAAGGTGCATTAGCACTGAGAATTTCAGCAAAAGTTATAATCTATTTCTGATAACATTTACTTACTGCACTCCTGGCAGGAGCACATACTACATTGCTGGTATGTGAATTGCTCGTTCAGGTAAGTGAAACATTATTCATAAGTGCTGTAAATGCATTATTTTCTTTCGAGAGACTTTATAACAGTGCAGATGCTGGATTAGAGCATGATGCGCACCACAGTAGCACCTAAAGGCTCGATCCAGATCAGGGCAAGGCAGTACACAGACAGAGAGAAAAAAGTCTCTTGCCTGAAGGTTTCACCCTTAAAATAAAAAAGGGAAAAAAAAAAAAAAAAAAAAAGAGTGAGGAAATTGAGTCTCTGAGAGGTGACATGCCTTATTTAAGATCACGCCCACATCCTAACCACAACAGGGAAGAGAAGCCAGATCTCCTCAGTCCTATTTTTGAGCTGCAAGTCTGCAGAGCCCCTTAGGATATTTGGCATATAATGTTTCTGACTGAGGGACTAATTTCTTTTTTCTGCATGAGAGATTTGAGATGGCAACTGTCTCATTCTCTGTTTGTTTGTTTTTTTACTGGTGCTGGCAACAGCCACATCCAAGTCTTCCGCCTTTTTAGGGATCTGAGCACAACAATTACACATTTGCTATTCCTCACACACCCAGTCCATATAGTTGATTCAAATGCAATCTTTTTTTTATAAATATCTAAATGTATTATAATTGAATGTAATCCTCACCATATATACAAAGATTAGGGTCTGAGGCTTTTTTATTTCAGATGCTTACTCACCAGACTGATCACAACAGTCTTTTCTAAAGTGTCCATGATTTCAAAGCCACATGTATTGCAAGACATACTATTTTGTGGATGGTTTTATGAGGGTTACCCTGCCCAACCAAAAAAGCGTAAGACAAAGAAGAGACGTTGTAACACTGCAGTATCCTGGAAATGATTCAGGGCTTATTTACACCTTCGTAAATCAAAGAATTTCATTTAAGTCACTTTGCTATAATGACTATGATAAACCATTAAAATTAATGCAAAAAAGTTAATACGTATACCAAGAATGTGAAAAATATTTTCCAATTTGCATCTTGTTACTGCATTATGATGTTTACACTCTAAGGATTATATATTATATGTAGTATTAATACCTTTAAATCAATTTAATATTCAGTGCAACTACATTAATGTAATATTACGGTTAAGATTTTAAATACATAAATGCCACAAAATTCTAAAGCTGTTTCCCCCAGCAGCCATAATTCAGTCACATATAAATCTTAATGTAACAAGCATATTAAAAATATGAAAATTCTTTCCTTAAAAAAAGCCTTTTGAAAGAGACAACATCTCTTCCCTGCTTGTTTCAGTGACTTGCAAGCATTTTGCTGTTCAGTAATCACTTGGAGCCAAGCAATCTGAAATGAGCTTCTACAGGAGCGTAACATCATCCGCTCAGCAAAGCGCCTTCTTCTGGCTGTTCATTTGTGAGCAAAAACAAAGTTATTCTGGGTACTGCCAAGCTTTCGATAAGCAGTTTGAGATTCATTTCAATTAACACATAACTAAAAACTGCCCTGTACTTTTGTTTAATTTCTTTCATTTTCATCCTCATTCCTCCACTCCCCCTTGCCCTGAAAAGTAGGATTGTGTCGTCAAGGAAAGACCTGAGCTGTTTGAGCGTATTGGTACTTGATTTTATTAGCAGCTGTGTTGCTTCCCCCACTGTTTTTCAGAGTTGATCAGTTTTGGGGAAGAAAGTCAAAGTTCTCAGAAATCTCTGTGAAACAGGTAGTAAGTTGAGACTGCAGCTTATCTGGCCTCTGCCCTCAGCTGGTGGTACTCTTCGTTCAGATTTGCCTGCGGTATCCACCAACTATTTTTGCCTAGCGTTTGGTTTAGGTAGAGCAGGTACTGCAGAGTCCTCTTTCTGTTTAGCTGGTAGGATGAAAGAGCCTCGTGTGGCTCGGGAACTGAGTGAAGCAAGGGCCAGGGAGCAAAGAGAGCAAGAAAGCGAAACCCACCAACGCTGACTGGCTGCTCCTACTCCACGGCAAAATGCTTTTTCTTTTGTTCTTCATTTATGTATAATGCTGAAAGTCAGCCCAAAGAACGTCACACGCAAAAAGATAATTTCACTAATGTGCCACGGCTCAGCCTGGGCCTGTAGATGTTCATATACAAAATTATTTATTCATTCTGTAAACTTTAGTATTCATGCTCGTCAGTTCAATATGTGGTTACTATCCCAAATAATTAATAAAGCAATAAGTAATAATGAAGTGTGTAATCTGAAATAAGGACAAAACACGGAGGGGGTACGTCATCTAAGAAATGATATTTGGCAGCCCCTCACCCTTCACAGTAAGACAGCATGTAGTAGCTTTGTACTGATCAGTTCCGCTCCCAGGAATAACGGTATCGGAACAGTCATGAGAAAAGAGACTTTACAAGACCTATAAATATAACATATGTGGAACGACATACTACACCTATCAAATTCTGTTTGCCCGATGCTCAAGTGCTCATGGAAAGTGCAGGTTACAAGGGCATTCATATTTCTGAATCGGTAAGAAAGATGATGTCCAGTTATTAAGGATTTCCTCCAGCTTTAACTATGAGTCTGACAGCAGTGTCAAGAGCAAGCAGAATAGTAAGAACTTGTTATAATGAAATATTTGATGAGTTCACTGGAGCTACGCAAAAGAAAAAAGTCTTAAAAAAAAAAAAAACTTTTTTATTAAGATCTGGCTGAAGTATAAGCCAGACACTAACACATAGCCTAGTTTTGTGGTGATATAAAAAACTAATGGTTTAGAAGCAAATTGTTGACTGTGAAATAAAGATAAAGAAAGGCCAGTTAAATACCTGTTATTTAATTAGGTTTATGCTTATAAGCAGTTACGCATAAATTACAAGAAGTTCTGTTGGTTTGCAAAACAGGAAAAATAACCTACACATTTAAAACTCTATTACATATATTACAGTTTGTTGCCATACTCATAACCCTGTAGAGACAGTAGTGGCAAGATAAATAACAGATAATAAACATTTCTATAGGGAATGATCTTTGACTAAAACCTCACACACATTGCTAATGCCTCTCTACTATCTAGTTAGCACATGCATTTGTACATAGCATAATTTGTTGCACAACATATCATCGGTAACGTGCTTCTTTCTACTTAAATCATTCTTTAAAGTACAATAAACACCCAACATATAATTTTAAACTAGCTTTGCAGGCATGTTTGAAGCACGTTTAACGCACACCAAAACGATCATTACCTAATGTTCTACAAAGTTAATTATTCATCCTATTCGCATCAGATTTCTTGTACTAAAATAAGCCATTAACATATACTTATTCACCATGTATCCAAGGTCAAAATACGTGCATCTTTTACGGGAACTAGCCGAGAGGCCTTCTCTTCCTCTCCTTATCATTGAGGCTAAAAGCTCTAGCTTAAAGAGCAAGCATCTTAAAATTGTAAGCCACATAAACATGGGGTCAGACCTGAGCATGCATGGTGTGGTGGGAGAGGGAGATACCAGGGAATCCCAACTTTCAAGCAAAGGGGTCATACCCCTTCCCTTCCCTACTGACATGGGTGTGCGGCACAGATGGCTTCCCAGCCACTCGCTCGGCCTCTTCCACACTCAGGGAAGTCAAAACCCCTCTGTATCCCCCCCAGGCTGGTGCCCACGACTAGCATAAAAACTGCGGAGAAATAGGGCTCTTCAGCTTCCCCCATGCGTGAGGTGGATGCGCTTACTCCACGAGAGAAAACCCTGGCTGCAGCCAGTGAGCCTCTGCACCCAAAATAACAGGGAGTTGGTAACAGCGTGAGGAACCACAGTTCCTTGACCAGACAAACCTCCACACACAAGCAAGCCACAGAGATTAAAAGACAAAAAAAAAAAAAAAAAAAAAAAAAAACAAGACAACAGTCACAAATCAAGAGATAAGTAATACAAGTCATTATAGTCATATCATATGGAGAGTACCTCTACCTCATTAACCTTATTTTCCCCTTGCAAAAATTGACTATTTATGTATGAAAACCATGCTGCTAAAAGGAAAGTTAATTGTTTGTTTACAGCTGTGATCCTGAGTCCAGGGAGGACTATATCTGTACTTATCCTACTCAAGTGATGATATTGGTGACTCTTAAAGAGAATGTAAAACTTGTAGCATAAGCATTTCTGATATTTTCTGTTGATTCTAGATTTTGAGTAACATCCCTTGAACGAGATAAGTAGGCATGCAACCAGCTTTAATGTTCATATAGGCACTTAGCTTGCAGAGTTGTTCTCTAGGTCAACCACACTCTGAAAGCCAATTGATTGTACATATTTTAGTGCACAGATGTGAAAATATCTTTGTTCTTTAGAGATATTGCAGCTTCATAGGGTTATTACTGTACTTTTAAAAGACACTTTCTTTACCTTGGCAGTTTTGGACAAGGGGGAATTCCTTTTGGGAGGGTCAGGAACTAATTAGAATTGCTCTATGAATAGGAATCTTACACAGCAAAACCCAGTGGGATTGAAACTTAACGCCTCAGTCTTCATTGGCATAATTTATAGGTAAAATCTCAGTCATTAAAAAGGGCCTTTTATTATTATCATATTAGAAACATATGGAGAGTGCTTATATTAACATTTGAATGCACAGACTTAAATATTTAAACAACATTATGCTTTTTAGACCAGCTACTCATAAATCAATTATTAAAATATTTAGAAGTAAATATAAAATATTGATTTACTCTATTTCTTCACCATACGAATGTATGCAAATAGGCTTTTTAATCTTGCTTTTTCATACCATTTTATGCAATACTATCATATTTGTTTCCCTTTTTTAGGGCTGTCTTGTTCGATCTGGCAGATTCAGAGGTGTAATGCTACTCTTTTTAAGGGGTGATAGACATATGATAGTAGTTTTTCTTTTGCTGCATATGACTGTGTCCACTGAGGATATCTGTGGTGAATGGCAAAACTCATCATGAACATTGTAATGTGGCCTCTAGTCATCATCATAGTTAGGAACAGAATTTATTTTCTTTATTCCTATTTGGCATAAAGAATAACCAGAGGTGTTTGCTGCCAAGTATGCAAGAGGCAGTTTAGGCACACTAATCGTTACTACTTGTTTACATAACGTAGCTTATTCTAGCAGTAGTCCTCTTATGGGTAGACATCAACAGAAGCAAAAATGGCTGGGCTGGGCATCAGGGGCACCAGAGACCATTAAGAGCTGGCATCTGAGGAGGTTGTCCACCCTGCCAAAACACTCGCACCAGGACGCTGGCTAGGAAGTTTTAGATCATCAAGTGGCTGTTCAGCATGCTATTTCTTTGCAACCCCCTCCCCATCTGAGAGTCCCACCTCATGCAGACTGTGGCTGTGAGAAGCATAACTTTAAAAACAAATGAACAAAAAAACAAAAATAAAATACACTACTAGCTTTCCTAGAAAAAAGAACGTGATTCAAGCTATCTGTAGCTTGTCTGCTTGACAAACCCCCTTATTTCTAGGTTCATGCTCAGCCACGCGTATAGTCGTTCATTGCTGCAGAGAGCAGGGAAGAGCAGGGCCAGCAGGGAAGGGGGGGGACAAGATCAGCCCAAATGGACGCACCGTCCCAGTGCGGCTCTTTTCTGGAAGCTGCTCCACTCCGCGCTGCAGGAGGGACAGCGTGTCCTACGCGCCTCAGTGTCCGTTCTCTAATCCCTAGACGACTTACTTTCTCATGCATGTAGATTAATGAATTCATATGACTAAACTGGCTCTGTAGAAACTGGAGATTTGACTAATGAACACTTCTATATTTTATTTTCTGTCCAAAAGAAGGAATACTCACAATAGATTGCTTTGCTCAGCAACAGTCATGATGCCTGTAGACAAGCACAGTAGTACTTTTGACCACAGAATAGATTACAAGCTAGCGCATCATTTAGCGCAAAGTGCACGTAAAGGAAGAGGCACTATGAAACTTTTCATTTTTCTTTTCCTGAAAGAATAGGATTAGTTTTCAAAAGCCAGCTTAGCATTTTTACCCCACAAAATCTTTTCAATATTTTAAAAACTTGGAATGCAGTTCCACACTATGTTGATGAGGGCTGGCCACACAGGTACCTGGGTAAACAGTTAGATATATGTGCACATCCAGACTTTATTATTGCTGCTTAACCTGTCTTTAGCTCACACAGACTAAAACTCCTTGCACAAGAAGAAACTTCTTTTACATATAATCCCTTTGTTCCATGGTAGAGATAGAGATGGATACTTGGGGTGGACAAGGATGTCCATGAAATCAGCTACCCCATCTCAAAGGCTGTATTCCATTCTGCCTATCAAAATACTTCTATTATCTTGTATCTGTTTTTCATGCATTTGGCGAATGGGTATCAGAGTAAACTGAACCCCTTAAGGCCTGTGGTAATACAGTTCTAGCAACTGAAAACAAACCCACTTCCCAAAATGGAAGGAGGAAGAAAGCCTATTTCCCTCCTCAATACTATGGAGGGATGCTCCAGCTACCGTGCTGAAATAAATTTACTTTCTTCTTTGCATTGTCTTATTAACAGTGATGTGGTTTCTAGCAGACGATCTTACTGTCACTCCAGAACGTATTTGTTTTATCGATGAAAAGAAGAGAAAGTCATTAGCAGTAATGCTGGTGGAGGTGCATATATTGGCAGCAGCAGAATGGAAGACACGAATAGAATATTAAATGCAACAACTAGGAGGAATGCAAAATTAGTCAAGTGCAAAGATGCAAGGCAAATCACTCAAAAACCCCAAAACACGCCCTCAGACAAGTCAGGTATTTACAACTGGTTCAGCAGTGTTACCTACAGTCAGCTGACTGTTACCTGACGTAGCAGCAGGCTGGGATATTCTGGATAATGAAAAATCCAGGATTATAGACATATTGTGAGCATATTGCAGGGATCTGATGGGCTCTGTAGAGTCAGCTCGAATCAAGCAGGGCTTACGAGCTGCCGTTCAGACCTGTCCCCAGCTGACCTAGGCTGGCCGCTCCTAGGGCCACCGACACGTCTCTGCTCGGCGCTCCTCAGCAGTTTGCCCTGGCAGGATGTTGCTAGCCCACACGCAGCGGCGGCCCCAAGCCGATGCCCTGAATTGCTGTGGCACGGTGCCTGAGCTAATAAGCTTCCCAAGGAGCCGAGGGCCGAGCCGTGCAGAGGGGAAACCGCAGGATGAAACCAGCTCTGGCTGGCGGGGCTGTCACTGAGCTGCTGGCCTGGAGCCGAGCGTCTGCAGGGCCATCTGGTGCCGCTGCACCCGGTGCCCCAGCCCGCCCGGGGCCCCCGCCGCCACCACCACCGCAGAGTGCCTGTTGGCAACTGGGAATTAACTGCTCAGGGCACATGCTTTACATTCCCATGCATGCATTATATAATATAAATTAATAACAGAGAAGAGATGGTGAGAGATTGGTTCTGAAACAAAGTATTTTAGTGTAGTCACAGCATAGGTGCTTGACTCCTGGAATTTCTCACATGCATCCCACGAGTGTGGTATTAGAAGTCATTTTGGAAAATAAAAATATATTCATTTATCATTTTCATTGTTTAAAGTAAAGCTTGTCAAATAAGCAAGTAAGCAGAGACACAAGAACACTTTTCTATTGAAATCTTATTGAAGTTTTCAGATACAGAGCTTCTAAGTTTTCCTTTCAGCTACTGAATATAACTAAGAGGGCACACATTTTTTTCTTAGTTGTTTAATAGCCACTTCCAAATTAAAGCGAAAGTTCTGCTTGTAAGCACTGTCTGGAGCTAATTAATGTGTCCGAAGCTACTGGATCTGGCTCCCGGTCAAGAAAGGCTGTAAGAGCTGGAAGCTGTGCTGCTTCCACATCTGGACTCAGCTGCTGAGACTTCACAGTTTATGGCTGTGCCTACCAGGAAACTCTTGTGCATAGTGATCAAAAGAAAGTTAGAGCTGGTCCGGAACTCTCCGCCAAAATCATTTTTCAATAGAAAAGAAAGCAGTTGCCGTAAGCATTACTGCCTTTTTCCAGACCCAAAGCAGAAGCCAGCCTGTTCGTACTCAGACTCTTTGGCCCAGCAGGACATGATATGAACTGGTTCAAACAAGTGCATTAGGGAAAGAACTGAAGAACACATATATTGAAGCCTGCCATTTCATAACCCAGTTCATGTACTTCAGATATTCATTTAGAGCTGTAAAGCATTTGTTATACAAGACATTTAGGGCATTTTATTCTATTTATTAGACAGTAATTCACTTGTGTACATCATATCCACTTTAATAACGTCATAAGGATTGCAGTGATCTTACCAGATCTCAAGGTCACAGAAGTCCAAGCTGATAGCTGCTCCACCAAAACAGCCACATCATCTAGTATGAGCACATCTCAGACTAACACATCACCTTATGACTGCAAGAAAGGCAAACAAAAAACAAAGACATGCCACTAATACCATCGCTCAGGTCTACCGCACTGTTATACCTGTTCCTATCCCGGCTGCACACTGGGGCCATGCTGCAGCTCTGAGCTGAAATGACCCGTTGATGCACAGCCTCTCCACTGTGACCTCTCTCAGCGGTGGTAAGGGACCCCACAGGCATGACTGAAACAGAACCTCCAGACCATCAGAAACTAGGTGCAGTGCAGACACGGCCTCTGCGATTCAACTCCTTTCTGCATGCACAGCTAAAAATCCTAATATAGTCAATACACTTTCCCTGATTGATGCCTTCCTGTACTCTATTCCTATACTTAGTTTTCTGTTGTATTCCAGAAAGGAGGGTGGTGGGTTTTTTGGTTTTGGGTTTTTTTTTTTTGGGGGGGGGGGGCCTTTTTTGTTGTTTCTTCCTTTTTTCTTTTCTTTTCTTTTTTTTTTTTTTAAGTTCTATCTACTGCTTGATGTTGGAACAATGTTTGCTTCCTTCACTGGTATTTCATTTAATAGCAAATCACTCCAAGTTGTTTTCCCTCCCATGTCCTGAAGAAAACTCCTTTCCTCTTTTATTGCATTCTGTCCCCCATGACCTTGTTGATCAAACTTTCCCCTTAGAGAAATTCTTTACACTAGTCCACACAGGTTGCACCTAGGGAGATGCAATCATTTCAGGGAACTAAGAGAGGAGAATAGGCTGGATTTTTGAACTATAACTCAGTGGGGCAAATCTGCACCATAGCAAGTGCAACTTAATATTAAGTTCACTCAAAAAATGTGTTTCACCATTTCACAACTGATTATTTTTTTCCTGAGCTCTTGTTCAGCATGAAATTTCACTATTTTAGCTTTTTCAGTTTCAATCTGATTTGGGGAAAAAAACAAATGTTGAAATACTGGAATTTCTTGCTGGGCAGAAATTCTGTTTTTATCTCAGGTCTAATTGATATCATTTTGTTCAAAAAAAAAAAAAAAAAGCCAACAACAACCACCACCAATCAATCTATCCCAAGTTTCTCAAAGCAACTAGTTCTTACATGGGGAAAACATTTGGAAATGATTAATCAATACAACACAGGCATTCAACCATATTGAATGCAGTTGCTATCTTCAATATTTGTTTTTGTTGTTTAATAATTGAGTTTTAGGACTTAAATCAGTTCTAATTTAAATTGTAAGTTCTATTGGCTGAACATATGTTTCTTAGTATGTTGACTTAATATTTTCAGAATTGAGGAGTACATTACTTCTTTTTGGTTACTACGCAAGATAGCAAAATTGGAAACCGATAATGCAGATAAATGGTGAAGCACTGATTTAGTAAGTCCAGATAGACATCTATATTTGACCAAACTTTGCAACAATGTCTAGAATCACAGCATCTTCCAGGATCACGTCCCATATTATATCAGCCTGGTTGGATGCCGAGTCCAATGTTCATCTCTGCCCAGAGAAGCAGCGCTCACCCACATCAGAACATAGGGAGGCATTTGCTGGCCTGTAAAAAGCACCAAAACATGACCTCGGGGCTGCTCACTGCTGGTAAAACGTGGGTGTTGGTGCCACCCTGTGCTCCTGCTTTGGCCTGCTAGAGGAAGGGGATGTGTGAGTATTTGGTGCTGCCTGGGCTAAGGTGATGGGGCTGGTGAGATGGTGACATCACCAGAGACTGCACGGTGACTTGAGGTTTATCTAGGGTGTCTGTGGTTACAGCTGAGGGCTGCTCCAGAGAGACGAGCATACAGAATTGCAGGGAGTGAGAAGGGAGTGAAGAACAGACACATATTTCTTGAAAAACAAGACCACAGCTGGACATAACAGATGTAAGATGAGTCATCATAGCTGGCAGCTTTACCCATTTGCTGGCTGAAGATACTAGTGGTGCATTGCCAGGGCAAGCAAAATTGCTTGTAAAGGGGCGGCTACCCAAAGTCCTTCGGTGCTTAATTCTTTCAGGATAAATTGAGGTCTAAATATTAAATTGTAAAAGCATACCTGGGGACAGGATTTTATGACCCAAATTGTTCTATCCTGTTCTTAATGTGTATGATGATATGATCTTATAAGGCTGACACTGGGCTGCAGTACCAGACCTGTGGACACTTCTCCCTTTTTAAGTCAGATTGAGTTTGTTACAAAAATTAGTATTTTTATTTCATCATTATATACTCAAAAGCTTGTTCATGTGAGTTATACTTGACACTGGTGGGTATTAGATGTCTGCAGTACAAACATAACAGATAATGTGATATATCACGTGATTAAAGGAGGCCCAAATAATGTTTGTTATGAATATACCCTACGGAGAGCACACTTGTCCTCTGTGACAGCACTTCACTACCTGTCTTCTTCCCCTTCCACCCCAGCCCCTGAAAAATATTAAGAACAAGTACCTGGGAATCAGTACATTTATTTGTTCTATAGAGTAGGACCACAAATATTTCATTTTATGATTGCGAGTACATACAGAATACAGTTTTGTGTTTTACAGGTCTAGTCGTTTTGCCTTTACAGGATTCGTTATAGCCATTGCATACCTCTGTACACCAATAGTAATAAGAGAATTTTTTTCATTGATTTTTCATCTTATTTTTAAAATTTTACTTTGTTTCTTTCGTATTTTGGTGACACAGGAGTGCACAGTTTATTTTACTTCATACCTAATATTAGCTCTGGTAGTTTTCCTAATAAAAAAAGTCCATAACCTTTCAGTGACCATATGGCATTACATATGTTTAGCATGAACCGCAGATGTAACACTCAGAAAATGTTGTCCTTTAGCTGATCTGATGCTAATCCGCAAACTGAACAAGCAGAGAACCTCTCAACCTGTTATGCCTGTGAGCTACAGAACAAATACACTGTCATAACACAGCCACGTGTCCTCACAAATGCACCAAAAATGGTATCTGAGGCAGATATTTCTTTTTAAATCCAGATATTTGACATTAAAAAAGCTGGAAGTTTCAGACATGCATTAGAATTATTCTGCCAGAACCTATAATTTCAGTGAAACAAGTGGAACTGGCTCCCAAAAGACTCCTTTGAAAATCCTAGTTTAAAAAAAAAAAAGAAAAAACAAAAACTGACACGAAGCAATCCTCTAAAGCAATTGATCCACAACGTTTCTCAGGTGCAGGATAGCATTTCTGGCCAGTGACATCAAGAACCAACCTAAACTAGTCGATAGCCATCAGAGTACAATATCAACCATGAATCAGGAGAGCCTGATTCACACCCTTACTTTAAACTGCATACTCAGACCTACAGTAAATGTCTGATGAGGAACAAGAAAATATTGAAATCTTAAGAAGTTTCATGAGCAGAAAAACTGTTAGCAGCCTGGTCTGAATATAGGTCTCATCAGAGAGGAAAAAAAAAAAAAAAAAAAAAAAAAATCTTTCTTTTTCTGGAATACTTGCAAAAAAAAAAAAGTCAAGGAAAAAGAACCCATACAACAAATGTAGATAGGGAAAGAGGCCATGAAAGTAATAAGAACAGTTTTACATAGGGTGTATTTGTTCTTTTCCTTTGTCATTATCAGAGTTTCTCCCCCCTCCCAAGTGTGAATTCCAGAAATGGCATTTTAAGTGATATTGTGAAGCTAAAAACTTATCAGAGTAGTGCAAAATGATGGTGGAGTCCAAAATGAGACAAAGGCAACAGGCAGAAGATCAAAAGCAGGTGAGTGAGGAAACAGTGCTGAAGTTTCGCTCCCCACCATGCACCCTCTGACCACAAGACATCTTGACTCAAGATGCAATGACACCAGACTCTTTGGTAGGTAAATGGCAAGGGAAGGGGGGGGCGGGGGGGGGGGAGCATGACCTGGATCCCTGGCTGCCATATAGTAGCATAATTTGGGTGTTAGAGTAGTTTGATGCACAAGAATAGAGAGAGTCTCACGTGCAAGTTATTTTTGAACCAGTATAGAGAGGAACATTTATTTTGATAGTCTGTCATAATATTGTACATTGTCAACATTTTTCATTATGTTCTAGTGCACAAAGACATCTCCTCTTCCCACTTAATTCCTAAACAGCTATTTGTCTAACTACTTTCTCTTTCCATTTTACTCGCTTTGACTTCAATATTATAAGTCTCATGCTCCGTGTTTGACCAGTGCCTAGCACAAGATGTCCCAAGCAAATGCAAGCTGCTAAGTACTGCGTAATGTAGATAGAAATTATGATGAAATAAGAAATAAGATGAGATTGTCACCTGAAGAGAAAAAAAGGAAAAAAAAAAAAAGAGAGAAAAAATACCACCAATCCACACTCATATTGAAATGTAGGACGAGTTACAAGGAGGTATCTCAGCAACAGAATTTTATGATCTGCGAAACCTATTTATCTCCATAATAAATGGAGATCTCACCACAGAATCTGAATGCTTTAAAGCATTTACCAGTCTAGTGAGATGTAGAGTGCTATTTTACAGTTAAATCAATGATCGGAAAATGCTGATTTTGTTTAAGTTACAGACATTATTAGCTGCCAATTATAAAAATATTGGCTTTGTAAAAATTAGGGTCAGTAAGTTTTTTTTTGTTTTGTTTTGTTTTGTTTTGTTTTGCACATAGTCATTTTGCAGTTCTTCTCACTTAGTAGCTAAAAGTAATGACTAGCCTTTGTCTTTGCTACATGACCTAATAGGATGTTCAAATAAGAAGCTGAGATTTTTTTTTCTGAAATTTTAGCTTTCTGAGCACTCCTTTCCCTCCCACTATTTTTCCATTACAGTTCAGATTAATTTTTCCTCACTGAATCATTGTAGGGGGTAAACCAAACACCAAAGATGCATGAGGTCCATAATCTTATGTCTTTCCAAAGGGCTTTCTATTGAATGAGCTTTGACATAATGTTCATCTATAGTTTTTTAAGCAGTAGTAATCTTTAAAATTAGAAGTCCACTGTAGACTTTAGAATCCTTTTGGAATGCTTTTTATGCTTTGAAATCAAAGTGAGTTATTTTACAGTTACATTCTATATTTATTATTTCATTTGTCAGATCAAAATGATACTGATTTTTTCTATTTCAAATTCTACATTTATCTTTTTTTCCCCCGATGGTACATATTAGCTGTCTGAAATTTATTTCTTTTCCTTTACTTATACCAAGAAATGGGTGAAAACTTCACAAAATAGATAAAATCCAAAAATTGCAAACTAATTTATTTATAGATTTCAGGGTTAAGATACATTTTTTTCATTACTAATAATTAGATGACAAAAATATTCAGCCATTACACTCCCTGGGGCTATTCAACATGGGTCAGATCTTTACCTAGTGCAAATCATGATGCTAGTCAATGAGAACTACACCAGTTTGTACCAGTTGATGAACTGACCTTGTGGTTAATTCTCAGTAAATGTGCTATCATAATACGCTTTGTTATATTGTATGATTGGTCAACTAAGTTACAGAATTTTGTCCTTTTTCCCAATTTGATAATTCTTCAGAGATACCAGAACAGCAGAATAAACATTTTAAGTGAAACTATTTTCTTACATTAACATTCAGAGCGCCAACCCTCTTTCGGCATTTTTTGAGAATAAAAATTTACTCAAATATGCATAAAAGGTGAATTTAAAAAGACTGTAAATATTAAAAATACACTGACTGGTTGCTTAGTAGGGTTTTAATTATTCATAAATTGCCATGGTGTTTCCTATTTACTAAACAAATGACCACATAAACATAAAACTTAAGAGATACGGTGCAAACATATTGCATTGTATTTCATTTTAAAACACTGTCTCAAAATGAAATCGGTGTATCTGGAGGAGCAGGCTGAGACTTGAACAGCAACAGACAGAAACAGGCAGTCCAGCAAAGCACGCAGAACCGCAGCTCAGAGACCGTAAAGCTGCTGTGCAATGCTACTCTAACCTGCTTCGCAGGCCCCAGCACCCTGCACCCTCTTCTGCAGCGATCCGGTCTGCTGCCGAATCTGTCCTTGTCACAAGATTCTCTTTGGAGCCTCCTTTTATTTTAAATTATTGTCAGAATTTTTTTTTTCCAATTATGTGTTGGAAAATACGGGGACAAAGAAAACCAAGAAAATTCAGATTATGCGAACCACAAAAACCCTATGCCTAGTTTTCAGACGGCTTCACCTAACAGCTGTAACTAGTATGGATTACCTTATTCACCTTAAGATATTGCTAAATTTGAAACCTAAACAGGCATGATTCAAACGTCTACACTGACAACCATTTCGTTTTAGCAGAAACATGGTGCAAATGCATTAATACCACAGTGACGCAACCATTCCCCATCCAGCACATCTCCAAAAGCCCCAGTTCTTCCCAGCCTGGCTGCGTAGATGTTCATCTTTTTCTGCAATGTCAAGGCAATATAATGAAGATCATTACAAGGGCTGTCCCTCCTGTAGGCAAGCCCAGGGTTAAATCCCATATGAGAAGAACAAGCATCTGCTGGGTGCTCATCACATGGATATAGATAAGCACCAATTGCTTCACCTCCCCTCTTCCCAGTCAGGGCTGGAGCTATGGCTCACATGGGATAGTTTTATCATCATGAATACAGTAATAGAACACATTTATATTTTCTTTAAACTCTCAATTTAACATACAAACTGTGGGGATCAATTCCCCAAAAAGATATTATCTTCCTTCCCCAAAAATTACATCCTGGAAGTGCCCCAAAAAACTTTTTTCTTCGGTGGAGATATCTTTCATTATTGTTTCTTTCCCCATTTTTCACAGTTCTTTTTCCATATACCTTTAAAATAGACCTTAGAGAACTCATATTGTGGTTTTGATATATATTTGGTTTAGTGTTCTAAATTATATTGAATTTAATCATGGGGTCACTTGAACCAAGCAGCTTTGCTGTTTCTAATCTACTAACTGCACATTTTTGCTGAGATTGGACAGGACAAGTCCTATTAGGATTCTGACACCACAGGTCAATAACTCTTTTTTTCTTCTATAATTTTATTTTTTCATTGTGGCATGCTTTTCAGGTTTCAAGTTCATACCAGGAAATTGAAATCACCCCCATCACGACGACTGGATTGTTTTCCCTATTCTTCTTCATGTTGTCATGAGACCCATTGTTGTCTTCCTCCGACTTGTTCCATGAGACACCTGTGTCCTTTTGCCTTACTGAGTTTATTGCAAGGATGTACATGTGCTTAGCACAAAGAGGCTTTAGATAAAAAACAAACTTTGAAGGCAGCAGTGTAATTCGGCAGATTTTACAAGTTTCTCATCTAGCTCTTTATATTTAATATAGTTCCACCTTCTTTTCAAACTCTTCAGGTAGGTAAAGAGGAAGAGTTATATGGAAAGCACCTGCACACCACTCACACAGCACCTGCGAAGCCCGGCAGAGAAACAGGGCAAGCAGAGGACAGGGTAGACGATAACAAACTGCAGGGAGAGGCTTTGGGACATGAGGCTAGTTAATGCATTATATTGCAGAGAGGGGCTGGCTGCAACCTCAGCCCATGTTTTGCATGCTCATACCAGTGCGTGAGCCCACACTTAAGCTGCTTACATACATACACATCTGTTGCACATGCATATATAAAAGCGATGAAGCATTTGATAGTACAGAAATATAATTATGCTTACTGTTATGCTTTAAAGGTAAAAATGGTAGAAATAGAAAAATACGTTTGACTTTATTCAGCAGTAGAAAGGAAAGTAAAGAACAGAGAGTGAAATTGTACTTGAAAAGACCTTGTTTTGTCCTTAACTTGTTTTGCTGTGTCTGTAGATATTGCAAGTTCACTTACACTCTCACATACAGTTTTGCTTCTGCTCTGATTAAATGCTATATAGCATCCAGTCTTCTTGGTCAAACTCGCATAAGGTTCTGTACTCACTTTCTGAGTATTACAACTCTGATAACACACATAGAAAGAAAAATCTCTTTTCTATATAAGACAGTATACGAAGTGAGCAACAAGGTATCACCATTACAGAAAAAGGGGTATTGCAGATTTACTTAAAAAGTTCATTCATCAATCTGAGGAAACATTTGGCTTAGGGAAACCATGGTTTCCAATAGAGGTGACTGAATAATAAAACCTTTGACCATCAGTTCATTGGAAAAAGCATCAGAATTTGCAATCTGTGTGGGGTAAGGAATTGTTCTAGAGGTTTCTGTGGGTTTTGTTTGTATTGCCTGTATTGGTACAACATACTCATACCCTACAGCATATCTTGGAAGTCACTGTTCCCTTCTAGCAACAGAATAATGCTCATTTAATGATTTTTTTTTCCTCATATACATTTTTCATCTTTATATTTCCTGTACTACTACATGCTAGTGATGATACTGGACGTGACAGTTCTTATTTTGGAGGAGTGGGAGAGTATTAACAATGACAAAAAGCCAGTTAAAGCTTCCGGAGAATAGAGCAAATAGTAAGTTGGCTACTGTTAGCTGAAGAGACAATAAGAAAAAGAGTGTTTTTAAAACAAACAAATGAAAGAAAAGTTTCCTGCCCTTGTATCTTGTTCCCCTTTTCAGAACACACCTCTAATCATTGCCAGTGTTTGAGAGTTGAAAACATCCATTAAAAAGTGTAGCGATACCTTTCTTTCTTACTCCTAAGGAATAGGTTATCCTCACTTCTCTTATCTCACAGAGAGGCAGCATTGACCACAACAGGGTCTTGAACTTAGAGACCTTTAGCTACTGTCATAATGCAAGTAAATAACACATAAGTTACTCAAAGAGAGAACACATCAATACATATGAGATGAAAACCTGAGTCAGAATACATCACTCTTTCATTTTACACATTAAATACGCTAAAGCAGATTGGTAGGAAGTCAGAGGAACTGCCAAATCCACAACATCCAAATAGAAGACAAAGTTAAAGCTGACCTTTATTTTTGTTCCTTTCCCCCCAAAGAAACATAATATTTTAAATATTTTACTATATTTTAGCATTACAGATGATTTTGTGTGTGTGCGCGTGTATTATCACTCTTTCTCTAGATATATTTATAAAGAAAAGAACGAAGTTATATTGGGTTTATATAAATACATCAGGATAAAAAGGGAGAAGGGCGAATAAAATTAGCTTGGCATGACTGCATGAGAACTAGACACTAAAGTTATCTTCCCACGGTTGTGTTTAGTTCTCTAAAGAGATATAGCTGATTTTTTTAAGCACGTTATTTTCTAGTGAAAATAACAAGAAACGAAACCTCTGTGTGAATATTCTAGTGAATATTCAAACCTCTAAATGTAAATGTAATGACACTTTTTTGGGGGTAAATCAGATCATCTTTATAACACTCCCTTTCCTTGCTCAAACTGCCATTTTGGGCAACAGCTTGTGCTATAACTCCTCATATTCCCTAAATTTATTCACTTAAGGAATATAAGTGATATTATGTGACTGATATTCCCAGCACAAAACAAAGAAACAGAAGTTTCAAACCTGAAAATAACTATTCATAGCCACACACAGAATTAGACAAAGATTGCCAGTATCAGCAGATATTTCACCTCCTGAATAACAGATACCATTGGTTCACATGAACTCAACCACAGAAAGAAGTAATAGCAACCAGATACGTAATTTTTCACAGAATTTTTTCAGCTTTGTTTTTACTCTATTCCAGGCCACAAACAAATCAGAAAGACAAATCAGTATTGAGTTGAACATCTATTGTGTAACACATGTTTCTGAAAATACCATCCGAGATTAGCTTTCAGCAAACTGCAGTTATCCTACTACTTCACTTTGTTTCTATCAGAAAGAGTCATTTATTTCTTTCTCAATGTATTTTATCACAGGTAAACCAGTGGAAACCAGCATATACTATTTCATCAAAGAACTTACCCTTTCTGATGTATTTTTCTCTTGCATCTTTTTTGCTATATCTTCCCATGAGCTCCTGCATCTCACATAGAGCAGCCAATAGTCAGCAAGAAGGGCCTACAACAACTGGGTGGGCTGGGCTTTAAGGCAGACCAGGTGTTTTAAATCATCCTCTGTATCCTAAGGGGTCATCTACAAGGGTTACAACTACTGACTTTCCTTTCTGATCACTGTATGGTAGAAGCCTAGCCTAGCTTAGCCTAGCCTAGCCTAGCCTATCAATAACTGAGGAAATTCTGGCTGAGCAAAAGAAATCCATTATGTTTTTTAGGTTCAAACAGATATGCCTTAATAAAGACTATTTCCTTAATGGAAATGCCTTAATGCCTTACAGTTTTAGGTTCAAATGGATGGGAAGTGCAACAATCAATTCCTGAAATCAGTTAGTGTGTTAGAAACCCGTGTCTGATACTTTCCCTTGGCAAGAATATAGTTTGCAGTTTTCTGGTGGAACCAGTGCCCCATTGTGGTTAGTATATAGTAAATCTATGAGCCACCAGACAGACTGATTTCATTTTCATGTCAACTAGATAACAGAGGGTACCTTCTGAAGTGGTTTAGATGAGCTGGCTAGAGATATCTAGCAGGTAAACTGTATCTGCTAGACTGTACCCGTCAACATTAGAAATTTTTATTTCAAGCATCAAACTAGAATTTGTTTTCCAGTTTTACTCTCTAATTGTAACTGCGTGTAAACTGAATACATATTGCTTACACGATGTGCTTAGAAACAGTGCTGCAATTATCTTTGTCAAACCTTTGGCAAGTTTAGGCAAGGATGTGATTTTTATCTAAAAATTATGTGTGGGAAAAGCAAGTACAACCTACAGAGTATTTGTAGCACATTGACACACATTTCAATTCTAGCCTTCAGTAAACCAAAAGCATTTTGAGGATTTCAAAAGTGTAGCTATGTTTTGCATTGTAAATGGTCTACGCTATCCTCTGCTGTCATTAGGAAAGTCAGTCGCTCATTTAGGTAGAAAATGTGTTTAAATAGGAGTAGTCCTATTCTGAATGCAGAAATCTAGGCCATATATTTCAGGCTGTTGCTAAACATGGGTAGCACCTGAAACCTAATAAGGTGCTAATTAAGAACTGCCATTTTAAGTCTATCATGCTTTTTCCATGTGAACTCACCATATGCTCTACATCTGATTTCCTACTGTGGAAAAATTAAGATGGCTCAAATTGATGATATGCAATAAACCGTTGGCTTTCAGTATTCTCTCCTCTTAAAATGCCTTTCCTCCTGTAACTGTCGGCGTAGGCATTTGATAAGATTGCCATATGTTTCTGTATCTTTTGTGGGAAAATTATAGCGGCTCAAGAAACCTGCTTTGGAAAATTATGCCACAGCGCAGAAGAACCATTGATGATTAATACCATGATCTGGGGATCAGTCAGCTTGTTGGAGCACAAGTGTCTATGATCTTCCTAAGAATCCCTAGTAGTGACACCGATCAAACCAGACAGTGAAGAAAAAATAGGCTGGTCCCAGGCTAAATCTGAAGCAAAACAGCAGAATTCACCCTCCTCTGTTGGCACTGGTCAGTGCTGCTTGATACACCAGTGCAGTAAGTGACTGTGACAAAGATAAAATTTATTGCTAATCTTATAGAGGAGATGCACAAAGGTGTAAAATATTCAGTCAAAACACTAATCAAAAATCATGTCCTTCTCTGATGTCCATTTTTTTAGTATCCTCCTGAAACAATTGATATCAAAATCATGCTTTATTTTATGCACTATTATAGACTGAAATTTTAGAGTGTTCTTAGAGTCCTTAAGGGCTATTGATCAAAGCTGGACCTATTTTTCAATGAAAAACAATTTTATATAAACGACATGTGTATGCAAACCAAATTAAGTTTCATCTCAGTGAGAAAGCATGAAATTTTATTCAGTGACTGATCCTCAGAACAAGTGAAACTTCCACATTTATCAATGGCCTTTCATATATATATATATGTATATGAGTATATATATATGGATATTTTTATTATTAGATTTTAATTTTTTCTACAAATAAAAACCCATGTACATGACACAGTATTTACTTTTTGAGACTCATATATTATATCATGACTGATATTCCAGGAGTTACAATGGAAGAATATTGCTTGTACCTTATTTCCAAGAGGTGCCCATGCCACTGCATTCTTGATACATTGGAAGGGGTCTATTTATTAATATTAGAGATTTGCAGCAAAATAAATCACGTATTCAAACAATTCTGTGGTTGGTTGAAACATGTTTAAACCATGTTAAAATTATATTTCCAGGCCACTTTCTTAACATGTTCAAACACCAATGATAGAAGAACTGGTATGAAATCCCTTCCATGTGGCTTACACTCATGGCATTTTAGTCCTACATTTAACCATGATATATAATAGCCAACAGCAATCTTTTTTGTCTTGAAGTGCTCAGAAAATTTTCATAGTATCAGCACACAGGTAGTGTATGCAGAGATGAAAATGAGAAGACAGGTTTAATTTTTAAACAAAACAAAGAATATAAAGTTCAGTTTCAGCTTGGTGTTATAATACTAAGCCATTATACCATACTAAAGTCTGAAGCTGCTGAAAACTGAATTCATTTCAGATGTATGCAAGGCAATAGAATGCATGTTCTGAATAACATCAACAGGTAAGCATATTGTACGGGTGACTGAGAACTGAACTTATCTCGATTTGTTGATTTGAAATTTCAATGCTCAGTATACATCAGTATTTTCCATTTCTTATGTGTGTTGATTGACCTATTGGCAGCATTACATTGAGTCACAAAAATTCAGTTTTGGTCCTGCAACTCTTATTCATGTGAATTGTCCTGAGGCATAGTTGCACACAGATCCATCAAGAGAAAAATATGTACGGGTAAAGGAATACCAGGTCAGATCATGAGGAACACTTAAATGTTCAAAGACACTCTGAAATTCATCCTGAAATTGCCAACAGCTTTGTGTTTGTTATCTAGACTAGATTTTTATCTGACATATTCAGAAAGAACAAAATACTTCTGCGTATTTGTGATATGAAGGGGAAATCTAGATTTACACGTTATTGGAGGCGTAAGTATTTGACAACTGCACAATGATAATTTGAAAGAGGTAGCATTAGCCATAGTCTCCATGTTAGCAGCGGTGAAGCTGAGCAGCACCACAGGACAGACAAAATACAAAACTGGTTTAAATGTTTATGCAACAGTGGCATCCGTAACTCATCACTTTTTTAGCTTAGGGCGGGAAGTGTCAGTTTGCTATCAAGCCCATAGGAGGAAGAGCATGTAATTGCATTGCCTCCAAAGCAACCTGGCAGAGAGACAGTGACTTTAAAAGTCATAATATCCCTCCCAGCCTCTCCATTGTACTGGACAGAAATAGAAAGACACATATCTGCATCTGGGATGGTATGTGAGCCAAGAAACATCACTGTCATTACGCCGCCAGGTACGCTGGTGAGTTGTGCTCCTGCTCATTCTTCATCTTCATCCATCTCTCACCACTTGTCTGCACAGAACGGGTTCCTTGTGGCTCCCCGGAGCTCACTGCTCGGTGTGTAGAGAAAGCGGTAACAACTCCTGAGCTTCAGAAATGAATGGAGTGGCCTACTCCTCCCTGCACTTTTAAACTGCCATGAAGAAAAGGTCTTTATTTTGCCCTTAGCAAGGTGCAGCCATTCATTAATGAAGAACAATGTGCATTCTTCTATTACCCTGTCCTAAAAAGTAGCTTGTGTGTTCTCCTACATACTTAACAGAAAAAAAATAACTCACACTAGAAAAAAAACTTCAAAAATTCGGTCTTAGAAGAGAAGCTTTCATAAGTGAGGATCTACAAGAAATAATAGGTTAAAGTGAATACTATTGTACATTCTAAATTAAAGTCTTTCTTACCATTTGTTACAATGCAGTGAAAGTTGTGAAAGTTAATATTTAAGTTCTTTCTATATAGACTAATGGGAAAAATGATAGTACAGAACCTGGAGATAAACAGAGGTGTTAAGTTCTGAATCAATATTGCAAATTACGATAGCGGGAGCAGCTTCTTGGTCTGCCAAAAAATCAGTAAACCATAAACACAAATAGATACAAAATAAAATATTTCAGATTCGTCTGGCTGATTTACTTAGTTCTCATCTTGTTTACCAGGAGAAGCATGTGGAAGTTCACCGCAGGGTGAAATACCATCACCTTTTAAGTGAAAAATGTGAAATAGGAAATAGATGACTTACTAATGGAGACCACAGAAAAAGTTCATGCCTGTAGCAACAGTATTTTAAATAATGTTTGAAAATTAAAGAGCAGAATTAAAAACTTATGACATAAAAGAAAAGCAGAAGAATATCCTAAGTGCTACACTTGACTGTAACTGTAACTTTCATGGGTGCATATGTGTAATTTTCAGGGTGGGCGAAGGATTCTGTATTTATAATAGTAAAACATATGGCAGTTCAAATTGCATGTAAATGAATAAATATATACAATATCCTAGCAATCCTCATGTTCATCTGCTTTCTTGCTCTGTTCAGGAAAGGAGAGAAGGGGTCGCTCTCAGAGCTGTCATTTCATGTCTACTAAAGCCCTTAGAGAGCCAGGGATCCTCTGTGGTGGCTCCACTGATCTTTTAACTGCTTAATCCCGCTATCCAAACAGAACCAAAATGGAAAATAGAATACCGATCTTCCTGACCAGCTGCACATCTCCCAGCGTGGCAGTGGCAGCGGTGGCTGACCGGCGGCGTGGTCCTGCCGTGCTGCAGCCTGGCCCCAGGAGCCGCCGCCATGGGCAGCCCCCGGTCGGCCCCGGGCCACCGCGTCCCCAGAGAGCGGCCTCCGCTCAGCTCCCAGTGATATCTCCCAGCAGCTGACGCATCGGTGCTAGCGCACCAAAATAACTCTGCAAGGGAAGTTTACTAGCTGTTGCTGGTATTTATAAATAAAAGCTGCTCTTTCCAATTTTACCCACCGTTCGTGTGTCGTTGGACCCAACCGCAATCACAGTTTTCTTAAACACTGCAGCACAGAGCAGAGATTAAGTTTAACTATGTTAGAAGAATGCCTGGAGCTGGCATAAGAAGAGATTGATGATATTATTCATAAGCCACAGGTCTAGGTCTGGAAAAGGCAAGGCTGACTGAGCAGCAGACCTTCTTGTGACCTCTTGCAAACTAGTTTATCTGTTTGCACCTCTTAATTCTTCACCTTTGTGAAATACTTCTGTCAGGTCTGTCTGTCCCTCAGCCTTACTCTTAAGATTGCACCTTTCTTGGATCAATTTTGTGTGTGCTGCATCTTAGAAGACTCAATCTATAGTTGATAATGCATTATTTGATGGAATCAGACATGTATTATAGTGTATTAAAGTGAAACTATACTTCTCTACGTGTAAGAAGGATCACAAGAATGCCTTCTGATTTGGGATACTCATTTAATTCCCATGAATGAGAATCAGTTTGTCCCATCTGTGTCATGAACATTCCTGTTTGGATGAAATTTAACTTTATTGGAGGAATCTAAAACTTCATTTTTAAAGAAAATAACCTCATTTGAGGTCTTACATAGCTTACATTGCACATGGAATCAAAACATTCAGCAATATGGATTTTGGGTAACAAGGAAACTCTCAGAGAAAGTTTAACGTGATAGGAGGAAGAGAAAAGTGGGAAACTATCAAAGCTGTATCATCCTGGAGATACAATTCGGGTATCATATTGAGGGAAAGGAGCACAGAAAGAGCAGCATCAGAAAGTTATGCTTTGGGTATATCATAAGCGGAAACACAAAGGGCTTTCCCTCCCTTTTGGATAAAATGTCACCCGGTGCCTAAATGAAACATGGAGAAAAATTGTCCTCATTCCTCCCTTCCTCAGGTTTTCATACCTAAGCATGATCTCTGGATGGGTCTGCAAGAGAAAAGGTAGGGGAAGAGCGATGAATGCACACGAGCAGCCAGGTCTGACCTTTCACTCCTCTTGCCTCAAAAGCCCATAGTAAGTAGCTCTTTCCTCTGTGGTTATCACTATACATTTATTCTTCTGTCATGAGAAGTAGTATTGTTGTCCTCTGCTGTTAGCCAGTTATTTATGGGATACGACTTTCTTCCTAATATATGGCAATATTTCACAGGGTACCTGGCTAGCAACCTGCTTTGTCTTGCTCATGCCATTTTATTTTTATAGGCTAGTGTAATAAATGTAAACAGACAAACATGTAACTTTTTATAGAAATTTAGAGGCTGAATTTGAAGAAAAGTAAAAAGAGGTGACAGCTTGGCTTCACTGAACTCAGTAACAAAATGTCTGTGTTCTTCCTTGTAAGTTCTCATGACCTAAGTCAAAAGAGATCAGCCAGGCCGAAGGCATGTGGCTCATAAGCACGGTGAAAAGGGGATTACATAAGTTTCTCCGAAGGGATAACACAGGCCCATCAGTCCTCCAGAAGCACAGTAGATGTGATTTTAATTTAGTTGTGTCTCAGTGAAATATAAAAATATCTAAAGAGAAAGGCTTTATACTTTGGACCAAGGGTTTTGTTAACTTGAGCATTTAGCACAGACCTTGCTGTTAATTTCTTGCAGCCATTGGTAAACACATCCCTGAGCAGGTCTATTCATTTTGGTGAGGCTATCTATAAAATAAATTGCTATTCAGACAAGGTAATAAGGTAGCATTAATGACAACTGTTCCCTGCAGATAGAGCCTGAAGACTAAGAAACCGGTTGGAACCATTGCTCACTTGAAGAAAGTATAAAGTTTGTATTTTAAATGTGATTTTTTTTTGGGGGGGGGGGGGCAAGTAGTATTTAATGCAACCAGAACATCAACACAACTGTTTAATTCTGTTTTCCTGTCAGTCCAGGGCCACAGCTTGCAAAAAGAAAGATGTCTTGTTGCTTTAGCAATCACCTCCATTTTCCTTTCCTAGTGATGTCTTGTAAAGCATCCATGGATCACTGTTGAGCGAATCTTATAAAAAATGCAACTGTGCAATAGTTCATTCACTCTCAGCTTTGAGGATAACAGTTTGTTTACCTGTTGCTTTTTGCAATAGCCTAAAACAAAACTGTCATGGCATCTTGAAGAATGATGACTTGGCACCAGCTTAGCATGTTCTATGTTACAATACAATCAGCTGTTTGTATAATTGTTTCAAATCTGATTTTTAAAAAGAATTGAAAAGCTGCATGCCACCGAATCAACAGGAAAATGTTAAGTGTTCAGTCATTAAAAAATCATTTGGTATTCATTGCAACAGCGTTAATCATAATGTATTCATTTGGCATTCATGTGGCTGTCACATGTGAGGGTTCAACTATAATGCACACCAGCTAATGAGGATATAAAGTGTTACTGAATCAACATTACTGTGCAACATTTTCTTTTTTGCATTATTCATATGCTTCAGGTTTAAAAATCTATCACCAACAAGCTGTTAAAAAGCAGCAATGTGTTATAAAAGACACATTTTGGAGGCCTTGTTTCTGAAATCTGTTCAGCTGTCTGTCTAAGCAAGTGCTCATGTAGCCTCTATCGCTGTAGTATCTGAGTCCCTGGAGAGCTGCCCATGGTTTTCACACATGCCTCAAACCGTACTGTTAAAACGTGGTCCTATTATTTTCAGCATGGACATACAGCCTGGTATATGAGTCCAGATGGATTAAGGCAATTAACTTCCCATAATTTCAGTGGGAACATCTAAATACCTTGAAGGAGCCAAACTCTGATCTTCAGAGGAGTAAGCGCCTCCTTGGATCAACACACTGGATATCCTAGAGGCAGAGCCAGACTGTGATAAAGGTAAAACACAACTGCTTAGTCAGACCATGCCATACTGTGAGGCATACTGGTAACTTCCACTTTAAAAAAAAGACTAGTAAAGTTCTGGACCCTGGGGAATAAATGAGAGGGAAAGGCTAAGAAAGCAATGAGAAATCCAGCTGCAGAAGTGTCATCTTTGAGGACTCCTGTCTGCCTACGTTCCTCAAGCTTGGGGCACACGTACTGCACCACCTCCCATCACTGCAGGAAAGACACAGACCGAAAAAGAAAACTCAGGTGAGCTCTGGAAAACACAGAGTAAGCAGGGGATCAGGATCATTAAAAAAGGTGGAACAAACATGGCAGGGGGATTCGAGGAACAGTTTGTTTGCGTAAGCCTCCTTTTCTCAGAGGAGCATGAGTTGAAGATGCCCCTGCTCAGAAGCAGCGTTTGTGTCCGTGCAGTGCCAGGAGCCTGGTATGTTGGAACAAACCAGGGCTCAAGTACCTGACTCAAATTTTAAGCGAGTTTATTTATGGATACAAATCATGACAGGGTATCTTTCTATTTTAGGGGAGCCTAAGTTGCATAGAAGTCACTGTTATTTTGGAGATCTGCAAATACAAGCCAAAAAAAGAATAGCAGAGCACCTTTAAGAGAAAAACAGAAATGAAGCCCTCATATGCTTTGCCACTATCATTTAAAATACCACTGCTTTCTAGGCACCTGCCTCTTTCCACCCACTCTGTGTGCATTGCTTCATACAAGAAGATCTCTAACTCATAATCTTTTACATTGTTTTCTTTTTTTATTTCAAGGAACATTCGATTACTGTCATTGCTTTTATTTGCATCCTACATACCTTTTTCCTACAGTGTTCCTCTGTCATTCTTTTAATATTTTGAAAAGAATGAAACTGAATTCACGCTCACCTTCCCTGCCTGTTGGGATGAGAGGGGAAGTAGTGCCTTTGTTTATAGAATAACTCCTGTTTCAGACAACTTTCCAACTCTGTAGTTCACAGCAAGCTTTTAAGGTTGATGCACTTCCTAGTTCCTGTTCTGAGAGTGCTTCAGGATCCCAGTGGAAATTTTGAAAGGTCACTAAATTCTTAAATACCTTAACACACCCACCCTTTCCACTACACTCAGCAGCACTAAACTGCCGAAGCTACTAGAGCAGGACTTCAACCCAGGCGTTTAGGAGGCCTAAACCAGTAGTCTAGAATTTAGTCTACATATCCAACTACTCTAAATAAATGGAGTATTTTCTTATTGTCTGAGCTGAAAACTATTAGAGCAATGTAATGAATAGAGCAATGTTATGCAATGTTAGAGCAATGTAATGAATGAGAGCTTGTCTTGACTACAACTTTTTCTAACTAGCTAGAACATAGTAACTTAAAACAGATTCAAGAAGCATGACTTAATTTATATCAGAGTTGCTTTTCCTCCATCGCAGTTTCTGTATTCCCAGCTGTGTTTGCTTAAGCATGGAAACTTATTTGGGCCTGGTAACCTACTAAATGACAGTATTTCTTGTTTGTTAGACTTTAGAGGCAGCATAAAGAGAATGGGAAATCCCAATCCAAGAGTTATCCAAGTCTTACCTTCCTCGAGATAACAAGAATATTTATATGAATTTCAAGAGAATGAAAATAGATGAAAAAATGAGATTATAAATAAGTCACAGTAGTAAGAAAGAGAGATACAGGAAGTTAGACTACTAAGTAGACATGTCATTATCGAAGTATTTCCACTGCAAGTGAGAGTCAAAACTACATCTACAATATAATCTCTTTTCGATCTCTTCTATATAAAGCACATGTGTTGCAATTTTAAAATAAAGATTGGATATAAAAATTACCAATACAAGAGACTTCTTTGGGTATATTTTAAAGTAATTTGAGGCTATTTTTTTTTTATCACTCAACCTGCACTGCAAAATCAGCAGTATGCAAGACCTGAAAAATATCTGAAATCCTGCTGTCTGGGAAAGGTGGAAAGACTACAGAGAACTGGAATTGCCAAAGCAGAATTATGCTTCTTTTTCTTGAGGATCTCAAAGCCTTCTGCATACCCCAGTTAAAACATTGACCACAAAGTCTGTAAATTCTCTGCTCAGCAGAAACATGTTTGGTTTTGTTTTTCTAAAAAGTAGAAAATGCTTTAATATACTGTACAAGAATGCAAATATAGCTGTTAGCATTTTAAAATGTTTTCCTTTAATCACGTAACTGCAAAAGCGCCCACATAACCAAATGCTACTCCCAAGTCAGCAGTCACACCTGTGATCCACATGCCTATTCTATTACTTACAGATCGTTATTTGCTCTAAATAAAACTCTTTTCCATCATCATTTATAAATTACTGCTTTTTGTTCCTTAAATGCTTTTAGTATAGGATAAATGCTTAATCTGGTATGTGTTAAATACAGGAAGGTAAAGCTAGGTTATAATATTGCATTCTGCTAGTTTATGCTAGAAAAGCATATGCAGCATGTGTGTGATATAGGCTTCAGTGCAATAGGATTTTAGGCTTTATATACAAGCACAAAAACATTCTCTCATAAATTCTTTGCACAAATTTTCCTAATAATCAAGGAGTTTGAGCATTTTATGTATTTTTAAATGAAATATGTGTATTCCATATTACCCCTTGAAAATAATGAATATTATGATTGGGAGAAATGTATCACTTGTATATACTTCAAGATTGCAGCCAAACCCTTTCATTAAAGGAGATTCATTTAAAACTAAATATAAAAGAAGTTGGAGTCTCTTTAAGGTAGAATTCTTCCTTTTGTGCTTTCTGAAAGCAATAAAAACTACATTACCATTTGCTTGAATATAAAATAAGTTTACTCAGAACAGAAATGTACATCATAGCAAGTCCGTTTAAGGATTTCCTACTCCAGAAGCAGGGCTATAAACTCTTAAGCCCAGACTCACCAGTCATTTATATTATCTCTTTTAGTTCAAGTTTGTGAAGAGTCAAAGGCATAGCATCTGGCCAGCTCCCTGTCTGACTCCCTGGTGGATCCAAGGCAGGGGCAACATACCAACGCTTTTCTCACAATAGCCCGGGCTAACCCACACTGTGTCTTCTGCAATCACATACTGCATGCAGCATCAGGCCTTTTTAAGAACAACTGCCTTCTCCATGCCTTCCCTTTGGGGACATCACAGCGAGATCTTTCCCAGTAAGTACAGGCTGGTGTTGAGCATGCATAGCCGTACCCAGCACCTCTTCATCCGCCCTGCAGATAAGTGTATTAAACCTCGTTTGTTTTTTCCTACTCTTCTGTAGGGAAAATACTGTAGCTACATGATACATCAGAGGGGTCCATAGCTTCTGCATAAAGAGTCACAATAAACAATTAGAAAAGGTAGTTATATTTGGAGACCTTACTATGCATATCTAGCTGGTTCTTTGAACATCTGCGTGCCTCCAGACTTTGGCTTCACTTGTGTAGAGACCTGGGTTCTTCTGACAGTTCTCTAAACTTTTCTGTTTTCCATTAAAATTGAGATACCTGTATCTCCTTCCTTCTTTAGGTAAGGACAATAAAGTTTTGAAATAATTTGAAATGTGCTCTGTCAGTCATCTAAATAAGCAAGCTTAAAACTCCACCTGTATGGATCCCAGAATAGGGAGAAAAAGTAATCCGAAAGGCAGTAATATTGCAGAACTCCGGGTGCTTGAAAGGCAGCTGAAGACAGTAGAAGGTACAAATGACTGTCGAGTCCTTGTCCCTGGGAGCACAGACCTAGATCACTAAGATTAACTGATCTAGAATAATTCTCTAATGGTGAAAATGCCCAAGACTACAGGGAAGAACTTCCAAGCAGGTGTTGCTGGTCATTAATCCACCTCAGAAGAAAATGGACATTAGGAGAATGCTGTGTCAGACTACAACCTGCAGGGACATAATGCCTAAACCCAATTTTTTTCCAACCATTTATTCACATCTCTCCATTACGAAACGAGCTAATCAAGCTTGGATGGGGTCAGTATCGTGCAGCGGCAGGACCATCCCATTCAACTAAAGCAGTCTTTTGAACCTTTTCTATATTTATATTTTATATGGCACAGCTGCCACTATCTTCTGTATTGAAAGTGCTTCTGCTTCCTTTCGGTGTCTCCTGGAGTTACATGTGATGGCCCACATAATTCTACAAAATAGCATAGATGTCAGTGGTTAGAAATCAAGCATATATTAATATTTAAAATGCAATCTACAAAATATCAATTTTAATTAGAACATTTGACATATTAAAAATCAATACTTAAGAAGTGAAAGATTCTGCTGTTTAGGCTGCACTCCACATGGATGATCATTTCTAAATTAAGAGATGCAAATTTAATCAATAGATTTAAAACTTTACATCACTTGAGGCACTTGAATTCCTTCTAATCAACCTAGTAAAGTGAAAGCATCATTTAATTGTTGTTTTTTTCCTCCTCTTTGAAAGACAAACGTACCTTCAGGCTGGATTTTCCTCAGACTAAGCTATATTATCTGCAACTTTTGCTATTCTCTGCCATTCTCAGTGATTAAAAGTGTATTTAAAATGTCAAGAAGACAAACTGTTTAAAGCCCCAGAGGTCATTTCATCATATAAGGAACGTTATCAAAATCAACTTCTTAATTGTTGAGTTTTAAAAAATAAACTTGGTAAAATGTAATTTTCCCATTGTAATATTTTTAGCAATATTTTTTAGGTTCCATAAAAAACTTGTCCTCTGGTAGTTGATACTATGAATCAGGAATTACTGAAAGTTGTAATTCCTTCATTAATTTTTTTCATTGTTAATTTTACAATTTTTTACAATTTTACAGTTTTTTCAGAACTTTCATTTAGAGCTTGTTGAATTTGCTTTTGCATAAAATGCAACAAAGACTGAACACCCAATATTTACACTTTTACCTTTTTGCATGAGAAGTCACAGTGACATTAATGGAACTGAGCATATACTTGATGATTCTTTATATCTGGAATCAGTGTGAATTTTGTCATTGAATTATATAGGATTATATCTGCATGATAATTACTAGGTATGCACTTGAAAGTCTCTTGAAGCATTTCAATTTTGTTCATTGTTTCAAATCAATATATCCTGTACACTTTCAAACTACATCTTCTAATAGCATATTTTGGGCCCATATTTCTGTTGAAGTGGACAGGTGACAATTAAAATAGAAAGGAATGTGACTTTTTATTCTTTTTTTAAAGCTATCTGTGGATAGTGCAGCACAGAAAGCATCGTATACTCAAATGAAGCAGTGTAAAGTCTATATAAAACTCTGTATGCCACCACATAGCTAACTGGCATGCACAGTTACTGCAGTTACACAGACAAATTGTCTGACAACAAACTTAAATGATTATTCACCCACTTTTCCTGTAGGCCACCAGAATTACATAAGTAATTATAACCTACAGTTACTAGTAGTGTGTGTTCAGTAAAGAGGGTGCCTCTGAGTCACAGGCAACAGGATATTTAGGCATTTGCATGATCCAAACTGGGTTAGCAATCTTTTCTTCCTACAAATTTCAGAGACAAAAAAATATGACACATGCTTGAAAAGACCTGGCTACCGCAACCAAATCACTCCTGTATTCGCTGATACTGATGAGTCATATCAGCAGGAGTTTCCGGCGCAAAATATTTTGGGCCATGGGAGGGAGGCAGAGATGATATTTCACAGACTGTGCACTGTAGCTGCATGATTTGCAAGCACTGATGCTTCCTAGCAGATTTGGGCTGACAACAGGCAGGTTCCTGACACTATGGTCTGCAAGAAGCAAAAAGCACTAGGTACTTTGCAACTGTTTGTCGTGAGGACCTTCAGTAAGACATACCATATTACCGATACCACAGTATCAATGTAAGATAAATGATGCAAACTCAATAAGAATTTGGACTGGAAAATGGATTTATGACCTATTTTCCTCTCTGTACCAACAAGATGAGGACATTTACAGGCTGGGGAGCCAAACTCTGTATTTTTCACACACCTTCCCTTGCTGCATAATGTTGTGCCTAGTTGGAGTACCTAGAAATCCCACTAGGCTATGAGAGTCATGGCTGAGCACCTACCTTGAAAGTGTACTGGAATATGGAAAATTTATCCCCCTCTCAGTTACCAGATGCTAGGTGGAAAAAAATCTATACATTTTCCAGCTTTATCTTGCAAAAAAATGCATCCTCAAACCCTCTACAGATGACCATTACCAGCATCACTACAGACCTAGCAAGCCACTTTAGAAGGAAAGGCTGCAGCTGCAAGCAGAAAGTGCACAGCAGCTATTTTTGCATGCAGCAAAATCTGGCACTTTCTTCTGCCACCAAAGGGCAACTACCCTCTGTGCCATCCTTAACATCCTATGGCAACAGTGGCACAAAAATGTCCAGGTGCTGGTTTGAAACCCAGCCCCCTTCTCCTCTGCTTGTAAACATCATGTAGCATGCCTGCACATACAAGTCTTCTTGTCCATGTTCATAAAGGGAGAGAACAGAGAAAAAAATAGAACAAAATTTAAAAAGCACAGAGATTTGGACATTATTTCAATTACTTTTTGTCAAGATGTTGTTCGTCACTGCTGACTGTCAACTGTTCTTGGAAACTCTAAGTCACAGCCTAGCTTTTGTAGTACGGAGCATAACTTGCAGCATTTTTAGTTGTTAGCATGTCTTTGAAAATGTTGCAGAGATAACTTTTGGCATGATGGCTTTGAATTGCCCTTAAGCGCTGAAATGGTCACCTGGCTTGCATATAGTTTCTTTTGTAATCAATTTGACTAAAATGTTTTCCCCATGAAACATTCTTTGTGCTCTTTTTTGCCTATGATTCATAGGCATTCTGTGAAAATCCCAGATTGTCAGGCAATTCAAAAGGGTCATTATCCTTCCCAGAAAGTTCACATATTACTGTGCAAGAATCCATGCTGCATTTATTTTGTTATAATTTCTGACTTGTATGTGATTGTTAAAATTAGGTGGCATCCCATATTCTATCAGTTATTTTAAAGATCGGTCGATATTATCTCTAAAATCTTAACAACTGTGTTCAGGAATCTATATTATCATCCAGAACCAGTGACCTATGTACTTTTCACTGATTTTGTAGAGACTAAAGTGTCAGTTATTTATTTATTTTACTAGATAATGTATGAGCAATCAGTTATCCTCTGACCTCAGATCCCTGGGGCCCTTTCCATCTGTCAGACGTTTCTGTAGCTATACATGTTCTTTCTCTACATCAGTGTAATGCACTAGACTTGTACACATCCTTTATAATCAAAAAGCTGAAATGAAAACAAGAAAGGTGCCACAACCGAAAAACTCAACTCGTTTTTCCCTATTCCCCTCTAAAACCCTAGGGAGGCATTGTCTTTGACTCTACTTCTGTGCTCCATATGTTTATATATATTTGTGGCACCATCATACATTTTTTCTTCAGTAAAAGTGAAAGCCTGAGCTGTGTTCACTAAGACGAAAACATCTTTAGAAGGAGGTGGAACCTCCAGGTATCATTCACTTCTCTCTGCGGCGGTCACATCATAAACATGATCCCTAAGGGTTGTTTTTATTTTTCTCTCTCTCCGTAATTCTTTGAGTGGGTAATTTTAATGAACTGTTGAGTAATTGGAACTCTTTAAAAAGCTAGATTACTAAATGGGGAGCTTCCTGGAATTATTTCTCTTGCTTATTTATATAAGATCATTTCAAAGCACTAATACAGTCCCTGGGTAGTTATCTGACATTGTAATGAATTTAATACTGCGGGTCAGATTCGCAGTTGACATAAACATATTGCAAATGTAGCTCCACTGAAGCCAATGAAGCTAAGTCAATTTACACCACTTAAGATGATGACACGGTGTGTACAGAAGATTATGTTCATTGACATGATCAACCAGACTTTCCTGACTTCATAGGGTTAGGGAGCTTTTAATGTGATAATGAGCCTTCATGTAAGAATGATGTTTCCTCAGATACAGGGGAAACATGATAGGGGAAAGGAGGGAAGTTTGTTAAAAAGTCCAATTATAATGACAGTAGTGTTGACAATATCTGCAATAATAGCCTACTGGGGAATGCCTCTGTTTGCTAGAGATGCGCGTGGCTGACCTGCGCTGCCTCAGCTGTTTGAGGCACACAGCAGCAGCCTTGATAGGCTTTATACTGCTATTTGGCCACACTTTATGGCTATTAAAATAATGGCACATTTCACTCAAGCACACAGACTGCTTAAAAGCTCTCTTGCACACATTGCAAAGCAACAGCACACCAGCCTGGGAAGACTTCACGGATCATAGCTACCTGAGGACAGAGTACGGAGAGGAAGGAATGCGGCGTCTCATGTACAGTTGTGGCACATGTAACATGTGGCAGACATAACACACAAGAAAGGTGTTACAAATAGATTTTGAAAGCATTCTTAGGTCTTTCTGACTTAAATACAACCCACATAATAGCTTTATCTGACTTATTAGGAAGAGGTGTAAACTAAATCAGGAGAAGCAAATACTGTGAGCAGAGTGGAAAATACCAGGGAAGGAGTTCTGACATCCTTATATTATAAGGAATAATAAATCTCCTTGGGAAGAGAGTATTCCACTTAATACATGCATTTTTTAAGTTTACCAGGGGAAAAGGTGTACAGTAATACAAGATACATATGCACCAGTTTTGGTATCCATTTTTCAACATGTCATTTACAGCACAGGGCAGTACATACCTGCTCGCTTTTTACTCATTGCTCCAGGATGCAACCACATTTCCCTTGATATACTTGGATAATAAAACAGTTGGTGGTAATTATCTTAATGATTCCAGCATGAAGATTAGTAACCCTTGTAATTTTTATCCTTGCTAGTATAAATTAGTTTACAAGAACTCAAAGTCCTGTTAAGCTGCCAAAACATAATACACATTTTCAGTACTCATACTAACTTCTGACTTTAAAATAGGGATATTTATGTGTAAAAAGTGAAGCAGCTTTACTTTTTGAATGGAAGTACTAGTAGTTTAAATACCAGTTGGAAACTTATTGTGGATTTAATGCCCTTGTTTCAGAACGGCAGAAGAAACGAGGGGAAAAAAAATCCTATGCTTTAGAATAGAATATAAATAGATACAAATCATCTTGGAAAAAGCATCACTCTGCTTTGTTTTTAAAGAATGTTCATCCTTCAGAACTATTATAATTACCATAGTATTACATTATGTGTATTTCTATATGCTATATATAATAGTATAATACTAATGACACTATTCATTAATCTAAGCCAATGAAGACCCTCAATTTAACACAGTTCAAAGGCACCTGCTTAACTTAAAACACAAGGCTGAGTCCCTCCTTATCTTGTGAGACAACTAAATAAATTCTGCTGCAGTGTGAGGTTAAGGAGCCCTATAACCATAAACACATTCTGCAGTGACACCAAGAGTCACTTATGTAGTTCTAATCTGTTTATAAAAAATTCCATTAAGGAATCATTCTTGTATATATGAACACCAAAATACAATATATATGCATTCACACAGACAAATACTGCAAGGAAGTCAAACACTATTTAAAAAGGCTGGTAGACATATACTTTTCCATTAATTCAGTTTTCTATTTAATCCTTATACTTTCCAACTACAACACCAAAAAATAGTCGAGGCCTATATTAAATATATATAAGTGCAAAAATCCCATCTATGATTTTCCAGCTTAAATCAAGAATCAGGATGTGGACTGGCTAGTAAGGCATCTACAAATGGAAAGAAAAGTCTGGGTTAATATTTAGATTTCAATCCACAATCAGATGTAAAACTGATAGCAGCTGATCTGTCTTACAAGTTTACTCAAACCCTCCTCACTTTGCCACTTAGCAGCAGCTGAGTACTTTCGGTCAAGCCAGCACACTGACAGAACACAGAAAGTGATGTAACTTGATTCATCAGGAACCAAGTAACAGCTTGAAAGACACACTTTTATTCTTGTCAGAATGAATCATCCTTGTAATATCTCAAAGACAAGATGATCAATGCATAAATATAATACATATGTTCATTTTTATTGTTTTCAGTCCTATCAACTTTCATGGACTATTTAAGGTCTAAGAGTAATCACACAAGTTTGTCTACGAAATACTGTTCAACAACCTTGTCTTTGTTCTTTTGCTTTTTCATTTTGGGTTTTACTGAGTTAGTTTTTACTGTTTTTTATTTGTCTATAATGTATCACTTATTCACCATCCCTGACATAAAAATGAAATGGGGGAAACTATATTCTCAGTTGCTGTGTGCAGTTTTTGACAACCATCTGCTTAGATTAGACTTCACTTCTTTCTCTTACTTATCCCTGTCATAGTAACATATTGACAGAAACAATTTCTTTGGGGGAAATAGAAAGTTAATAGATAAATGAAAGCTCTACTTGGTTTTTCATTAAAGTTCTAATGTACTCTCACAATTTGTATTGTATTTATTTATACAATCATTTGAAGTTGTGAAAAATTAAAAGGTAAAGCTCTAGTCCAAACATTAGGTTTTCACAGTGGGATTCAGACTATTTATAATATTTAAAATTTACTGTAGAGCTTTTGCAAATAGCAAATAGTAAGCAGCATGTCAGATCAAAATCTACAGGTGCAATAAATGTAGTGCAAATGTAGTCTCTTTAGCAGCAATTAGAGTAGTCAAAGGACAGCGTTGTCTACACCCGGGTTTGAGACTGAGGTCAATCCCCTGCTTTTCAGCAGTGCACGCCTGTTCTTCATTAGTACAGACATATCAGTGCAGTTGTACAAATGAGGAAAAGTTTTGTAAGGCAGACAATCTTACGTAATGTCAGGACTTCTAAAACAATATATTTTTTTTCTGTCAGGGCTGAAGGCTAGTGACTAGGCCATGGCCTGAGGTTACATTAACTGAATAGGATATGGAAAACTGTTGGGCATGACATGAGAAATTACTGGACATGAGACATAACCGAGTGAGAAGCAAAACAGTTACAGAAAGGACCACCGGCATCTCGTGTCGGCACCCGTCAGCATTGACACCTATCCACCACTTCGCCTATAGGCCACCTCAGTATTCAAGAATACCCACAGCAAGGAATATACAGCTGGGGATACCTTGTTCTGTAGATGCCTCCATTGTGCAACCAATTCAGATTTCGCCAGGATTTGATTTGTTTTCATTTGTTTTGCTGTGTCACTTCAGCAGCTTCATGCCAGGATCCAACTTTTGATATTATAATTATTTTTGGCTGGAAAGAACCCTGACATTTTTGAGGTCTGCATACCACCTCCTCTTTGATATTTTCTGCTGAAGATTACATTTATTCCCATAGCTACAACATGACACTGACAACTCACCCACAGCTGACTATTATCTTCACCACAACCCCAGGCCCTTTCAGGGCAGTGTGTTTCCAGGATATCATCCCAGGTCTTGCAACTGTGCCCTACATTCTTCGCCTCAACTCGATAATCTTGCATTCAGCTGTTTTAAAGCATGACCATTTTTTTTACAAAAGAAACACCTCAGAAAGCAAATTAGAGCAGTCTTTATATATGAGCTATCTTCATAATTATTTACGGTTCAATCAGGCTTAGTGTCATTTGTACATTTTCTCAGGAATCAGTCAATATAGTTTCCTCCAGATTTTTTGCTGATGTATCTAATAGTACTGGAACAAATCAGGAAGGATTCTGATTAGAAACACTCACACTGGATGATGATATAATATCAGAAAATGTACTTTTTGCCACCTACCACTTAAGGAGTGTAACTGAGTACCTTGGCCTTTAATGTTGTTTCTATTAACCCTGTCCCCAACATCTAAGAGGTGCTGAATTGAAGACAAAAAGCTCAGTTGTAAGGATCCATCTAATAAGTCGAATAATCAGATGGCTAATAGAAAACCTAAGAAACTTTGAAAAGTATTTTTATGTTCAGAGTCTGATGTTATCAGAGGAACTTAGTGAAAAAATGATTAAACTGATTAGCTAGAAATAGATGGGGACAATGCTGACACAGATCATTTGTAAAGAACGTAGCTTCATATTGGTTCAGAAAATCACAGGTGAAATTAAATAGGCTTGTCTTGTGGTCCTTGCTTCTAAGAAAGAGAGGAAAAGGAGACAAAAGAGAAATAAAGGAAGAGTCAAGAAACAAAGAAAAATTAACTGTAGCTCCTCTAAGAGATTTGATAGGAAAGCTGGATCAAGACTAGGTTTCTCTACTAGTCATTAGTAGTGGACTATTCTTTTTCTTTTCTATTCCTTGCTGCATTCATGGGCATCTCCAGTCTCTGTTCATTTTCTCTATCTTCTTTGTCCTGCTTGTTCAAGAAGGTACCATTGAATATTAATCCTAAAGCAGTGAAAGGGCCTTATTTGTAATTAATGACTACTGATTGTATAAAATAAATAAATAAGCCATTTTTACTGGACATTCCAGGGTATAAAAGTGGACGAATTAAAATCTTAATTCCTGGATTTTTGTGTAGTGCTGTTTAATATGATTTTTAGTTGGAATTTCAGTTGCTTTAAAATCTTTTCAGTTATGCTACACCAATATTACACAATATAAATGTGTAGATGTTAAGGCAAAACAGGTATTATTCGATCACTTCCTCAAACATTAATATACAGGGAAACTGTTCCAGCATTATTGTAAGAAAATGAAACTTTGGTATGGAGTTTCCAGAAAAGACAAAGCATTAAAATTTTCCCACACAACATAACCAATACATCTTTAGAAGAATGTTTAATAATTCTTGAAGTATCTTCTGAAGATTAACTCACAAGCTCTGAAATACCAGTATTCAAATGTTTAATCATTGTTTTGAGTGCAAACCTCAAGGTAACTTTGCTTTTAAAATGCTGTTGCATTTCCATTACATTTTCCCCCTTCAGAGCAGATGGGGGAAGGGAGGAAGAATTATTATTACTGATTTAATTAAGCTACTAAAATTACTGGTCTGGTCCAACAGGAAATGACAACTTTGAGATTGCAAGCTGTATGTAATCATCTCACATCATTACTATTTTTGTCATGAAAATAAATTAATTTTGTACATTTTCTGTGCTCATACCATACTTGTCATAAGAGGAAACTATCAAAATTCTAATAATATCTGATATACTTTGGTAATTATGGTACTATGCTCCACAACTTTGACATTTTCAGTTCTGCAGTTGATTTGCTGGGTAATCCACTCCTCCCTGTCAGGTTAATAAAGGCTGTAAATACGGCATCAGCTACTTGATTTTCTGCAAAATGCAATTGCCCTGTTTTTCTCCCTTTCTAGTTTTCAACAATAGTTTGGGGGAAAAAATGCACAGAAAATTAAGGTGAACTGCACTTTAAGGTATCAGACTTTCTCCTTGTGCACCAAAGTAAATTATAGAATAAATGTGAAATAATATCTCTGGATATCAAGTTTACATTTAAACCCAAAGATTAAGACCTTTCTCTGGAAGCAGACAGATTCTGTTAATGAAATCTGACCACAATGGCATACACTACAATCCAAACACATAAAAATATTATTTCAATTGATTAGAAAGGATATTTTTAATTGCAAAATTCCATCAGAAGCAAAATATAAAATCAGAACCTACAAAATAGAAAGTTAGATGCTCCCCTCATGTTATGCTCCTGTTCCTGAGCAAAATAACTAAAAAGTGGGAACACTAGCTTTTAAAAAAGCATTGCATTAGTCAACACCCTAAATGTCTCACATTTAGAGGACAAAGTGAAACAAAGAACTCCAGTGACTTAGGTACAGAGATGTCTTGTGTCCATTAACAGGAGAAACGTATCTTTCCTGCTCCTGGACTGACATGCCTGCTGTACCTCTGTATTGTTGGTGCAGCATGGCCAGTATGAGCTCTGAGTAGCATATCCTACCTGAGATCTCCTCTCTGGTCAGCTGCCTGTATCTCTCTTCTTCCCCCATTTTTGTAGATGGAGCTGGTCACTGCTAGCCTGAGGGTGACAACAGGACTGGTAATGCCTATATATTCAGTAGAGTTTTCTCTAGAGCACCACCAATATGCACAATGATGTGGCAGCAGTAGAGAAACCAGTGATATGCATGTCACATCACTTGACTCCAAAACGACTGAGAGTGCTGCGAAAGCTAACCCTTCCTCCTTTCTAAAAGCCTTCTGTTACATGGATTGCATCATCCTTTCTCTTCTTTTTGGGTCCACGGCAGAGAAAATGACGTGTGATGGACTGGTTTAGCTGGCAACAATATCCAATAACAGACTAGTAAATACAGTTCATTTTCAAATGAGAAAAACATTAAACCTTTTCAACATCTGGATACCTCTTAGCTTGTGAATAAAGGAAGGAACAGCTAATAGGGAGCTAAGGAAGGACCAAAATGATACCTGTTAGAAGAAATGCTTCAAAAAGGTGTCCAAGTTGCCACCTTTTTTCTCCAACAAAGGCATAGAGCTATCACTTACAAAATGATGCAACACATGAGTATACTTTGAATGATAACATATTCCAAAATATCTTTCATGATCCACACCTTTTCGGAAATGTGTTTCTTGTGGCTGATGGCATAGCTACAGTGATTAATACATTTTCACCTCTATGCTCTATTTCTGTAATTCATAGGTAAATCTGAAAGTCACAATGATTTACAGCCCCTAATGGTACCTAGGTGACTGCCTTCCTTCTTTACGGCTCTGGGTTTGGTAGGAGCATGAAGTTTATGCTGAAAACCCTCCACTGGCATCCAGTCAGTTTCTGACACCAGCTTAAAGCCTTGGTTCAAGTTTTCAAAGCAGTCAAGGGATCAAGCTCCCAGCTACATCAGAGAACATATTTTGATCTGTAAATCACAGAAACAGTGACATTTTTCAGGGAGCAGAGAGTGAAGATCGCAAAAGCCAGAACAAAGCAAGCAAGGGCCAGGGAGAAGGTGTTTTTTGTCTAAAGAATTGCAGCTCTGAAGGGATCCAGTCTTTCAGAGGACACCAGACAGAGCAGGTCTGATGGCCTTTCAGAACCCATTTTAAGAAAGTGACAGAATATATTTTTGACTCCTAGCTCGGTAATCCTCTTGGAAGACCACACCAACCACACACACAAAACATAAATGAAAATCCCCAATCCTAGTAAACTTTTGGCCTCAAAAAGGCAAAAGTCAAAGCCTTCATAAAATGTGTTAGTTATTAAAACGATCTGGAGGTATATGAAACCAGGAGCAACCTCTCTAACAACTGCTTCTTGATCAAGAGTAATGAGAAGAAGTTTCTTCTTAGAGCTTCATAACAAAATGGGCAGTCTCAGGGATCAGAAATAAGACATTACTCAGTAAAGATCATACTAGTGAGAAGAAGGATTGGACAATATTCTTTAACTGTGCAAAGACCCAGATGTTCTTTGTGGAAACTGCTTGGCACTTAAAAAAAAGTATTACTACAGAATTTGAGATCACAGCTGCAAGCAACTTTCATAAGTGGCCCATATGAAGTTGCCTAAGCATTATTGTAGATCTCACCATAGCACTGGGATTTCAAATTATATCAGCAGTTCTATTCACATAACGGCATTGTTCTTTGCAGTTTTTCAATGATGTTTATATATTCTTACTTTTCTCTTAAGGATTTTTTTAAGGATTAAATCTCTCCCATATCCCCAAATGAATGTTCATCAGCCTAGAGCTTTCTAGCACATATTCTCTAATTATACAATTAACGGCTTTGAGCTAATTAAAGAAGCAAAGTCTAGTGGAGAAAGTAAGGGCTATAGGAACAACATCAGATAAAAACGATGAACATGATTACTCAGAACCACTGAAACAATTTCTACAGAAAGGACTTCAAGTAGTTAGAAAATCTGATAGCAGAAAGAAAAAAATGGCAAATTATTTTAGCAGATATATTAATCATTTAGAGCTTTTAAATCAAACGAAACAAGTCTGTAGAGGAAAAAAAAACATGCTTCCACTGAAATTTAAAGCAATATTCCTACTGACCTTAATAAAGCCAGTGGGCGTCTAACATGATTCTGCTGTGTTGGGCTTATTATTTCATCTAGACAAAAGGCAAGATCATATCTTTAAGTCACATTACAGTTTTGTACCTGTAAGGGAACAATAGCACTAAGCAAAAAGATTAGAGATAGATTGCAGCAAAGATTTGTTTTCTTCTGAGGACACATGAAAGATGCAAGAAAGATACACATCTTTCACCTTGTAGAAGAGGCTTCCTGTGATTCCATTAGCAGAAATAATTCTCATAAGTAATACTTTAGCTGCCTCTAGCAACAACAAGTTTTATCCTAAGCAATTGGGAAATTCCAAATTTTTAGGTTGGATTGTGCTGCATTTTTAAGTATTCGAAACTACCAGAAATTCCTTAGTAACCTTCTTTTTCTCTGAGACCTAAAAGCTCTGAAGCAGATATTAAGGACTCTCATTTTTAACAAATTCACCATGTGTTCCATATTTACTAATTCACTAAAGTTTGATGATCACTGGAAAGCAGATGTTAGGGCTTTACTGGAAATGTAAATGACTGTTTTAGGTACAGATAAATAGAACTCTTCTAATGCAAAATCATTATGAAGGACTGAATAAAGAAACCTTCAAAGAACTTAATAAAAATTAACCTGTTTTGAGTAATGCATTTTTATGGAGGTGGTCTGAATGCTAATTCTTTCCAGGAGATCTGAGGAAGCCTCAGGCTATATTTGCAGACAGTATATATCAGAAGAATAAAAACAGTTTCATAAGTATGTGTAGATTATTAGTGGTTGCCAAATAGATTCATTTGATATTTTTATGATCCAACTGTTTTCCATTTAGCCAGCAGACGGTGATATTTTTGTTCTGCAAAGAAAACCATAACAGACCAAATAAAATGTTTTATACAGTAAAGCTGTTTTGCCCTTAAGGTACAGAGCTATTCCACATTGTTTTCATTTGAAAGTTTGTTCAGATTATGAACCCCCTGCTGACACTGATACCTCTACTCTCTCTTTCCCTCCCCATTTCTTAAGTTGGGTCAGCATTTGTACTGCTACTTTGATTATGCGAAGGCCCTGTGGGAAGATACAATACATTCTAAAACATCCTTATTTTACAGTCTGCTGTGATTTTACATATCTGAATGCTTAATTTGCAGTCATGGTCAAGGAAGTGTTCATGCAAAGGAACCAGCTACATAAATCAAAATGGTATTTCTCAGTAACTTGTATTCTACAGTGTTAGTTAAATAATTTAAAAAATCTTCCCCCAAACATCTGTAAGTAATTTAAATTAAATTTTAAAAGTCATGGCTGACTTCTGTGTTGCTTGCCTTTCTGCATCTCCTGCAATCTGAGTTTTGTTACCAAATGGCTTCAGGCCCTCCGCATCATGCTGTCTCTCTGAACGGCAACGTGCATGCCCCCTGCACACTGTAAATGGATGCAGGAGAGCTCAGCCCGAGGCCCGGGCAGCAGGAGAGAAGCTCTGGCTGTGCTTTCAGCTGGCCAGAAGCTAGACACAGCACCACCTTCAAGCCCGTGTATCCTGCCTCTCGGCTGTATGTGTCAGCGTGGCCTTGGCATGCCAGAAATTATCTTCACACGACATCATTCAGCTTTACGCCAAGGTAGATGAGCTCGCACCTGCCTGTGATGTACTGTGGAAAGTCTGTCCTATCACAAACATGCCTATATCAGAAAATAAATGCAGGGAGTAGACTGCCTTCAACATGCCTATATCAGAAAATAAATGCAGGGAGTAGACTGCCTTCACTATTCTCAAGCATGGCCAAATGAGTCAGAAATTAAGGCTTGAAGTTTTATTGTATGCTTTCTCTGCTGGTTACCAGCTAAAGGCTCATGCGCATTAGAGAGGGCCTCAAAAAAATGTGCCCACTGAGGAACGGTCAATGCTGAAATTTGGGTTATGCTGCACCTCAGTAGGTTCAGGTCCAGAAGACAGGACAGCGAGTGTCCGAGCTAAATGCTGTTGTGACTGAGCGCTAAGCCACTGCCTGCAGGAGTGAAATTCCTTGCACAAGGGAACAGAATTCACAAGAGCACCTACACTGAGTGGGAAAACTTGTCATCTCCATCAAGAAAGCAGCTGTGAGTATCTCCTAGAAATAGATATCTACCTGAAGCCTTGAGTTAGGTGCCTTTATACAGATATGATCCACAGTCTGAAATGCCTTTGAGGACTCTAATGCCCAAACCATCCCAAATAGGCATCATCCTCTTCTTTGAACGTGGTAGGAAAAAAAAGATAGTGATGGAGCTCAGCATGAACATCCCACAGTCCCAAACGGCGCACAGCTGCCAGACACGCTTGTGTTCAACCACGCAACCAGAGGAGAGCACTCGCACAAGAAATGGAGGACTTGGGTTCGGTGTAACCCTCAGTCCCACAGATATTAAATCCCAAATACTACTTTCTCAGGAGACAGAGCTACAAGGTTGCAGAAGCAGACATCTTGTCCCTCTTTATATTACCTGGGTATTAAAATGTTACTGTGTACAGGTATTGGCACCAGCTCCTGGCCACCATGACCTGACTGGATCAGGTCTTGTTCCCGTCCATGGGACACACAGCACCATCCCCTTAGGCTATGTGAGAAAAAAACACTTGTGTGGGCAGTTGTGAACCAGAGCAGAAAACTGATCTAGCTGTCAAATAAGATGGGTGCTACTGGTTTCTGAAAGAGGGGAATATTTTAGCTGGATTAGTTTCCCACTTCAGCTCACAGTATTGCTTTACAAGCCTTTGGGCAAGAACAAAGAGCAGGAATGAAATATTTCAACCTAATATTTGATGCCAAACACTTTTTAATGTCAAACAACACCCTGAGTTATTGTTTTGATTAAGTTAATATCCATATAGAGTTAAAAGATGTATTCAGCACTTTAGGATTGATCAGCATGCCAGATTAAGAAATTACCAGCAAAAATGTAAGGATTTTACTGAGGCCCCTGTTCAGCAAGCCAACAGTAATCCCAATAATGATACCTTAGCAAAGTGAATGAATTTCTCTCTGAATCAGAGTGTAAGTCATTAAAGGACATGGCACAGTCCACTACAGCATGAACAAGAGCTAGGGAGGTGTTCTACAAGTGCGGTAGAATTTATGAACAAATTTTGAAATTTCAAGATTTTTTTTTCACAAGCTTTTTGATGGGCTGGTAAAATGGTTGAAATTTGCTGTGGTTTTAAATGTTCTAATGACTGCAGTATGTCAGGCAGGTTTTCACATTTGCCTGGAAGTAGACTTTAGATACATGACCTTCCTCAAAATAAGGGAGAGTAAAACAAAAGCAGAGAGATACAGTTGATATACTAGTAATGGGAGAAGAATATGCGTTAAACCAATATTTATTTAAATAGTCCAGTCCCAGATAGTCTATTTCATTGCCCTTCTAAAAACAGAATAAACCCAGGTTACCTTTGATACATGTATTTAACCCTACTTTTAACTCTGCATATCTATCTCAGTTTTTGATTCAAACTGAAAAGTAGAAATGCAAGATATCACAAAAAAATATGAAACCATCTTGCAGGCTCCCTGCCTCATGAACTCCCACTGACTTCTGTGAAATTATTATTGCTATTACTATTGATTACTAGAAATTACTATTGCCATCTTCTGGTGCAATTGAAAATTGGAAGTTGTTCTCATTAAAACATGTGTTGAGATTGCTGATGCTATCTAATGCTGGGAATGGTACTGTCACTTTTTGAACTAATATGAAGTGTATAATAGGTATATCATAAATAGCTGTGTTTTTCCCAAAACCTTTTTCGTAATCTTTGTATGTCTAGAATGCAAGATAGGTCTTGGAAAACATAGAAAGAGGGAAATAGCGAGGGCAGATTGAGCTTGTTAAACTTTAGCACATTAAAAAAAATCTTTCAGGATAGTTTAATGGTTTGGAATACTGGTTTTGTCTAAATTTCTAAGACTAATTAAAATTTCCATGTATTGCTATTGAGAAAAATTACAGACAACCTAGTCCAGGTTTTCAGAGATTTGAATTTTGTATCTTAACAACAAATACTAGCTTATTTCTTAGCTGGATAATAGTCAGGTGTCTAATGCCACAGACAAAGATGCATGGTTCTAGATTGAAACGTAAGAGGAGATTTTCAGGCACATTCAAAATACCCTCGCTGTAAAGTAGAATGAACAAGTTTCAGACTTGAAATAGGTCAATGAGGATCAAGTCATGAGGGAATTTTGCATTACTTGGTGGCTAGGTATAACTTCTATGCTATCACTTAAGCACAACTTTTATGCACCAATAATTTGCGAAACTCTGCGGCCTGCAATATATATCCATGGTGCTTTCCAGTTTTCAAATCTGCACTTCTATAAACTAGTTATACAAAGGGGAATGAAATGCACTTGCTTACCTGCTTGGGTTCAGTGGAGTGATTTCAGAGTCTTCAGAGACTTCATTTCAGGACAAGAAATAACCGCAGACCTTGTTCCAGAACCCACTGGGAGCTTTTCCACTGACTGCAGTGGCACTAAGTGCGTTACATATGCTCCTTTCTTTGTTAATATGTGGTGCTACTAGCAGTCAATTCTTAAATTACTGGAAATGATTCAGCACTAAAAGAGGTTTCTATTGGCTCCAAGATGAAATATGTAATACCATCAAAGAAGTTTGGTAGAATAAAAGAGGAAATGAAGAGAACATTACATAGGATGATGAATTGACCCCTTTTTTCCAAATCTAATACCAAACTAGAATATAATACAAGCTAGAGTCATTATTATGCTTACCTACCTATATTGTATAATTCCTTAGTGTTGCGGATGCTCTATTGACCAGGAACAAAGATGCAATCTTTATGAATTGTAGCAGGGGTTGATCCAGTAAGGATATGGAAGGAGGTATCTGGCTAGCGCTTGCTCAGGTGAGACCCACTCAACCCAGGCCCTTCAGCTGTCCTCAGGGAGACTCCTTCACATGAGCTTTGAAAGGGAAAACACTTTTTCATATCCCCCAGGCAAACCTAAGAAGTACCCAAAGGAGACTAGCTGAGCCTCTCTAAGGTCCCCAAAGGGAGGCTTTCTGACATTTCTATCTTTTCCTATACAACTTGCATTACCAAAAGACTGGGGGTCAAGCTGGCACATCGAGTTGTGTGCCAAAACTCTGTGTTGAGATGGGGGTGGGCCTCTCTATCATTCGTCTTCCCCTTTCTCCATCTACCAACCTGCACCTGGGTATTGCCTCCCTCCCTTACTCCCTGGGCTGGTAAACTTTGAAATGTGAAGGGGGTGACCTGTACCAAGGTCTGCCTTTACAGGATACACCTGGCTAAAAGCACTCTTTTCAGGGAACTTTGGCCTTATTTGAGCAGGACAGGAAACACTAAATTTCTTGGGGAAGAAAGCTGAAGTGGATCTACGCAGAATTATTGGCCATATGGTAAGAGCCTTGCAACCTGAATTCGATTAACTACAGCAGACAAATAGATGTTTTCCCCTTCATAAATTATGCATTATCAGGCTGCCACTTAACCAATACTCTTGTGCTTTAACCAAAGCCCATTAGAATTGAAGAAGAGAGCAGATTTTCTGTGGTCTTCTTTTCTTGAACTGTTTTGCTCTAAGGCTGCTTCTGAACTTTCTCTGCTGACTGACTACATATGTGCCTCACTCACTGTGCACTTTCTGTTAGGTCCAGTCAAACTAATGGCTAACTCTGATTCTGTCTTGCTTATAATTTACAATTCTAATTTAAAGAAAATATAGCCAATGAGTTATATTTTTATAAGGCTATTTAAACATATTTTACATTAATTTTTAGTTTGGGGAATCAATTATGTTGTCTGAAGTGACAAAATAGTAGCAATTTTGTTCATGTATTAATCTTTATGGTTTTTTCTTAATTCACCTATATATGTCATCGCATGTGCTGTACTAGTCCTCTACATCATGGATAGAAGGGTTCTCATATGGTGTTCCTTAATTCTCAGATGTCCTTACTTTCCCATTTTAAATCTGTAATCAGTATCTCTACCTTCTGCATTGACACTCTGGGTCACACAACAGTCCATGGAGCATGCATCCACAAGGCACTTTTTATTGTTATTAAACCAACTCAATTACTCTAACTTTTAAAGTTTTGCTGGATCTGAGACAACCTACTATTGCCTATCATCTGCCAAAGCCACATCAGAAAAAAAAAAAGTTCTTATGGATGCCAAACATTTTGGCAGCAATCCACCAGTCTCTAAACAACCTGCTTACTTTTTCTTAGTAGACGGGGTTTTTTGAAGTGAATCTGTTAAATATACAATTACTTTCAAATAATAGTAAGCCTGTGACTTGAACCCTTAGAAGTACCACAATTGGAGCTGAAGGATAGTATGACTAGAAAGGGTCCCACAATATTCCCATTGCAGCTGGGGATCCTATGAGTGGAGCAAGACTTCACTGAGCTGGATGCCTTACAAATGCAAAACAAAGAGATGATTCTTGTCCAGGGCTCAGATCTTAAAGTACTTAATTTTCTTTATCGTGGCTGCTTCATTTCCTACAAAAGATGGATAAAAATTGGCTACCTTTCAATGTCATTTCCCCATGATTTTTTGATAGAAATGTATGTTTTCCAGATGATGTGGCCTGACTATCTTCTTGATTCCATCCCTGGCACTGCATTCATTATAGGAGAGCATCATCATTTTCCAGTTTCTCAGATTCTCCAACTATAGGAAGGAAAAAATAAGGTCCATTTTGAGTACCTTGAGATGTATGGCTGGACAGTGTTCCTTGAAAGCAGCAGTTATTATTCAGAAATAATTAATTGTTATAATTTAGTTATTATTTAGAAATGATAGTAGAAAATATTTAGAAATAATAAAAGAAAATCTGAGACCTTCTGACAAACATTTTTCGTCATTTCTCACTTCCATGCATCCATATGTAACACCATGCAAGAGCAGCAGTTTCAAATCTGAACAGCAGGTTTCTTTGTTTCTTTTACCACTTGGGGCACCTACCATCCTTTTCTTTCAACTCATTTTCCACCCCCTTTTCTATTTTCTTCAAGGGATTTATTCTTCTTTTATTTCATTTACTATTTTATTTCTTCCGTTTCAAAATTTCATTTGCAAAACAAAAACACAAAGCATCTAATCGTGTGCTGTTTTTCTTTCAAGAAACTGCCCATGTTCCTCTGCTGCAGCCTTATGAGGAAAGCCTTTAATAGGCACAGGACAGCAAAGAGACAGCAAGCTGACGGGTATTTAATTTGCTAGCACGCTTTCATTGCCTCCTCAACACCTTACCCCATCTCCTCTGGTGGCCACAGCGTTTGTCTCCTGTCTTTTCTATTCAGAATAGTTGCTTAAGGAGACAATAAATGGAGAACCAAATATATATACATAAGTATATTAGCATTTGTACTCCTACAAGAGCAGATTTCCATGTGCAAAATGGAAAAAAACATGAAGGTGTTTGGCACGAAGGTGTTCAGGACCTGAAAGACAAGAAATAATTCACATACATGCTGCTGTTGCTGCTGCATGTATCTGCATGTTCCTCCATCCTCCCTTTCTAGTTTCAAGCTAGACTGAGATAGGAGGATGTCTGGTAAAACCGTGTTCACTGTGTCACCAGCTGCTGCTATGATACTTGGTTTTTGCGTTGTTAATTGTATTAGTAACCAACGATTACAGTAAACTGCATTCCTGTAACGACACAGGGGGTAAATCTTTTTTGAGGCAGACCTATGAAATGTGAATGGGCCCAGAAATAAGCACCATTCTCTTCTCAATACTCAGGCATAACGACAAGGTTGGTTTTGGAAAAAATTCTCTCAGAATTCCCAAGTTATTCTCAAAATTATTCCACCCTCTAATTTAATGCCATACATTTAAGAGTTTATTCATTGTTGGGAAGGTAAGTACTGCATTTCTAAACCGTACCGTAATTATTTCCCTTGATTATTTTAGAGTATCTTACCTTTTTGTGACTGTCATAGTGGATACTCAAGCTGAGTTTCGATAGCAGGCACTTCTTATATTGGCCATTTAAAGACTTTGCTTACTAGTGATCAAAATTTCTGAAAAATAAGTTTAGTGAAGGCAAGAAAATATTTTACATTGGGAGAATAAATGAGCTGGCTCTAGAATTTGCAAAGGGATTAGATTATTTCATCACTGAGATCACTGCAAGTATTATTTTGTACATGATAGTAATGAATGAAAACAAACCTCAAAAGTGACTTACATTACAAAACAAGTAACAGTCAAGCATTAGATAAATACAACCTGTGTGGTCATTACTTCATAAAGGAGACTCAGCACAATAAATATAAATGAAGATTTGATGTCCTGATGAAGTCCTGTAAAACATCTGGAGGAATGCGGATTCTTGCCATGCATTCAGTGACTGTCTCCATCACTGTAAAAATAAATTCTTCAAAAGCTGTTTTGGCTTTATTTTCTGACAATCCCATTGTCTTTATCAGAAGTAAACTAGCACTCAGACAAATTCTCCAGCAAGCAAACAAAGATATTTTCTGTATTATTATATTGTTAATAAGGAGATACAACGGTTATCAAAGAAAACATGACACATAGGAAATCAACTACATTTAAATATTTTCTATATCCTGGTTGTTATTTTTATACTTTTTTATATTTTATTTTTTACTTATATTTTTTACTCTTAATATTCTTAATATTCATAAAAATTTTGTGAGATTATTTAAATTATCTGTGTAGAGAACTTTTTTTTTCTATGAACAAACATAATGTGGATTCAGTAGAAATCTCATACTGAATTTTGGGAGGGGAGGATCACTTTGCTTTGTTCTTTTCATGATGCAGTTATAGCCATATTTGGAAAGATATCCAGCTTCTGACACTGGAAAATGCTATTATTATGTAACATAGCTTATAAACAGACACGAAACCTTTTTTAAAGCAGGCTTTGCATGACAGAAAAATTATGTCTTTTAATGCAGGAAAAAATAATTCCTAGCCATGTTGTCACTGTTGATGTTATCTCCCGTCAAGAAATATATTTTTATTAGGCAATATTTATTCAGTAAAGTAAAACTTGTAAATAAAATACATTGGCAGTTTCCCTTTAGAAATAAATATTGACAGCTAATAAGTACCTGGCATCATGGGAAGCAGAAATGAAAGAGCAATAATCAGATGAAATTGCACTAAGAAAAAATAAACCACATGAGAAGACATTGAACACACAAAGCTAATATTCACTGTAATAATTAACAAACATATTGGAAAAATAAGAGAGCAAAGGCTGATATTGGTTGAATGAGATGATTCAGTATAAGACAAGCACAGATGTTTCAAGACTGACAATATCAAGTGCATCTTCAGTGACAATAAGATTTATGCATGTTTCCTGGCAAATTTCTCATTATTTTTGGTCCAAATTGTTCTCTCGTGGGTCTGTTTTCGTAACCATAAGCTTATTAAGAGTTTGAAGTGTTTTTCTTTGAAAAACAATGATTTTTCATGACATGAAATGATTCCCCTAACCAAAGAATTTCTGCATTTAAGGCTGTGCTGCTGCTCCTCTCCACCACTGCTCCAGAAATAGGGACCATATCTTTGGTGGCTGGGGAAGGGAAAGAAAGAGTAAAATGCAATACAACAAAACAAAAGCCTCTAAGCTTTTTGGTCCTTTAACAGTTTCCCTATCCTCTATTTTTTCTTGTCTCCCTGTACTCACTCAACCTTGTAGACTTTGGTTCTCCTCAGTTCATTGCCTGAACAGCCAGGGACACTATCTCCTTGTTTGAGTTATCCACAGAGGGTCTTTTCACCTTCTGCAAATAATGCAGAGTTTTTCCCCTGCCCTCATTTCCATTCCTGCATTTGTGTCTCCTTGTGTTCCTGCTCACATTTTTCATTTTGGAAGTCCAGTGGGGACGCTAACATGTGCATCGCACCAATCCAACGTGGGGGCTGGGGTGGGAATTTTGGCTGAGATGGAATTTGTCTAGTTGAGTATTCAGGAAGGTGGGTTGGTTTGGGAGTGGGCTTTAAGTCTTCTTTTCAGCAGAAATGCAAGAGATTTTTAGCTGGAACAAAACTTTCCTGTGGCAATGTGGGGACCACTGCAGATGGTGAGTCCAGGTCCCAGATACCCTAAGACTGAGAGGAAGCAAGGGAGGACTTTCGCTCTCCAGACCTCTCTCTTGTAAGGGGAGAGCAGCGGGATCCCAATGGTGACGCACAGCAATATGAAGCAATGTAAGTGATATACAAAGTTCGGAGAGTAAGAGCTGCTCTCTGTCAAGCGATTAATAGTGTACAAGTTATTGACTGCTTGTTCCCAGATGTGCCCTTAGATAAAGCCCTGGCTATTTTTCTTAATCCTCATCTGCCCAAAATGATGACATATTGCAGGTAAAACCACACATGCAGCTTTTTTATACAAACCAGTATTTTTCCCTGTGTTGCTCTCATACAACAAACACTTCTGCAATGAGTTGGTTTCTTTCCCACCTTATGCGTAATATTCCCTGAGCTGCATGCAGATTTCCAGTAACTGTAATTACAATCAGCAAAGGATAAACCCACAACCATCAGATCCCAGACCTTGTAGCCTACCATCACCTTCTTCTTCTGTATTATTTAAAACCTACCACCCCTAAAGCACAATTGGAAGTCTAGTTTAATTAATCCTTTTTAAAAAGAAGCCATTGGTTTGCTCCAACCTGTTTTATACACTACAAAGAACAAACCTGAGGCCATACACTCCTGGTTACCACAACATGATAGCGTCCTTATACTGGGCCATCTGGCTATCTAATTGTATCTTGTAAGCATGAATTTAAATGAAATGTTTCTGTTTGGGGATAGCACACTTTGAACAATGAAAATGCCAGATGATCATTCACCAAACTGATATCACATTAAAACTTTATAATAACAAACAAACTCATGCTGACAAGCTCGGTCTAATAACATTCTGTCATTCATCATAATTAGGAGCTTGTGATAAATTTGATGTTCTTCTCTTTGTGTATATATCCCTTTTAAATGTACTTGTTTTCCTTTTAAGATTTAGTTTTCTTTAGAGATCATTAGTCATTGTGTTCAGAGAAGGAAAGCGGGAGACATAAATAGCTAAAACATGTTAAATCATCTATGGAATTTGCAAGTGCAATGGACTGAGAGACCATCTCAAAGAAAATCTAAAGGTACACATTTCCCAGAAAAAAGGAAGATATTTAAATCCTTTTAAGTTAATGTTATAAAGGGTTGATATCCTCTTCTTCATAAAGAAATTAAGTAATTTGATAAATGAATATTTGTAGAATATGGGAGAGATTCCATCTCCCAAAAGTGCATCAGACATTTTGATTTACGTTCTCGCCTACCAATCCACTTTGAACACATTCCTTGGAACCTCTAGCATTAATTATCAGTGAGGTTAGGGAATGCTATTAAGCATGTCCTGGAAACTGTATCATCATCATCATTTATGGAAGGATAGCTCATGAGCAGTAGTGCTGTCGTACATGTTTGTGGTAGCAATAAAGCTATTGATAACATTTTGAAGATAAATTCTCAAGCTATCAAATTTCAAAGAAAAAAGAAGAAAGAAAAGAAGAGAAAAGAAAATGGGACCAATACAAAAATGTAATTTATATACCCCATCTATAAAAGCTGAAGAATCTGGCTTGCGCAGGAGACACAAATCCCTAGTCTGTTGGGATCCAGTCTTTGTAGGCTCAGTTTTCATGCTGGATTAGCTCCTGATGACAACTTCAAAAGAGCCAGGTTTTCACCTCAAGTGTTCAAAGAAAAGCTGAAAAGAAAAAAAGCCTACTCATGACTCCCAAACCTGTTTTTGATGTGGGACGTGCTGCACAGGATGCCTGGAACTCACTGAGCAGTTCTGAGCATCCATGATCCTCTAATCTACGTTGTTCAAGAAAAGGACGTTGAAATGTGTTTTGTGGTGTAGATTATTATGCAACCTTATATAACGTTTTATATAATTTAACATGTAATAGTTTACTACCATTTCCGATTCTATACAATGGGAAGTTTTCAACCATGGGATAATGTCTCATTTACAGCATTGTATAGACTGGTAAAGATAAGGCAAATGTCTGATGCATATTATATCCATTATTCAAGTGTACGCAGCTTTAGGGATAACTTAGCTACACGTTATACCAATACATTAGATTTTACTCTTAAATATCTCATTCTATAGCTTTGCTATACTGAAGCTTTCTGTATTTTAATTTTCTTGTCAGGTTTGAAGCAACATATCAAGCTGAGCTTCATATTTAAGCCCAAACATGGAACAGGTGCATCTTTATGTTTTGACTAGGAAACATTAGGCTCCATATCGCAAGCTGACTAAAATCTTTTTAAAACAGAATGCTTGTTACAGGGGAGCAATTTACAACAACAACAAAAGATCACATTTCCTATCTTTCAGCAAAGTGGGGGCGGTAATGATCCTTCTAATGATAAGATGATAATTGCCAGGTAATGTTATAATATCTTTGCTTGGAGGTGCTTTTTGTTTACATTTTTTATCACCTTTTCTGAAAGGCTACACAACCTCTAAATTAGATGTTATACACAGTCTGGATGAGTGGAACAGGAATGCTGCCTGGACTCGATGCCAAGCCAGGCGACTCAAAGTTCATTTTATGTCAGCAGCGTATCCTTGAGAATTCCAGCCAGAAATCGAATGTATGCATATGGATGAAAGGTGATGATAACCTTGAAGATTAAATGAAGAAACGTTTCAGAACACAATTCCGCATTTTCTAATGAAATGACAAAGTTGTTTCCGCTTCAGAAAGTGTTTTTGACAAGGCTCTGCATCTGAGGTTAATGTCTATGTCTAAAGGGCAAGAGTTATGGAGTAAGAGAAAAGTTGGCTCAGAAAATTACAGATCAAATAAGGAAAAACAAATGAATAGTTTTAAACGGATCCAAAGAACAGTAAATAATAATGTACCATAAAATAAAAACAAATATTTTGCCATTTAAATGCTAATTTCACCTTTTTCTTCTGGGAATAAAGAAAATTCATAGGAACAAAATTAATATACTTAGATCAAGCTCAATAACCAGTATCTACCAGCAGGACATTTACAGCTTTGCAAGCAACTGGAACATTTCACAGATACATAATTTTACAGCTCTTTGTACTGAACTAAACTAAGCCGGGTTTTGAGCCGACATCTGCCTTGGCAGTGTTTCTGGATTCTTTCCTAAACCTCCGCACTGAGGTTGTCTGGTGTCTGCCCTCAGTGTGGACACTGGTGGGTGCAGCTAGAGCAGCGTGCCTCCCACCCGCCACGGTTCTCGCGGACGCGGACTGTGGTAAAAGCTGCCTTTCAAGTGATTTTCATTCAGACGTGACAGAGGAGGAGCGGAGGGGTGGGGGCAGCAACAGGAAAGAGGAGGGTGAAACATGAAAAACAAGAGCTTGGGATGCCACCATATTCCAGAGAAACTGAAGCAAAGTATTAGTAAGATTGTTGCTGTGATCAACCGGTTTTCACATACTTATTATTAACTCTGTTTTCAAGCCAGTATTAAATTTACCAGGCATATGCCCTGCAAATGAAGCAATTTTCCTCTCCTCTTAGGATTTACAGGAACACATGCTTTATCTGCAGCCACTGATGGAACTGAGCAAATAGATTCATTTGTTCCTCTGTGAGGCAGGTTATCCCTCCGCAAACTAACGGCAGCGCTGCTTGCTTCCTCACTTACTCACTCCGAGTGTATCGACAGCGATGGAAAGCTGTTTTTACACGCAGCCTGGCGACGTGGTCCCTGTGCCACCAGTGGCACGGTGCAGAGGGCCGAGCACAGCTGGGCACAGCTGGGCACAGCTGGGGCAGCCAGGGCATGGCTTCGCCCAGGGCCACCCCATTTTCTCCTGACTCTTCCCAGGCACAGCAAGGAGCAGGAGCTGCCCGGCGTCCTCGTCCAGAGGCAGCGCGGAAGTGGCTATCCTCTTCTGGAGACTCTTAGAGCCTAAAAGTGCAGATACAGTCACACCAAAATACCACAATGCTGTGCTTAACACAGACAAAAAGAAGTGTGTTTTCACACAACGTGTGCTTGCATGTGAAACTTGCTGCTACAAGGTTTTGTGGTCATATAGGTTACCAAGGGATGTAAGAAAGGAGTAGGGACATCCATGAACCCTTAATTGCTTGATTCTAGTCACCGGTAGAGATGAAAGTTGTGTTACATGGATCTTTCTTCTGACCTGGTATAGGAGCTCTTTGTGTATTTAGTTACAAAAGTCAAATGCTATGCCACAAAACCTTCTTTTTGTTGTCAGAGATTAAACTACTTTTCACACGTGCTGAAGTTTGAGCATTCTCAGGTAGCATGCTAGACTAAAATAATTTTACCAAACCTTTTATTCAATAAAACCCATCTAGCAAGTCAACTAGCATTCGAAGCTGGTTGATAAAAATGTACCAATAAGAAATTGAAGTAATGCCCTAAAATTTTCCTTTAACAGCAGCTCCAAGTTCATTGTAATGCTGTTTAGTGAATCTTGCATGTGAGTACAAGAACATCCAGGGTGACAGCATCACATTTCCAGCATATTCAAAATTGAGTCCTAAATCCTTGCTGTGTCTTCTCACTGTGATGCCTTGGTGTATGGCTTGCATGAGAAAGAGCTCATTATGCCCCACATGATCCCAAATGCCCAGCAGAGATAACAGTCGAAATCATTTGTTCTCTTTACAATAATTTATTCATAGGTAGGAATATGAAAATGTGCCCTTTATGAAGTTTATCTGTATCTATAGCAAACACAAATTAATTCTTCATCTTCAGGACTGGGAAAGTTTGACTAAGGCATTAGGGATTTTTTATTAACCTCCATTAATTCAGTAGTCCTACCACTTCGATAACAAATAAAAATAGATGGCTAAGAAGTTTTTTCTTATTAAAAGGTGTGAGTGAGTGCAATTAAACATGCCCTACATGTCTGAAGATATATTACACATTTTAATATAACTCCAGGGTTAATAAGGAAGTATGGGAAGTTTGTTAGTCTGTTGACTAGTGATCATATATAGCACATCATTTCTGTGGTAGGAGGAACACACAATAGTTGTTCTTAATTTCCCTCGCAGTTTTGGTTTTATATTTGGCACTTCTACAACATCCTGAGATATCTCACCGCAATTTAATTTTAATTAGATGAGTAAATAGTATGACGAAAGTCTTTTTGGGGTAATACTTCATAACTTTCATTAAATTGCCTAAAAATCTGCAACTATTGTTAGATATTACTTTATGAAAAAAAACTGAAATCTTTGTATGCATTACAAATCTCTGCAAAACCTTTGTACTTCTGCTCGTTTTCAATTAAGACAAATCTAATTTGCCTTTAATTCATCTATTTTTACGTGAGTGGCTCAACTGCTTAGAATCAGCCCTCTCCTGCTTTGTTTTATACAAATTCCTAGTCCAAACTTTTAGTAATTTTAAGTCCATATGCCTTCAGGATCAATCCGTACTCTGCACAAAAGAAAAAGATTAGGAATAGTCCCAAATTTGACTATGTAAACCTTTATGGGTGAAAAATAGCATGTAAAAGATCTGTGGAGAAAATGCCAATCCAAACTCTTTAGCATAAACATAACACAATATTTAATATAACACAATGAATTAGGAAAAAATGGAAAAAAAGCTTGAAAATATATCTGACGATGTAAAGAAAATGGATACAGTATGCTACTAATGTTATGACACTGAAGAAAGTATGCACACAATGTTATACCATTTAAAAGCTAAGTCAAGATAAGCCTGCTTTATGTGTCATTTAGAATGAATAGACTAAATTATGAATATACAGATCATATTTTAAAATTACCACTAAAATAAAATGAATAATGCTTTTTCTCCCTGCAGAAACCAAATTCCTTTATTTGCACAGTAAAACCAGATACAGTCAGTTAAAAAATAAAGCTCCTTAACTTAGAAAAAAATTCAATGAACAAAAATTTTCTTTCATGATGAAATACAGAAGAAGAATTATTTTAGTTGCTTTTGCTCATTGCTAGAATGCCAAATATAAGGGCACAATTTAATTTTAGGAGGTGACTTGTTAAATTCCAAAGCCTAAGGAGACCCCTCCAAAGATGAGGAGACGCAGATTTTAAGCTAAAGCCCAACCTTTTCTGCTTAACCAAATTTCTGCAAACACTCAATTTATGATAACTTCCTATCTCATGCACACATACGTTTGTGCATATGTTTTAACAAACCACTGAGGCGGGTTGTGTTTCTAGGGGAAAATAGGCCACGTTATAAGTCATCGGGCAGGAGGCAGCTGAACTGCTTGGGGACTGGAGTGCAGTAACCAGGTAACCAGCATGTGTTGCCCCCCCCTTGGCATCCTGGACGTGGGCTCCCCTAGGGTCGGTGGTCCCACCACGTATTCAAAGAAAACCCATAAGGACAAGGGATCCTGGTGTTTGGTGGCTGGCGATGGGCAGTGCGTTGCTGCTCATGGATGTTCGCGGTTTTCTGCAGGGCTGAGGGTATTTCTCAAAGCTAACAAGGACTCAAAGAGCTACGACAGAGAAAAAAAGCCTCGTTGCTTTATAACAGGCAAAAAGACTGTGGTAGGCATAAATATTGCTGCAATGACCCATTCATTCAAATTATCCGTGCTTATGTTGCAGCTTGGACTAGTCAAAAAGGCTTAGCTGCAATACTCATCCCCTCCAAAACAGAAGCAGCCAGGAAACTCCATAATTTTTGCAATCAGATCCAATTTATTTAAAATATTTTGTTTTTTATAAGAGAATCTAGCCATATCAACCCATATTTTCCAAATCAAATATACAAATGTTTCTCAAAAGGAAAATCGCATGTTTTAGGATCACTGAGCTTTTTCCTTGAGTCTTTTTTTTCCTTTTTCTTTGTGGCCTTTTTATGCCCTTTTCTTTTTGACATTGGAAAAAGGAATAAGAAGAAAATAGCTCAAATCTAAAAAAGTTAAGATTGGATTTTCTTAAAATAATAATCCTGAAAAATATAATGTGATCCTCTTATTCCTTCTGTTTAAAAAAGAATAAGAAAAGATCTCTCGTTTAAGAAACTGTAATCAAAAGTAGTAATAAAATCACACATTGTTTAAATATAATTTCCCTAAGCAAGTGGGTTCTTTTCATAAGCATGTAAAATATAAGGCAATCTATAAAATAATGTAGTAATTTCTCCTATCAGCCATAATGAAGAACAGTATCTATTAGATTATTTCTAATTTAGTGAGAGGCATTAAGATACTACGGCGATCAGAGAACTGAGACTAATGAGTAAGCAGAATATACTGCAGCTAATGGGAGGCATGGCACCTATCACAGCTGGTATTCATGCCCCACTGGAAAAGGAAGAAGAGTCTAATTATATCTTTATATTCCTATCTATATATTATTTCACCAGAAGGCTATCTGGGAACTGATCAACTTTAACTTTGGTGGCATGTAACTCATTGGACCCTACATATTTTCATTACCTCCTGGCTACTAATGTTTTCTAAGTTGAAGAATTGCTGTTGCAATCTGATACTGTCTTTACAGTCACATCTTATTTTGCCAGGACTGGACCCTTTAAAAATTTGATTACTGAATCAGGTACGCCTCCAATGTATTTTAATAAAACCCTTGCTTTCTTGTTTTTACTGACAATGTGAGAAACAGTTTGAAACCAAAGTCTGTGGAAATATTTTGGTGTGGGTTTTATTTTTTTTTAATGGAACAAGTGACAGGCCTGATCCATTGCATTTGACAGTTTATATCCCTGTAACCTGAGCCGAAAATCTGGTACGGATGGAACAGATTTATCTAGATTCCCTGGACTTGCCTTCACCTTGGTGATACCGGCCTGTCACTGCATGCAAAGCCTCCCTTTCCAGTCAAGCAGTGAGCCCAGCTGGCACCTTCCTCCGCACCGCAGCTGCAAGAAAAACTCTCCTTTTCATAGCGTAAAGCAATTTCCAACAGCTTTGTTGACTCGTCATAAGCTCTCCAGCTTGGACTGGGGTCTCAGCCCCAGGGCAGACCTGGGGAGGGGGCCACCAGCTGCCTCCCCGGCAGCTGTGCCAACATCTGCATCCGGCAGCGGCACAGTGCCGCCTACCTCCAGAAAGGAGGCAGATGGGTGTAAATGGCTGCACGGGTAATTATGATGATTATCAGTTAATAGAAAGGGAAAACTGAAGTTTTGAATTTATTGTGAGAGTTAAGATCTTCCTTATAAATAGCTATTAATAATTACATGGTAGATGATAGTGCAGATTGTTCAAGGGCTTGGGGATTTTTTTGGTTTGCATTATTTCTGTCTTTTCATATACACTCTGGTAAAACTGAGTGAAATCTCGCTGTAGTGAGTATGCTTACGCACAAATACAATTATCCAGTTTAAGAAGCATCTGCAAAATGGTATTTTACATTCTTAATTTTTCTTCCATTAAAAAAAAAAAATCATGATTAAATATTGGATTAGAAATTTCAAAAAAAGGAGAGTCTTGGTGTTACTAAGTCACTCTGGATACCATCTGCCCTAAGCGAATATGAAAGGGATTGGACGATCAAGGCATTTATAGTCTATTTTGTTGCCAAATTAAGAAAGTACAGAGTAAATATAGAAAGAAATAATTAATGGTCCCTAGAGAAAAGCAAGTATGGTTTGATTTCCAAATTCAGATATGAAAGCCAAGTAAATCAAGTCCCAAATTTATGTTTCATATTGTGTCAGGAAATATGGGTAATAGAATTTACTAAATTTTTTTCCCTTAATGTGTGTCATAGCATCTGTAGATAAATGTATATAAAGATTTGTGTATGACATTGTTCATATTAAAATACTAGAAACTGCATAGCTCTAATATGCATGTGCACACAGCTATTGCATATTTCTACATTGGTAAAACTAACATGATTTGATAAAGACACGTAAAAGATTTAGACCTCTGAAAACAGAATTACAGACATCTAAGCATTCCAGTCTCTTGGACAGCTTTGAAAATTGCACCTGAGCACTTCTCAGATATAGGTACTTAACATAGCATAGATGCGTTAGGAAAAATAACAGACTGCTGTTGTAATAAAACACCACAGCACAACATTTTAAGTGGAGATATGCAAAGTAGCAAAATGTTGTTACTCAGCTTAGGACTTTCTTTTGTCATTTTTATGACTGCTATTGCTGTCTGAAGTTCCATGGAATAACTCTGAATTGTCGCAGCCTCAACCTTAAGTCGCCTTAGGAGATTTCCAGCACTGCAGTGCTCCCTAGAGTTACACCAATGAACTAATTCAGTTCCAGCCTAAAACATGAGCCATAGCCCAAGGATGTCCTGGGAAAAACCTAGAGTCCGTGAGCCTGGTTGGATGCCCAGGAATCACAGGTAAAGATGAGTATCCAAGTAAAAAACCGGTTTATTTTATATTTACATGTTTCTAGCATAACTATGTACTGTGAAAACATCGGGAGACTTCCTACATGGCCTGTTCTCTCTTTTTACATCTTTCTGGCTCTTTGACGTCTATCACCTCCTGGTTAGAAACAAAGATATAAACATTTCCCTCCCTTGGCCGAAGTAATTTCAGTTCCCCAGAGGTAAACGCTATCAAGTGATATATAGAGCTCTTTCTTTGCTATGTGTCCTACTGATAGTGGGGGTTACCATTAAATTTCCTTAATTCTGGTAATGAGGTCTTTCTTTTTGCATCATTTCATCAAGTTTGTATACGTAATATGAAAGAGGGAAACTTTAGTTTGGGCAGAAAAATGACTTTTTTGATTTCATATTTTAGTATTTGCATTATTTTTATGTAAAATAATGGGAAAAAATTCACACTTTATATATGAATTATTTGTTAGATTATACCTAATGTCTCAAATAATCTTTTAGCCTGATTCAGTCAAACTATAAGAGTGTACCTAACCCTCATTTCCTTTTATCCTGTTCTGTGTTATTAAAGGACAAATGATCTGTTTAACCAAAAGTCTTACTTGCATTTCCCAGAGACGATATTGTACTTAAATGAACAACAGCAAATTATGGTGGGTGTTTTGCATTCGAGGTCATCCTCCACCTGATAAACCAGTCTCTTTCAGCACTATGTTCTTGCATGGAAAACCATGAAGACATAAGCAAAGAATATGATTTGGGGAATGAAATTCTGACTGAATCACACTTTTATCAATCTTGGTTAAAAACAGCATGGGAATACTTGTGAGGTGGGAACTGAGGTGAAATATATGTCCAATTGATAACCTTCTTGTAAAATATTACTTTCCACTTTCAGTGTAAAAATATACTGCTTCACTGGGATAATCAAAGAATTTTTTTACACTTCCAAGTCTCAGACCTTGTCCTTTTGACCTTGTCCCATAAATTCTGCAAAAATATGGAGAAAACTGGCAGAAAAGTTCCAGGCTGAAACCTTCTGAACATGTATGTCTCAGATGCAACAGGAAAATCATTAGCAAAAGGATTTGTCAAACAAAGATTCCAGCTAGCAAACAAAACTTTCACATTTTGGCTGTTCATTTCCATAGATCAGTGATGACGTGCCAAAACAAATGCAAGAAAATGTCTATGGTATCTAATGTGTATTACCAGACTTCCAAAAAAAAAAAAAAAAGAAAGAAAGAAAAAAAAGGACAGAGAGAGAGATTGCAGGAATTTTTTACTTCAGAAAGATCATTTCTAATAGAAAGGTGAATTGATGATCTGCATTGCAAACACAGGTCAGCTCTGTTAGAGTACAATTTTAAGAAGACAGAATGTATTATGAAACCCCATAGTTAATAACAACCTTCTTTAACAGCAATTATATTCTTGAAGTTGCAACATAGCCCTTTTTACACATCAGTGTATTGTAAGAGGAAGTAAAGTGTCATGGTTTTCAAAGAGGCCTAAGGATATTCCACTTGGAAAGATAATCCAAATTGTGACTAAACCTCTTAACTATCTTTGAAAGTCTCACCTTTAATGTGTAATATTTCTGGAGACTTTGCATTTTAAATTTATAAACCCACTCTATGATCTTTTCTCATTACAAAATGTTATTTCTTTCTTTAAAAGAAATAAAAAGTGCTCTAATTTGGGTTGTTCTCTCTCTCTTTTTCTTTAATGAACCTTATGAATAATTCTTTATGTTGAACCAGCTCTTGTCCGAGGTAAATTTTAGCTCCAGAAGAAGAAACCTCGCCTCAACAATCCATAGAGAAATTCATATTTTCCTTTAGAATATAGTTATTTATTCTGACATTCTGTTCCCAAGAGTTTTCTACACTTTTCTTAAAGCCAGCCATCCTAAAATGATTATTGCAAATGCCTTCAGTGTCTCTGACTTCCAGAATAAAATTGAACTCCCTTGATGATGGGATACGATAAGACATTTGAGATATCGGATTCTGAGTATATATTGTAAAACTCTTCAGATATCTTCTTAGGCCTCTTTGTTCATCCTATTTGTTAAACTTTCCCTTTTGCCCTTTAGATTTGCTTGGCAAAGCCCAGAAGTGTCACATTTATTCTTTAAAGTGTTGATTTTTGTCTCCAAAGCTTTTTTTTTAATAATGTTCATTATCTTTCGCAGCAGACGCTGTGGGCGAGCAGTCAGCAGACTGACTAGAAGTATCTGAGACCGGGTACAACTACTGTTTTAAGACTCAGTTCAAAGTGCTTAATCACATGCTTAAATCCTGTTGAAGTCAAGTGTTTTTATGTCAGTTTAACCAGGACCTGAGTAAAGCAGTTTATGTTGAAGAAAAATAAGGACACGTTTTGTGTGAGCGGGCTTTAAATCCCCACAGGGATGTACCTGCCCTCCTCCCTGCTGGACAGGGATCCAAGTCGTGAGATTCATATTTCAGATGCAGAGCAAAAGAGACTCCTCTTGGTTTTTTTCTTCCAGATTAACATCAAGAATTGTATTTGTGGAAATATTTTGGCCTACTAAAGCTTATGTTTGAAAAGCATGGCAGGACTTCATTAGGAAAGTCAACAACTATGGAGTAATGGAAATATCAAAAGACACCAAGACTTTGTTACAGACAGTACTGAAGCAGACAATTTTTCTTCTAGTGTTGAACTCACCATTCAAATTAACAAAAATACTACAACTTCTTTATTATACTTCTTATAGTTGAGCTATATATTTCAGAGATATGGAAAGGGCACCAGACTGACACCATAATTCTCTGAGAACCATGAATTGTTAGTAAATTATAATAGTAAATGCCACATGCACTTAAGTAGTATCATTATCTAAATTATATGCTATATCTATTTGCTTACAAAAATTACTGCTGTCAAATACTCCATGATTCACTTTGTAAGTAACTTTGAAAGACTTCCATGAATTGCTAGCTACCTTCTTGAATGCTTTGTTTTTATTCACTTGGCAGATAGCTGTTCAAATGTTCCAGTAAATGGAAAGTAAGTAGGCCAAATGTTGTTTAATTTGGTTGGCTAGGTATATCACAGGGTATTTTTTGCCCTCAGTGCCATCAACCATAGAAGCATTTCAAGTACAAATAATTAATTAGTGGTTTACAAAAGACAATTATATATTACAAAGCACCTCACTTGCTCCAAGATTAAAAGAAATTAAACTTCAAAAGGACACAAGGACAGTAAGAGCAAACCCATGCAAAAAATAAAAATGAATAATTGCAGGTAATTTTTTTAATAGTTGTTGAGATCTAGGGCTTTTTTCTAAACATATTTTCCATTAATATATTTTTCTTCACTTATACAGTGTGTATTATCCATTGTAATTATTATTCCAATTATTTATTAATTTGTTGAAAGGGTTCAAGCATCTTTCAGCGCTTGAGCAAAACAAAAACTAGCCCTACATCCTATGGAAGAGCAGATAATGTCACACATGATGTTAAGCACATTTTCCTTTACTCTCACAGTCATTAAACCTCTCCCCCTTCCTTCCCTACATTTTGAATACTAATTTTTGCACCGTGTTTCTTATTTTGACATGCTCATCCTACGTCAATGATTTAATATAGACCCAGTGAAATAACTGTTCAGAATTGTGCTATATTAGTCAAAATGTTCAAATCAAAATAGATCCACGGACATGGCCTTCATGTAGGGGTATTTGTGATGTATCAGTTTATCCTAGTCTTTGTCTTTCCTTTTACTTTCTTTATCCACCATCCTCCACTTAACATCCTCCCTCCAGTAAAAGCTGTGCTGTTGCCATCTAATGGGAGTTTGTTCAAATTTTTGTACTTTCCTACAATACTAAATGTTTCATAATAGTTAAGTTTTCCCTACCATACCATACATTGATTCTGTTTTATACAGGAGGCTAGTGAGACTAACCAATCAATATCCTCTTCTGACTGCTCTTTAATACATTCAGAAGTAAAGGGTTATGCCTTCTTCTGATGTGCATGAACTTATTTGATTTATATCAACTTAAGCATCAGGGAAAAATCATGAACCATTACCTGGGCATGTGCAGAATTTCTGTGCAGAGATTGTAGGGGAGAAAATGGGGGGAAATTGTTTTCTTCCATCCTCCAAATAGTCAAAGAGCTGCACAGTGAATAAATACACTGCAGTTGCAAAGATATGGTAGCCTTCGTAAGGCCTTCAGGATAACACATCGGATTAAAGGGAAAAAAACAATCCCTTAGGATCCAAGTAACCACTGATTCACATCCAGGTCTGTGGTAGTATCAAAGCATTCTGAGACTAATACAGACAAAGAAGCATAAGTTTGAGTGAATTCTTCAAATTCTGCTTTTCTATCTGAAAAGTCTCTCTCTCAGTTTTCCCCTCCCATCCCCAGGAAGCTGCACACACTGCTGTGGACATCCTACATGAAGCACGGTGATAGACCAAGAGTATCTCCGAATGACAGCATCAAATGACTTTCCAGCTCAGTGAACTATGTTATGCAGTACGCACAATATTTGGGGTGATAACTCTTAACAAAAATTTTGAAATAAATATTTATTTCATACATGCATTAGTTTAATCCTTCCACCAAAGGGTGTCTTGTTTCTCTGTAAAGTTATAAGAAATGGCACTAGACCACAGAGCCATGCCTGAAAAATAATGAGAAAAAAGACATACTTTGCAAGAAAAAGTTATGAGAAGTAATATATGAGAAGAATGTGAGAGCTGGGGAAGCACTTACTACAGAATATAAATCTCTCTAACCATCTCCATTGACAGATTCCCTCCTCCATTACGTTTTTGAGTTAAACTGCTTCTGCACAACACAGAAGAAGCGTTATGCCGATGCAACCTATGAACAGAACTTAAAACTCACTTCCACAGAAGAGTTAAATTAGAATAATTACTGCGTGGAAACTTCCATTTGTCTTGATTTGAGATTTTAGACATCCTCTTGAAACTTACTTCATTTTTTTAAATCTTTAGAAATCATTAAATAGACTTTTTTGAATACTTGTGTCCCTTCATTTCCACTTCTTATTCACCAAACCAATAATCTTATATATGCTCATTTCTGAAGCCGAGATTTCTACAAAAAGGCAGGCAATGAGTCATATGGAGTATATTTTGCTGGTGATATGATGCTATCATTCCTACTGCATTGCAGTGTCACTCCTGTGAGAATGTTGCAATTGGACATCTAGGGATGATCTCACTGGTCATGGATTTATTAAAACTTGGAGCATTTTAAAATACTTAAAATATCGCTGCCTACAGTAAAAGGTTTTATTCAAATGTAATTAACTGTAAAATCCCAAAATAACTTCCTAAAAAAAAGATATTTTGACAATTTGTGTTTATTATGCTCATGCAGAAATATTTCCTTAACTAGATATGAAGTTATATTAAAGTCATTCTCTTATACTGTAGGCAGGAATATTGTAAATTTTAAATAATATTTTATATCTCAAATACTAGTATAGAATTCTCAGTTTCAAAACATTGTGTTTATTTATATACAGCAGGCTTCTATTCTTGTATATCTATGGGTCTGAGAACACAAAGATCAGAAAGCATGTTAATATCAGTGTTAATGGGTGCAACAGCTATAACAATATTTAAGGAAAAAACAGCTGATACTTAAAGCAAAGTTAAAAAAAATGAAATCTATAGCTGGTGAAGAATATATATTTTTATTATATTTTCCACTAGAAGAGGTTAAGCCCTCACTACTTAAAGTAATTATCCATGTCATTCACAAAAATTAAAATTTTAAGTGGTCTGCAAAGTAGATTGTTTTTCAAACATGAATAAATAATAGGAAAGGGGGTACAGAGCAAGAAGCTTCAACTTAATTTATGGTGGAATATTGTGCAGTAAGAATAAAATGCAATTCTTTTAGGGAAGACTAGCTGAGTTTAGTTGATTAGATTGTTCGAAGCACACTTTTTAAAAAGTCCTTGGCTGATTGTTTCATACTAGCGGAATACAATAGACTTTACATACATAGTGATTTCTGAGGGAACGGAAATACAGCTGTATATTAAAATTAATTCTGTATATTCAAAATGATAAATAAGGTCACATTACAAATAAAAAGCATTTAACTGCTAATAAAATATTATAAACCTCAAATATTGCTAAAAAGATAAAAAAAGTTCTGGTGAGAACCACCGTCTTCCAGAGAGCAGGTCATAGACCAAAACTGAGAAGTCTACATGCATTATGGTATCTTTGCTGATCTTTGCTGATAAAAGATATTATTAAAAGTGATTAAAAACACCTATTTTTAATGAGTCATGCTTTTGAAAAAAACTTTCTTTCATTTTATACTGCATTAATCACAAACTTGACGTGGCACAGGACACAAAGGAATAGCACTGACCTCCACAGCAACAGAATTGATTTTGGTCACAAAAACAGGTGTCCAAGCTCGGAAATGTATATCTCAGCCAGCAAGCTGGCTTAAAAATAACTCTTATTGCTCACATCAACTCCTTCTTATGTAACTTACACATGAATATAGGCAATTTGCAAAATATAAAGTAATTCTTTTTTTCTAAATCTTGTTGAAGCTGGTGAATGCAAATGCTGATGCTAAAACTTTGGCAATCTCCTGACATTAAGCGGGACCGCAAAGAAGAACAAAGAAATGTAAATGGGCATGTTGTTTTGACTTCATTTATTAGAGCATTTTGGAAGCGTTGCAGGGGTGTTTTCATCGGCTTTGAAGTCTTGGCTTTTGTTGCGCAGGTGGCTCGCGCCCAGGGATGGGCCTCCCCACAGACGCAGGCCCCCGTGCTGCGTCAGCAGCACACGCGCTGCACGCTTTGGAAGCTTCCTGCAATTAAGTTCACCTTGTTGCATTATAGGCAAACATGTTCAGGCCTAGTTTGTGTACATTGGGGAAATAACAGCTTTTGGAGCCAACTGTATGAAGCAACTTGTGCTACTAAAATAAACTGCAATGAGGACTGTATCTCACAACACTTTTACAAGCAGCAAATTCCCTTGGAGCTACGATATTTTTATCGGAAAGTAATGAACATTAATTTCCATTGTTTTATATGAGAACTAATGTGTTTACACTAATGTTTATGTTTATACTGCATTGCTCATGCATACGCATTCACAGAAGATGGGATTCAGTTGACTAAAACCGGGTACCCGATTTCATTCTGGACATCCCTGGGTACCCTGCTGGCCTCTGGCCGCCTGTCTGCAGGGGCTCTGGTGCCCCTGGGCGCCTCTGTCGTATCCCGGGGTCTGTTTCATCCCTGCAAATAATGCCACAACTCAACTGAATCCTTTGTATCCACCTTCCTGCCCTCCCCAAATTCCCTTTCCATTATGCTACGATTACATTAGTTTTTTGCTAAACTATGCATTCTCAAAATACTGCTATTTCATCTCTGTTGCTCTAACTTATTTTCCCCAGTGTAAAGCAGACATATTGTGGTTTGCCGCATCCTTAGATGACACGTTATGGGACTGTATTTCTGCTTTGTTAAAAGGACTATCCCACTGCAAGCTGAAAAGAGCCCAAACACATCTCTTTCTGGAAAACATTATTACCTTAGCTGTTTCGACTGATCATTAGGACTAGCTGAAACTATTACTGCAAATGGGCTTCCAACTACAAAGTTTTACAGGGAATGGCTGCATTTCTTGGAGGAAAAAATTGCAGCTGAAGTCTTTTAGTTCACAGCCACTTTCTTGATTTCTAAAATATTAGAAGAAAACTTTCATATTTCTGTGGAACTTTCATTTAAAATGTCTGTGAAAGGCACATTTTTACGTTCATTAAAGCTAGCCTTGAAACAGTGACTAATGGGAATGCTTAATCTTAAGATCATCCTTTGGGGGACAGATTTACACTCCAAGGCAAACCACTTAGGCATTTAAAAGATTTTCAAAACCAGAGCACTGAAAGCTGCAGAGTCTCAGCATCTGTGCAAATCTGACTCCAATTTGTACCGCAGAGCTCACTTAAAACCATGGCCTTTTATTAAGGAAATAAAAATGGATTCTGACTGTTTCACGTTAAACTTACATTTGAGGAATCTGGAAATCACACAAAGGCACTGAAAAAGAGGGAGAGGTATACAAAGAAAATGCAGAAGATGAGAGCACGGCAATAGCTTTAAAGAAACAAACTGCCAGGTTTAAATATAAATATACTGTGCAATGTTACTCCTGTTTGTTCTGTTACTTCCGTGGTCTTATTCCGACCCATGCTTTTGTAGAAAAGGGATGCATTGAACCTTTTCAATCCATTCGCTTTTAATAATGGAAGTAATTTTCTCAGGTGGGCACTGAACAGTTACAATTACAGTTTATTTTGCCAGAGAAATTCTTTTAAGACACTAATGGTAAAAGACATAGGATAAGCAATAACAGCACAGCACGTCTCCCAAGCTTGATACTAGCAGCTTCACAGAAGACCCAGAGCACAGTGAATGGTATTTTTCTGCTGAAATCTAAGGGTGTTTTGTTTCAAATGTGCTTGAACAGAAGGTGATGAAAAATAATAGAAATATTCAAACTGTGGTCATGCAGTTAGCGCTATTCGCATTCACAAGATCCATTTAAGCACTGGCATACCGTTTAAAGCTGCCTCCAGGCTAGCAAAAACTACAAGAATTGTCTTCTGTGAGACCCAAAAGCTTTCACAGTTTACTTTTCATTCCCTTGCACTCCACGGTTGCTTAAAAAACACCAAACTCACAGCACATCCAGTAATTAGGCTTTTTACTTTAAGAAACTTCTCTTTAAGTCCCTCTTTTGTTTAACTCAGAAAAATTGCTTAAATGGCAAATCATGCATGACAGGCGAGGGCTACAGACAAGAACTACTAGCAGAAATGAACTATTTATCTGCACACCCCCATTGGATATTTTCTTTTGGCCTTCTCACAGTGGCACATCTCTTCAGAAAGTTCTGGGTTGTATTAATCAGCTTATTCCAACAAGAAAAACATTTAAAACTTCCGGCAGGTGATTTTTCACTGCTGAAGCAAACCTTCAGAAGTTTTTATGCTTACTTTTGTACTTACTTAGGGTTTGTATTTTTCAAAATAATTTCTTTTCACAAATCTATTAAAAGGAAACCAGAAATACCATCCTAATATGAGAAGTGAATTGCATGGAAGACAGGATAAATTAGCATTTTATTTTGAGGAAACGTGAACAGAGGGAGAATAATTTCTGATACGTAAGTGGTTCATAGGAGGCCACCTTATCTCTTCAATATTATTTGGCTTTGGTTTGGCTGAACTTCCCAAGCATCTTTGTCATAAAGGAAATAATTTTGCCATTACTAAAGGCCGCAGGCTTTGTGTTGACCTGGCAGCGCAGGGTCTCAGGATTTGTCTGGGTTTGTCTTAGCCTGGGCTGATTTCAGCTTTTATCATCTGCGATAGCAATTGTCTAGCAGTCAGGTAATTATTGTCTAAATTTGTTTCAGATTACTTTGGGTTTATAGTGATAACGAGGGGGTATGCAGTGTGGATTGAACTGTCTGTGTCTCTAGAATAAAATGAGGCGCGGAGGACAGCGTGCACACAGGATGATACCAGCACTCCCCGAGCAGAAACCCAAATCACAGCTCTAACTCTCAGGTCACTACAGGAGTGCAGCCTCTCGTCGTTCAGGTAAAATCAGTTTTAGATGCAACAGAATAAAAAAACGGAGACACTGGGAGCTAGTGACAAGAAAGAGCACGTAAGCCGCATTAAGAAGACTTAAAAATAAACCCAAGCAGAGCCTAGGACCAAGGAGGACCAAACTATCAGCATCGTACTTCTCCCAGCAAAGGGGTGCTCCTCTCAGAGATGCACTCAGGGTGCCAGCCTTGGGACCCGCGGGCGCCTGGCCTGGCCGGGTGCACACACACGGGGAAAGGGGCTCTTGGAAGGGTTGTGCTCCACTTTTGCCCAAATGAGACTTCAAGCATAACAAGCGTGGTAGACCTCAGAACCAAATATTTGCAAGAAGTCTGTCAAAATTAACAGCAAAATTCAATAACAAAGAGAAATGTGTTATCACCTACAGTTCCTAAATTAAAAAGCCTGTCAATATTTGGTAGAAATATTTTTGCTAGCTTCAGTTGTAAAGTGGACGGTATTTTATCTGCAAACAAAACGTGCCATAAAGCAGTAGTCTCACTGCAATATGTCCTAGAAAATTTGCCTGTGTTTTCACCGTTAAACCCTTTCAAGCAGAAAGTGATTTGGCTTTTATACAAAATGTTCAACTGAATAGAGCAAAACTGGGATGAATTTCCAAAAAGAAATTAAATACTAATTTATAAGAATGTTCTTAGCTGTAATAGTTAATTTTTTGTGTGAACATAAATATCCTGTCTGTGCTTCAGAGGGAGAAGTTTTGTGAGTAAATTTTGTTATTTTTCTTTTCCTTTTTTATTAGACTAAGTGATGTAGTTGAGGAAAGAGACCACAGACAAGCTTTTGGGCATACAAGCCCTTCTTTAGATCTAAAATAAAAGCAGTAAACTCAAGGTTGAGAATAATTATGTTAATCGCTGAGGCAATTTGAAAGAAAATGATGGTTGTTACCAGCAGAGCAGAGGGTGATGTCAGCAAGAGGAGCAGTAACAAGTTCAGTAGGTCTGGTGGGACAGAGAGGTCAGGCAGAGGTGCAGTCTGGAAAAAACTATTAGATACCATGCAATACCATCTCAATGATTTTTAATGTCAAGTACAGCAGCAAATGTTAGTTATGAACATCCTCATTTTTTGTAGTTATTCCTTGAGGATCAGGGCTGAAAGATCAGAAATGCAGTCTTCCTTTCTAAAATAGTATTCTTCTGCTGGTAACTGGACACATTTTTCCATAGAAATTATTCACATGAGTTCATGCTAGTGGCTATCCCATTTTGTCTGCAGGGTGTCCATGAGGTGCAAGTACAGGAAGCATCATTTTTGATAGTCTTGTTGTGAGAGACATTTAATGATTGGAAATGTGTGCATCCAGAAGTTTTGCATATTTTCACCCAGCTCAGGCTGGTGTCACTCGGTACATGTTTGCTTCTGAAGGCGAGTTTAAACAAGGCTAGCAAGTCACTGAAAGTCTGGGAGAGGTGTTTCTGGGAAGAATCAAGGTGCAATCTTCCACAAAAGCTTGCAAGAGTTTCAGAGGTTCCAGTACAGTGAGAAGCATGGCAGTCTTTTGGTGAGAAAGTGTATTTCCATTTCCATATGGGAGGATCACTTCAAGTAACTGCCAGTTCTGTCCAGGTAAAGACATCGGTCTTACACAAGGCAGGTTGTGTTCTTTAAGTTTAATCAAAGAGCCCGATATTAATGCAGGGATGTCCCAGGGACAGCTGAAGGCAGCACAGTTACTGAGCTGATGTTGGGGATCACGAAGAGAGCTGACGTTTTCCGTTCAAATGCTGCATGTGCTTAAGATAACTCTATTAAAATTTAAAAATCATGAATCTATTTCAGAATTTGATGAAATTGGTAAATGATTTTAAAATTAAATAGTGAAATAAAAATCAAACACTCTGCCCTACTATGTTTTAAAGACTGTTCCAAATGCTTTTGCATTTTGAACAGAGAACAGGAGACTTTTCCTTTGAAAACTTAAAAAACACCTCTCCTGACAGTGTTCTGTTTTGTTTTATCTTTGGAAACCTGTTTTTTTTAAATCAGGGGGTTCAAAGCTTATGCTTTTCCACTAGCATTAAAAAAAAAAAAAAAAAAAAAACAAAACAAAACTTTGTCAGAAACTCTGCTAACAGATCTGCCAGTAACATATATGCAAACATCATCACACTATATTTAATCAGGATGGATACAAGAGTCATAGCTGTTTCCATATGAGTTTCAGGCTAAATTACATTTTTGATTGAGCTACTTCTGTGGCAAATCTCCATCAGTAAGTCATATATTACATGCTGCGTTATCATTTTTAGAAAAGCAAAAGCTGCATTCAGTATTATTATAGCTCTCTTTCAGATAGGCTTTGTAAATATTAACTGCATAGTGGACACTACTAACCTTTTTTTTTTTTATGATGGAGGAACATTTAAATAGATCCTATTTAAAGTATTATGGTAACTGTTACTCTTTTTAATAGTTTGCTAAACTATAGTTCTCTGTAAGTACTGCACAAATATATGAGGTGGGTTTTTTTAGTTTTTCAGAGGAGTCTGTTCAAGGATCAAAACTATTTATCTGTCTTAGCTGAGGAGTAAGAAATCTGCTGAAATGAGAAGAAAGAAAATTAGATTACAAGTCTCTTTCCAAAAGAGCCAAATATGTATATGTGGAAAAGTGTTTAAATAAGTTGAACTTTATATTAAAGTAAGCAGTATCAGTGCATTTACCATATAAATATACTGCTAAATCCATTCTTTGGTGGATGCTTACAGATTGAAAAAGATCCATATCAAGTTAATGAACTCTACTCTGCTGACTTCCAGAAAAGAATATAAAATAGAAGAATCTACATATATTATTTCAAACTGCTTATTAGATAGCTAGACTTATCTACAATATATATATTAGGCACAAATTACATTAAAATAACATTTACAAAACTGCAAAGAAAAAGTTTCAGGAGTTAGAAAATGAAAAGAAAAATCAAGGCTGCTTGTGTAACCTTCAGCTCACTCCTTCTGCTTACATAGTATTTTATAATCTTTAGTTAAATGATCTTATGACACAGCAGATGTGGGAAGCCAATACAGAAGAGCAATGCTGGGAAGCTAGGAGAAATACGACACAAGTACACAGTGGTGTCACTCACCCATAAACTGGTACAAGTATGATGCTGTAGTACTCTCCTAAAGCAAGCAGAAAATACTGCTGCTTCATTAAATCACAGAACTAGAAATCCAAAATTTGTGTTTTGCAATTCCCAAAGTGCAATTTAACGAGGTTCATTCTAACCTGCTTACTGTCACGTATGATTCATCGCCATAGTCTAGGTTGAATAAAACCAAAAATGCCAGAATTATAGTGATAAATCAGTGCCTAAAAAGTAGGGGACTTAGAAACACAGAGCAGAGGCTTCAAAGATTTGATAAATTCTCTTTGAAGAGCAGGGCTACCAATTTGCTGAGATGGAAAGCTAACGTGACTGGGCAGAAGGGCCTTAAATTAGGAGGAAAGAATAAGGTGTTCATCAAGGAGACAGGAAGAAGCGGGGAAAAAAAGTGGCTAGTACACAAGAAAATCAGCAAGAGAGATGTATCAATAGAAAGGAGAACAGAGAGCACCAAACTGGGATTTAGAAGGCAGGTAATTTAGGATGTTACTAGAGAAAGGCAAGGGAGATAAAAGCAAAACTGAGCGAAATAAAATAAAAGTACACAGGAGGCTGTAATATATCTCTGCTCCAGCGAATTAAGATGTTCTTTTTGGGAAAGTAGCACAAAACCAGAAATAATTTCTGTAGTATAAAAATAAATAATTGAAATGTCAGTAGAGGACTGTACGGCTTATGAGACAGAAGGAAGAGGAGAGGCTGTTACATGTGCACATTCAGGAAGTGCTCCCTCTTCCAAGGTAACCATGAAAGTGGGCAAGAAAATGGTTTTATAATCGTTGGTTAAAGATTAAAAGGAGACAGAGAAAGAAAGGCAGTTTTCTGTGAAGTTTACGAGCAAAATGTATATGAAATTAAGTCCTGAAACAACGCCACATACCAAAATTAGTTGAAGAGTTGTTAAAAGCCAAATCAATCTTAGAGAAATTTTTTAGAAATATAAGTACACAGAGCAGAAACAATTCTTCTCACGTTCAGTAGGTAGGCTACCTATATGCAGCACAGGGAAAGCCAGGATCCTAGAAAAGGGATTCACAAAACAAAGTGTGCTAAAGAGGAACTTTTCTTTAAAATCAAGCAGAATTAAAAGAAAAATAACGGTCTCTTTTAAGCAGTTATCTCTTGTCTGCTGAGGACGTCAGCTGGACACCCACCTCCCATGAGCTCTCTGCAGAGTAGGGTGAAGCTCATCAGAGTACTAACAGCACCAACAGAAACCTTAAATTGTTCCCTTCTGTGAGTTTCCCATCTATGAGACAGGAGAAACACGGTTTCCGACTTAGTAACTAATGCTATTCTTTAGAAGATGAAATCACTTTGAAAGAAAGCTTTCTGAGAATCCAAAATTGTGATTAAAAAACAAAAATAGTAACCAAAGCCCTGGGCTGAGGGGATGCCTGCCTTTTTCTTGACCTGCAGGTGCAAGGAATTCCAACAAGGTGGCATCTCCAAGGGCCTAACACTGGTCTGTGCTTGGAATTTGAATTGCCACTTTGATTTCCTTTGCCATATAGGAAATGTAGACATGTACATCTGGGGTTTGGATTCCACCCTGGAGACCAGATATCTGAAAATTATCCATTACCGCACTTACTTCAAAGATACCAAAATTCTACAATTTGCTAAATCTATCCCAAAGCCCTTGAGTGTCTTCAGCTGCAAGTAATTTCAATCAATTTGTCAAAAGACTCAAGGTGTTGCAGAAACTTCAGAGGAAAAGAAACAAAAACTAATTTTTTTTTTGAGACATAGAATACGTAAATCTACTAAACTTCCTACTGAAGTTACTAGAATTAAGCAAGATGGCATCTACACACACAACAGAAGCAGAAAGGAACTGCTGGGGCTTTCAATAGAGAAATACAACTATAGCACACAGAGCTGAGAAATGACAAGTGATCTGATGAAATTTTTGGATTTCTTTCAATGTATTCCTCAGACTACTTTGATGACAAATCATTTATCTTAAATATAGCCACAGAGATCTGATGAAAATCATTCTATTAAGAATATATTCTAAGTAGAGTCTTTAAATAGAGACTGCTGTATCAAAAATACCCACAATATCATATGAAAACATCGCTGTCATAGAATCAGCAGATTCAGTGGTACTCCAAATTGAAAACCTAGTTTTAAAAAGGAAAGGCACTTTGACCAATGTGATACACTGATTATAAATTTACTGTGCAGTTCTAGAATGTTATTTCAAGAGAAAGCATTGCAAGAAAAAGGGAAAAAAATGGAAGCACACATTATCTTAAAGGCTGAATTCTTACGTTGCTTCAGTAAGACACTAGAGTTAATCAACTTAAAATAAATGATTGATATTTCCAAGTTCTACCAAGCATCTATCTAGGTCATCTTTGTGACATTTTCAAGTCTGAATAAAGAGATATCCATAAAGAAGGGTCTTTTGCTGAAATAATATGTGAACTTTGCCTTTCTTTCCCCATCACTGATGAAAATTTTGAGATTTACATTGTTTAGAAGCAGAGGACCGCATACACTGAATCAACAACATATTTTTAACGATGCTTTAGATGTAGGGCTCGATAATAGATTGCCATATCTATAATTGGTAGAAGCAAACCCTTTTCACAGAATTTACAGTTTGAGTATGTTCTGAAATAAATTCTTTAGATTGATTTGTACAGTCCTGCCATCTGCGAGATATGTAAGTGAAACTTGTGTTACATACACCTTCGAGACCTCCAAATGTCCAAAAATCTGCCCTTCCTAAAGACAAGGTTCTCTTGAAGGATCAGATTTTAATTTTGTTTCATTCCCAAATCTAAATAACTTTTTAACATAGCTAAAATATTTTCCATCTACAAACATTTCCCTACAGATATCCATCTTTATTCCTCTGAAAATATATATTTATTCTAGGCTATGAAGCCTTGCTAAAAACAACTGGCAGTCTGATATTTCCTTGGCTCTATTTGCATTGTGCTCACTTTTTCCTCTCTTCTTTGCAACCAGACATATTCCGCATTTTCAGGTTAATGGTATCAATTAATAATCTGGAATTGCATCTCATTTTTTGTGACAGAATTCTCCTTTACAATGCACCTGCACAGTGACCTGGTCACAGCCATTTGTGAACTCAGGAAAGGCTATGACCTGTAGCAGTTCTTCCTTATCATGACCTCCTTAATTGTCTATAATAGGAGACACAAGTTAGTTAATAGCCATCAATCTCTCTATCCTGTTCACCTTTTGAGGTCTTATTTCAGAGTGGACAAGATGCCAGTTCAGACAGTTCATTTTTATTTCCAGATCAATGACACTTAAACATATTAAATATTTTCAGAAACACACAGCAGTCTGACATCCCATCAAACTGACCATGAAAAATATTACTGTGTGTTACCTCTTGTATGTAGTGACTCTGTAGAAATGACAGAGTATATGTTGTTTGATACATGACCCTTAGCATTAATAAAAGAAGATCAATAATGTTCTTACTGTTCGGGGGGTCACACTGATAATGTTTCTGATAAAATAAGAACAAAAATAGATGAGGTGCATATTGTTCCAGTGGATATATGGCTCTATCTCAACGAGCATTTTGACCAAAATCCAAGCCCTGGCAGAGTGTGTTTCATCTGTTCCTGCTCTCCTACCAGTTCTCCTTATTGCTGTCTATTTCCTTGCATATATTAGGCTGAGCTTTCTCAAGAACAGACTGTAGTGGAGCAGAATATTTACCAAGTGTACTGTTTTTAAAAATGCCTCCTACGTGGAAAGTCACACACCAGAAGACTAAAAATTGGTTAAAATGACCTTACACGAATCAGTCTAGGCCTTAGTTAGCTGGAGCAGTAATACCTTTAACCTATCCTCCAGAATTTCAGCGACTTGCCCATGTAAGTCTAGCTCTACTTCTTTTCTTTTTATTTTTTTGAGGGAGAGGAAGTGCTACATTTATAGGGAGATTAAATAATTATTTTTTCTTGTTAGGCCTGAAGTTCTGTTACTTAGTACATCACATCTTCTTGAAATTTGTGTAACTGCAGCATTCACATTTTTTCTTGAGTTCCAGAACCGAGGAGGAAAAAAAAAAAGACAAATCTTACTGGGGTTTTGAGGGTTTGTTTTTGATTTTTTTTCCACAGAAATTGCTTATTAAAGAAATTGGGATATATTGCCTGGCTTTTGGAGCTCCAGTCTTGATGTGTGGCTTTATAAAAATGGTAGTTTCTCAGTTCCCAGACCCACTTCCTGTGTGAATTAAGTCTTATATATTTCCTTAAGCTAGCAATAACTTGGCACTATTTCTTATATATATAAATATGCTCAAAGCAGGTATAAGCAGTGAATGAGACTTTCTTATTATTTGTTTCCAGCAAAATTTCCTGTCACATTCTAATCTGTTACATTTCTTTGATCTGCTGGATCAGGGACAGACTTCTTACAGTGAAGAATATTTTGGTATACACTGTATTTATTATTAGGAAGACATGCAAGTAACAAATACTCTAATTTTCTCACTAACTTTTATTTAAAGTTCTTGAGCTTTTCTACTCCTTTTTGGTTGTGGCAATAAGTGTTAGTTGGATATTAAATATACTTGTTAGCATCAAGCAAAGTCTAAAGTCCAAACTTGTTATATATTAGTATTTAATGTCTTCCACAGACTCTCTGACAGAAGTTAACAACTGCAATAAGAGTTACCATGAGGAACCCAACCCTAATTGTGTAGCTTCTGTAAACACCAGCCCCATCGCAGATTCAAGGAGTATAATAAAACCCTAAAAACACTGAAAACCTTGTTAAAGTTCTCTTTACAAGTTATCTTCAAAGTCACAGTAAGGACACGATTATTTCAGTGTCCATTTTGAAGCAAAAGGCTCATCAATTTTGCCAGGACTTCAGTTCTGATACCCCATTTGTTATTAGTGAAGGACGGCTTAAATGTTTCAAAAAAGACACATAGCATAAGACAGCATGTCAGATTCTAATGATTTCACTGCAGCTTGCAGGCAAAATAATCTCAGATTTAATGGTAAAGAAATAATTGGTAGAAAAGCAAAATTAATGACTAAGAAGAAGCTGCGCTCACTGGTGACTCTAGCCCTCAAAATTCTGTGCTTATCTTCTGGAGTAAATTCATTTAATTTGCAAGTAAAAGAGGAGGAGAATTTGGCTGTTTTAATGTATTTAGTTCTTACATATCCAAATCTTTTAGTAACATGCTTATCTTTTAAGAATCATCATTTCAAGGATGTCAATATTGAAAGTTTTAAAAATTAAGAAAAAGCTTAGAATCCTGGAACACTATACAACTCCTGAAGTATTAATTTTTGAATACTCTCCGTTCCAACAAAACCTTGGAGTCTAAAGGATTCCTATTAGGATCACTGTGTTTTATGATGGTGCCAAGGGTGCAAAGAGAAATTTTAGTGACAAAAATTAGAAAATAAGATATGAATGTTTTCCTACTAATACTTTCTCAGAAGTAAATTGTATGGATTAGTCACATTTGCCTTGTGGAAATACACAAGTTTTAAATATTGACTGACTCCACATCACTGGTTGATGCTATCAAATATATAGATTATCAGATGTTCTTTATTGCCCACAAATCGTTCTTTATTGTCCACAGAGAGATGCAGAGTCAGACAACAAGAGGGAAGAGATCAAGCATATATCACAATTGGCGTAATGATGTCCTATGCATTTGTCAGGAAAAATATAGATTCATAGGCATCACTAAAGATCAGGTCAAAGTATTCCTGTTACAGAGATAACAGTTAAGTGCAAGATAATTATAAGCAAAGCAGTAACATGGAGTCCTTTTGCTCAAAGGCAGATTTTAGACATACTTTCTATCTATATGTAAAACCACTTGGCCAGGCTCAAATTTCTTTTTCAGATGGGTCAAGGGACCTGTGACCCTAAGATACCAGCATAGGTTGGAAAATATTTCAGTTCTAATGAGCAAGCCATGCACGAACTCAATTCATGGTCAATTATTCAAAATTGCAGTGACTAAGAAGCTGTTGTATCCTACCTATCCATTACTGCCCCTGGTTCTGTTATTGACCCCAAAGTTGAAACTCAGAGACTGACAGTGTTCTTATGAAGTTTCAGTGCAAGGCAAAAAGGTTTAGATAAGCCATTGTCTTGCATTGCCTGACTGTCGTGGACCACATCTTTGCTCCACCATAATAACTGAATTAGAATATACAGCCTTCTGGGTCTGTATCAAAGAAAGCTTTACTATAATTGTGTAAAAGGTGACAATGAGGGCCATGGGATAGATGACTCACTAATCTCTTAACAAAAGATTTATGTTCCAATCACAATTATGAGTAACATATTTTCAGTCATTTGTTAGAAGTGTGAAAAACGACAGTAACTGACTCATTAAAATAAGAAGCACAACACTGAAAGCACTCTAACAGTTTCCATTAATAAATATCTTGCATGAAATTACAGGCAGCCACAGAGGCCATAGTAGAGAGAGCATATAGGCATAGCCATGTGTCAAGAAAGGAAAACATTTCTCATGTGTTTAAGTAGGAATTAGAATGGAAGGACCTTTGGGAATAAAGCATAAAATAAGCCTCCGACCAAATGGTATTGGAAAAAAACCCCTCCAAGAATGGCATATATTAGTGACCTGTTGCTCAGTTCTCCTTGCAAGAGAGGACAAAGTAACATAACACACTTATAACTTGTATTGTTTGCCCATTGTCAAATACTAATTGTGTATTGTCTTGGTTTGACTTCATAACAAACATTAATAATTATAGTATTACAATTTACAAATACAATGTAATACAAATACAATGTAAATTACAAAGGTATTGTCCCAGTGGTGTGACTCAGAGTGCTCAAGTAAATTATAATTTCTTTGGGACAGAACCTAATCTACCCTAAGCTAGAGGGTATCTCTGCAAACCATAGCATACTACATGCTATCGTTAACTGTAATCAGTACAAGCTGCAAGTCAAGCAACACTGAAAGGAGCTGGAAACACTGCCATGGTCAGGCATGTTCCAGTCAGAGGACAGAAAGACAATAACCAGCAGATGAAGATTCATGGAAGACCCAGAGCCATACCAATCTGAATGTCACAAAATTCACATCACACAGAATGAAGATTGCTTCACCAAAATTGCCGAAGTGCTTTAAATGCGGACCCCCCCAGATTTGTCTAGTCACAGGCTCACCGGCATAAGAACTGACTGGTTTCAGGATGTAGCTTGAACCGCACGGACCTGCAACCAACTTTCATATGTTCAGTGTAGACATACCAACAGAAGGGCATGAAACTCAGGCCTAAAATAGCTGTGCTGATAAGGCTTAAAAAAATTAACCATGTTTCACTTTCCAAACAAAGTCTGAGAAAGCATATGTTTATTCTTTACAAATAATTTAGCAGACTGAAGCACCAGGGAGGAAGCAGCATTTTTCGAACCAAAAAATAACCTTGGGACAAGAACAGATGGGGACGATTGACCATAAGAAGAATGTTTCTAACTTTTACATAAGAAAAAGTTCTTCCTAGACAAGACTGAATAATATTCAGAGGAACTTTGATCTGTTTATGAAAAGGACTGTCTGATATTGCTGCCTGAGATAGCAGAATAGGGAACTTGATGACCCCCTGCAGTTCTGTGCAGCTAGTGCTAAAATAAACCCACATAAAAGGCACTATACACATCACACATTTAAAAGTACCACAAACAAAAGTGAACCATTAATGAGTTTATGCAATAAAATATTGTATAGAGATGTACTTTAAGTACTGTATAATTCAGGATGAGCTGGCACTTCCATTATGAAATCCCTGCATTCAGCTTCAGAATGAAAACCTTTAGCACATTTTGTGTCAGCCAGATAAAACTCTTCTTTTTTCCTTTGCCTGAAATATCGGGCCTAGCTGTTTCAGAGATACACAGGCACAGTATTATCCACAGTTTTGCTTGGTTTATGTTCACATAATCCCCAAATAACTGCCCTTCTGAGAAAATTTTGTCTCTGATTATGTCGCCTATGAAGAAGTAACTGTGTGTGCTAGAAAACATGGATTTAAAACACCTGATTTCCACTAAGATTGCTTAATGTGGCTGCCATTTTGCTGCAATTCTTTATGCTGATTAAATTATTTCAATGTTCTAAGTAATAGTTTCAAGCAGCAGATCCCTTGGAAACTAGCTGCAACTGAAAGAACTGTTAATTTATTTAGTTGGGTCTTTTCACAGTACATTACTCATGGGTGTTGTAGAGGGTGTGAGGCTTAAAAATATAAGTATCTGGATGTATATTTCAAGTGCTGACTAATCTTTAACACACTTTCAGCCCAAAGTTTATACCAACAGTAAGCTGGAGTCATAATCATGTGCCCGAATCCATCTTCATAAGTATATTACATTTGGCAGCAGAACCAAAAGAAGAAGTAAAGTGCCTAAAAGTGTCCAGGTTCCCTTCCACTGGCTCCTAAATACTGAGACTCCTATTGCCTTTTCTACTATGCTTCCTCTCCTTCCCTTCTGGTGTTCAGCCTCAAGAAAAATTAAGGAAAAGATAGCTTCTGGGCTGTAATTTTTTTTTTTTTTTTTAAGAACTTCTCCAATTTGTCCAGGAGCTGCATGAATTCTAGTATGGATGTTAAATATCAACCTGCAGACTAGGAACTCCCCATATTAAACAGAAAATCGCTTAAGCTCAACAGTCTTTTGAAAAAGGTGACTCAGATACATGCAGATACCTTTGGGGATAACAGAAGCTCTGCTTCTGTAACTGAAAAGTGGACTTTGACTTTGTTGGACAGCTAGAAATGGTGACCGGTATGACAGCATTAGCCACCAAGGCCTAGCTTGAAAACTGCAATTCTTGTTCCTTCAAGAACTCATAGCCCCTTCTGAATGAAAGTCTTAGTCTCATTGAAAAGCGCTCTTATTTTTTAGGTATTTTTGAAAATGTTACTCATAATACTTGCATTATTCTTCAGACAAATTCCTACTTGAAATAATTGAGTCATCTCGTACTTGGGCCCTCCAGTCCGCATTTTGTAATATTTTTAAGCAAATACGTATTAAAGAAAAGGTTCACTAAGCCATTTCCTTGGTAACATAATTCCTAATGAATCCTTTCACACAATCATGCGTATCTCTATAAATATATCCTGAGCAATAAACTATGATTGAAATTAAGTAAAATACACTCTTAAGGTTGATTTAATCTCTTTTACCAAATAACCATTAAAATGAAAATTCTCTCATAGGATGCTCAAGTCAAAATGAGGAACATGATAATAAACATTGGGTAATAAAAATAAATTAAAAATCAAAGCTTTATGATATATTTTCCTATCAAAATGAAAGTGGCAAATTGAAAACAATAATGATATTCATCCACAGTTACAGTTCCAACAAAACATCTTGGAATTTGATTTACAATTAGTAGCATCTTGAAAATGAGCCATCATTTTACATTTAAAACTGCTGCCACTCAATCCATCAAGTATTAAAATCCTGATGTTGATTAATTACATTCTCTCACAGTTTCAACAAGGCTTCACAGCAACCAAAGCTATATTATTCAGCATGCTACTAGAATGCTAGTAGGTTTTATGCCTCCCTCATGGCCAATTCAGTCACTACCACTATCTTCACAAGCAGTAGGTGTTTGGTGATTTTAGAAATTTTAGTTTACTCACTGGGATATGATGTACCCCTTGATGGCTTTCAACGTTATATATATATGGCACAAACTGCAAGAACTTGGAGAAGAGCGGACTGTAAGGAGCTGCTTTCCAGCAGTGATGCTCCTGCTTAATAAGCTGTAGTGACTCAAATATACGATTTAGTTTTCCTATGGAAGCATCATTATCAAAAAAGGACTTGGGAACTACTAAGATCCTTTTCAACTCCTCGTACCTCTTGTGCAAGAGAAAGGCGTTATGATGCAGTAGTTAGTATACAGTAGTAGTTAGCAGGCACAGGCTGGTCTACACAAATTCCCTGTCAACATTTCAGCTTTATTCTTACTGTTCAGGGTTTGTCTCAGACTCTGAGCTACAAGGTTTTGTGACCCTTCCAAAACTGATATTACAACGGCTACTGCTAAAAGTGTATATTTTTATTCATACTGATGTCCAATCCCACTTGCTGCTAGTATCATCCTTTTTTTTTTTTTTTTTTTTTTTTTTTCCCCGGACAAACACAAAAGCATGGAAGATTTCAATCTACTTTTTCTTCATCTTTCATTTATCATGTCACAAAGTTTCCACTGCGATTTGGAGAACGGAAAAGAAAATAGAGAGGCAAGACTATGAAAAATTCCTGAAATTGTACCTGTTACTTCTGTTCAGACAATGAGTAATACAGTTACTCTTAATCTGCAGCAAGTTAGTTAATATTTAGCACATTTTTGTTGTTTTTTCTAAGCTGTGCACATGACTGAGAACATTAGCACTTTTCACTTGTGAGATTACTTAGGTGAAAAATTTTCCTTTGTTAAAATGTTTAAGAATCTTTAGTGCATAAGAGCAACTGGGCATAGACACCAAGATTTTAATCATAAAAACATGAATAAAGTGTTTATAAATGCCAGTGTAGTTTCAAGCTATTTTACACCTTTATCCTTGAACTCACAACAACTAAGTGCGAGTCTTGCTTTGAAAATACACACAATTATTTAAATTAGACAAAATACATCAGTTTTGCCTTATGTAACGTTGTATAAAAATACATTTGGAATGGAATATTTAGATGCTAAGAATATTTTTAAATACAATAAAACAGTGCATTTAAGGATAAACAAAAATGTTATTCCATTCTAAGTATTATTTATTCATTTGAAGCGACTTTCCCAAGACTCTAAAAAATAATCACAGTAATAAACCAAACGAGTATATATTAGCCAAGGTCTTACCCAATCTGTGACAAACCTAATTTTGTGCATTATATTGCCACTCAATCAGTTAATACAAAACAAACAGTGAAACAGCCCACTAATGGCTCTGGAAAGAAGTTCCGGTTTGGGTTTTTTTTGGGGGTGGGGGTGAGTCTGTTCCTAATCCTGAAGGAGTTCGGACCTGGAGGTCAGTGATCAGATGATCAGATCTTAAGTGCTTTTGAAATGGCCCTTATAAAAACTTCTTCATAGGAATGACCCAGTTTTTAAAATGGTAATATAGAATAGCTGTGACTAAACAAGCAAGAAAACAGCTTTAGCATTTAAATCAGCTATACCCTTTGGTTTGAAGTGACAAGGCCTATCATTAAACAGAAAAATTGTGCTGCTACAGCATAACAGACACACCAACAATGCTTCATTACATTGCTTTCTTACCATTATTACCTTTTCACATATAATTGGTTTCACACACATTTGAGGAGGCTAAGCTGAAAGCCATTTGTTTTCCCCCTAACCCGCCCAGCTCTGCACCGCCACAGAAACTTAAGAACTTGCTTTTTGAAAGAAACAAAAGGAAAATGACTGCTAGTTACTGAAAGAAAATAAAATTTGTAGTATGCACATATAAATTATAGAGATCACATTTTCATCTCTGGCCTAATTCCTTTCAGAAAACAAGAGACTTGAGAGCAAGGGTGGTGGAGAGAGAGAAGGAACGAGAAGAAAGGCAGAGAAGGAATCAAAGAAAAACAAAACTGGTCTTTATTCTTTGTTTCTATTTTAATTAATAATCTGCAAAGCATATTACAAGAATTCAGTCAACAAAAAAGAGGGAAGGAGTTGACAGGTAGGATAAGAAAGTAATGCCAGAAATCAGAAAAAAATATAAAGAAAACACAGGAAACTAAAAATCCTCCACACAGCGAGCATGTAATGCAAGCTGCTGTGAAGTATTCATGTGCGAAGGGGTTGCTGCGGGTGCTGGTGATCCTCTGAAAGACAGTGACAGCGGTGGGGTGGGTGATACAACATGAAATAGCGTGTCCATCCAAGCAAGGAATTAAAGCACGTGTGCAAGGTGTCAATCATGGCCTCAGACTGAAGTGAAAAGGCTCTGACAGTGCCTGATACTAAATCTTCCCGCTCTCTCTTCAAGCATAGATTAAAAAATAAGCAGGGCTAAACCCATGAAGAGCAGTATTTAATATGGGCAGTATTAGATGTATGCGGTAGTATATATCACATATACTTAGGACATTTATAATGTTTATGTTAGAGCTTTCTAATGTTCATGACACGGCATATATTCATTACTTATACACCCTATAAACGTTTATGATCCTCATGTGATTGCCTAACACCAGGCTAACAAGGGAGAAGAAGATATAGGTGTGAAGTTCCTGCCTGAGGAAGGTCTAAATCTCAAGACCTCCAGGTAGCTGTTCCTACATATATCAGCATAAGCGGTGCTTCATGAATAAGTCGAGCCTCACAGCAGGGGTGATTAGCTCAGGAGCAACATCCTATTCGTGTGGCAACGCAGTTTCTGAGGAGCTCTGGATACATCTACATTTGTCTACACTCATCTGTGGAGAGACGTTCAGAAATTATGTGGAGAACAGAGCAAAGAAGGAGTTTTCAAATGCTTCCAAAATGCAAATGCGAGGGGGAAAAAAAACCAAGTAGCAGCGGGTGCTCTTACATATCAGCATAAAAAAGAATCAACATTTTTTTTCTGAATGAATACAGTCAGAATAATGGATGAGAGAAAAAAATAGCATTGAAGCGAAGCACTAAGGCCTTAAACTTGTGAAACTAGCATTCCTTCCCCACCCACACATCTCTCTCAGCCAAAAAAAATACTCTCCAAGTTATATAATGATGACACTGGCAACCAAAGCCGTCTAATCATCCTTATGGTTCCTTGTCATAAGATAAAAAAGTTCCGATATGGCATATACCACCACAGATTCAAGATATCTATCAAGAACTTTATTAAAGTAGATGAAGACGAATATATTAAATGCCATCTTATACCCCAGAAATTAGTGTTTGTGCTTTTCTGCCCATTTCTCAATGTACGGTTTCATTTCAGTATATTTATTTTCTTTTTTTCCTTTTTGGTATCTGTTTTTTTCATCCCTCTTGCTAGCTGTTAAATTTCTCTCAAAATAAAGATTTTTCTCCTTCTTAAAAAAAAAAAGCAAAATTTGCCACTTATTACATTTCCTTAAACCTCATCATTCTTTTCCCTTTTTCTACTGTTTTATCACCTAAATTACTTCCTCTTAAACCCTTCCTTTAGAAATAATATTCCAAGTCTGATGATTTTCTGGAAAACATTACCTCTCCTAATGGCATGTCGGAGTTCATTACTTTATCTCTCCCAGTTACATTATCCAGTCACAAGAAACAGTGACTTTTGAACTTCAAAACTTTTTCAGCCCTACAGGAGCTGTTGGGGGGGAGGGGGGAAATGGGGGGGGGGGTGTTGCTTTTTTTTTTGCACTGAATCAGAGTAGATTTAGCATTGGCTTGAGCTGGAAATTGAACTGAACCATTAGGTAGAATCGAACACAATGTAAAACATTGCAATGATACACATTGTAATGGACTCCTTCAAAAGCTCTTCTGTGCAACTCTGCTTTTGTTAAGGAGGTTATTTGTTTTGCCTCTGACTTTCATTCTATTTGTTCTTTCTGAAAACTCCAGATAATTCATATAAATTTTATGCAGAAATTTTCTTACAGAATTCTTTGTAGCATTGGCAATTATAGTTTGGCATATTTAACCAAAAAAAAGCTTGTTTTCTTTCTTTCTAAAATCCACTAATTTCAAGGAATTATTCTTTACCTCAACTAATATATATAAAAGAATATCTTTACCATAAATATGAAATTTATGAAACTTTTATAGATCTCTGAAATAAATCTTTAAAATATTACTTATAAAGAGCAAAAAGCATGTTGCATTCTGTCTAAGACACCAATTTACCTGTCTAACCTTTGATTATTTCATTAGCCTCTCATCCCTCACAGGAACTGTCCTTTCAATAAAGAATATATGATCTATTTCAGGGAAAAAAATCTTTTTGGTTTATGAAAGTTGTATGTTATATATATGCTAGAGTTGTAAGAAAGTTATTACTCACTAGAGATTTTTTTAAATTAAGCGGAGAGCCATAGAACATTGCTTAATGCTCTCAACAACTTTGAAGCCATGTGTGTTACGGTGAAAAGGGGTGTGTGAAAATCACAGCTTTCTAATGAACGTGAGTTTTGGGGGAGGAGGAGGGGGCAGGGGCATCTTATGCAAATTCTTTCTCCTCCTGAGTTGTTAGCTCTGATTTGGATGTCTTTAATGATTTCTTGGGTTGAGGGAGAGGGGGCCATAACACATTTTCTTACTGTGTTCTGTTTTTCCTCAGTTTTTCTTTCAAGGAACATCCAGGATTATTCCAATATTATTTTCCTCTCTCTATACACAGAACAGTAGCTGCACCAAAGGTCTACACATATTTAAAAAAAATAGTTAGATTACATTAAATCTATTAAAGATTATTGACATAGCTTTGGGTTTAGTTTTTAGGAAGTTTCCTTTTCACCCAGCTTTTACTGTAAATCTTGCTTCCACTTTATTACAGCACCTTCTGTCTCCTTTCCTTGAGTTTCTGATTCCTTCTTCATAAAGTCTTGATGATACCTCCTTTCACACAAGTCTCTTCCTAGAAAGCGCTACTGTCTGAGAAATTCATTTTTCTTTCCTGGCTTTCCTTTTTTCTGGGTGCTGCTTTGATGAACAGTCAGCTGACCTTCAGCAACCAAATTGTGTTTCTGTTCTCCAAGGCCTGTATTCTTTGGTCTGTTGCCGTACTTATCACGTACTATGGAAAAGCTAACCTGCTCCAGACTTAGGCTGAGCGCTGTTGTCTGGAATAGGTAATACAGCATGAGGAGAGGCTGTAATATTAACTTCCAAACTCCAAAGAAGAACATACTGCTTTTTGGAGGATATTATTTTATCCAGCCATCATCAGTTCTTTCTGAAAACATATGTGAGGACAGACAAGGAAGGTGGTTTACTTGGGCAGCTTCATTATATTAATCTGCTGAAACTTAATCCGCTCTCAAAGGAGGGCTCCTGCAAGGCTTTGCTCTTTCGTAACACAGTCTTCTCAAGCAAGGAGGACTGAAAAGGAGTGGTCAAATAGTTGCCTTCATGTATGAATCATGAGGGTCACCAACCTAAACTTCCAGTTGTAGGGAAAACATTTTGTGCAGAGCTGGTTTCTGTCAAATTTTATCAAGGAAACTGAAATATAAGGAGCTGGACTACCTGTTTCTTGTTACAAGGACACATCATTTGAATTAAGTATTTTCTTGCTTTTAGTTTACATTATTTTCATCTGTGAAGGACAGTGATTGTCTTCACTTCTTCAATGCTAATTGTTTTGGGGGGGCACTAAGAGCTTTTTCCCCCTAAAATTGCTCATAAATAACCAAAACATGACATCATTACCTTTCCATGTCCTGCTATCAGTCAGAACAAACTGTGCAATTAATGCATTTTTTGAGCTAGAGAAGTTAACCAGATAGGCTATTAAAGTCCTCCTAGGGGAGTTTGGGTCTTGCACCCTGTTCTCTCCCTCTACCTCCTTCCCTCAGTGGAGAAGAACTTGGCTCCTCTCCTTAACATGTGAGAGTGGCCCCTTTCCAGCAGCATCTTTTTTTCACATCTCCTGAAGTGAAAAGTTAGACGAATACACCAGTGCAAGCAAAAGTGTCTGAAAGAAAGCATAACCATGTTTGTAACACAGACCACTAAATTTGCTATAACAAAGCAAGCCTGTTGTAGTTACCAGCTGCCAAACACCTGGAAATACCTTTAAAATAGCCTTCTTGCAAGTTAGGTCTTTAGGTACCCTATAGGAAATCACTTAATGGAGGTTTATTTTTTTTTACAAACCTTTCTGTATTATATTTTTAATGGCAGCCACTTGTTCACATTTATTTGCATATTCTAAATCAAACCAAGAACTGAAATTTATTTGAGAGATTTTCTCCAGCTGTTTGTAATTACTTCTCTGAGCTAAAATCAATGTTACATTAGCGACTTGCTTTTTTAAAGCAAATTTAAAATATAATTTCAGACATTAACTTCTGGTTGCCCTTATATTCTTTCTCTGTGCCTTCTTCTGTCCTTCAATCTGCCCCCACTTCTAACTCAAAAATTGAATATTCACTGAGGCATTACTGATTCAATACATTGATAATAATATTTTTCAGATTTAGCAGTGATTAAATATTGCCTTCTCACAGTCAGATAGGATTGCAGTCCGTTTCTTGTTGATGCTTGCTGTCTCCCTGCAAACCTGTATTTCCAGCTGTGAAACAACAAATAACCAGTCTTCACCCCTTTTCTGCCTCCCTGAATTTCCCAGAACTTTTATCTGTGAAAACTAAATATCTTAAGCGTGTCTGCAAGTTCTTGTCTTATTTCAGATGCCTTTTTATTTAAGCAAATAATTGTGGACAACTGCAATGTCAAATGTGAATATGGAGGGGAGAGGAAGGGAACTAATGAAAAAGGGAGAGAGATCTGCTGAAAAGGGAATCTGATATTCAATAATCTTCTATCTTTTAAGGTAAAAGCAAATCTTCCACACCTACATTAACACAAAACACCTCTGCCTACCTTGAAAAGTATTTTGATCTCATTTTTGCACGTACTTACCCTGTTTCTCCCAACGGTTCAGAGTTGCTGGTCCAAGATGTCTTCTGGGATTGCAGGAGGAATTTCACCATATCACCTAGGTGATATGATGAAATTATGTATCTTCCCATGTATTGTCCACACACCCCTATTTCCCAATAACACTATCTTAAATTTTAGAACACAGCGTCCTTTTGTATCTGTGAGTGGAAAAATCGACTGCTTTTTTCTGTGTCTCCTGCATAAGCAGGTCTCCATTAGGTTGAAGTTGCATCTGTGCTGATTTGTCTGCCCATACAGAACTAGCTGCAGAAATGAAATATGCGTCAGTCAATTATAGGGATGTGTTTGTCCCTTTTTAAGATTGCAGTTTTTAAACAAACAAACAAAAAAGTCAACATGGGACTATTTAGCTTTGAAGGACGCTTCACTCTAGTGTATGGAAATCAGTGAGGTACTGTATCTACGGCCTGACAAAGGTATATCTGTACCTAACTTCACAAAAACAAGTTTTCTAGTATCCAACTTAGAAAGACAACAACATTTGCCATACTGCAGTTTTAAAATCACCCAATGATTTTTTTTTGCTGTATTTTCTGGGTGTAGCAACGGTAAACTGACACACTTTGGTTCCTTGATTGAGGAGAAGAAACTGCTTTCATAAAATCTTCATACAAAGAAAAACCTTTGCTAAAGACCTTGTCTTCAGTTGGCATTCACAAGAGAAAAGATGCCCACGTATTATTTTGAGGACTTTGCAGCTGCATTTTAAGAACATTTTTTAGTGAGTAAAAACTGCCTACAAAGTAAGTAAGCTCCCTGTAAATTTTCATTCTCTTCATTTTAGCTGTTGCTTAAAGTGTCTGTGAAGAATTAGCAGAAACTGCTGTTAGTGAAAGAAGCCACTGGATTGCATAAATAAGCTCCAATTTTACTTCTGGAAGTTGAAAATGAGAATAAAATCTGCTCCTTTCAAACGAATGACTTTTTTTTCTTTCCTAAGATACAACCTTTGGCGGAGTCACCACTATGAATCCTGTGGAACGCAAAAAGGAGATAATCAGCTTTCCGTAAGTGCTAGGAGCATCATCTCGCAGCACCCACGTTATCAGCAGACACCCGTGTAGTCTGATGCTGCAACCCTGCTAACCTGGTCTTGCATCGTTGCATCAGAGCACCTGCCTGTACCAGTGCAGGTGGAGACTAACCACATTTCCAACCCTGTCATCAGTTTTTGGTAAGCAAACCAGTGACAACCACCGTAGCTCTGGTGCAACATCATTTTGCAATATTAATTACGCCTGATAAAAATACCGGGAGAAAAATATTTGCATCAGAACGTCAGCATGGAAGAGCTATTAGCAAATTTAACTTTTGTGTGAAATCAGTACATATTTTCTTACTTATAAAGACTAAACTATGATATTTGATCAGTCTTTCAGTGGCTTTCGGAGAAGAGAGTGTCATTTTTCATTACTATTTTTGGTTACTTATTTTGCATCCTCACATAGTAAAATCAAACTTATAGTGACATCTCAAAAATGTATTTACTTCCTGACTTAAAAAATAGAAAAGCAAGCAAAAATTGATTTTATGGAAAAGAAAAATTATGAATTATGATTTTAGCAGGACTTTGCAGGGAGGGACTGCTATGTCAACAACTACAAGGTATTCCTAGGGCTCTAAAGAAGGTACTAAGGATGCAAACAATTCTTTTTTTCTTCACACCACTTCAAACTCTACAAATAGAAATGAGGATAAGGTATTTGCTGGTAGGAACCTGGAATTTAAATAGACTAGAAGAGGCACTGATACTATGTCATTTACACTGGTACCTGTACAGCAGCTATGATCTTGTTTTTTAAATGGGAGAAGCCTCTAGGCAGATATTACAAAGAATCTTGAAACCAAAAGTACAATTAGGCATAGGGCCAACAGCCTGAAGCACAGCTCAGTGAAGGGAGCGTAGATTAATATCACCGATAAAAAGAACAAAAGCAGAACTAACCAGGCTGCATATAAGCAAAGAAGTAACAAGCAGCAATGTTTTCCCAGCCTGAGTTTGAAGAGGAAAATAAATAGAGAATTACAATTCAGCAGTCATATGTTGATATTACTGCTGTATTCTTCTGGGAAAAAAAAAAAGTTCCTTTAAAAATCAAGGTGGAACTGTGCTGTTTAATGCCTCTCTATTATCCACAAACCTTAGTGGTTTGATGCCGTCTAATCTTTGGAGTCTATAGCTATGCAAACATATATGTAACTTGCCTTATGCGAATGGTCTCAAAGATTTCAACAGGATTATACACATACCTATACCTAACCTGTGGCCAATATTTATCTGAAAGGAGCAATTTAACTGCAGCGTGTGTACAAACTGTTTGCAGACAAAACAATGTGTCATGAAACTTTGGTTTTGAGGCAACTTTATTTAAAACAGAGCGTTACGTGGTTATTTGTAAGCCCGCCGTGTTCAAACGCTCCCGGTGCAACCTGCTGGGGCCATTTCTCCTTGCCTCCATTGCTTGAGCCATCACCCGAGAGCAGCTGCTGAATCACAGCTCTGAGGCACAATCTGCCGAGTATAACTGCCTACCATATAAGCAGTGCTCTTGACCTAATATAATTCCCCACTTAAGCTAAGAAACCACAGGTGAAGTGAGCCTTGCAAAGCAAAGAGAATTTGTGAAGGAGGCATGCTTTCCTCCCTGTGTCTACAGCAACTCGGCAATATTCTGCATGAAATACAGGCTGCAGCCACAAATCTCCTTTGCTCACGGATTTGCCTTGAGCTGCTGTCAGAGCTTTCCTTCCTTTTCTGATGGGCTGTGCGAGGCCTGCTGATGTGGGTGATGCCACCACCGGACTCCCTCGGCAGGACTCGCCCCCAGCCCGGTGGGAGAGCAAGCACCTTGGCACAACACCGGTGCTTGGGTGTTCCTCTGGCTGCTCCTGCACAAGCAGCTCTGCCCGGCAGCAAATCTTATCCGAGCAGTTACTGTGATTGCCTGCGCTGACACGAGACACTCATTTAAGAAGATTACAACGTAATGATGAAATTGCAGCACTACAGCAGCGTAAATCTTGTGGGTGAGGGAAGAGAGGCGTCCTCAGAAAGCAACAGATCACTGTTCCTAGTTTCTTTCCATAATCTGACTTTTCCGAGTACAAGTAAGCTTAAAAAATTGGTTTTGCAAATCTAATTAAAAACTTCAGTGATAACTGTGCATCGTGGCTACCCTGTGATATGCCATTTAGGAGTTCAGTTTCACCCCACAGATCACAGAGGATTAGCAGGTGATTAAAATGCTATCTGATGTACAAATAACTTGGTTCCTAAACATGTATGTAGGTAGTTTAAATTACCCCAGAAAAGCTAGGCCACACAAGTACGTGCATTGGGCATGTTTGCACTATCTCGGGTATTAGGACTGGAAGTGCTTAGCAATACAGACCCGTGAGATAACCACTAGTTCTTCGAGCTGCAACTTTCCCTCTTCCTGCAAACAAAAAAACCCTGAAGGTATCTAAAACTCTCAAAAGCCAAATCTGCTGCTGTTGGTGCTGGACACCTCTCTCCCCTCACATACTTTCAGCAAAGAAAGGTCCCTTTTTCTCCCCCGACCCTTGAGCAGCATGTCCCTTTCTCCGCTATGTTGCTGCCCCATTCTCTGCTATGAAAATGTGCCAGCCGGCTTCTTGGAGTACAGTGTAGTAAATAAAAAAAAGAAAGAGTAGCTGTTCTCAGCCTGGATATCCTGGCACTACTTACGTTTCTAGCATCCTGATAGTGCTGTGAGTTACCGAGCATATTCGGTGCTCTCGCTTGCCCCAGACACCTCTTCTGAAGCAGTTTATATAATCAACAGAGCAAATTATGCCCATATTCACAAGTGGTTCATCCACCCAGACTCTCACTCAAACTATTTTAAAACACATTACCATATGCATACGGCTTTATGTATAGAGATTATGTATATGTTCATTTATTCACACATAGATATGTTTTAATTGAACGTACTTTCAGAAAAGGCAAAACCTGAGCAAGTGAAATCCTTCTCTCATAAAGCTGGTGATAAATAACCTCAAAATTATGGCAAGGTGGGGACATACTGAGAAAGTGACTTTTTTCCCAATTAAACCTAGGCGAGGAGGTTTGGGGCTGACATTTCTCCTAAAGCTAACAGAAATAAAATGACAGTAGGTAAGGGAAAACTATAGTCCACTACCTGTTCATCTGTGCTGACCCTGAGGACAAGGAAGGTACTCCAAGGACAGAAAACTGTTTTGCTACACTGAATAGAAAACTTTTATATCTTACCTGCAGCCAGCAAAATTTCTAAAAAATATAATTATTCTTCCTTACTTAGCAGGAATACTTTAGCCAAAGCATTGTAGAAGTCCATCTGAGTTATTTGTTTGGATAAATTATCTGAAAAGGATCTCTGCACTGTCACTTTCCATGGCCTGAGCTAATTAGCTGAGATTTGGGTTGCTTTTCTCTTGCGGGTACGCAGGCACAGCTGGGGGACACCGTCCCCGCAGTCCTCATGGTGCTGCAGGTCTCCAGGCCCACAATGGATGCACGTATTGTTATTTATATTATTATTATTCATCTTATTTGTATTTATTTATATTTGATCTTTTTAATTATTATCATTAACAAAATCTAGACTCAATTTGTTAAACATTTCAGGAAGATGGTAGCAGTGTGTGAATTTCCGTAGCACTCACAGCAGTACCCATGCCCACTACCTGCCTCTTTCAAACATTATCTTGTTTCCATCTAAAAAAGATAGAGCATTTTTAGATGTAATTAGATGTAATTCCCCCACTTGCAGGGATAAGTGGGGGAGGAAATCACCCTAAGCACTTGTTTTCATCATAAGACGCATAAATACTTTTAAAATTATTGGTCTGATGATACTATTCTACTCGGTTCAAATTAGTTTTCAACTAGTTTGAAAAAAACATATCTGTACAGCTTTAAAATATGCCCTTATTGCCAAGTTTAAAAACAGCTGAATGTCTTTGAAAAAACTTCATGACTTATGATTTGTATACTGTAACTGTAGTTACAAGGAGCATTTCACCCTGAATGTAAGTGTTTTACATTTAAAGAAAAAAGTTCAGCAAAAATATTTCTCCCCTCAGATTTCCAATGAGCTTTGGCAGCCAACATATGCTCTCCCAAAGCGCACGTGGGGGGCTTAGGCCTTGACAGAAGGCAAGCACGAGCAGGATGCCCAACCAAGTGGTATCTCCCATCTCTATTTTCAATAATGTTAGCATTTACAACAAAATAATGATTACCCACAGTGCAGCATGCCGTCCTTCTACAAACTGCTCTTAAGACTCACTTCTATCACCACGTTTACAAGGCAATGGTTAGGCAGATGATATTCTGTAGTTACCGCTTATGCCAAAAATTAGAGTCATTTTATTCCTACCTAGTGTTTCTCCTATCTCCTTGCTGTATTTGCCTATTGTCTCTTCTGTAATCGTTTTGTATACCCTTGAGAACGGGAACTATATTTTGAGATACGTTGCAAACATTTGGGAAATAGTGATAGAGACACCAGGTATCACAAATATTAATCAAAAAAAGCAGGCAATAAAATCATGTTTACTTTTGCACAAAGGTATTCTCATCAACCAAGCAAATGATAGCAAATGACTACTGTATTTGCTCTAGATACTAATTTACTGCTGCAAGTTTTGAAATTAAATCCAATTGTCTCTGTTGGATAACCATACCATATTAAAAAAATTGATGTCTAAGATAATTTTTAAGTGTCAAGTTGAAAGTAATTCTCTGAATAGATCTCCCTAAGTTTCATAGAAAGTCTAATGTTCAGCTGCAGCTAAGAACATAAATAACAGGAAAGAGTATTTCCAGCATACCCCTGGCAATCATTTTTGGGATGGATCCACAAGAGAAATTTGGGCAAATAAAGAACTCTTCAGATATATTTCTCAGATTCAACAATATCAAAGCAGCTAGTTTTCATCAACCCCTTGGCCATCTCTGTTTCCACCATGAGTTGTATAAAAATGCACTTGATTTCAAGACGAGTATGTTCACAGCTCCGGGGGTAGATTCATCTATCACCTTGTCTCCAACCTAGTACAGGTCTATCTGACAGGAGTTCAGAAAATACTCTTATCAGGCCAAATTTCTTAACACACACACGCACACACAAAAGCTAGCCTAAAATACCAGTTCAGAAGCACCCCTCTGAATACTGGAGAATCAGGCAGGAAATTTCTCCAGACTTTGAAATATCTCACCCTGGGACAGGGATTTCTAATTCCCAAACCAACATGCGGGGATGCTCTACTGGATTTCTCCAAGTCTGAGCATTTTGGAGATGGGAAAAGGGTAAAAGAAGTGGAAACGTTCTCCATCCTTTTAAAAACAACTCAGTGATGATTTTTTTTATGCATATTAGTGAAGCGCTAGAGAGCTATGTCGAATGTTTAGAGATAAAAACCTTCTCTGAATATGTATCTAAAAGCTTGCATGATTTTTTTGAATATTTTAACAATTTCAGCAGTAACCCACAAAGTGCTGAGCTGAAATTGTTCAAAAGGTAACTAATACTCAAATAACGCATGGAAACTGTATTTGTAATAGGTTGGCATCATGAAAAGAATTTCAGATAAAGGGAAACAGATGAAGAGAAATAGCAAAGAGAGCTCAGAGGAGCTGTCAAAGTCCCCCAGGACAGTTTTAGACAGAACTAGGACAGCATTCACAAGGCAAGTTGTTGTTATGGACACTCAGCGCTGAGCCCTCGCTCGGAGTGAAGGATGAGGAAGCAGCCGGAGAGCAACCCGGCTGCTAAGTTCTGATCAGAATTAAATTCACATTTAATTTTCAGGTAACCTTTTGTTGCCAAATTTTAAAGTGCGGTGAAGGTCCCACCTCAGACCTTAAAGTAGAGGTCCCACTTTCCACAAAGCAGGTTCCTTCTGCACAGAGATGAGGGCACTAGGCAGCTTCCCAGACTCAGTGAGGTGTTTCTGAGCTTATCTCAGCATCTCTGCTGTTGAATCTTAACTATAATTTGCAGCACTGATCTGTACCTGATTTTCTTATGTTTACAGTAAGTGCCTCAGGCACTTTCTCTTCCTTTTCACTCCTATCCAGTCTGCACAGTCCAAAGATTAGTCTGATAAATTTTGATTAAAGATTAAAAAAGAATACCTTCAGAAGGACCAATTGAGGCAGATGTTCCCAGAATACTATAGAGTGTGGTGTTGGGATATTTACTACAAGCAAAAAAACTTTTAATCTGTGAACCAAATAGGACCGAAATTTCTAAAAATTCCAGTGGGACATTAGACTAGGCATGTAGATGATCCTTTTTGTGACAAAAAGGTGCTTAATCTGCCATGAACCCAAAAGACAATTTGTTGTTAAAATCTCTAGCACAGTTGCATTATGCTGAAAAGCTGGATTTCAGTTTGCACTTCAGCATTTCCCAATGCATTGGCTTCAGATAACTTCTCAATAAGCTTGGTAGTGTCCTTGAATCATGTTCGTAGGCACCTCCACATGCATGATACAAATTTAGCTGGCAACTTGAGCCTTCAAATTTCAGCAGGCAAGAGCAGAGTTAAGGGACATACTGACTTTCATAACTCCAGCTCTTTGCCAGTTCTCAGTCGCGGGTTTATTCTGATGTGACATAACAAATATTTTGAACCATCTGCAGATGACATGTTATTGGCTAAGCACTCAATTTATCTAATGACTATATTCAAAACTGTGGAGTCAATATACCCTGGCTTTCTGCCAGGGGGTGGGAGTAGGAGGAAGAGAGTAAATATGCCCCTTAATACTACATAAGATTGAAAAGACACCATTATAAATGCACAGGGAGATACAGAACACTAGAAACTACCAACCAATTAAAGCCCAGATACCGCTGTGTGTCTTATCTCTATCTCAATTCTTATCTTATAAAACCTTTGAATAGAAAAGGAAAGATCATTCTAAAGGCAGTAAGTGAAGTTTGAGTTAGATAACTGATTATACAGTCTCCAAGGGCACCCGAGGCTCTCAGAGGTAAGGATATAATTTAGAAGCTGATAATCTACCTCTGAGTACTTCAGCCACAGAACTCTTCACATTGCCGCAGGTGAGACAGAGATACTAGAAGCAAGATAGTCACCTCACTCCAGTTCTCCACAAAATTTCCTTTGGAGAAGGGAGTCTTGCAGTGGCAACCTACCACGTAGTGCAGAGCTATATGCTGACACCCAACATTTTAGTAACGTCCAACATGTTAGCCTATAGTTCTCAAGTGAATTTGATAAAATGAAGTGATAGTGCAACTCCTGCTTTCACCAAACAGAAGAACTCCAGCGATTTAGACCAGTGTTTACTATATTAGCTTTGAACAGAGGCTCACTGGCTAAAAGCCAGGTAGACACCTATAGCAACCACAGGCACAAAACATGTTTGTACCAAATACTTCTCGTTTTTAAAATCTGGCTCTAAAATTACAGTAAATTAATATGAGGCACAGAAATGTGTCAAACTGCAACAATATTTCCCCTAAAACCTGAGCACACGCTATTGGGTGACATAATCCTCTCATCTTCAGATGGTTTGATGAACCACTCAACAAGTCATTGCAGGCCATTATGAATTTGTATGTGTTTCATGCAGTGACTGTAGGTGCTGGGCTGGTCTCCATGTAAATCAGGCCAGCTGCAGGCTTCTTGGGAGAAGACAACACAAGTCAGACCGAGATTTTCCTTGTATTAAAGGAAAGAAAGGAGATGTAAAGATTTGTTAAAGTAATGCTGTAGATTCTGTGCATTTTCTTTAACTGACTAGTTAAAGTTAACTGGCCAGTTTCAGTTAGAGAGTCTGATGAGACAGTAGTGTGATAACGTTAGTTTGTTCATTTTTCAATATGGAGCTTCAGGATAGGGTTAAACTGCTTTATTCAAAAACTGCATTTTAATTAAAGTAAGACAAAGGAGAAGACAATTTTATTTGTAAGTATCAATATTAGAGGAGGCGACAAGGCTTTCGGATCCAAATTCCAACTACATTTAGTCTGAGTTTGAATTTGAGAGCAGGATTTAGGTTAAAGCACAAAAGTCCAAAAATCTTTCAAGCTGTTCTCATGCAGATTTAGCCACCTGGAGGAACAAGCTTTACCTGTTCTCACAAGCCTTCTAGCTTTCTAAATGAAAATATGAACTTGGACACACTGAAAATAGAAGTGTGTTATGGAATCAAGACAAAAATCTTAATGCTAAGTCCAGGCATTTAAACGCTTAAAAATCTGCAATGCTGTTCAAAGTTGGGCATGAAATTTTGGCAACTTTCAATATCTGCTAATTCATAGCAATAAAAATTCATAGCAATAAAAATTTACAGATATGAGTTTCCCAGAACATAGTAATTAAACAAATTTATTAAGAAAACTAATGAGCCAGAATCATGGTGTTGAAAAAGAAGGAGGTGCTGTTTTGGAGAATTTGCGCATGTAAAAACTTTTACACTGGAATTCATAAAATGCACATGCATTTTTATGAAACTAAAGTTTTCATGGAGAGATCTACTGTCTTATTGCCTCTCTCCCTGTAATATTACTTATTTCTTCTGAGCACAACACCTAGACCTTGTCTGAGTTTAGCTTTGGTGAGCATTAAAATAAACTGATTCTCCCACGTAGAGCCAAAATTTGGTGTGTTATAAGTTGAAAATGAAAGTCACTGAAACTGCTGGATTCAGCTGCATTCATCCCCCTTTAATTAAGATCACTGCAAGGTATTCCCAAGCTGTCCCAGACTTGAGATGCAAGTAACCGGGGTGGGAGACTCTAACTGGAAATTAGTTTGTGCATTGGGAAGACGAGAGAGAAGATATGTGTGAAGAGAGAGCTCTGATGAAAGCAAAGGAGGGACTGAGCAGACAGAGAAAAGCGGTACCGAGGCAAACCCCAGCAGGACAACAGGACATCCCCTAGGAAAGGGTGCTTGCAGCACGAGCTGGAGCTGCGAGCCATGCAGCTCCTTCCTCCCCATGTTCGGGGAGGTGCCACCTCCTACATTTTTGAGAACGAATGGAAGGGCCCCAAAGGCCAGACGGGGGTCACAGGGGACTACGCAGCACCTGGGACGCGGCCCACCTCGGAGTCTAGCAAGGAGGAGGCTGTGAAAAGTCTGCATGTTTTCAGTTATTCACATCCACCTTCTCTCAAGTATATAAATGTACTGAAAAAATGCAAATACATTTTTAGTCATCTTCTCACTGCATGCATGTACATATATAAAAATACATGCACACTCTTACAACATTTTTTAAGCAAGCCATAAAAATGAATATACCATTCTTACGCCACTCCAGACCTTTCTGGAGTTATACACAATTTTACACTCACACATGCAGACTCAGCCACAGCTACTGACCGCAAGGGAGGATGTGGGCAGGAGAGAGAGTGGCGTACTCAAAGCACACGGCTGGCCAAGCAAGGGGGAAAACACAAAAGGGCTTGCTCTGGAGCACTTGTAATCAACATGCAGGACGTAAAGAGATGAAGGAAAATAAAGCCTCACACAAACCGAAGAAGAACAAACTGGCCTCGTCTTCCAAAACTTCTACTTTTAATCTGTAAAAGGGAAACTTTTGGTAGACATCAGATTATATGTCCCCAGAATGAAGTGAGGATCTATAGATTTTATGAAAGGAAAGCATTTCCCAGAGGGCATGCAGGAGAAAAGAAAAGACATTTTGAATATAATATCTCTCTCAGGAGGAATCTCTCTCAGTGTCAGTTCATGACATTGCTGCAGACTTTGATGCTGCTTTGACAAATATTTTCTCTAAGGTGAACTATAAGCTGCTTTAGTTTGACCACTTTTTCACTTTCAGCTTACATAGGAATGGCACTGAAATGACAACCGCCGCTTCCTCCAGTCATTCAGAGATGGCACAATAAAGGTTCTTTATTGTTATTAGACTGCTACCACTTTTTGTCAAGGTTATCCAGGCCATTAGCATACAATACAATATTGGTTCACTGTGCTTTAAGACAAAAAGGTGCAAGTTAGATACACTTAAAAGAGAGTTTAAGTTATTGGACATTCTTAACTTCCTTTTAAAAAAATAGTCATTTGTCATTCTGAGAAACTAAGGAAAGTGCTCTGATATCCCCTCTTCATTCTCCAAACTTTAGAGCGGCCTGTAATTTTTAAGATGTGATTTTAAACCTTTGTCTCAAATTCTCAACTTGAAATGTAACACAAAAAGCAAGCCATCTCTTCACTCCACATTACTTTGAATTCTTTAAATATTCACCTAACATGAGAACACAGTCAACATTATGACAACCAAAGCTGCAAGGATAACAGCAAGAATACCCATCCCTTACTTTTACCAGGATGCTAAGATATACAGTACACCAGTTTTAAATATTTTGCGTTGAATTGCTATTTAAAATCTGGATTGAGAAAAGCACAAAACAGGTGATAACAACGGTGCTGCCGGAAAAGCCTCGCAGCACACAGCCACAGTTCAAGCCCCCCAACCTCTCTTCAGTGCGTTAAATTAGGAGGAGATATTATTTCCCTGTGCAGCCAGCTCAGTCACTCAGTTTTCACTTCTCATGGTCTACCATCGCTGTCTCCTCCATTTTTCTCCTGCCATTCGACTCCTGTCATTCCTTAAAGCATAATGTAGTGACAATTTACGCGGCGGTATCGGAGAACACTTTATTTCCTTGCTCCTCTCTGTTTAACAAGGAATAATTCTTGCATTTTTCTGTCTATATGTTGGACCTTTTCCATGAAAGGATTGCAAGTATTCAAGGCTCCATCTGAGCTGTAAAATTTTCTGTAAAAGTCGCCCTGAAAACCTACATGTGTAATCATGCATTCCACTATTTTTATACTTTCCAAGACATAAAAGCGCATGCTTTCAGTCTTAATGGAAAGTTTAAATCTTTTTTCCAATGATATAGGACTGTGGGTTCTGGGCCCTGCACTACAAGATTTTAAAGTCCTGATGTTTCACCTGCAGCAAGAGCTGTCAGTTGTCAAGGCTGGAACTTACTCATTTAGGTCTTAAACAGCAACTGCTATATAAATTCATGGTTGTAGTGCATTAAAGGCCACCAGTGGAAAGGAAAGATCTCCCATCTCTGCACACAAAATCTTTTTAGCATTCATTAGATGACAGGTATGGACAGATTAAATAGTTCCAGTAAAAGAAATGAAAAAAAAAAGATCCACTATGAGACACTTCTCCAAAATAGTCTACTACAAATATTCTGTTTTATCACAACCTCACATGAGTGGATATTAGTATCTTTTTCTTTTCACTCAGAAAGAAAGGTAAGAGAAGGTATGCACAGGTGAGCAAGTAGAAAAGTAAGGGCAAGTTATGTAGTTTCCAGCACCATGCAAGAAAGTATTTGACTCAGAATAGCACTGCTTCCCCAAGAGACTTCTTTGCCAATTTTTTTTTGCCAATTTTTTTTGCCAGTTCTCTAATCCTAGCATACAGGAATGCAGAAAAACATTTTCAGCTCCGGCCTTGTTTCCTCAGAATTATATTTTGTGTATTTGATTGGAGGGCCAAGAATTTGGTATTCTCCAAATCTCCAATACTGTAAAGGAACACATTATAATGATGCTAACAGTAATGTCTAAAAAAACCCTCTAGTTCTTTTCTCCACAATGTAGTGTCACCCTTCACCAAACAATTTCAAAGAGCTATCGAAGCACAGGCCACCAAACCAGAATGACAGTTCCTCCCAGTGTTACTTTTTTTATACGAGTGAGGTTTTATACCGTTCATGAAGGACAATTATATAGCTTTGCATCAGGTATGTCAAGTGAAAATCTGAATGCAGAGATATCAGTGTGTATCAAACTAGGTGTATTAATGAGACAGTAACTGATGATAATCTGTGTTGTGATAAGATATTTAAATAATAAGAACCAATTAGACAGTCATTTAATGAAGGATGCTAAGGACAAAATTGATATTCCACATAACTTGCAGAGCAGTTATCAGAGTAACGGGTCTTCAAATAAATGGTCAGATTGTAATTTTAGGCTATTTTCAGTGATACAAGATGAACAAGGCTTGGAGCAATTATGAATACCAGATCTTAAGCAGCCTAATGAGTAATATAAGACCAGTTTATTTGATTGATGAAATGGCACATTTTGATGCAATTATGAATAAATTATCTTCTCCATACATAAAATCTAACAGTTACTTCACTGGCGGGGGGCGGGGGGGGGGGGGGGAGGAGTAGAGAGAGCAATGCAGGGATCAACAGTGGAACCAGTCAGGAAATTTTAGACTTATTCCTCTGGAAAATATCTATTGGCCAAAAACTCTTCAAATGGAAGAATAATATGCTGAGTTCAGCACTATGGTCAAAATGATGGGGAGAGAGGAAGAAATGAAGCTTAAAAGTTACCAAGACTTTTTGAACAATTTCAAAAAAAAAAACCCAAACCCTGTATAAATTTCCAATAAGAAAGGATATTTTAGCTCATGTTAAGGTGGTCGAAAAGAATGAATCTAAGACAGAAAACCATTTTTGTTTCTCAGACAGGAATATGTTTGACTGCAAGTCTTAGATCAGGATGGATTTTTTTAACTCCTCCTCCCCAAATCAGCAGCTTTACTGTCCTAGGCAAGCAATGATCATCCTTTGTGGCTCTGTGGAAGTGAACAACTCTGTATTCTTGCAATAAACAGTGTGAACAGAACGAGAGCCAAGCTTTTTCTCCCCTCAGCAGTTCAGCTGGTAGATGGATTTCCTAGCAGAGCTTGTTTAGACTGCCTACCTCCACAGGATGAAACATGAAGCTGCTGGAGGTAAATTTAAATAGCCAAATACATGCAGAGAAGGGGGAGACTAGAAGGAGAGCAAAAGCTGTTCAGAGCTGCAGGCAGCGCCCACCAGGAGAGAGCACTTCACGATATAAAAGGATACCCAACCTCCTAATACCTGGCCATATCCAGCAATCGAGCCGGTAGCAGTCATACAAGCTGCTAAGCATAGACTAAACTACACTAGACTAGAACTAAAATCTTAACCCTTGATTGTGAGCTCTTATAAAAACATGGAGCGCACCCAAGGCTTTGCAGCAAGGTGGACAGGGGTGAGTTTAAGGTTCATCGTCTTCTCAAATGTAGCAAATCTAGATAAAACGGAGAGTGTATAAGCACCTTTGAAGGGCTGGCACCATGCAGCACGTGCGCTTAAGGGATCAGGGCCAGCCTAGGAAGGACTAAGCTGGTGCCAAGTTGTGCAGAGAAATCCCTTCTGACAAATCTGCCGCTGCTGTTCCTTCTCATAGCAAGTGACCGAGAGCAACTTTGGAGAACTAGAAAAATCCCGCTGTGGCCCCATGTCCAGTTCTGTCCCCTGCTCACACGCGCCAGTTTATTAAATAGTGTTGTGCAGCCTGCTGCAGGTTTCCCTTTCTATTGCCTTAGCGAGGAACAAGTCACCAGTGCTTCATATTTTAGAAGCAGATAGCAAGGGGTGTGGCAGGAGTTCATCTTTCATCTTTCAGTAAAGTACTAATTGATTCATTTTTAATGAGCATTGCAGTGGCTATTTTAATGTATTGTTATGCCAGTGACTTATTATCTCAAATATTTCTAATGTCTTTCTTATACTCTCTTCCCATTCCACCCCAAAGAGTTGGCTCTAAAAGGGAAATCACAGAGAATAACCTTTACGCTCTGCTGTTGTCATTTCTTTTGGACTCTGCTCGGTTTGACCCAGCAAGAAACTTCCACACACATCAGTCCTACGTGCTGCACACTGTACTTCAATGCAAAAACAAAACTTGAGTTTAAGCCTATGTTTAGGCTCCTACATAACCCAAATTAAGAAAGAAAAACCTGTTTTTTATGTGTATTTTGGACATATTACTGAAGTAAATCGTGCTCTGTCTAACATTTAGTCACCACTTTTTGAATTGTGAATGCATTTTGAACAGCTCCTGACCTCAAGCTACTGTCTCTGCTCTTCTTGATTCACAAGCTTTAAATATTGTATTCCCCAAACTTGGCCCTTTCTGAGTGGAGCAGTACTGAATCACTGCATTGTTTTACAATCAAACGCATAGCATTTATGAGACAGGAAAGATATTGAAAATATATTGGAACAAGGAAGTGTATTTTCCAACTAAATAGTCCAACTGTTTTCAAAATTCCAATGGTGACATGATTTCTTTATATCTTATTGTTTTATTTAGAACAAATAAGCACGCAGATGATCAAAACGTAAGATGGACTATGCACCCACAGTCCTAAAGTAGTCCATCAAAGATAACTATCAGTTTTATGCACAGTGCATTGTATCTGTGGTGAAACTGGGATCTAATTCCTATTCTAAGCCCATATCCTGGGGAGACTGGATGATATGCTTAATTACATCGAGCACATGCCTGACCTTCCTTACTCTGGTACACTTTTTAAGAGCAGAATTTGAAAGGTGGAACCCTAAATCTGTTTTGAAATAATTATAACTACAAAAATACGTTAATGCAATCATAAGGTAACTGATAATCAAAACTTGACCCAGAATGCTGACAAGATATTTTTTCACTCTAATTACTCAAGAATGGCTAAAGGGATTTTCTTTAAAATACTCAAAACTTTAGACAAAAGCACCGGAAGTTTTCACCTCAAGAAGATTATTTAAGATCAGATCAAGCCTTTAGATGTTGTAAGAGATAAAAATAATTGCTACCAGAGAACAAATGTTAATCATTGGTATGAAAAGTGCTCGTCTGACATCTTTGAAAACGGAAACTATCTGCTTATCCGTAAGAAATGCACAACAGGGGCAGGAGCAATGTGAAATTCAGATCTCTTCACAATCATTATGACTAATTCTGATGAAGAAGGATTATCCTGTGCTTGCATTTGTAGAAGTCTGTGATGCACAGATTTTCACAAAAAACAAAAGTAAAAATATTGCACTTACAGCTGTTCGTGTTAAATATGTCTAACTATCCCTTTATTTAGGAATGGGAACATGATATAGAAACACCCACTTCCACGCACGTAAGCAATGATACACAGTGACTAACCCCAGCTTTACTTGTTCTTTGAACAACTCATTGAACCTTTACATATCAGTTTCTTCATTTCCAATTGCATGTTTTTTGCAGGGACTGGCATACAGAAAATTCTTTTACTTTATCAAATCCATGTTTTTTTAAAGATTTTTCCATGCATACTATAAAGCCATTTGGGAGAGGAGGGAAAGAGGAGAAGGAAGAAGAGGATTTTCATAGTCCTCCTCCCTGAGGACTTCCACAGTTTTAATTTTTTATTAAGCATTTCTTCTACTTAATTTTAAGTTTTTAACATTGTTTTATTTTAAATTACAATAAATTTAATAAGATTTCACTACCTTACACTTACTTAAATTTTAAATTGCATTTATTTTTGTTAGGGGCAGAAGGGAGACACGACAACAAAGAGCACTTAGACACATCTATATGCAGGTTCCTCTCTTTCTCAAGACTAAAGATTGTAACTAGCTACATTTTCATCGTGGGAAGGTTATGGCCAGGATTACTCAGGAAGACTGTGGAAGTAAAAAGTTGTTCAAGTGCCTTCTGTCAATGTACAAGGCAAATCACTGCCAAGTCCTCTTTGCCGTCATGCATTAACGGCCTTTGGGCAGTTGCCTGGGGAAGAACAAAGGAGATGCCCATGTCGCCATTTGAAATATTTGGCAGTAATTCCAAATCAGTGCACTGGTATCTGCTGGTGACAACACAGCAAACCATTAGCTGCTGGCTCTGTTGCTGAAGCAGGCCCAGCACTGCAGCCAAAAGCCAATTTTGTCAAGGTCCAAGATGAGTATATTAAGCAGATACACTAGCTTAGCTTGTGGAGTTGCTTTAGCTCAGCTGGCATAAAAACTGGTCTGAGAACAGTAGATCACCTCTGGAAAAGCCTCTTGTCGTATGAACTCCAAATGTACACTAAGCTATCAAAAATCCACTTTTAAAGGTACCAGTGGCCCTTTGATACTATAACGTCATTGCGTACAAATGGAAACTTTTCCCACCCTTCTCCACCAGCTGTCTGATCCCACCCTTTCCCTAATGACCTTTCCTCTTTTTCCTCTCTCCTCAGTTTGATGGCAGTCAACCTCGGAAAAAACAGATGTAGAAACCTGCAGCAGAGCGCACTCACCTTCCATGCCAATATAGGAAACCTTTTAAAGGCTTAGCTGCTGGCTGTAGGCTCCACTGACAGAGATTTGCACTTACATCTTTACAGACGAATAATAAACTTCAAGTATGCAAACATCTACAGTGAACAGGTTTTGTATCATTGCTGAGGGACATCGGGGGACCTCCTCTAACTCCCACATAAAGATCCTCCATCTGAGGCATTTACAAGCTTCTGCAGAAATTATACTCAATTGCAAAGACTGAAACATCTTTTTCTTAAATCTTTTTCTTTTATTACAGCAATGTGAAAGGCAAACCAGAAGTTCTTTAACACACAAGGCTCCTCTTCTGACACTCCAGCTAGCTTCTGAAAAAATCCTCTCTCGGTCCTCATTTAATGCATTTTACATTAACTGCTTTAGTGTCCCGCACTCTGGCCATTAAAAGTACCTCTTATTTCTTTCCCACTCTGCTTTATTCTGTAGGATTTCCTCAGCTGGACAGGCTCTGTGGCAGGTAACTGCATCTCTCGGTAGGCCTTTATTTTGAAACCAGTAAGCATATGGCCTCAGAACTAAACTAGTAAGAAATTCACTGAGAAAATCTCGCAGCATTGCAACTTGCAAGACAGCCCCTGTTTTTAATTTAATTTTGCAAAGAAAAAGAAGTGAGGAAATGCCATTTGTGAAGTTCAAAGGATTGATGCTGTAGACATGAATACCTGAAAAGTTCATCATCATGGCTTTTCAAATATTCTGTGTGCTCAGGAGGAGGAAGAGGATCTCTTTGTAAAGAAAATTTGGAATTTTATAACACACAGGAGGAGGGAATTTTTATAGACTGGATAAAGGACACTGATCTACATTTTGTCTATAACAGCACAAAAAAATCCATTCCTGCTCTGATCTACCATATACTATTAATGTAATTTAAGAACATTTCAGTTTCAGTATTGTAAGTCTACATTTCCAGTGGTTTATTTAACAAGGAAAAAGGAAAAAAAACGTAAACCTCCCAATTATTAAATGTCTTTCATGGGAAAAATAATCCTGTAACACAGCCTGGATAGGTTTTACAGTAATGTGTTTTCTTGTTGTCTTTTAATTTTGCTCAAGAATCTAATAGTTTCTTACCATCCCTACCTAATAACAAAAATCTCTTTGCTATAATTACAGGTTTATTGTGTCCTTAATGAAACAACCTATGCAGAATTTCACATTGCCTAATGATTTGCAACCTTATCATTTCAAGCAAAACCCAAGTAAGCAATAATTTCAATGTTTATGAAATCTAGGATGTGGCACATGCCATTAAACGAGACCGTTCACTATAATTTTGTTTTATCTTTATTTTGCATAGGAATAGCAGATGTGAAGCATAAAGCTGAACTCCCCATCCCCATGCTGCAAATTCCCACTGATTACAGGTGGAAAAGAAATGGAAGAAAAAGTAATGTATACTAGCCTGTGCCTATGCCACTTTTATCTGTAAATCACTACTACCTTCCTTCCTCCTGTTCAACTACTTGAGTTATAGCCAATCATTTTGTACAGTTTGCGTACAAATGGTTCTTTTCTCTCTTACTCTCACATTTGTCTTTTGGCCACTTTTTTCAGCTCCTGAAGTCGGAGCATTATCATAGTTTTGAGCTTCTGAATAGTAAGCAGAAGAAAACATAATATACTTTTCTGTGTTGGGAAATGAGGAGGTGGAGGGAACAGATGCAGCAGCCACTTTAGGGCTCTACCTTCCTGGCTGTGCTAGATGCATGCTAGGAAAAGACTTCATACAAATAAGTGATCAGCTCATGCTACAGATCACTCGTAAAACCCAGAACTTTTCCAGCAAAAACTCACTTGAGAAAGGGCTGATTTTGGAAACACTCACTGTTCATACATCAGAGACTTCCAGAAGTAGAAAAAGCAAAAAGAAAGCGTAGGCAACTGCGTCTTGTCTTCTCTCTGGTGCCTATGAGAAACTAAACCTACATGAATATAGAAGCCACCGTATTTCCTCACAAAACGTGTATTTAGAACAGATGTTCAATCTGAGGCTCGCATATCAGCACTGGTAACAGGTCAATTTTATCTTTAATTTTAAGGCATTTAGGATTTGCTTTAATGTAACAGTGATGAGAGATGGAGTACCACCAGCTGTAGAGCAGAAAAGACTAAAATACTTCTTTTGAAAATGTCAGACAAGTAGAAATTGTTCAGATTATGTTTGGTCTGCATTATATTAGCACAATGAAACTCCAGGTTACTTGCAGCACTAACCTCCAGAAGCCTATGTGAAAACAAATTATCTTCTATGTTTAGCTTCTATTTCTACATGGTTATGTAGCTACCACCTGAGATTCAACCTTATAATATGTTCCTTAAAGCAAGTTTTTGCAGCTCAAATTTTTAAGAAGTAGGAATATACGTGTGTGTATACATATGTATACACATACACACACACAAACACGTACATCTATACATATTTTTAAATATAGGAAAAGCCAGTGCTCTGACAAATCTCTCTGGACTCAAGGTTATCATCAGTACATTTTCTGGAGAGACCGATCTGTTCTCTGCTATTGGATCTGTATAGTATTGTAACCTCTAAGAATATGACTTGTATTATATAGCAGTAAACACATTACATCCAAAATTCCTATATTCATTGTGCACAAAGTAAACAAACCCTGAAGAAATATTTATGTCAATGCATAGTTACACTGCAACATTGAATTTCATCTAATTTAAATATTACTAAAGAAATGAAATTGCTTCCTTAGCTGGTTTGTCACAAGTTTTTTCTTCAGTTGATGGCTTGAATGAGGCATAAAAGCAGCCTCAGTGAATCTATATGAAACATCTTTCCACTGCCTCCACGTCACAACAAAACAACAGAAACAAAAAAGACATGCACAGGCACACAAATGGCCAGAGGAAATCCCTATTTGGAGCCACTTCCTTTTCAAAAAGTATTTGTGGTGGGTTACCGGCCCTTTTCTAGACCTAAGAGATACATAAAGGTAATTGTCACAGAACACAAGGAGTTTAATGAATAAATCCTCCATACTTTGAAGTGATTATGCTCCCCATATTGTGAATAGTATTTTGTAACCACACTATAATGAAATACTTTAAAGGATATGTTGCAATGTTTTTAGAATTCATTTTAATAGAGCTTATTTACAAGCTTTAACAATTACAGAACAAATGTAAACTGTTATGCATGTTACAACAAGGGAGAAGTTATTTTGCTCACTGGGAGAGGAATGAGGAAAAAAGACTTGTGTTTTTTTATTTTAAACTTTGTTTCCCTGATACAACAAGATCCACTATAACAGAAGTATTTAATGGCACTATTAGCTCAGCCACCTAAAACCAGAATCTATATTAATTACGTTGATTATACTTAATTGAACATAATCATCTAACCTAACAATTCCTTGTACACTAATTAATAAAACAGCATGTCTCCTGGATCAGAAATGCATTAATTTATTTCTTTTCAAGGTAAGAAGTTAGGGGACAGACAAAATTCATAACTTTCACCATTACTATATTTGGACAGATAATTAAGAACTTTTTTAATTATAGTGAGCGTTCGGGGCAATGGGTCTCTTCTTTTTAGTGAAGTTGAAGTTTCATGCAAATTTTGCCTAATAGGCTGATTTTTTCTTTCTCCTCTGTGACATTTGAGGAGACGGCAAGAATTGGCAAGGTCATTTTCATAAAAACATTGCAAGAAATAGCAAAACAGAAGTCTAAATAGTGCTATCCATACTATGAGTGATCTTTAATAACTACATTTTTTATACAGCGGTTTTCAAATATGTTTCTCCTTAAGCAGACAAAGAGTAATACCCTTATTTGACAGATTAGAAGCCTAGAAAGATTAGATGAACCATCCCCAAAAATATGCTAAGTACTTTCCTTTGTGACACTGAGCTCATGGTATCTCAATAAACTAATCATCTGGGCTGAATCTCCAGCACAGTCACTAATCTGGCCTTGCTTTGGGGTGCAAAATGAAGTAACTAGAGCCGTACCAAAAAGAAAAGTTTCATGCCCAAATTAGTATGCACACTAAATAAAGCAGTCTACAGCTATGCGCCTGAAAATCCCCACTGGACTGTTGTTTAATCTGGAAGAAATCTAAACTGTGTCTTACCCTTTGATAGTGAAATGCCTTAGGCACCTGCTGTTTTTCACATATGGCCAGAAGTGCCTCCATCTTTGCAGATCTGAGCGGCCTGTGAGCAGAGGCACTTCAGCTTAGGCATGAACTAGGCCTACTTTCTCCAGCTCCTTCTTGAGAAACCTGATTTGATAGATGTTTCGCCCACAGTTTTCTTTTAATAAGGACACAGGCGAACGAAGGCAAGGCAGGCTCTCAGCTAGACACTGCAGAATCAAGATCATCCTCTGCTAGAGGAGGCGGCAAGAAACATGACCCTCAGCCTGGGAAGTCATCCCAAAAAGTGAACAGTGCACATCTCTAAGGTAGAAATATTCTCCAACCCGCTTATTAAAGCTATTATCATGTCTAAAAATAATTAAAGAAGCAGTAGGCTAGAGGGAGAAAGCTCTAACCACTTTGTCATTTGGTAGCTATGTAGGCCTGCATTTAAAGAATGTTTTGTTTCATATTGAATAAATAATTTCAATAAAATTAATAAGTGATCTTTGAAGATGGAAATGGAGGATTCACGCCTATACTTAATAATCGGGACACTTCCCTGGGAAGGGAGGCTAATGTGCATTTGGCCCAGTTAATCTCCACTGTTCGCAACAAAATTAAATTCGAGGGCTAAAAAATACCACGGACTCAGCTCAGCCAAACAGTGCAGAGAACTCTTCTAAAGAAGGAGAAAAAAGGAACTTCCCCCATGAAAAAATCCATATCACGATATTGCATCCTACACCAGTGGTGTGAAACCAGTGAGCCACGGCTGGGGAGCTAAGCGGGGGAACGGGCGTAGAGAGGGAAGGAGGCACACATCCGTGGTCTTGAATCCCTGGATCCATCAAAGAAACAAACAAACAAAGAGAAGGGGAGAGAGAAAGAGAGAGAAAATGGAATTGGCATCAATATTCAGAAAATAGCCCCGGTCTGTGGATCACAAGGTACAGGGGCATCTCCCAGGCAGACGGGTCTGAGTTTTAACCTTCCTGGAGTGTAAAGATCCTTTCCCACCCTCAGTACTTCCCTACGGGCTAGCTCAGCAATCTGCTCCCTGCAGCGTGGGCACCAGCCCAGTGTTGCGTTCGGAGACGCCTGACTTTCCGCTCACGCCCCACCAGGAAGCCCGGAGGCTGAACATGCTTCCAACTTTCACATTGGAAACTGGCTGCCTGAACTGGCAGCTGTTCAAATCGTGTCAGAAAATGACCTTTCCACGTCTGCAGCAGTCCCCTGAAATTATTCAGCACACTTTCTGAACTTAAATTGGCTTAAATGGCTTATTTGAGAGAGACTGTTTCTCTACATGACAATCGAATGCACTTTTCTTTGTTTCGGTATAATAGGTATGACTCGAGTTCTCGCACTGGAAAGTTATACAAGCTACACACCTGAAAGAATAAATAGGTCCACACGGTTTCATAAAACCTGTGCTAGTACAAAATGGTAGGATTGGTCATGGCAGAGGTAGGAACAAAGTTCAGTCGTTCTGTTTCCCAGCTCTGAATTAATTTAGCCAAATTACGCATCCTTTGAAGATCTTTTCCTTCTTCCTTAATGAGAGTGACTGAGCAAAAGTGGTATTTTGTTCACATCCAGATAATGAGAAGATCTGATATTAGCATCATTTCAAAAAACCTCGTCTGTTCCAGCTTCCTTTAAATTCCGACAACTCATTTTAACTCAACAAACTTTTGTACCGCGTAAGTCATCCACTACGCTAATACGCTACACCCTTCTTGCAAAAAGATAATATTCTTCTCACGGGTCTGCCTCCATCCTTTTGCCCCCTTTTCTCCCTCAAGTCATTTCTTTAGCAGACCTCTTCAGGCCTCTCTCTTTACAGCTTTTACAGTAAATAATTGGTGGGAATAATTTTACCAAACTCCATCTAGGCTATCCACAACAATCCTTGACTTTGTGTGCTAAACACCTGCTCTTATGTACGGCAGAAACGGATAAAACACAAACTCTTGCTTTTTTGCAAATTCCCTGCCTAAATTTTCAGACGGCAAGCACACATGTATGTGTAAACAGGCATATTTACCTCCTGTGTCCTAAACCTAAATATATCTGACTTCAGACCAGACCCATATGACCCTCTTTCCCTTTCCTCCGCCTCCTCAACACGCAGAGGTTTTCAGTTTCTGTCCAAGATAAAATTTGAGTCTCTCACTGTTTGAGAGAAATATACTGGATCCAAATTATACCCTATTCTGAACTGAAAATTCTGAAGCCAAACCAGGATGTCACTGTCATTTTCTTAGTCTGTAATTAGTAATATTATTTTAATGTCTTATTAATATGCATAATAGCGCCACAAACTAAATTACTATAGTTTCAATTAAATTAACTTTCAGACCCAGGAAAACAAACACATGCATTTCCTAGCTATAGACAGGCATGTCATAATGCGCAATTTTTAATTTCATAGGCATAAATAGATCAAGTTTGACTACCCAGTTATTAAAGAAGTGATTATAGTTATTAATGCATTACGCAACTTAAAAAAAATCATTTATAAGTAGTATATATGAATCACTACCTCAGGAGCTCCTACTCTTTCCCATTAAGTGTCCTTCAAGTTACATCCAGTTCTGCGTGTGTTCAGTCTCGCCTTTCGAGCATGAGTCTTTGGGGGAAGACTCTGTTATCTGTTTGACACTAGCACTGCACAGCATTGCATGATCTGCAGCCTTGCACAACATGAATGTTAAGAATCTCTTCCTGCAAGTGATTTCAGTGTAATTTTGGCTTTATTAAAAACGTTAAGTCCCGTTATCAAACCTCACCTGATGTGCTGGGTCTCAATAATGCAACAGACTTTATTTAGAAGGACGTTCAACAGGAATCCAAGGATGGAGGTATATCCTGCATCGAACACAATCTTTGTGATGCTAGGAGTTCCACCTCTGTAGGCATTATTATTAGCCAGTTCTGTTTCTGTCATTTACCTATTCACTAGCGTGGTGCTCTGTCTTTCCTCTCAAGTGGGTAGAGAGGAGATGAGGGAAGAAGGAAAGGAAGAAGGAAAAAAGGAAAACACATTTTAATTTCTATCTCTTTGGAAATGTTTGTGGAAATCAAAGTTGCCGGGGAGACTTGAGGATGGCGTGGGCTGTGTTTGTTGTGAAGAAGAGCAGAACTGGGATATGTTGAAACATGCTTAGCTGGTTACAAGTGTTAATATGAGATGCGGCTATTGTATGTACTGTGAAAGCAAGAAAAGGTTTAGTTTAGGGTTGAGGAGGAGCTGAAAGTAGAAAAACATGTTTCCCAGCATTGCTTCTCAGCAGCCTAGAGGAAAATTTTAGAATACGACCCAAATCAGTTTGCTTCCTGCCTGCCACCTCTAAACAAGGCTGCCTCGCCTTGTTTGAAAGTGTTCTCTAAAATACACTTGCTATTAAAGGGTGGCCCCATTAATTTTTCAAGAGCGCACTGTCAGCGTGTGAGCAAGTACAAATGCGGAGCTCACGCGTGTGTGCTACATGGAACAGAATTTGCCTGTAGCGCTTCTCCCTTTCTGCCAAGTAGAAAAGTAATCATCAAACTAGTTGATGCAGAAGCCTGAGGCTATGGTAACTAGTTAACCCAATTTAAATTTTGTTACTTTTTGCCAGTGTATATAGTTGGCTTATCTTTTTATGATTAAACTGCTTTCCTTTTAAGTGACTGTCAGCCTGTAAGTGTTATATGAGAATTTCTTTTATGCAATAAAATGCCACGAAAAAAAGAATTGAAACTTCTAGTTTTTTCTCTGAAAATTTCATTATATATGAAAAAAGTATTCTTAAAAAGAGCTCAGTTAGAGAAAAAAATATAGGTTGTGGATTTTTTTAAATGTTCTAAACCCATCACTATAATTTTTGTATTCCTTTCTTTTCCTCTTCTTTTTTCATGGAGCGTAAGAGCAGGCATAGTGGATTAGCCATAGGTCCCTCGCCCCGGTGTCACCCCCTAGCCACAGCCAGTCCCCACCACGATCCACAGCAGTAGCAGGAGTCTGTGCTCCCAGCACCGGTTTCTGGCCCTCCTCTTTTCCCCCATAAGGGGGAGAAGGCCAGGACAACTCCACAGCATTTCAGCCCCTTTGCGGTGTCTGGGGGACCGGCCCCTGTGCTGCCCCCACTGCGGGGGGCCCTGACGACCCACCGCGAGCCCCTGTGTCCCTGCTCTTCACCCTCAGTGCAGTAGGATGAGTACATGCTTTTTTCTCAAATTCAACCTCTTCCCCTCTGCTCTCAGTTCTCCTCCCCGTCCTGACGTCTCTCTGTTTGGTAGACCATACACATCACCACCTCTGTCATCTCCTTCTGGGCTGAGGAGCTTTGCGTTTCTGTGTTTGGTTGTTCCTTAATCAGCACCTATTCCACAGCTTTAGACATTGCTGTCGTCCTTCTCTGAACCTCTCCCGGTGCACTATATCCTTTTTGAAATGACGGGAACCAGTGCTATGTATGGTTTGAGACAAGTAGTGGGCAAAACATAGATTAATACATGATGTTCTGTTTTGTTCTCTATTCCTTTCCTAACAATTTTTAACAGTCTGCTCTCTTTTTGGATTATTACTGAGCTGAGGTTTTCACAGAACTATTTATCATAAACTCTGAAACTCTCTCCTTAGTGATAATGATGCTTCAACCTCAGCAACAGCATAAGCATGCAGAGCAAGGACAGCAGCAGGGCAGTAGGAGAGAAATCTTTAAAGACTTATTTTGAGAGCTATACCCCAGGGCTGGCTTCGTAGTTTATCAAAGTATACATTAAGAATTCAAAATTTGTTTTCATTCTCTATGAGCACAAAAGCAAGACTTAAAAAACTGTCAGCAAAAAAAGGAAGAGTAATGAAGCAAGTCAACAAAGAAAAATAAGAATACAACATCAAGAGTGGCTAGCACAGCTCAGAATAGCTCAGAAACCACTGAAAGCTAAGGGCTCTTATGTCTTCTGCATCCCAGATGAGTGCCCTAACAGAGCCATCCTCTTCCCATCCCCACAAATCCCATCTGCTTTTGAGGGCTTAAAACTAAATGGGAACTGCCATCTAACACCTTCTGCAACAGCTTTGTTGTACAGTGAAAGGCAACAGCCTACCTATACAATTTGTTGCGGGCTAATCCGCTCTCACTCTGTCCATGCGCTGCACTTGGGTGCAAGCCAGCAGGATTTCCAAAATCTGGGTAGTGATAGCTGGTGAATTGCTCCACTTGAGCGTTGGAGGCCTGCTCCCAGCAGGATTTCAGGTCTCCGCGCAGCACCGCACTCACTGCATTGACATAGCTTCCCATTCGTCACTCCCCGCAGCACAAGCCTGCTAGCAGAGGACCACAAAGAAAGACCATGAGAATATGTATGGCTTTTCTAAAAGAGAAGTGTTGCCTGCTAATGGGCCAAGCAGTGCTGGATTCTCACCCTTGCTTACTCTTTGCCTTTGGGCAAGTCAGCTTAAGTCTTTCCTGAATTAAATTAATTATTAGCACAGGGATGAGATAAAGGGAAGGAGTGACTTGTCTCTTCTCCTTCAATGGCAGCTTAGCTTCCAAAAATGCTGACGTCTATGTCGCAGCTCCGTTACCCCGTGAGGCACATGAGAGTAGCAGTACACAGACCAGACCAAGCTACCTTGCTATAAGATCCTGTTAACACCCCAGAAAATCTTATGCATGACCAAAGCACCTTGAATAGTGCAGGAAACTTGCAAATCCAGCTCTTTTACTTAGTGAGAAAGATCATTTAGATTCATGGGGGTTTGCATCTTGTGGTCAGTGTTAAACCATGAAATAAAAGCACTGAGGGGTCCCCACAGCTTTGACGTTTGGGATGTTTTCTGTTGATGAAAGGCAGGCAGTCCTCCCCCTGTCCCTTCCAGAGGCACTGAATGAATAAACAGGAGCACTTTTGGAGAGGTTTTGTAGCTAGACGTGTCAGAGATAAGACAGCGCTCTTCTGCCTCCCGAGCGAGATGTTACATAGTGCAAGAGCGAGACTCTACTCGGAGCTCAGGGAAAGAAGAGTTCATTCTGGAATGACAACGTCCATCGTTATTGCACGCACTGCCAAGTCAGTCGAAGTATGTCTAAGGAGAGACTTCGTATATTCGCTGAGCAGCAGAGGAAACCGGTAAAACCTTGGAGAGGATGCCACACTGCATGATTATTAGATTTTTTTCTATAAACAGAGACAGGTTGTGTTTAGCATGAGATCAAGTACTTGCATCTAAATCATATGGATCCCAGTTGACACTAACGAACAGATGCCCTGTTCGAGAGTTGTCTGTTCTATTGCTGGCTTTGTTTTTCCATTTCTAAAGTTTCGTAGCAATTGAAGCTGTTTGATAAAAGGTTGCCCATCAACAAGGATCATCCCTTAACTTCTAGGTTTGTCCCAGCAAATTGCAACTTTTTCCAAATTACTTAAGCACTTTATCACAATTTAAAGTGTGTGCATTAATTCAGGACTTCCCAAATTACCATCATAGCTAATTCACTATATGAGATAAGATACTTGTCATGTAAATACAGAAGAAAGATTGACACCAGCAAATCTTGGGGAAAAAAAATCCAAGGACTCAAACACTGTATTCCTGCTGAATCCTCAGATGAACATTCAGACAACCTCCCTGTGCAAGAAAATAACATGGATGTATCCAGAGTCTGACACAAAAACAATCATGCAAAGGCACTGTCTGAAGCATTCATTTTTCTTGGATTTTCAAGAGAAGATGACAGAGAAGATTATTTGTCTTTCAGGTTGTTTACAGATTTTAAGGTGAACATCACAGGAAAGTTAGAAACCACTACTTGAAAAGAAACAAGAATTCTTGAACAGAAGGATCTAATGGAAGGTGAAGGTCTTGAGACTGTGCTTCATGATCGTTTAGCAAGGGAAAAATCTATATGCAATTAACGGAATCACCAATGTCTGGCATGGATAATTTCCAAGATTTTCTACTCTTTAGAGAAGCAGAAAATGTGAGGCAGTCTCATGTTTTCTAGCACTTGAAGTAATTTAGCCCACATACTTTGCTATTGTTTTGTCACCTGACCAGCATCAGAACTAGTTATTTCCACACTTGATAAGGTTGACCATTTTGGAAGGGGAAGAATCTGTAACTCCTTATTTGGCCAGATTGTGAGGAAATGACTTGGGCGTTTGCTGCACAGTAGGGGATGCTTTTTATCAGCTAGGAATTCAGCGGGCAGGAAAGCTACGTTTTGAAACTGTTGGTCTTGAGTTTCAATCCTGTTTCCTCGTGCAGGTCATATTGAGACAGACCTCTTATTGTAACTTGTTCCACACTGTTGGAACTGCTACTGCAAGTATATTTGCTCACATACATTATTAATAATCAGCCTCATGTGTCATCCCCTTTCTAACCTTCAGTCCAGCTATTTGAATTTCATTAGGCTGTAGCTAGAGGTGGTTGAAACTCCGTGCTGAAAACAGCCAAATCGCAACAATTCTCATACCTCATCAGTAAAGATTTATATTACGCTGTAAGATAGGAAATTCACTAACTTAGGGTTTTAAATGGGAAAAAAGCAAAAATTTGTCTCCAGTAAAGACAAAGTATAATGTTCCTCAAATACTGTTTTCTTCTCTCATTATTCTCAAGTGTGTTTTGTAAAAATTGGTGCATTCCTTCAGAGTGTTGCACTTGCAATGAAATGTAGTTTTCCCAAGACAAAGATGCTCCTTTAGGAAACATTCTGATAGTTATAATAGTAAGAATTCACAATAATGTGAGGGTTTTACACATTGAGAAACAAAGCTGGGGATGAGGGGTATATAAGATGTCCAGCCAAGGTGATCACTTCTTATTCTTATCTCCCAAGCAATTTGAGACATGCAAGATCAAAGTACGTCTGTGGTATGCAGCAAGTGACTGTATAACACTTCTTCCAAAGAAAAGAAGTCATACCAAGATTTAAAAGTGGCCTCAGCCACTGCCTAAAAATTCTGAAATTTAAATCTTCTGAAACTAGATTCAGCTTAAGAATAGCATTTTAGGATTTTTTCCTCAGAAGCACAAACCAAAGCTTATGTTGTTAAAAAAAAATCACATATCAATTTTGTACATATAGATATGGAGGTTACATATTCCCAGCCACATAAGTGACTAAGCTTCACAAAAGATTTTTTAAGCCCAGAACCTGTTTTTCTCTTTCCATACCTTCACCCCCCAAAAGGTCCTTAGTTGACAGTAGTAAATTACATCATTAAAGTTTTTGACAAACGTCCCTGGATATTAGAAAAAATGGAGTGGTTAGTCTTTCTGTTAATCATAAAGCCTCTTTATACTTGATTTTAATGACACAGTAATTCTCCTGTAGTTTTTTTAGTGTCTGTTTGCTTTCCCTTTTATCATTCACATTCATGTACTGTCTGGTACACTAGCTGTCCTTGACATTCCCTTATTAGCTTTACAAATAATCATTAATTTATTTTGTGTTCTGCCTCCTCTTTCAGTGATATATAGGCATGTCATTACCTTTCTAAAGCGTATTCATTGTTTTTCTTCTTCTTCAAAAAAAAAAGCTCACTACTTTTCACTCAGGATTCAAAGCAATTTGCATGATATACACATAAAAATATATATTGTTTAGTGTATCGTCACCAAAGTTTATGTTATCTCTTCTTTAGATTTCATAATTAATGGGCTTGTAATCTGAAGTCTCTTTCACTGTGTGACTGATCTTTCTCTTGATGTGGTTGAAAGGCGTTTCACTCCAATGAATGGAATACTAGATTCAAACTCAGGCTTGATTGCTACTCCTCATGTTGCTCCAGACCTTTGTGTTTGACTTTTCCATCTCCATTTTCCTTCCCATCACAGAGGAGGCAAGACATTCATAAAAACATCCGAGTTTCTAGAAGGGACAGTCTCTTCTTCTGGTTTTGTTCTGTACCTGACATAGTGAGTTATTGAATTAGTTGAGGCCTACAGACACTATTAGTATTAGCCTTCTTTTTTCCACTTTTATTCCATAGGCTATTTCCATTAATTTAGCTCAAGTTTTGAATGGAAAACTGAGTTTGTGGTGAAGTTCTTTGATAAGTTATTTTTGAAATAGAGGCTGCACTGCTTCGCAGTTTGAGCTCAGCATTTACACCAAGAACTGCAGTGTTAGTAATGGCAATAATTTTACAGAAACTTTGCAACATATTAGAGAATGCTCATGTCCATTTGATGCATCAGGTGTTCTTAAAAAGCGGTTAAATTTAAAACAATCCTCAGCTGTGTGTTCCTTTTAACAAGCCAGGTCAAGCACATGAGCATGGACAGCTTGCTGAGCATCTTAGCACTCCACTTACCTAACTTACTTTATCGACAGGGACATGAACAGGCAAGTCGCCTAAACTTTAAGACCCTAAATAAGAAACATTAACCTTTTCATGATACTTTCTCATTTCAACATTTTTGCTAACCTAATTTATACAGCATTGTTTCTTCTCATTGCTTTAAAAATGCACACGCATTCTGGATAATGAATAAAAGCCTGAAAACTATACTCCTAAAAAAGACTTAAACAACATAAAACTGGTTAAAATTTCACTCATATTTTTGAGAGCTGGGTGCCATACTTCCAAAATCAATGAAAGTTTTATAGTCAAATGAAGACATAGCTATGACATGATTCTCTTATTAAATCACCAAGAAAGCTCTTGAAATAATATGGTGGGAAGAACAAAGTCATGAACTTGCAGCCATTCTCAGTGAAGATGGAAGATTTAAGAAATTCTGGAATCAAAGAACCATTTGTTCATAGCATCAGTTGGATTTGTAATTATGAAAGAGAGCTAAAACGGCACAGATGTAATTGCTGGGACTAATAGGGCCCATCCCTTCTAAAAGAACACCATGTGTTTTCTATGGCTCACAAAATTAAAAGGTGATTATGGAATTACTCAATATTTTAAAGCTTGTTTTAGAAAGTATCCATGGAAAAAAACGTAAGATTTTTGATAGAAAGTAGTGTAGAGGACAGTTTGTCCAAAGCTAGGTCCTCTGGAAACCTTCACATAATCCCACCAAAATCTATCCAATATTTGGGGTCACTTGTCAGATAGGAGGTTGTCCACAGGCATATAGAAGAGCCATCCTGAAGAACAAAGGACACTGACCAGAACTATACAATTTAGGCTGATGTTCTGAAAAACAGCAAAGTCAGGCACATTATTTATCCATGGTATATCCAGCATCTCCTGGGCTATGAGCTTGATGCTGGAGTTGAACAAGTAATTATCCAGGCACCTTTTAGGATAGGTATGTTCAGTATAGATGCTGTCATTATTCTGGAAACACCAATTGCTATCGCGTAAGACCAGCATTAAAAAAAAATTTTTTTAAGCTGTTTTAATTGGGAAGAGAAACTCTGAAACCAAGCTACAGAGCTCTCACTTTTAGTAGCTTTGAAACAGCAGAAATAAGATGACTTTGGCAAATGCATGTCAAAGAGAAAATGATTAAAGCAAGATTAACCTGAGCTATATTGGAGAGACAGTATCTATCCAAATCTCCCGTCGTGCTCTACCTTAACAGTAATGGTAACGCAAGTCAGCTGTGTCTTATGTGTTGCTTTCTTTTTCCTCACCTACACTAAAGTAGCACTAAGAGAAAGTGATGTGCTTCATTATCTCGGTAGATCTCCACCACCAGTTATTTATTCAGTCAAAGAAATCATTAGACTTTATATTCAACCAAAGGAATGATCTGCAGCCTATGGCTGGTAGCTTTGTGCAGACCCGATCTGTGCTGAATATTGTATTTCTCTTTATACTATATTGTAAGTGGCCAGCTTTTATGTTGCTCTGAAACTCTGTGTCGTTCTGAACCTTGTGTTGATGTCTCCACATGAGCAAAGCAGGTGTAAAATGTATTTGTGTCAAAACTGATAGCATTTCACACCCACTTTGTGAGAAGGATTATGGAATATTTAAGGTAGCTGGAGAATTGGGTCCAGAGTGTCCTACGGCCTATTCCAACACAATCCAATTAAGGGGAGCCCTGTGCTGTTCTCCATGTAATGTTGTAAAATTGTAATGTCAAAACCAGGGATCTCAGAGCTAAATGGGATTTATTTTTAATGTGTGTTTTAACCACTATCACAGTGGAGCTGGATAAACTGCAACTTTCTTTTTTTTCCTAGAAATAAATTGTTGAAAAGTGTTAGTTACTGCAGTTTCTTAGAAGGGATGGCTTATGGTGACAGATTTCTTTTCCCCTTTGTATACTGTATTTGTTTGAGTGACAGTGAGAACATGCAGTAGCATGTAGGATATTCAAAACATTTTATTATGGAATTATATTTGCAATATGTTTGTCAGCATTTTCCTAATAAGTCTCTGTATTTAGAGGTTCATAATTCCAGTGAAAATTCCATCTAAATTGGAACCTGGCAAACAGATTCACCACACAAGAGAGCTCTTTTATGGGAGCCTTGCAAGATGTCAGGGAATGCAAGTTATTATAAAGGAGAGAAAACACATATTTTTATGTGTTTTTTTTAAGAAAAAAACCCACTCCATTATATTAGGAATGCATATACACAGCTTATTACAGAAATGACTTTAAAACTGAAGAGAGTCTATACTCATTATATCAGTATATATATATTAATCGAAATTCTATAAGCTTTGGTACCAGAATGCTTTTCTTAAGAAATAAAAGATAAACCAAAATAATATTTCATCCTTTCTGAAAGACTAAATTATTAGTGTAAGCTTTAAGAGAAAAGTGGAAGACTTTATTGAAAGGTAAATTATCACATATACATTCCTTTCCTTAAATTAGTGAAGTTGTAACTATCTGTACTCATGTCAATAACGGGAATAACATCTTCAAATTGCATGTAAGCAAGATATACTCAATAGTTATATAGGTATATTTAATGAACATTTGAAATTAAGTTTAAAAGGTAGATTCAATCTACCGAAAATTCATGAGCAGAAAAAAACAAATTCATTAAATAGGTTTTCTACAGATTCCAAGAAAATGAATTACAGAACAAAATACAGTAGTTCTGGGTATGAGCAGAATTAACATTTGTTGAGTAAGACTAACATGAAAAGGAATAATAGAAGTCAACACATAACAAGTTGCAGCTACTTTATATCATTGTTTTTGTGCAAGTCCAAGTCCAGTAAAACTTGACTACCCCAACACAGGCGGTGTCAAAAAACAAATGGCTTTCTCACAGTGTTTCCCTGGAGTCCAGACCTGTTAACTGCCTGCACATCAATATTCTTTTGTGATAGCCACTTTAAATCTCAAGGCTAAGACACATTCTCAAATGAAGTGCATCATCAAGTACCAAATAATTTAAAAGGTCACTAAGAAAGTTATGCTCGAATAATGTTATAACAAATAAGCAAACCAAACAAGCAATAGCTCACACACTTCCCCTTTCTGCCTCAGTTAGCACCACCCCTCCTTCCGCACACTGGGGTTTGAAACCTCAGGTAATAAAAGCTGTCATGTGTTTATTAAAGGTCATGAACATACAACACCTGAATGATCATAACATCCCTGGTACAACTCCTGGACTATATAAAACAGCCAGGCTTGTCTTTTTGAGAGCATCAATAGTACGTGTATTTTTGTAACACACATATAACTTTGACAATGGCAATATTTGCAACGTTTCTAAATGTTTTAGAAGAAAAAAAGTTATGTGGGATTCAGATCTCTTCCGTATTCATGTGCTTCCACCACATCTTACAAAAGAAGACCTCAAGCATCATACCCTATGTTCTTTATGTATCAGAAGTCTTTAAGTATAACCTGCACCAGCTTTGTGAATCTAATACAAACATGCTGTTATGCATGACTAATATTAATCAAATTATAAATCTTGATGTAGAAGTTTAACTTAAGGAAAATGCAGAATTTAATCAGTGTTGTACACCGCAGTTACATTTTGTTCATCAGTACACATAATACCGTATCATTAAGTATGCTTAATTCCACATAAAGCAGTCAAGCAGTGAACGCTAAAGCCTTCCTCAGACATCATTTAACCCAGCAAGCGCCAGGCTCTGCTGGAAAAAGCATGCGGCTTGAGAACAGGCCTAAATCCCAAGAGAGCGCAAGTTTTGAAATATTTCATGTCTCAATGAGCAAATGCAACAAGCTCCTATTAATAACAAACCTGTGTCATTGATGACACTAATTGCTCATAGCAAGACATACTCTATAAAAGGGAAGAGTATCTTGTGCGATACGTATTACTGTGCCATAAATGCAATATAAATACAGGCTAATTTACTCTTCCATTACTCCCCTGTGATTTCCAGTGGAGCCGCTGCAGCAAAATATCGGTGGGACACTGCCTCGTTCTGCAGCGATCGCGCGGGCGTCCTTCAGCTGCTGCAGACGGCGTTAACGCCGTTCAGCGTCCTCTCCCTCACGGGTCACTTAATCTTAGCCGTCCTCAATCAAACATACTGCGGTGGGACAGTCAAGAAAATGTATGCCCCATGCACACTCCTAGCCGGCAACCAGTTGTTATTTTAGGTCTCCGCAAACCCTGAAGGTTCGTCGCCCAAACGTGAAGGCGAGCAATGAGGTACCGAGGCTGCCCAGGAAGGGAATTGCTGAGGAAACCCTGATTTCCTAATTGCTCTAACCCTTACAGGCCATCACTCTCATGCGGCCACAGAAAATCATGGAAACAGAAATCTCCATCATCCAGCAACAGTAAGGAAAAGCACCATTCCTCTCCGGAGCAACTCTTCAGCTGCTGGCACGCAGCGGCAGCGTGTAAAATGCTCTCCTGCCGCCTCCTGAGTCATCGGCCTGAACTTCTGCCACGTTCCCGCATTAGGCGTTTGCCTGCTGAGCGGTCATTTGCCAACACAGTGAGGGATAAACATGTTAGCCACGGGGAGAACAGAAAGGTGGGGGGGAACAATAAGACAAACACAAAAACATGAGGAAATTGTATAAAATTGTGTAAATATCAGAAAGGCGAGTACTGGAAATAATCCTCACCCCAGCGTGCATAAAACACATGAGAGGCTCCGTAACATGCTTCTCCGAGGGACTCCTCTGAGGATGCAGAAGTATTTGCTTATATTCGGTTCTTCAGTGTTTATATCTCTATTTTTCGTGCTTATTGACCTGGCAATTTCTGTTTATTTGTTTGCTGTTTTCTTGCAACTTTACGTATTAGGCAATAAAACCCTGAATGCATGAAATAGCTGGTCAGCTCACCAGCTAAATTGAACCATTTCGCATCAACTGAACTCAATTATTCCATTTTAATTTACCCAGAAAAGATCCAACCCTTTAAAAATAAAGATTCCTCTTTCATCTTCCTAGCAAGTAACACAGAGTGTAAACATCAATCACAGTTTTGAAAGTCCAATGAAAAATGAAACTTTCCGAATGTTTTACCATTTCAGCAAGTATAGGTACCTATAGAAACAACCAGCACCTCCACAGAGAAGCCCCTCTCCCTCTCCTTTCACCCATTTCGCTAACTCTGGTGTCATCGTTGTAGCAGACTAAAGAGACCATGGCGTCAAAATGATCACTTCCAAAAATATGCTGATCAAGTAACACCAAAGAAGTTGTGTTGTCAGCGGGAAAGGTAAAAGAGGTCTCATGGGAGGACAGGACTGCGGGTAAGAGTAAGGGGTTGATATTTACCTTGGGAAAAGTTTAACAAGCAAGGTGCTGCAAAAGCCTATGCACTGGTTTGGCAAACCTTTTTTTCTGATTTGTAGCTGCATTTCTTCAGTGTGGCCTCAGGTGTGATTATGCAGTCTCTGCAGTCATTAGCTTAACCTCATCTAGCTAGCAGAGGTTGTTGGTACACCAGAATTATCTGATAGCCTACAGATTTTAGGGTAATATATATATGTGCAATTATATAATGGTCTGTTTTACAGTCCGTTATGGAATTTATAACACAGTCCCATAGAGAACCTACATACAGGAAGAATAATGTACTTTTTTTTGCAAGTAAAATCTAGTTATATTAACAACTCTCCAAATATTTGGAACTGCAATTTAAAAGAGAAGAAGGTGAATTAGAAATTGAAGAAATTAATAAGAATTAAATAGTTGTGAAAGTCTGTGGTATGGCAGTATGGTTTGGCAAGAACTATTTTACTTAAATTGTGCACATTCAAAACAGCCCTCTTTGCAGTTCAACATTTTCCCTGCTCACCAGCAAGTAATATTGTGAAATAATCTAGCCCCAGTTAATCATGGCAATATCTACTCTTCCTAAGATGGGAGCTTACAAAATACTCTGACAGCCTCCAACTTAATTGAAATTTGTACAATCAATGTAAGGTAGAGGGAGGAGACAGACACTCTACCAAGGATGTAATTTTATTCAGTTTAATACAATTGATATGAGCTATCATTAAAAACTCAAAGTCTTCATGAATTCGAAAGACAAATATTGAACATCTGCACCCTTCTTTTGGAACTAGTACCGTTCACAAAGCTACATGCTTGGCAGACACTAAAAATGTCTTCAAACCCATTCTCATCTCTGAAAAAGAGATCACTGTCTGCCATTTTGATAGAAAAAGAGAAGTGAAATAGCAGTTCTATTCCTAGGAAAACTTCATCTTCATCTAGTTACTAAATTTGTTTGAAATAGAGATGAACAAACAGACTCATGGCAAAATGGCAAACCATTGGAAAATGCAGATCCAAATTCTAAATTCATTGTCAAAACTGGAAGCCATAAAAACTGGAGCCTTCAAAACAAATCTGCCTTGTATTGTGGCATTTGCAGATATCTGCGCTCCATCACTGTGGCCTCTGTGCCATCCTTCACTTCCATAAGCTCTGTACTTTAATTCTGAATGATTATTGAAACAACTCCAGTGCAATTTAAAGCTTAGCGAGTCTTTTAAATACTTCTCAAGTATGCATAACTAAATTAGAATTTTATATTCTGATTCTGTGGCCTTGTCATGGGGATACGCAAGTGCACTACAGAGGAATCATGATTCAGTGATGACAATTCCTCCCACATTTCTCCCATGATCTGAAGGACAGAAAATTGTTTCACCTGAAAAGTTTTTTTTAACTGCTTTTGTGAAATCTGTTATTTTGCGAGACTCATCTTTTCAAGGCATGTTAGCTGAAAAAAATGGTTCTTTTTTTGTTTGAAGTGAGTTTCTAGCCTTCTTTGTACGGAAACATGCTTGATGATATCAACTGTGGATTAAAAAATAAGCCTCAAAGAATTTTTTTAAGTCTCATATTGTAAAGCCTCTTCCTCCCTTTACCACTTTTCATAGAGCAGTTTCAACTCATTATATTCCTAATAAGAACTAGTGTCAAATCTTTTACCAGTTCCTGCTAGTCTCTTAATTTTTTCAAGAGATGTTCAGAGTGTGGGTTCCTTTCTTATGTGACTTCATAATGATAAACTAATTTTAATGAAGAGGGAATGAAAGTCCCTGCCCTTTTGGCTAAGATCAAACTCAAGGCCTTGAGTGAAGAAAATTGTTCATGCGATGCTTCCCTGGCATGCAAACAGAGACCGAGAGATTTAGACCCCAGAAAGAGAGTAACAAATATGCAGCTTTCCATGGAGCTCACCCATGGTTAATTAATTCCAATTACTTTATAGCTCTGAAGGACTGAGATACAGAGGAAAACAATTTGAACGTTACTTCTGAGAAAAGATGTTTGCTGCTTCTACATTACAGGACAACATAACACATTAGTTACACATCTAATTTGGGGACAAAATTTGTCATAATCCAGCCATGATAGCAGCAGCTCTGAACATTACGATCTGTATGGAAGGACAACAAATTTTTGGAAGATACTAAAAAGTAGTTTTCACAGAAATGAGGCATTACTGAAAATACTACTGACTTTGAGAAAATGTCTATAGTAGTGCAGATATCTCTACTGAGAAAAAAAATTATGATCAACTGAAGATTTCAATAGTATAAAGGGCTTTTTTTTCAGTGTCCATGTCACAGTGCACATATCATTGGAAAAAGTCATGTCATTTGGGGAAGTACCAATTTTTGGATTTTTTCATGTATACTTGCAATCTTCCTCTTGGCATATAGGACCTTCTGGATCTGTCCACTAGGGAATTAGTTTAGATGAGCATCTTCAGTGCTGTAGATCTGTTTGAATGACGTACTGTCCTCTCTTGCCATGAGCAGCAGAGGAGCTTGCAAGGCCTTTTTGTCACATGCCTTTCTTCTCTCCCAGGCAGACTGGGAGATGCAACACTTATCCTGCAGCTACTGTATACAGGGTACCATGAGCTGCTTAGTGACACATGTGAAATTTGCCACAGCGCAGTATTAGTTTTAATCAGAAAGTCCAGGTAATGTTTTTGTTGAATCTTCCTCCAGTTTGCACTGTAAACCATATTCAGCTTTCCTGCCTGCCTTATCACATGTTACTCCCTAGCCTACATCCTCAGAGCTATTTCTCTAGAAAGCTGTACCTCCAAATTATGCTTTACCTGAATTAAGGCAGTGGCTATAATGAATATCCATGGAAAGCGTATACCATTTTTAACAGCTTTGGACATGTTTTCCTGTTAATGTGTTTATACATTAAGGGCAGAGTTCATTATTGTATTACTCTCTATCAGTAGTCTTCCTTTCTTTCAGGCTTCTAGTACAGCGTGCTGATGAATCACGTACTGAATATCTGGGTCTTAGTCAGTGTCATTCTAGGTCAGTCTTCCTCATTAGAAACTGCATCATACTTCTTTCTAGAGTTGATATGAAAACAAGCAATATAACATGCTAGATACTTGATTAATAACTTGCCAATCTTTTAAGTTCTAGAAATTAAAGTCACAGACACTGGTAAGAACCAGAACACTATTAGTAAAAAAGAAAAAAAAATGAGTGAATTTGCCACCAGCTAAGCTACTTCTCTTTCTCTTGTGTTTTTACCTCAGAGAAAAAAAGAGCTGGATATTTTGTCTTGTTATCAGCTGAGACTGTCTATATAGGTATTGTATACCTCTTAGATATATAGCAGAGTAGGTACTCAAAGAGGGATGATAAAACAAAAATAAATTTAAAAAAACCACCACCAGTTAGGTACCTCTCCAGAGATACGCAGTAGGAAATGCCAAGACAATTGTCTGAGATTTTCTCTCTCACATGAGGGACACAGACTCTTGAGCAAGGGGTTAAGAAATGCCTCCGTCCTCTCAAGATCCGGACTACAGAATTACCCCTTGAGGACAAACGATCAGGAGTATACTTTTTCCTTTTTTAAGAGGAATGGGAAATTTTCTTCTAAACATTATTTATAATGTTGTTTTTTGACCAAAGGACTCAAACGCTCATCTCTCCAATGCATAGCTTTAAACTACCTGGGGATGACAGGATTTTTTTGTTTGTTTTTTTTTTTTTACCGCTTCTGTTAGCATTATGCTGCTGATTAGCGGTAATAGAAATACTCAAATGGATGACATAACTGTACTGGGTGTCTTCACCACAGTAAACTGAGCATAGCAGATGTATATTGTATATTCGGGTGGTGGAAAATATATCTCTGAGACTCCTTAGACTAAAATCCCTATTTCCTAAGTGTTTTACATAAAGTCTAATGCGGTAAGTATCCTTCTGCTTTAATGAAGTTTTACAAAACATTGCCTATATCTACTTTGTGAGTGGTAACTAAATCAGTACATGCAAAGAGCATTATGAATAATTCAAGCCGTTTTCATATCACAGTATAATGTGTGAGGGAGCTAGATGCTCAGCTAGCTAGGCTGGACATGTTTAAGACATATAGAAACTGAACTTCTAGACATTCAAGCCAGAAATGGAGTGCTGAACAAGATTAAACACATCAGGTTCGGGAAGTCTTAAGCAAAGTGTTTTTAAATTGCAATTATTTCTAAGTCAACACCACAGTCATCTACATCTATTTTAGAAACGTACATGAAAAGGGAAATGTGTTTTGAATAGTTGTTTTAACCTCAGCTGCAACCCTAAGCAATACATTTATTTAGTTCTTACAAGAGGGCAGTGATTTACAAGGTAACAAGGGATTTTGCTTATGCAATACGTATTTTCAGTTCATTTGTGAACATTCACGAGCCGCTCGTTATGCCCATTTCAAGAAGATTTAAATGCTTTGAAAATATTACACATTTGTGTATAAAAACGAGCCTTAATGCAAGATGATTTTTCCAAAGAGAGCCCTACAATAGAAAGCCATTCAGGTAAAAACAAAAATAGTAATTGTATATCTAATTGCTTACTTTTATGAGTGTGTTAATAGTAGAGTATGGAGAAAGAGAAAGCTACAGAAAACACATATACAGCTTTAAGATATACAAAGGAATGCATTTCTTTAATGAAAAAGCTGAGAAGTGGTTCCTTATTTCAGATACATGTGTGTTCCAGTTATTCATCTAATCCTGCAGTGACTATTTTCTAGGATACATTGTAAAGTCTTTCAAGAACTTAAATAATTTCTAATACTGGGAAGCAATATTATAGCAGAATTTGCTGAAATTTGTCAGCAAGTTGGACAGTTCTATGTCTGAAGTCATATTTTGTAACAGATTGCATAGGGAAGAATCATTAGATTTTTATCATTTGAAGATCTAATAAGGACTCAGTAAGTACCTAGCTGGGAAACAAAAAACATACAGTAATTAATGTACTATAGTATGCTTATATTGATTTTTACATGGACGCTATTTTAGTGGTAATAATGTCTGGCACCAGAATAGAAATCAATAGGAGACATGACTGTACTGCTTGTTTTCCTTAAATTTTTTAAAACCATCTCGTGTTTAACTGGCACCACCAGAATTCCACATCCCAGTTTTGCTATTGTTACGCTTGCTGTTATTTAAAATAACAGAATTGCATTTGAAACTTATTCTGCCAAATAAATACCCAATCTTCCTGCCATTTCTGGTCTTCTAAAAAAAAAACCACACTGTCAAATTTAGGGAAAAGCAAAACATTTTTGACATCAGATGGAAACGAGATTAGGTCTTCTCCATGTGAATATGCAAAATATTAATAGTTCACTGTGAAGGTTCAAGACCTTGTTTAAATCTCGGACCACTTCCGGGGGGAAGGGGAGCAGCAGCCGGAAACGAGTTCTGTCTTTGCTCGCTGTTTTTCAGTAATTGCTCCAATGCGGACCTGCAGCGTTAGCCGAGGCAGCCAGCGATGGCCCCGCATCGCAGGGGGGCAGGCTGAGAGCCAGCTCCCCCAAAAAGCCGTGCTGGAGCAAATAGCAAGTGGCAACCCAGGGCGCCGGGGCTGGATGGGAAAGGCCCATACCGGGACCTCTACACAACCATTTTATGTGCGCGCAGGCTGAGCCTGCAGCAAACCAGGGGTTGTTGCAGCTCATCCAGAGACTGAACTTCACAGTTCTTAGGCCCCAAGTTCACAGAACCCCATAGAAATGAGGGAAGGGGAGAAAACCTTGCACTGACTGGTGCTGTAAGGTGCAGAAACCCAAGGATAACTGCAGCACACGAGAAGGATGTTCTGCCTCTATCATGAAATTATTTTACTGAAGACTTTGGTTCAGAACAGCCTCCAAAACAGTACAGCCAATATTATGACATGCTCAGATTATCCAAGCAGAAAAAAAGAATACTTTTAATAAAGATTTCTGTTACAGATAATGCAACACATTTAAAAAGAAAAATGGCAAAAAATAGCCTTTTATTTAAAAATTAAAAAAATAAGAAAATCACTCTAGGCAATCCCTCTGCCAAGCACCTACAGTCCTTCCTACTTCCAAACCTGCAGTATCAAACCTGCTTCTAGTGTCTTTTCCTATTAGTAACAAACAGCCAAGTAAACCTGGCATAGGCAACTGTTAAAATCTATTGTCATTATTACATGATTTATAGTCTACAAAATGAAGCTGGTGGAAGCAATATATTTTCACTGCTTTGACTGTGGTTGCTACTTCAATATTTTTAGAATAAAGACAACAAATGGGATTATGTATGCTTATATTACTAAAAAATAATCTAAAAATTAAATTAGCACAATAACCTTTAACAGTAAAGTATGCATACATCCTCTATGAAGGTTGTTGCTAATATACAGAAAAATAAAAACCTTCTTTGTTCCAGAATGTCTTCAGAAGAGCCAGCTGGACCTCTTACGTAATAAAAGATTTTAGTTTAAGGGCTGCTAGAGACCTATAGATCCTATTTATCTCAAAAACTGTTGCAAACATGCAGCTGGGGGACAAGAGGAGGAGAAAAAAGCTCCTGTGATTTTACCTTGTATTTTTTTCTAAAATATATTATGGAAATCAGCAATATTCAGCCCTATTTCCACAGCTCAGTGCAATTTGAGTGTTTTGCTGCCTAACAGACTTAAGCACAGAAAGACACACTTAAGCAGTTTTTTAAGTCAGAGACCAAACCTTGGATATACTCTTAATTTTCACTTCTACCTTACTACAGTGGGGCCTGAAAGCATTCAGCAATTTTCAGCATTTGACCTGCTATTTTTAACCAAGAGAATGTGATCTAGTGCAGCACCATTAGCTTTCTTAAATTGATTGGTCTGTCTTTTCACTGGTAATAAATATACTATCCTAACACCATTTACATAAAAATCTGGAATCAAGACAGCACGAGGCTCAAACGCAGAACAGCAAATCTGTGTTTGAGTGACCTTTATTCTAATGTGCCCACAAAAACCTGCTAGCAAATAAAAGCTTTTTCAGGGCTGACACAAGTTTAGAAAGGATAAATCAAGATGCAGAAGAAAAAGGAGTAGTATAGGGTGGAAAACAAACCCGCCGTTTTTAAAAGACAGGTTAGTTAAAGAGAATCCAGTATTATGCCAGCTCTGTGATCTGCTGGGTTTAGTATTCAAGCAGTTGAGACACTAATCATTTACATTTCAAAGAAAAACTGAAGCTTGCTGATGATCTTGCAGGGAGGATGGCTGAGACTGCCTAATTCTGCATGACCCGTATCTGCGGTGGAGGCAAAGCAAGCCCTTGCCAAGCCCTCCCCTCGCAGCGTCGTTCATGCAACGCGAGCGCCTTCTTTGCCACCACGAGCAGTCACATTGACCAGCCACCACCTGACCCAAACACGGAGGAGGTCTGCTTCAAGACCACAAGATCACTGGTATGCTACCTCCTAACAGCATCAACACATCCAGTGGAAATGAGGCCAGAAAACATATATAAACCATGGTAGGATATGCACCTGCGGATGAAAGAAGGTAGAAGAAAAGTGAAATGATCCCGCTTGTGCACATGTTGACTTTGCAGATCATTTTCTGCAGATGCCACCAGTGGAATTAAACAGGCAAACTAATGGGCCTACAGCTGAGTTTTCCTCTGTGCTCTTTCAAATTTGGGTCCAGCTACAGCACCAGATGTTGACATGGCTTCTGACTTTGCGTAGCATGGAGCTGCTCAAAGGAAGAGCTGAGTGCCGTCAACTCTCACCAACTTTACCTTGACACCTTTGAAAAAATCATAGTTTAAGAACAAAAAACTTGCCAAATGGGCCCAAGCCTTGGTTGTTTGAAGGAGGAGGAGAAGTGACATATACAGCAAAAGTGCTTGGACTTTCTCTTTTTGTTGAATTTTGAATGGGGATCCAGGTCACCATTTTTTTCCTTAGATATAACTCACAAAATCAGTTTAGTGTGCATTTGAGAAAAAAATTGCTATGGTTTAGTTTGATGGCAGGCTTCTCCCTTGCTCACTGGTTAAAACCAGATGATATGAAATTAGATCTCAAAAGTTTTCTAAGAGAATAAACGTATGTCCAACTTGGTCTCTTCAGAAGGGTATGCTTCTGTCAGATAATATAGCACCATGCACCTATATGCAGAGAAAGAAGGGTGGCCATTTGTTTTTCCCTCCTTTTACTCTAAGGGTATCAATTTATAACTAACATTCCTTAGTTAGAGAACCTGCTTCCCTGCAGACTTAGAAATAATAGATAAATTATTAAATTGCTGAGGAAAACAGTTTGTGTTCTTCTATTTTATTAATTTTGAAAGAATGTGGTTATTTTGATGTGTAGGTTCTTTTCCTGCCACTGACAGCATATGACCACACTTTGGAAACTTCAGAGTCCTATTAAAGTAAATGGGGCACAACACTTGTATCTGTTTTCTGTATTGCAGTTCTAAGTTCCTGTCTAAAACAGAGTGCAAGCAGGGTGTCTTATCTTCCCTGATTCAGAAAGTGCCTCGACCTCAATAACAGGCTTTTGTCCTTAGTGACCTCCATAAGCACACGATAGACAAGACAAAAATATTTAAAGTTATCCTGTTTGCCTCTTTCTCCAGCCTCATTGCATCTAAAAAACTGTCTGACTGAAAGACCATCTAAATATAGTATTTAGTTATTATAGGTTTTAAATGTTGAGTGTTTAGAAGTTCACTTTTTTTTTAGGTGTTTTTTTAATTCTCTGTGGGAATAACACAAGCACTGTACATTTTTTTCCCTTTACATCTCCCTCTCTTCTCTCTCAAGACTATGTTGCTTGGTCCCCAAAGTACTGTTCACACTCTAAAAACGACCTTTATTTCAACAGCTCTATTGGCTCCAGTGCCTGCAGAAACAAACATTTTCTTCTTGGCTCAATAGTGACTATTTTAATATTCTCTTCAGACTCTCTCTTCATTGCAATCCTAATAAACACATTCAGGTTTATGATGAAGAGAGATCCTACCAGACAAATGGCAGCAAGGTTACCAGCTCGAGCTGGTGACCTTCTGAGAGCTTGTTTTTCAGCAATGCCTGATGGGGTGAACATTCCCCTGATGTTATTCATTGAAACAAGAACTCCACATATTCTCCTTTTCTCAACAATGTCATTTTACCTTGACAGCGTATCATCACTAGCTTTCTTCTGTTTATCTCCTAGGTCAGCAAAGAAAGGTGAACAATTCATCACTCATGAATCCCCAATTTTAATGCAAATATTAACCAAAATTCAATTTCCATTGAATATATATTTTGAATAAAATATACACATACACAACCATTAAGGCACAAAGGCTAAACATATCCGTCAGAGATCAAATCTGAACTGCGAAGCAGATATATTGTATATAGTTGAAAAAATGTAAAACACTAGAGACAGAGAATTCTTGATTTTCTAAGCCATTTAACCATTTACAAAAAATAAATAAAAGCTTAACAGGATCTCTATTTCTTGTAATTTGCTTGACTTCAGCTTGTAAGAGGGGTAGATCATGCGGGTTCATTTACTCTGAATACTGCAAACTTGTAATGATTTCTTGCCTGCTTTCTTTTCAGAAGGAGGATTTAAAATTTGGATTATGCCCCACAGAGCTATGCATAAAGGTGTCCTTCCATGTGCTAATTTCCCTCTTTCCGCACCCAGAACTTCCCCTCTGAGGTATTGTCTGCCCCACAAAGAGGACCCACCAGCAGTTTGGGCCCACACTGAGCAAGGTGATGCCATCACTTCAGATATATCTGTTTTCTTATTTAGCTATTACTGCCATCCAAACATAAAAGCCACCCAGCAAGACTTTGAGTATTCCTCTTTTCTGCCTGAAAAGTGAACAGATTCAGCCCATACCTTACATCTGAAAAGGGCACCTTCAATTTGCCAGGAAAGACTCGGAAATCCAGCTTGCTTCAGCACAGAGAATTACAGGGTACATCCCCAAGCAAATTAATAACACACCAAGACCAGAGAAATAAGGTCACAGTGTCTTTGGCCTGCTTGTGAATAGGATGCTCACAGCTGGCCTAGACTCTTGTGTTAATACCTTCTCTGAAGGCATACTTTTTTATTAACTGCAGCAGAGAAAATGGGTATGCCATTTCACGACCTTTATTTCAACAGCTCTATTGGCTCCAGTGCCTGCAGAAACATTCCTCCAGCCACCATAACACGGATAGAAAAGTGAACAGAGTTTGGCTTTGTAGCATCCTTTATTTAAGGAATTCCTCCCCAGCCCACTGAAAGAAGCTCAGTCCGAGATGTAGAGCGGATTGCAAGAAGTGGTACATCCCTGGCTCTTTATAGCTCTCCCCTGAACCTACCCAATATCACCAAAGAACTTGCCAAGTTTGTCCCATGGCAAAGGGGGCTGCAAAATGATGGAAGAACAATATTACAAGGGAATACTTGCACATTTTGTCTTGCTCTAGATTATCCGAGATTTTATAGTGTAGGCCCATATAATCCAGGTCTGCACTTGCATGTCTCCTAGTAGACGTGCATACACATATCTTCTATTATGTTCCAGTAAGTTTAATGTTTTAAATGGTGTTCTATAATATATTCACATTAATATATTTCTTGACAAGAGGATTTTTTTCTTTCAACATTAATATCATCTTTCATCATCATCTTTTAAAATAACCATCTGCTTCCTGACTGAAACTAGTTACACTTCAACTCATACCACTGTAAAGGTATTTCTTCAAAATATTAAAATTCAGTGCAACTTTATTTGTTGATATTCTTTTAAAACTGCTTTTATCAGTGTACATTGCCCCTATACATGTATTGTCTTGCACTGATGTAGTTAAGACAGTGCAGCAGCTTTGCCTGCACAGGTACTATGCAACAGTTATGCTGCATATAAAAGAGTCTGTGACTTAGGAATGGGAAAAATTATATCCAGAATATTCCAATAAATGACAGTAAGAGTTCAGAGTTAGTGTCTCAGAGTGTAAACAGAGAAAGGAAGTCAGTAAAAAAAGAAAAAGACTACAAAACAAGCATTTAGGCAATGATACCTCTCAAGCAAATGGGGTTAGGCAGTTCCCCTTAAGATCTGAGCTTTTCCATCCAAATGCTGCATTCCCCAAACCACTGTCATTTAAAGAGGATGAGAATGACAAATCTGCTATATTTTTAAAAGATTCTTTTCTTTCTCTTTCAAAAACCAAAATGATTTAGTTGTGCAAAACTGCACAGTTTAGAGCCTTATCTCTATACAATTAAGAGCAACCCTTCATAAAACAAGTCTTTAATTTTTAAATGAAATTAGAAGTATGTAGTACTGCTCCAAATAAGTTGTTCTTGCCAAGTGGCTGTCAGATCAGAACGCTGTGCAGTACACTTGACAGAAAACCCAGCGTAGTAACGAGAAACCAACCCAAACTTTAGTACTGGAATAATTGAAACGCTGCCAGAAAGAATCACACAGTAAGCGCACATTCGAACAGAGTTTTTAGGATTCCTATTCATACATATCTAGAATCCCACAAGTAAGATCAGGCACCCTATTGTTTCAGGTGCCCCTCAAATTTGGCTTGAAGAGTTATCCTTAGGCAATCTTTAATAAGAAGTAAATCTGTATCTTAAAAATGTGGAAAAAAATTAGTAAATTTTAGGTAGAAATAAGGAAGAGAAAAAATACATTTCCCCCAAATACTTGGGAACAAGAAGACCATAGAAGTATGCTAGTCATGCTACACAGCTACTCTAATATGCATGATTAGGGTATTTTAAAGATCTGAGTAGTTTTTCATTTATGATTCAGAGGCCATCTACACTGCACTTATACCACTTCCTTTTTCCACTTGGCCCTCACCCTGCAGTTGTGATCTGCAATATACATATATTATATTGATGTGAAACCAGTTAAATTACTAGGATTAGTCATAGTGATGTATATTCTGTTTTGCAGCGTGTCTGTATTTGGCATATGCACCGATCCTGCATTGAGGTAATTATTTTAATGCAAATATCCTAGCCTGGACACACTATAAACTGGAAAGGAAAATATAAACATTTCAGTGATTAGAGCAACAAAACATGTAAAGGTGAGGCATTAAATATAAGAGGAAAGGAGCAGGAAATCAAATTAGCTTGAGGGCTTAGCTACACCCCTGGAATGAAATGGTGCTCATTGTTGCAAATACAAAGCAGACTCTGACAAGTCTAATTAATGAATAGAATTCTTGTGTCTTTTACAATAGACCTTTAAACCATTGCTACTCAGCAGGCACAAAATGACTTCACTGGGGGGTACAGGGGCTATTGAGCTGAAATAGCAGCTGTTTTGCTCAGCTCACTTCACATCCAGAATTCGAGGGAGTTTTGTGCTCCCTGCTAGCATCTCCCTCCCCTTTGAAAAAGAAAATGTAATCACACTATTCAAATGAAAATCCACCAAATAGTTGAAATTTCTATGTATGCTGTTTAACAAACTTTTGAAAGCATTATTGTGGGTTTCAGGGTCTACTTTCCCTGATCTTGCCCAGGCACATGTCTGTGAAGTATGACCTTGGCATGTTCACAAGTTCCCATCTTCATAGCTATCAAAATGGAGGTCTATAAAGACAAGAGTTTAACATTTGGGTTACCATACTCATATAAAAGATTTTCCGAACCTTGTAAGAAGTGCTAAACTGAGGTCATCTAAAGTTTATTAAAGCATCTGTGTGTTCCAGCATGGAGTTCACAAATCATGAATGCAACATTATTCAGCCAATTTAACAAGATTAGCCAGCCTGCTTTTTCCATTTTCCATCATTCCTCCTTCCATAACAAGCTAGCTTGTAGCTAATGGAAGCCAAGCTCTTTTAAAGCTTTATTCTTTCACAGCTAGTAAAATACAGCGTTTACAATTGGGAGCTATCATGTCAGAAGCTCAGTAGTTTCTCACGGGTCATTCAAAGTGTGCTACACAAACCAGAAAACAAGAAAATTGAAAGGAGACCGGGAAGAAGGAAGCTAATTAACAGTTCTAAATTTTAGTTAAACTCTGTTCAACCTTCCACTTCTCAGCTCCAACTAGACAGCTAATAAGCCTTGTGGAATTCTGGCTCTTAATTAACACACAATTATTTCTCCAGAAGGATTAGAAGTTCCACCAAATGTTCAAGAAGTCAGTTTCTACAGCTCAAATTAGATTACTGCCTACATTTAGGAGCAAGGGTTACTGTTCCATACTCTGTTTGCTCTATTTGTAACAGGTCTTTCCCCCACCACCACCCTTTCAAGTGTGATCACATCTTAGGAGAGATAAAGAACTGCTGCATTTTCATTGCACAAAGCTCTCCTTTCTGTGATCGTGTAACATTCCTGGCCAATTATTCAGTCACTTGACATGAACAGATGACAGCAGTTAGTGTAAGCATCCCAGTAACATATTAACTGTTGGAAAGCAGGAGAGAAACCTGTGCCATGCAAGAAATCACCTTCCTGATGACTAACCCAACATTTTATTTGCCGAGGTCTGAGTTTCTCTACCCTCAAAGAATGACCTGGTCATCCCAAGCAAAGAGCAAAGCAAAGCAAAACCAGGTGCACTGAAAGCTTACACCGATTGCTTCTATTAGTGTGAATGATGTACTCTAATGATTATTATACGTTATGTAAATGGCATTCTTCCCAGGCTAGTTCACTTATTTCACTGCCAGTTAGTCTCCCTTTGACTTCCAGCGAAACACTTTTCTGAGATTTTCCTTCATGATTGTGCGGGGAAGGATGGAGTGTTTTCTCTTGCCTCGCACTTTAAGATCCAAGGATACACAGCTGCCTTCACCTTGCAGTAGGGTGCCCTCAGAGGCTGTAGGCATCCCACAGTCTCATGATGTAAACTCAGTGAAGCTCTGCTTCTGCCACTGCCTTGGTTGCACACACTGACTTTGTGATAACCATGTCAAACCACATCAAACTGTGGCCCACTGTATCTATGTGGGACAAAATCTACCTATCTTCCATCTTATGGAACAGGTACATACCAACCAAGTGCTGTCTGCAAAGGACATGTGAGAAGAAAAAGTAGGAGAGAAAGAAACACGAGACTTGTGCCGCAGACCTTACCTGGTTCTCACAGTGCAAATGTCCACTAAGCATTGTTCATCTGTGCCAGCCGCGGTATCCTCCTGACTATTCAACACAAGCTTCAGAGCATATCACAGATGACAGGGACTGTGGATAGTTTTTACATGTTCACAGTAATAATGAAAGACCTGCACAAAGAGCCTCAAAGAAAAGAAAAGAAAATACCACTTAGACCAATCCATCATCTAAAGTTGCAATAAAAGTGTGATGCAACTCATGTTCCGAAGACCCGGCCCTAGCTTTCCTTTGCACTTCTGTCTGTGACCCTGCTAAGTCAGTCCCCTAAGGCCTCCAGAGCTTTCTAACTGTAGACTAGGCATTCTGGGTATACTTCCAGCCAGCTGAAAACCCATGAAGTTGAAGTTTCGGGGTTTTGGGAAACCAGGAGGCAGCCAACAAGGTTTTCTGGCTGCTTAGTGCATAGTGACAGTGCTCAGTAACATAGTAAGACAAGTTCGTAGGCTGAAGATCTCCCTCCAAAACTGTCAATGCTTTTCCTGAGACCTCGATCTCCCCTGGGCAGCATACTCACCCTGGCATTCCTGATGGTCAAGCCTATAATCCTCATCACCTGCCACAAGGATTTGTGTGCCAGTTCTACCACAGCTTCTGCTGCTTGGCCATCTGCCACAAATGCAAAACAGATGGATCAATCCAAACCATCAGCTAGAGGAAATATATGGATCAGGTCACTGATTTCTGAGCTCTCTGAATTCTGTGGAGTATAAGTCTCCTCATTATTTATTATACTATTCTTCTAGCAAGTTTATATTTTGACACATTTATCACATTCTTTCTACTAAAGGCATGTGCCAACTTCCTTTCATGATCTGCGTACGAAGGAGTTCCCTGGGCCGCACGGCAATACAGAAAACAGTTGGTAAAGAGTTGAGGGCGGCTGCAGCTGGATTAAGATTAGCAGTCTCTGTATATAGGTAGCCTGTTTAGCACTCGACAAAGGAGACAGAGAGAGAAGATAGCGTGGAGAATGGAAGACCTTGCCATTTTCTATGCATAGGCTCTTTGGTCTGTGTTCCGTATTTCTAGGCTGTCCAGAAGGGAGATATTTTACTGGTTATTCTAATTTGCCAAGTGCCAAGGTGGAGACAAGGCCTGCCTTCCCAGTAGCCATTTTGTAGGAGAGGTTTGGACCAGTTGCAATGGCAGTGCTCCCTACCGAGGTCTCACCTGTGGCTACAAGGACCCTTAGAGAGCCAGCCACATACGTGTGCTGTCAGCACCCTGGCCTGGGAGAGGCCACAGCCATCCTACTCGAGCAGGGGCAGGAGGGGGCCTGCCCCAAAGAGGAACTGGCTTCACCCTGGCCTTCATGAGTCATTGTCAGTGCAGTGGGAAGAAAGCACAAAGACTCACTGAAATGAAACTCGCTTTTCATGTGACAGTTCTGTGGGTTTAGCGAGCATCAGCCCCTGGGGCTTGTCCTTGGAAAGGTCTATTTTCTCCTCCTTCACCTTCTGCTCAACTTCTGTGGCCAGCTGTGAGGACCAAAATGACAGATAGCTAGCAAGCGCCGATCCGATTCCTGGGCCTGGGCTGAGCAAGGTTGCACATCTCGCAGAGGCTGGTAATCCTCTGGCTGATGTAGGATCCAGACAACCTGCCAGTGGGACGCTTGTGAGTGGCAGGCTGCTGGTGAAGGAGTGCCACCCGTGCTGCATCCCTCTCCTGTGCTGCAAGCCCCCGGCCTCCTAGAAGCTCAGCTGCCTGCGTAGCAGCCGTCCAAGGCCTCACTCTGACACAGCGCAGCTGCACAGCCGTGGCTCGGGCAGCTAAGTGAACCACTAAGCTGCAAGAAAGAGCTGTGAGAAAGCTTATAAAGAAAGAAGAAAGGTTAAAAAAAAAAAAAAAATCATAGACAGAGGTGGGGTTGTTGGGTGGGGTTGCGAGCAGTTCAAGGATTCAAGAGACAAAACAACAACATGGAAAGGTAAACAGTCCAAAAAGGAGGGAAGGGGCGGGGGGGAACCACACACCACAGGGAATCCAGTCAGGCCAGCAAGTGCCATCTGGTTAAGCTACCAGAGCTGAAGGAGCCAGTGAACGATAGCAACTTAGCAACACTGAGGAGGACAACAGGGAGCTATGGAGGCTGACCTTCGCCTTCCTGTCCGATACCTGCCCGGCCAGCAAAGACTGCTCAGGTGCCTCGTCGGGGTGGCAAGCACACCAACAGCCTGTGAAGTCATCGCTGTGTTGTGTGTGTGTTATTCAACAAATAATTGCTTTATACTTTTAGGTTCTGTACATCCCGCTTGCAAAGTGTCTTTGCACCTGGCTGAAGATACCCAAAGAAAGTGGCCCAGAAGAGAAGTGATGATCGCTTACCTGCAGCCTGCTGGTTAAAAAGGTCGCCTGCCCCAAGCCTGGAACTGGGTTTGGGCATGGGCTCGTCATTGTCTTTCAGCAGAAAACCTCTGCATCGTTCAGGTATGGGAGGCACAGCTGAAACCCTCCTGGGCCATCATGATATTTTCACTTCACCATTAGCCAGGCCCCGGCTATGTTTGTCCTGGCATTTCTTGCTGTGTGGAAACAGGGTGTGAGGTTCCTCCACGACTCAGCTGCCTGCCCAAATGCTGATGCTATTGCAGTGCAGGTCCATGAAGTGAAAGTCCTGTGGTTGCCTCGTGGTGCAAGCTGAGGCATTAGCTAAAGGTGGGTGGAGATGACAGGAGCCCCCACACAGCAACAGCACAAGGAGACTGAAGGGCCCCCCACCAGCCTGGGTGCAGTCCCAGATCCCTGTGCAGAAACTTCTGCAGGACAGTTGACCTTGATACTGCCATCAGAGGTGCTCTTAATAAAAACAATAGCAATAACTAATGTGAGCTGCTGGCTGCTTTATATTTTTTCTTAAAAAGGCATATTAAGTTTAACTGCTCATTCTTTTTTATTTTTTAGCATTGGCCAGTAACATTATTTAATTAAATGTGCCTTTAAAATACTGTTCATGAAAACTTATTAAACTTCTGTAGTACCTTGTGGGTGCCTTCCCATTAACATCCCTCAGACTTTCCATAAAGGTGTGATTTACAGCCCCATTCTGCAGCCACCTGTCTGAGGAATTTTGAGTTCGCTGAGACAATCGGCACAAGTAGATGTTACTCACGTATGTTACTGGTTACCAAGTCAGGCAATTAACTTACAGGCTCTTCTCATTTCTTTCATACCACAGCCAGGCACAGTACTAATATCCAGTACTGGGTCTAATAAGTTTTCCATTACGGGGTTAATAATGACCACAGCAGGGGCAAAATCAGAATCACTGTATTAACTATCATTAAATAGGATATCTCAGCATCAGGGTGAATGAAAAGCTAAGGATACATTAAAAAAAAAAAAAGTGTTTGCTTACCTATCTCATTCAAATTCTAACATTAAACCTTGTATTTTAAAATTAGTAGAATAGCAACATGTGAACATAGTGAATTAAACTGAATTCTACTATTTCATGCAATTGCAGAAACTGGCTATGATTGAAAACCATGAGAAAACTTCAGTTCAGAATTTCAAATGAATATTTTAGAATCAATTTTGGTCATTAATCCAAAAAGTTATCTGAATCAATTATTTTAAATCTTGAATCCTCTGAAGAATTTGACATATACCTATTTTGACTTAAACACTGAATCAATATTACATATTAAAATAGTTAAATAAAGTTTAACTGTACTCCTGTGTAATTAAAACATGAGCAGTTATTAAATCAGAGGCACATATTTGTCTGGTCTAGCACAGGGAAGAATGGTAAGCAGGTTCGAGACATGTTGGTTAACTTTAGACACTTAATTTAGGTATTTAGCTAGAGAAGTAGCCTCTTTGGAATCTGTCAAGTCAGCAGAGAGAGACAGATTCCCCAAAACCACCTCACACTGAAGTCACTTCTACAAATGATAAAATGGTAGCAGAATCACATTTGGGGGGAAGAAGAGAAAAAGAAAGAATGTGCCATTTTGTTTAAGAAGGAAAAAAGCATAGGGAAACAAAACAGGAAGGGGGTGAAGACACACAAGGGAATGAAGAAGTCAAGGTAAGGGGAAAAAGAGGAATCGGTGTGAAGTGAAGCTGAGATGCATCACTTTGAGAGCAGGAAGAGATAGAGAAAGGGTTAAAGCAAATCCCCAATCCATAGAGAGGCAATGCAGGCAGAAAGGTTCAATTAAGCTGTCTGGGCTGACGTGCGGTGAATTCTGTGGCATGCCTGGGGTCCTGGCTCCCCACGCACTGAAGCCAATGAGCTTGTCAGAGCATGCTGATAGTCCCACTCAAATTATACCAGGTGAAGTGCAGGAGGACAGAGGCTATCACCTATCAAAGTCTTGTCCCAGCACAGACTCAGGTTGCTAATAAAAGCATGAACTCACAGGTCCCACAGGGTGGACACAGCCCAAATTTCAGCAATTTCTGCATCTCCATATGGCTCTTCCCTGCACTCTTTTCCACGAAAGCTTGATGGTGAAAGAAGAGGCACCACATGAGCACCAATTAACCTCAAAAGGCACAAGCCTGCACAGTTCTGGTCTGAAAGACTTTATGGCTGACCCCAGCTTGGGAAGACCTACTACCTTGTCATGTTACTCTAACAAACCCTGCTCCTATGAATCTGCAGCTGCTCCAGTTCTGAAAGTAATCCTGCTGTTCTTAATTTGAACCACACACCAACACCATAATTAGTACTAGCTGGCATTTATTAGCAGGTCAAGATACAAAGCAGTCCATGTGCTTAGAAAACAAGGCCTCTTAAAGTAGGCCTCTTCAGAAAAAAATTGAAGTAACACAGCTGAGAAACATAATGAGACCTTGCTTGCAGCTTGGTAATCTGCTTTTTCAGGTTGGATCCTCAGGTGAAATAAACGGAGCAATAAAATAAATTTTCCAGGACTAACAATCCAGATGGTCCTTGAATGCTAAACATCTCCTAAAATACACAATTAAAATGAAATAGTTTCATAACTATCACAATTTATCTTCCCACATAAATGAGAGCAAAATTACTTCCAAATAGCTCACAAGCAAATTTTTTCCTCCTTCAGAAAAAAATAGGGCTGAAGACTTTTAAAACAAACAAAAGGAATGACAGCAAACACCTGCAAGTATCTGTAGCCACATGTATTTCTCATTTACATCTTTATTTTTCTCTTTCTTCAAAGTAATTAAAACCTTTCTTTTGGTGGAAGGCCTGCAGGGAATCATCATGGGGAAGCTGTTGTGGGGGATGACTAGGTCCTGAGAGGAATCAGCTTTTTCTGGGTCTTCTCAGTCTGCATCTCCCTCCGTGATACTACTCACCGTGTAACACTCTTGGTAAACCTTTCTTTCTGTGTTGTCCTGGCAGGCATTAGTGATGTGGAAGTGCTCTTTTCCTTGTTTTACATTGATAGGTTATATCTAGCTTTGTGTCTCTGTTCAAGGGTTGACTCATTTTACTTAGTTCCACCCTTGCTGACCTAGCCCTATTTTACCATAAGAGTCAAACTGCACTTTAGGTAAGTGCAGCTAAATTTGGGATGATGATAACTTTATTTCTGCATGTCCTCTCAATTAATATGTTCTTGGACTGTCAGTGATAATAATTCTCCAAGAATTACTGATTAAGTCATACACTTAAAATTGCTTTCTAAAACCTTCTACTTCCATCTGAGAACTTTGACAGTGTTTCTGTCACTACAGCTCGCTGCCCCTCGGCATCGTCATATCCAAAAAGATGGGTTATGCTTTTGCCTGGTTGTTCACAGGGCTATAAATGTAGCGGTACAATTACAACTGCATACTCTACTTCTTATTTGCTAGAACTTTCCTTACCTAATCTTCCCTCTGGAATTCTTGCAAATAAGTATTTCATTATCCTTTTGTGATATTTTCTGTAGTTCCTTCTCATCTCCATTATTACTACTGAAACCAGTCACTGTCTTTCTCCTTTTTCATAAAAAACTTAAATTCCCCAACTCCTCAAAAAATGTTTAAGAGCTTTCACTTCTGCTTTATATCAGATAGGATAAAGCTCTACAGTTTTCTGTTTTGCTTAATCTTAATTAAACTTCTAGCCCACATATTTGTGATGCCTATTACCTTGGCAGCAGCTTTTGCTTTCGACTCATCTAGAAATACTCATTTTCCTATATGTTTTGCACTGAAGGAAGTTGTCTTTAAAGATCAGCAACTTTTCTCTTCAAACACATAATCAGTGAATACCATGCGGGGATGTAATCTTCTTTCATACAGCTTTCAGTGTAACAATCCAGGATGATGCATTTTATACTACCTATGAACCAGGAGGCTATTTAAGACCATTTAACCATGATAAGACATAAATATTCAGATTACAAAATAAGTAAGTGAATTAAGAAGATTAGAAAAGAAAAAACAACAACAACTAGGGAGAAAATTAATCCTAAAGTAAAGCCAGCCAGTTAGACTATATTCTTGCTATACAGTCACCATTAGCCGAGCCCCGCAGTTTCCAGATGTTTATTACAGGATACGCCTGGACAAATCTTCTTTCACGAAAGCTCTTTGACACAGAGATGTTAAACTTTAAGTACTTTAATACAAAGGCAGGCTTTTTAAAGGGGATTTACTTGAACTTTTTATATACAAAAACAGCTGGAAAGGGAATAGAATGACAATGAAGTAAAACAATACTTACAGACAATCAGTTAGTAAATCTCCATCTTCTTCTCATTTAAACACAAAAGCAAACTCCGTACACTGTCAGCACCACACACACAATAGTCCTATTAAACCCAGCACTTCCCAGAAGATTAAGGACCTGATCAAAAGAACAGTGAAATCGCTGGAAATCTTGCCATTCACTCAAACAACTTTGGATCTGGTCCATAGTGACTCCATAAGAATAACAGCTCCTAACAACTCAGTTTAAAGCTATAAGAAACCACTCTGCCTATAACCTCCATAAAAAAGAAAAAGAAAATAAAAAGTAAAACATGCTTTATTTCTATCTGCTTTACTTTCTGCAATTTTTAAAATGGAAACTTCCAGCATTTTGCTCCACAACGTAATCCAATTCATTTGGGCTGAGGAAGCAAAAGGAAAATAAAATGAGACATAGAAGCATGGTTCCTTGTTTTAAGATGTATCACCATTCACAGCGAAACTGATTACTATTTTATCTAGCAGTCTGATTTTGAACCAAAATTTATTTCTCAAATTCCATGGAGTGGGACAACTTTTTCCCTTTAAAATATGCCCTGCATTTTGCTGGTTCTGGTGTCCTGATTCTGTTTTTCCTGCATGTAAGTACTACCTACTGCCTTTTCCTCAGAATTTCAGGTGTTCAGTAAATGCAGGGTCAGACTTCTGTAACTGTACTTCTGTTTGTATGCATGTCTGTGTGTACAGGTACATATATGATAGAGAGAGGCAGAAAAATGAAAATAGCATCAAATGATAAAAATAAGGTATATGATACCAAAACATGTTAACTAAAACATATACAAGTTGGATACCAAGCATTCCTTATTTCAGGCAAAGCTTCTACCATTTGCAGTGCATTTCTGGCCAGAGGGAATAAGTTCCTACTGTTCCTGAATGAGAAAAAAACATGATTAAAGAACTGATGTCCACTGGCTGACAAACACACACAAATTTTCAGGTCAAATGAAGCCCTATCTACAAGCACGATCTCATTGTCTCAAGTGAAAATCAGTGCCAAAAAAACCAGTGATTAAAATGGGAGTAGAACCGCTACCTAAGTTATGTTGTTCTCACAGACAGAAAGGTTAAACCATTTTGTTGATTTTTTTCTACCACTCTCACAAACTGAAGACTTTAATAGCCTAACGTCACATCTGGTGACCAGATGCTACAGAGGAAACCTCTATTCTAATTCTATAGGTGCTTTAATAAACTCAGACTAGGTTTTTTAGAACACTGATAAACAATTATCATCTTCTATACATGAGTGCATGGGTAATATATTTGATATCTGATCATCCAGCAGTAACAAGGTGGATCCAATTCAAGTTAATCATACAAGCACATTTCCAAAAATTAAACAAATCAAGCAATATTGAACATACAGTTCCAAGTCAAGACAGGTGATACTTATCCAGCATCCAGTTATATTGATGTGTACAAACAGTAAATCCTGCCACTACAAAATTAACTTATTTATATATTTTGAAAACATTGGAACAAGCCAAATGTGTTTATATCAGGCTGTATTTTAGCCATGACCACAGCATTTTTGATGTATCACTGAAGCTCTAACACTGAATTTTTTGTACTGCCAAACCATACCAAGTTTCTGTGATAAAGTTCCCAAACTTCTGCTGCTAGGATGCCCAGAGCAGACATCCCCACTTGGGTCTCATTTCACTGGGCGCACTTACGGAGAACACTTCTCAGATATGAATGAAGTCCAATTCCTGCCTAGGACCTTCTCACTCATGTATCTGAAGAAGTTTTTCATAGGGGAGGAATACTACTATCCTCATTATACATACGTAAAGACTGAGGCACAGAAAGATAAAACAGTTCTTCTAAATCACCACCACCACAAAGCAAGGGTACAAGCCTCAGTCTTTTAATTTTAGTAGTACATCAAATGGTTATTTTTGCCATTCCCTAAAAATACATAAACTCTGGAAACTGTTTTATTATAGCAGTAACTTCTAGAACTTTCCAAAGTCAGATTATTACCAAGAGAGGTCACTTCAGCAGGAAAGGGAAAAAAAAAAGGTTAGATGCATATATTTTTTCTAGCCACATTTTTTGTGTTTTTTCAGACTGGAATAACAATCAGGTATTATCCTCCCTCTTCCCACAGAGACCACTACGCAAGGTGGTTAAGAATATTTACTGCTTGCTGAAAATTCTAAAAAGCAGCGTTAAAACTTATCAGTTTTATACATACTGTTCTGTAGATAAAGGACTTTGGTGATGCTAAAGTTTTCTGAATTCTGGTCAAGGATTTTCAGTTAACATTCTAGAATATTGCCTCGTAAGCCTGTTATATTGCAAAATCAATGTATAAAATTATTTTTTTGGTGTTCCTACCTTTGCCTACAATAAGAATAGCATTTCTGAAGCTATTTATTGGCATTTTGGTGATTCCATAAAGGCTGTTTCTTCCCTCCTAATTGTGCCCTGGCTCCTCTCTGTGCTGAGCCAAACATGGCAAAGTGTCAAAAGTATATATACCTTTTTTTACAGCAAAATGAACATTCTAAACTAGTTTCTGACCAACTTTAAATTCTTTTCAGAGACTACAGAGCAGTGGAAACTGTGGGACACAAGTGCTCCCTGAATCCTCACTGCATAATGTTGCAGCATCATGGGAGAGCTGCGGAGGAGTGCTTCCAACGCGTCCTCCCAGAGGAGACTTTCCACTGCTAATGCCAATAGCAGACCACACAAAATGCTCCCACTCTGCTCTTCATCCTACTTTTTGCAGGAAGCACCTGTTCCCTTTCACCAAGTTTCCCCCAACTACAGGGAAATCTCTGATAATCACTGAAAATCAGCATACTCTTGAATGTTTTTCAAAGCTAGGAAAATCCAAGCCTACAAGATTTCTATCAACTTCCCACTCTACCCTAAATCGCATTTACATGACTCATTCTTTCATTTTACATTCTCCATAACTTAAGTCCTTCCTGTGTTATCTTCCTTTTCTCTCCTTTTTCTGAAAATCCCTTTACTTTCATGTTTGGCTCAAGCAGAGTTATCACAGCGCTTGTTTTACCTTTTTCCCCACTTAGGTGGTTACTTCGCTAAGTCAGCTCCCTGCGTCCTGTGGACGGACATTTCTCTTGTGACTGCGTATCAGTACTGACTATTTTGTGGCAATGCATCGCATCACTGCTTTTAATTGTAATAAGCAGAGCTCCTCTCCTTGCATGGGCATTACGTGGAGCTTTGGCGATCCAGCTGCTGCCTCCCCCAGCCGTAAGATAAGCCGGACCATCCATTAAAAGCAGCAGCTGCTATAGATCACAGCTCTGCTGGAGCGCCGAGCACGGCAGGGGTGCCGAGAGGCTGCCTCTCCTGAACGGGCACGCTCACCTCGCACAGTAGCGGGACCTCACGCCGGCGTTTCGTGGCCATGAGGGGCAGCCACCAAGGCCACAGGGCTCCTGTGCCGAGCTCCACCAGGGTGGCGTGTCCCTGCCATCCACAGCGGTAACGTTTTTCAGCCTCGAGTGGCAGAGTTGATTGGCCTCCCCTGAGCTTGGAGTTGCTTTGAATAGGACCTTGTTTCTCATGAGAGGCAGGATCAATCTTGTATTGGCCGTGGCTCCTGCTGGACTCGATTGCATCTGCACCACCCCCCCGCAAGCATGTATTGCAGTACTGTCATTTCTTTTCAAGTTCAACATCAAGGTTCATGTAATTACATATGTGCATATGTATACGATTGTATATGCATGTGTTACTTCAAAAGGATTTGCATCGTAAAGCCTGCAAAATGAGAAAACATGAGTATTAAAGTAAACAGGTGTGATTCAGCTGCTTGTTGTGGGCATGTTACGAGAAAGTCACATGTGACTGCAGACTTCTTTAATGTATATCATGCAAACTTTCAATAAAATTATACTCCTGGGCTCTCCCCATCATACCCAAGTGCTTTAAACGTATTCATCAATTCATGTCAAAATACATGTGGCAATATTATTATACCCCCTCTTAAAACTAAGGAACGGAGGCACATGTTACATACGTTAACACAATAATAGATGGCATTCAACATATTTGCTGTAAGATCATTCTTTGTCTGCCTGGTTTTACCTACCTCATGCAGTGTATACTGTAACAGAGGCTGATGTCCTGCAGGTACTGAACAGCTCTGATTCAACATTGTCAGCGCTGCTCATCGTGTACACTGATCAAGCAGCAAAAGTTTTCTTGGAAAAGATCTTGCCACAGAATAAAAATCTGTTACAGTCCCCCATTCCAACAAGCAAATTGCAGAACTTGGGGACAGAGAAGGATCTTTTAATACAAGATCACCATAAAGTATAGGCACATTAGAAGTAACATCATCAGTTAACTTTTAAATCTAACATTTATTAAGTCTGATTTTGCAGCTTTCATACTTTGTTAATGATTTCTCCACAGTTTTGCTGAGTGACGCATATCATCGCTGTCCCTCATAGCTGCAAGATATTGCTGATAAGAGCAACCTTGCAGCTGCGTGAGGCGCTGGCTGCCGGGCTGGTGCAGCCCCCAGAGAGCCCCGGCTTAGCATGGACAAAGCAACTGGACTGTGGAGACAATCTTTTGTTTTGATTTCTTAATTGAAAACCAGTAATTGTAGCAACACCAGGCCCCAGCTTGCATAATGAGTGGAGTGCGGACCATTGAGATCTATAGCTCCGACTACTGCTACTTCACGTAATTAATAGCCAGCAGTTGTGAGCCTTTTCCACATGCATATGTGAAGCCTGCTGATAAAAGGGTAAGAGGAAGCACTGAGACAGCTTTTTTTATGGGGCTGCAGAAATTTAGGAAGCTGCTGAAAAGTCTGGTAGGGTATTTATTTGTGCGGTTATAGACTGCTTGTGTATATATATATATGGAATCCTCTTTTTTTCATTTTTCTCTCATGCTGTTTTGCTGCACTTCCACATTCTTAGTCATTTCTTTGTACTTTTGTTCTTGTGACCTTCTTTCCTTGCTGTTATACGTTTCTGCATGCATGCTTTTCTTTCTCTCCTTTCTCCTGCTTTCCTACCAGCAGCATGTATACTAAGCGTATGGATAATATAGATTAGAATTTATATCCAGCTCTACAGGGGCCTGCAACACCCTGGAAATAATTATTCTGAGGAAAATAGTGTTCACCCTCCACAGAAATTGTGTGAAACATATGAACTTGTTTAGCTGCTGCCATGCCATCTTGTCACTAAGCAGGAGTTGTGAGAGGATATGCCTAACACAGGTCCTTGAAGGACCCAAATTACAAGTTTCTAAGAGTGTGTGTGCTGATGCTTTTCAGGAACTTATTGCTTTCGTATATCTTCCTGAGAATGGTAAAAAGCACTTTCGAGACCTCCATCTGCTATCTGCTAAAGTCACTCTTCCAAAATGTGGAGGTGGTAAAATTTCTGAATTGAATGTTGTAATATTTTTAGCATTGACAAAATACTTTATTTTCCTTGATTATTGCCCCATAAATAAGTAAGCCACTTTCCAGCTGGAACTTTCTCAAATATTCAAATCAAGATGGCTAACACTATGGAAAAGCTGGCACTTGCTGATTCAAGTTTGAGGGGGAGAAAAAAAACAAGTATCAGTGTATGGTCTTATCATGGGAAGATTCAAATAGGAAAATGCAGTCTGAACTATTGGCAATGAAAGTAGTTCCATCTAGAATAATTATAAAAATACAGATGTGTGCTCTCTTCTCAAGTGACTATATAACATCATTGTCCTCATCTTACTCCTTTTGCTTCCTAGCTATTGTTTCCTGCAATATAGTTAGTGAGATAACTTGTATGATAGAACTAGGCTGAGGATTAAATATGTGAAAAACATGCCCCAAACTACAAATTCTTCTGAGCAAAGAGTCTGGGTATTTTTTGTTGTTGTTGTTGTTCTGTCAAGCATAAATAAAAGTTTTATGTTTTTAACCACTACTTTCAAGCTGACCTCAAAACAAGCTATGCCTTAGTTCAAGGCTTGAACTTGCTGTTGAAAAGAAAATCAACAAAACAATTTTCTTTATCATAAGTAACTACATCTACCTATGGCTTTCAGTGCATAATAAGAAGCTTAACAGCATCTCAAGCAACTGGAGTTTTCCACTGCAGTTTTGTCCTCATTTGCACTAGTAATCATTCAAGCTTAGCAGCATTTGTTAAATTCAGATACAGGTCAATTGTACTTTAAATAAGTTCAAAAAAGTGGGTGCAGTTGGCTGAACCATATCATAAAAAAAAAAAAAAGAAAAAAAGAAAATCATGACTTCATGATGCCTGTCTTGATAAATGTGAAAATACTCTTGCTTCTCACCTGATGAGTACCAGTTTTCTAACTATGGAGTTAAAGATCTTTCTGAAAATTCTACTTACGTAAGTAATTTGCCTTACTAAAAAGCATTTTGTGAAGAAATATCTTGTATTAGGTAAGTGCCATACAGAGATGTCATCTCTCTTCTACAAGTAAACAGATGAACTAAAAGGAATATGTATTTTATTTTGGCTGATGACCTTGCGTAAAGCCATTTCCACTGGTACAGACTGCATCTGTAATGCCACCATAAACAAGTTCAATTTTGTCAGATTTGCCACTAATTAATGAATAGATAAAGATTACAAAGCATGAGGCAAGCTTATAGGAATCTGACCTAATGTACTTTGGTTAGCATTAGCCAGACATGCAGAAGTGAGGGGGGGGTTCTGAATGACTTGGTGCTCTGATGGAGGCACTTTAAAAAAAAAAAACCCAGTTGCTAGAAAATTCTAGTAACTGTGGAAAATCGGAGCTTTTATAATTATCTTGAGGCAGACACAAAAAGACTTGAATCAGCTAAAATCACAAGTCATCAAAATAGACTGGAATTAGGTTTTTTTCTTCTTTTTTTCATAAACATTATGATCAAATCTGCCTGAAAGCTGGAGAAAGTGGCATAACAGCGATGGACTGCGCTCTACTTTCTTTACACTCAGTGGCTTCTTATTGCTTGAGGTGTCTTGATGAAATCTGTGCTAATGTTTAGGGGGCAAGAGAAAGGAGGCATAAGCTGGCCTTCACAATTCCCTAAAGGGCTGTTATCTGCAGTGCGTCCACTGTAATTCTTATTTAGAAAGACTCCCAGCGCCTTCTGGAGAGGCTCCATTGTATTTGATCACTAGTGCAGTACAGGGCACATAACGAAGTAATACTTCATCTTCATTTATTAAAACAGCTGTCTAAGGCCATAAATACAACAAGTTGTTTTTATCACCTGGAATCCTCCCATAAGCATGAGGGTGATGATTAACATCGTATCTCCAACTCTGCTTGCATTTGCAAGCTTGCTGCAGATGCTTGGCTTTGGTGGTGCTTAGAAAGCCAGCAGAAACCGTCCTGGTCGCTGGTGACCTCTGCGAGAACTTTGGTGGCTGCAGTATTGATCCAGCCCGGGGAGCGCTCCTCAGACAAACACAAAGGCAGGCTCTTTTTTATTGATTAGCCAAACGGTCCGGTCTTCCTGTTCTGTCTCCTCATCGGCAATTAAGAACGAAACCCACTGAGGGAGTGGTGGCAGCAAACCTTTCCCTCTGACACAAATAACCTTAATCAGGCCTCTTAGCTAATTCCTGAAATTGTTCTGTTTCGACCTACGTTTGAAGCAGGATTTTCAGCCTATGGCCCTATGAGTAAAACATACCCATTTTCCTGTTAGCAAAGCGGGCTTTTTCTAATGGTGACATCTTTTAGTTCTTATTTACAATCCTAATCACATCATTGATTCCAGTAATCTTTCCTGCGCTAAGAGCTGTTATTAATTCTCTCAGAAGAGGACCTGGGTGGGTTTTGTTTTTGTTTTTAAATCCAGATAATTAAAATTATACCAAGTAATGACAATCTAAGACTTTCCGGGGGGGAGGGAGAGAGAACCAAATCCAAAAATCTAAGCACATTTTTAAAAGCCAAACAATAAAGAGGCTGACCAAGACTGATATCTAAAACAGAACCAGAAGATCATCTTGGCAATTGCATTGAACAATTGGTATTAGCTTTCTACTGCCATAACTATATTTGTCCAGGTTAGAAAAACAATTGTTCAGTCCAAAATGCAGCATTTGGGCATCTTTGACTTCTGTGACTCCTTTTGTGTCTGAACGATGGAAAAGCTTCATTTGGGTAATGAGAAATGAAGTGTTTCTTCACCCCTCGCCAATGCTCGCCAAATTAGCCCCCAGGTGAATACATTAATCCTCTGCCTCCAGCTTCCCCAGCTCTCTTCTGCAACTGTTCATGGAAGGGCTGGTCTTGCTTACCCTTGTTACTGTTCAGTGATAATTTACCCTAGGAACCTTTGAAATAACTGGGACTATTCATAGTTTATGTCACTGTTCTGTGGGCTGTAGGGCAAAACGAGACCGTGGGCACCCTACGCTTTGGGGCCTCCACACCGCACTCTAACACAGGCTGAATCTGGGGTTAAGCCACCTCCCTATCTGACAGCTCTCCCTCCCTTTACACGCACGTACTCACAGGGGGTTTTTTTGTCCTGATTCTCTCTTCTGGTGTGCATGAGTCAAATGCAAAGTCTTTAAGAAAATCAGTGCCATTCAGTAGATGGAAGTGAGAGGAAAGTTCTAGCCAAGCAAGAACATTATTTATCACATGTTCCCCTTGCTATAAAATGCCCGTTCTGGTGGTCACGGTATTTGGGGTGCCAAGGAGACATGTGAGGGTTGTGGCAGGGAGGAAAGGTTGGACTTACCAAGGTGCTACTCCTGTCCGCCTGGTGGATTTATCGAACCTGATGTCATTTATTTACATTTCTAAATCGCAGCATGGAGCGAAATGCAGCGATATGAAAGATTAGTCTTCATTTGGTGAAGCAACTGCCAAATTAAATGATGACAGATGGGAAAACTATGAGCCACGGTGTCAGGGGTCTGACAATTGCCCCTTGCTTTAGCAATAAGTAAATATATAAACCTCAGCTGGTGCCTGCAAAAGATACACGTCCAGTTTAAAGATAGCCCTTGGACTTTTTATTTAATCAATACCCCCTATCGAAGAAAGCCGCGTACAGCATCAGAACTGAAACAGTATTATTAGAAAGTGATATAGTGCACATTAGGATGTATAATTCACGTCGCCTTCATTTGCTCAGACCATCGTGAAAATCCATAAATCATTTTCTCGTTCATGTATTGCCTAAGTGCAATTTGTCACTCCGCATTAGAGGGCTGCCTCACATCGCCGCCGCTTTTAATTCACTGCGGCGGCTTTACCCCGACGCCGGCGCTGCGCGGCTGCGGGGCCGCTCGGGAGCCCGGCGCTGCGCGGGTGTATGCGTCGCGCCCCAGGGCCGCGGGGCTGCTTGCTGAACGCGGGGCAAAACCCGGCTGGCTGCGGCGGCGCCGGTGCCGGTGCCGCCCCCGGCGGGCCCGGGGGGCTCAGCGCCGCTCCCGTCCCACGGCCGCGCCGCAGCGCGCAGCCGCCGCGGCTGCCCGCTCCCGCTGCGCACGCATGTGTGTGTGTGCGTGTCCATACGTGTGTCCATAGGTGTGCGTGTCCATACGCGTGTGCGTAGCCGTGTGCGCACCCCGCGCCCCAGGCTGCCGGCGGGCCCGCGGCCCCCTTACCTGCGGGCGCGGCCCCTCGGCGCGGCGGGTCCCCGCTCCGCCCTGGCGCCCGCCGCTCTCCTCGGCGGCGTGGGCAGCCGCCCGTCCCGCAGCCCGGCGAGCAGGAGGGCTCAGCGCCCGGCTGCCCTGCGGCCGCGCTGCACCGCGGGGAGCGCCGCAGCCCCGAGCGGGGCCGCTTCCAGCCGGCGCGGCGGTAACTCGGCTGCGGCGGCCGCGGAGGGGGGAGGAAGAGCGATCGCGCCTCAAAACGCGAAGGGAACAGAACAAACTGCCGATCCAAATCCGGAAGGGAGAAGCAGCCAGGCTTTTCCGACGAAATCCGTTTTATTGGAAAACACCCGCCGAAATCGACCCGCCGGCTCTACTTAGATCTGCTGTAAGCGCCGGGGGGTGGGCAGGGGTGGGGGTGGCAGGAAAGAGAAAGACGTTATATATAGGGCTGCATTCCGCTGTCTTTAGCACCGAGGGGTGACACTGCCGGCTCGCCCCCTCCCCGAGCTGCCGCTTCCCCGCGACTCCCCCTGCCGCGGCGAGGCAGCGCCGGGCTGCAGCGCTGCCGGCTCCGCAGCGAGCGCCGCCGCTTGCGGACGCAAGCCCGGTTCCCGCGGAGCGGCGGGCGCTGCTGCTGCTGGAGGAAAACCAGCGGGGCGAGAAAGACGCACGCCGTGCGGCCCGCGATAAGCGCAGCACCGCGGCGGCGGGGGGGTGTCTCCCCGCGAGAGGGGCCGGGACGGCGCCTCCCGGGCAGCCCGGGGCGGCGCGGTGCCGCCGGCGGGGCGGGCGGGGGGGCCGCGCGGTGCCGGGGCGGGCGCAGTGCGCCGCTGCCGCCGCCGGGGGGCGCCCGCCGCCCGCGAGTGCTGCCGCCGCCGGGGCGGGCGCGGCGCCGCCCGCTGCTGCCGCCGCCGCGGGGGCGCGCAGCCCCCCTCGCCCCCGGGCGCGCCCCGGCTCGGCGGAGCCCCCGCTCCCGGGCGGGGAGGGAAGCGGGCGCATCGATCCGGTATTACTATTCAGCTAGGCCGTAATCCCTTTGCATCGATCCACAGGTCCTTTTATAAACTGTCGCTCCGGCTCCGGCCCCGGCCCCGGCCCCAGACGTGACGCCGAAATCGTTTTAGCTGCAGCGGCTTTCGCTTGGCTTCGCCCGCTCGTAAATTTACCGCAGCCGGAGCAGGATTAGCCATTTTTGCCGGCAACACGGCGCTCTAGCTGCTCAAAGACGGGACCGGTGCACGGGGAAGCGGCGGGCGGGGGGGAGGAGAGGACAAGAGCAGGCTGCGGCGAGCGGCGGAATGGCCAGACGGATGCAAACATGCATAAATACACAGGTGGTTTTGGTACACGAACAAGTTTAGAAACGGGAAACCCTGTGTTTCCACAGCAGAAAATGCGTCTGGGTATATACTTTGTCGAAATATACCAAAGGGAGCCGCTGTGCAGTGAATGATCAAAGGTGGGGTCACATACCGCTGATCTTTAAAGCAGAACCTGCGCCTACCTACTATGTGATGTTCTGAAGAAACAATAAAATAGCGTTTTGTAAAAAAGCAGAAGTTATGAATATTTCATCCTATTTGAGCCTTTTTTTCTCCTCGTTTTGAAAAGCTACGGACACAGACCTTCAGTTGTAAGAAGTCCAGAGCATAGTATGGGATACTAATATGACTATGGGTTAGACCCGTGAACAACTGTCTCAAAAATTACCCCTCATTTCTAAGCCTCCTAACTTCAGTGCCAGCGTAGGTGCACACTCCAATGCGTTGATCAAAAATGTGTCGAGCACCTGACGTGCTATAGAGGCTATTGGTAGAACTCACTTTGCCTAGCACGGGACTGCCTTTTCACTGTTTAGGGGCAAAGCGGGAGGAAAATGTCCTATTGCTGTATGAGGCATGAGGCTTTCCAACGTGTCTTGCTGAAATGTGCGAGTTTAGAAGTTGCACAGCAGTGTCTCCGTGACTGATACGAATGTCTGCTCTGAACCCTCAGTGTAGTTAAACAGCTGCTGAACGTTTATCAATGTTACCTACGTTGACAGCGTGGAAAACACCGATACAGCAAGCAATGATATTTTGTATCAGAGCATTTCACTTGAAAATAAACAAATCAATGGCTGTGAGCTTCTACTGATTCCGCCTACTTACCACCGCCCCGGTGATGCGCTTCCCTTCCCCCTTCCGCCACGCTAAGGAGTCCGTGACAGCATATACCACCAGTTTCCCTCTCGACTTATGCCTGTTACGTTATTGGAAATTCAAAGAGTGTAAATCAGGGGAAAATTTGGCACAGACTTTTGATACTTTAAATTGGCTGGAGCTGGAAACAATGTACAGGCGTATGGTGGAAAGTCGCACTTTCTCCACAGCCAAACAAACTAATTTGCTAAGGCAGCCCAAGGGGGGGGGGGGGGGGCTGGAAATCAAGTTTCCTTTTGTTTATGCTTTTTCCAAAAACGTCCGTTCCGCTGTGGTGCCAGGTATCGGATAGGAAAGTTAGTAGTGGTGGAAACTCCCTCTCCAAGGAGACGATTATTTATCATTACCCGCGTGCGCGCTGATGACGAGAGGTGCTCCCCCTCCCCAGCTGCGGCGGCAGGGGAATAGTCCCCATCGCAGAGAGGGAGGCAGGGAAGCAGGCGGGCGGGCAGACATCCCCAGCAGCGCCGCGGGAGCTGCAGCACTCGCCTCTCTCGTGCTGCTGCTGCTGCTGCTGCTGCTGCTGCTGCTGCCGCCGCCGCTCGCTAACCAGGCCCCGGCCCTGGCGCCGGCCCTGGCCCCGGAGCCAGCCGGCCGCCCGCCGCTCGCCCCTCTGTGATGCAGCCTGCTTGACGTGCGCCGTGGCCAATCGGGTGCCGCCCCTGGGGGCGTTGCTGCCAGCTGATTGGTTGGCAAGAGCAGAGCGCTGCGCAAAAACAGAAAAGCCGAGCGCTCCGCGGTCAGAAACTGCCGGCAGAGATCACAGGAGCTGGGGCTGGAGCGGGAGCGGGAGCGGGAGCAGGAGCCGGAGCGGGAGGAGAGCAGAGCAGCGGCAGCGGCAAGCAGCGGCAGCAGCAAGCAGAGACAGACAGACAGAGAGAGAGAGAGGGGTTAGACGCAAAAGCAGCGAGGGAGGAAAAAACATAAAACTGATCAGCACATCCACAAAAAGCAGAGTGATGATGATGAACGTAATAATAGCAATAACCGAAGAAAATGAGAGATAATATTAATAGAAGAGAGAAAATCTAAGATCTTTAAATAAAAAGAGGAAATCCCAGAGAAATCAGGGAATGAAAGTTTCGGGTAGCAGAGCTCTTCTCTCTTTTTTGATCTGAAATCTTTCTGCGGCTTTTTTTTTTTTAATTTTGCTGTTTCCTGCCTTTTTCTCGCATCTAAAGAGGGCATGTCCACCGGCTTTTCCAGCAGCATCTACCCCTCCAGCTCCCACCAGGAAGACAAACCGAGGACAATCCTGAAATACAAAAATTTCCTCCTTGGGATTTGCTGCCGCTGCTGCCTCCGCCGCCACTGCTGCTGCCGCGGTGCAGTGCCAAGACTCTCGGAATAAATAAAAGCGGGCTACTGTGTATCTATAGATACATCCAGCTAATAGCTATTATTAGTTGGCCATTTATTTCGAAGATCACAGATGAAGTGGAGACGCCTGTCTTCTTCATTTGGTCAGCGTGTGAAATAATAATACTCGTAACAAAAAGGGAGATGGGGGAGGAAAAAAATCCTAACATGAATCAGAAGAAATAATATCTAGCACCCCCCCAATCAAAACCCCTTCTCCTTCCCCCTCCCCCGATCCCTCTCTATCTGCACACTCGCAGGCGCACGCACACACAGACACACACACACGCACGCACACACTGTACCGTGTATTTTCGGAGGAGGAGGAGGTGGTGGCTTTTGGAAGAGGAGGAAGAGGTGGTGTTGGGGAGGGGGGGATCTCTTTCTCCATTTGGAGATGATTGTGCTATTCCTCTTTGCCTTGCTCTGGATGGTGGAGGGGGCCCTTTGCCAGCTCCATTACACGGTACAGGAAGAGCAGGAGCATGGCACGTTCGTGGGGAATATCGCCGAGGACCTCGGCTTGGACATTACAAAACTTTCGGCTCGCCGTTTCCAGACGGTGCCCAACTCCCGCAGCCCTTACCTGGAGCTCAACCTGGAGACCGGGGTGCTGTACGTGAACGAGAAGATCGACCGCGAGCAGATCTGCAAGCAGAGCCCCTCCTGCCTGCTGCACCTGGAGGTCTTCCTGGAGAACCCCCTGGAGCTGTTCCGGGTGGAGATCGAGGTGCTGGACATCAACGACAACCCGCCCTCCTTCCCGGAGCCCGACCTCACGGTGGAGATCTCGGAGAGCGCCACGCCGGGCACCCGCTTCCCCCTGGAGAGCGCCTTCGACCCCGACGTGGGCACCAACTCGCTGCGCACCTACGAGATCACCCCCAACAGTTACTTCTCGCTCGACGTGCAGACGCAGGGCGATGGCAACCGCTTCGCCGAGCTGGTGCTCGACAAGCCGCTGGACCGGGAGCAGCAGGCGGTGCACCGCTACGTGCTGACCGCGGTGGACGGCGGGCAGCCCCAGCAGCGCACCGGCACCGCCCTGCTCACCATCAGGGTGCTGGACTCCAACGACAACGTCCCCGCCTTCGAGCAACCCGTCTACACCGTGTCGCTGCCGGAGAACTCGCCGCCCGGCACGCTGGTGCTGCAGCTCAACGCCACCGACCCCGACGAGGGCCAGAACGGCGAGGTCATCTACTCCTTCAGCAGCCACATCTCGGCCCGCGCCCGGGAGCTCTTCGGCATCGCGCCGCGCACGGGGCGGCTGGAGGTGAGCGGCGAGCTGGACTACGAGGAGAGCAGCGTGTACCAGGTGTACGTGCAAGCCAAGGACCTGGGGCCCAACGCCGTGCCGGCGCACTGCAAGGTGCTGGTGCGGGTGCTGGACGCCAACGACAACGCGCCCGAGATCAGCTTCTCCACCGTGAAGGAGGCGGTAAGCGAGGCGGCGGCGCCGGGCACCGTGGTGGCCCTCTTCAGCGTCTCGGACCGCGACTCGGAGGAGAACGGGCAAGTGCAGTGCGAGCTGCTGCAGGGCGACGCGCCCTTCCGCCTCAAGAGCTCCTTCAAGAACTACTACACCATCGTCACCGAGGGGCCGCTGGACCGCGAGCAGCCCGGCGGCGACGCCTACACCCTCACCGTGGTGGCGCGGGACCGCGGCGAGCCGCCGCTCAGCACCAGCAAGTCCATCCAGGTGCGGGTGAGCGACGTGAACGACAACGCGCCGCGCTTCAGCCAGCCCGTCTACCAGGTCTACGTGAGCGAGAACAACGTGCCCGGCGCCTACATCTACGCCGTCAGCGCCACCGACCGGGACCAGGGCGCCAACGCCCAGCTCGCCTACTCCATCCTGGAGAGCCAGATCCAGGGCATGTCCGTCTTCACCTACGTCTCCATCAACTCCGAGAACGGCTTCCTCTACGCGCTCCGCTCCTTCGACTACGAGCAGCTCAAGGAGTTCAGCTTCCAGGTGGAGGCCCGCGACGCCGGCGAGGAGCCGCAGCCGCTGGCCGGCAACGCCACCGTCAACATCGTCGTGGTGGACCAGAACGACAACGCGCCCGCCATCGTCAGCCCGCTGCCCGGCCGCAACGGCACGCCGGCGCGGGAGGCGCTGCCGCGGGGCGCCGAGCCGGGCTACCTGGTGAGCCGCGTGGCGGCCGTGGACGCCGACGACGGCGAGAACGCCCGCCTCACCTACAGCATCGCCCGCGGCAACGAGGCCAGCCTCTTCCGCATGGACTGGCGCACCGGCGAGCTGCGCACGGCGCGCAGGGTGCCGGCCAAGCGCGACCCGCAGCGCCCCTACGAGCTGGTGATCGAGGTGCGCGACCACGGGCAGCCGCCGCTCTCCTCCACCGCCGCCATCCAGGTGGTGCTGGTGGACGGCGCGGCCGAGCGGCCCGGCGGCGGCGGCGGCGGCGGCGGCCTGGGCGCGGGGGCGGGCGCGGGGGGCGGCGGCGGCGGCGAGCATCGCCCCAGCCGCTCCGGGGGAGAGACCTCGCTCGACCTCACCCTCATCCTCATCATCGCCCTGGGCTCCGTGTCCTTCATCTTCCTGCTGGCCATGATCGTGCTGGCCGTGCGCTGCCAGAAGGAGAAGAAGCTCAACATCTACACCTGCCTGGCCAGCGACTGCTGCCTGGGCTGCTGCTGCTGCTGCCCCTGCTGCAGCCGCCAGGCGCGGGCCCGCAAGAAGAAGCTCAGCAAGTCGGACATCATGCTGGTGCAGAGCTCCAACGTGCCCAGCAACCCGGCGCAAGTGCCTGTGGAGGAGTCGGGCAGCTTCGGTTCCCACCACCACAACCAGAACTACTGCTACCAGGTCTGCCTCACGCCCGAGTCCGCCAAGACCGACCTGATGTTTCTCAAGCCCTGCAGCCCCTCCCGCAGCACCGACACCGAGCACAACCCCTGCGGGGCCATCGTGACCGGCTACGCCGACCAGCAGCCCGACATAATCTCCAACGGCAGCATTTTGTCCAGCGAGGTAAGCCCCAGCCGCCCCCTCCCCCCCCCGCCCCCGCGCGCGGCGGCCGTTGGGGACCGTTAGGCGACCGTTACCCGCCGGCCGCGCCCCGTCCCGCCCCCCCTCTCTCCCCCAGCGCCGCTCCGCTGCCGCGCCGGCGTCGCTTCTTTGTTTCTAAACTGCTTTTTTAAAACTTGCTTTTAAACAGCCTCCGCGCTGCCCGTTTCCCCCCCGCCAAACAGCGTCAGGGCGCGGAGATCCCCCGCGGCCGTGTGTGGCCTGCGCGTTGCGGGGCGGGGTGCTGCTTTTCGCGGCATGGCAGCAGCTGGCGGTAATGGAGGGACGCGAGGAGTAATCGTGGGGTCTCCCGAAGCTAAGTTTTAAGTCTGTGTGGTTTTCCTTCCTGAAGTCTTTGTGTGTGAAAATAAGGCCTGGGGGGGAGCCCCCCTCTGGGACTGTGAAAATCGCTACAGTTAGCAGGAACTTTAATTAATTTGTGAATTACAGTTTATTAATTGACTCTTTTACTCTGTCTGAACAGCTCTCTATAGCCTAAAGTTGAGTTCGCAAAGAAAAACATCAAGAAAGAATTTTCATGAAATTATATGCAGAGACTTAATGTCCCCTCTTGTTAAATGTGTTGTTTGTATCGTATTTTCTAGTGTGCAGAGAATCCCTGTCAAAGCATATACCATGTCATAATACTCCCCTGTTAATCATTTTCCACTGGGTTAGCTAATACATGCTCTTGGTACCTTTCTGCTTTTATGTACTAATGAAAAAAACCCACATTCTCTCTTTATGTTGAATGCTGAAATCTGAATGCTGTCCGGTCTGGCTGAGGTGGTTTGCATGGTATTTTCTAAAACAGTTTAAGTTTTACAGTAAGATTTTTGATACTGGCTTGTCATGTTGACCTTTCTTCTAGTTCTATGTAAAACTCTATCTTCTCTTGCCTTTTTGAGGGCTAGAGGGTGTCTCAGTGTATTTTTTTCCTTAGGGTTCAATAACTGTACTGTCTCCCCCATTTTATACACTGACTTTAAGAACAGATTGAACACCAGATTACACCAAGTTTTTCTGAGTCAGTAGTATGCAACTCCAGAAATAGTCCTGTTGACTTTTCTGGGTGTCCTTGTGGTGTTTGACAGCAAGCACTGTGAGGGGAAAAAAGTGTCAGAATCTCATCGCAGAGAACTCGGAAGAAATGCCTGATGATTTCACATATGTGTAAATAAGAGTAGATAAGTTTCTTTTTTTTTCCCTTCAAGTCCTAAAAAAAGGTTGTGTAGGCCTAGTTGTAACTAAACATTCCCATTTATAGTCAATCTGGTGAGCTGCTCTAGTGTGTCTTCAGGTGCTGGGTACAAAAATATCAAGAATTCAAATGTTTCCCCAAATTTTCTTTTTTACAGACAAAACATCAGCGTGCCGAACTCAGTTATCTAGTTGATAGACCCCGACGGGTTAACAGGTATGAGCTTCTTACTCTTGTTTTGCTAATGAGTGCTTTAGCAAGTGCGAATGTGATGCAAAAATATGTTTACTGCAGACATAAAATAGTAGCCAAGCAATGGGAAAAATGAATGTATGTAGACTTATTAAATAAAACACTGTCAACTAAGTAAGTTGGAATTATGACTTTTCTGAACCTGCTTCAAAGCCATCTAACAAGAGAGCAAAATCTCGTTTTGTATTACTCTAAAACATGCTTTAATATACTTAGGAATCCTTCTGTAGCCTCTGCCAGATAGTATTGACCTCTCTGAGTGAAAGTTTAGCTAGCCAGCTTAAGTAAGTACTACCAAATTATTCATAACAATTAGATGAAATCCAGGCAGAGTAATAATGGCTACTGCCTGCTTCAGCTGGATTACTAATGTCTGAAAATACAAGTTTTGTTTATGATGGACAGAGTGGCTCTGCAGAAGCAGTGCAGCATGCAGGAGTGGGTGAATGCAGCACCGTGTTTGGCCATGTGATGGCAGAAGAATGTTTTATGAGTTCCTCTTTCATGTTTATTCTAATGTAAAGATGTTTCTGTGTCTAGTTCTGCATTCCAGGAAGCAGACATAGTAAGCTCTAAGGACAGTGGTCATGGAGACAGTGAGCAAGGAGACAGTGATCATGATGCCACTAATCGAGGTCAATCCTCTGGTAAGTCTGATAAAAGAACGGAAATAGTAGATCTTTAAGTAAGGGAACTAGAAAGAGCAGTCACATATAGGAATATAATACAACAGTGGCATAAAATAATGTGAGCATGTTCTATGGAGGGTTGGTTTTTAGGTCAGCTTACTGCTACAGTAACCTGTGCAAGGAGATGATTTTGACCCCTTTTCAAGGGACAGAGTTGATTTTATTCTTTTGGTTTGGGAGTTTTTAGTATGTTATTCTGCATCTTTGGCTGTAGCAAAACTTCTTGCGCAGTGAAACAAAGTTCTTGGTACATTTTATGGTGCATTTTTTTCAACAGCAGATCTGCAGGATTTCAAAGCATTAGGCAACTTTGTTCAGTAGGGACTTTGGCTGGCATGGCAGTGGGGAGTGAAGGGGGAGTTCCCAAGGGAAAGAAAGAACCCAGTGGTTGAATGACAGCCAGACTGTGAGGATTTTTGCTGGGGATCAGTGGAGACTCATTGGGTGCTTTGAATGTGTAATACCTTAGCATTTTTCTGAGGATTGTTTTTTAATTCAAATTAAGGCACTATATGCTATAAGTGATCTCCATGTTAATGAGGGTAAGGTATTCTTAAGTACATTTCTTTCAGTCATAACAAAGGAAAGATACTTTCAAAGTTTTACTTTAAAATCATGATCTTATCACAATTTGAATCGTATAGAAGTGTATCATTTCCAGTGTTATTGCTGTGCGTGGCTTGCTGTCTTTGCTCTCATACTGTCAGTTTTCTTTTGAAAAGGACATTTGTTTAGCGTCCATGCATTACAATTCCTTCTCAATCTCACACTACGTTTTAGCCAGAAGTGCTTTTGTGTTCCTCCCTACCACAGTCTCTGAAGGTTTGGTATGTCTTGATTCAATACAGTGATTTCTTGCCCCGTGTTCTTTCTATGCTCGGTCACGTAGAAGGATTTGCTATGAGAATATGGCACAAAATGATGCCTGAATTTCTCCAGTCCTCCATCCTTTCTTTTCCTGATCCCATCTTAAAAGATGTCAGGGCAAGGGGCTCAGTACTGTCATACCAGAGCTGTCTCACCCACTTGCTCTGTTAATGTCCTCTATTTTCTTGCTGCTATAGTCACTGTCCCCTTAAGGATGGGAAACCCAGGCGGCAGGGGAAAAGGAGGCCGCTACAGGGCGCCTTTATATTGCTGCAAGTCATTAATATGCAGACCTAATGAGACTCGAGAAGAGCCAAGAGTCTCCGGAGCTCCCTGCTTCTTGCAGGGCTTCATGCTAAGTGAACAGAGTGTCTATTTTGTGTCTGGGAACCTGACAACAAACCAGGTCTTGCCAGAAGTTTACATCTGAACACAGAGCCCCTTTCATTTTTGGCCTATATATGGCGTATGATTTATTGTTGTCTTAAAAAGCCATGTATTTAGCCTCCTCCCCACCCATTCTTTTGCACTGTTTCTGATGCAGCAATCAGTGCTACTGAGTTATAAAAAGCTCCCTCTCCTCCTGCCCTCCCTGCATTACATTTTTTTTTCTTTTACACATTTTACTGCAGCAGTCATCTCAGTGAACATTTCAATCAGTTTAGTCCCTCAACATAATGAACCATAATAACCAAACAGGAGAGAAGAGAATAAACATCTGTAGAAGGGGCTGGATTTGACTGATAGTGGAAATATAATCATATAGTTGCACATCAACTGAAATCTATTTTATTTTAGAAGCATCCAGTGCTGTTACTGTTGTGTTTTTCCTTTTTACTCTTTCTCCCCATTTTAAAAGTAGTCTGTCTCAGATATGAACATTGGAACTATTCTCAGACTTAACACTAGTTCTTAGCCGGGTAAATTCTTCATTATTTCTATTTTCTTAAAATAGGAAAAAAAATGTATTCTATTCCATACTTTTAAATAATTTCAAATCATTTAAGAATCTGATGTGATTTATGGACTTCTGTATCTTAAATGGAAATTACATATGAATTAATGAAAGCTGACAGTTATATTTGGTGTACTCATAATTAACAGTTTGAACTGAAACCTCAAACACGCAGGTCTTCCAATTTAATGTACGGTTGCAGTGCTTTGAGAATAATTCGCATGAGCAATTTTTTAAATGCTAGTTTCAAATAGATAATTAAATAGAAATCTCTAAAGAAACTACTCTAATTTTTGGGATACATATAATACATTTTTCCGGTAATTTTTGTGCAGAACCCTGCTGTCATGATGCAAACAATGTGCCTTTTGACCTCAGTGATGACAAGAAAGTGATATTGGTATAAAAACTTCACCCTGTCTATTAGTATTTGGCGATGAATTTTATGAGAAGATGAGAGTAAATCTTGTTTGATCTTGAATGGCTAGAGGAAATGCCTGAGGGAGTGCCTTCTGAGTTTTTCAGTTGTTCCAGTGTTCCATAATCAATTCTATCTGAATAAAGGAAGACACTCTGGTTGATAACATGGCAGAATGCTGGGCTGTTTTTTTCAAGATGTCTCCTGACACCATGCAGCATCGTATTTGTTTTCAAAAGCATTGTATTTGTTTCTGGAATTGTTTAGTGGACAATTCACACTGCAAAATGAAACTTACCCCACACCGGTTATCATCAGCAACATGTTCTGCTTGCAAAACATCTTTTCACTGTTCTGTGCGTGCCTTCTTGTCACCAGCAAATAGTCCTATGGCACACAAATAGCTATTTTACAGTAGTCCATTGTTAGTCAAGCTGACTGTCAAAGTCATGGTGAATTATTAGCTGGGAAGGAAAACATGCAGGATGAAAATTTATTACCGTGTCATAGATTTATCCCGTGCAACCATTTAGGAAGAATTCAGAACTGAGCTGTTGTAGCTACCATAAAATGCATTACTCTGTTTTGAAATAAGAATCTGGTTCCCTTTTTTTTTCCTTTTTTTTTTTTTTTTTTTTTTTACAGAATATACTCAATAGTGATTTAATCAGAGCTTGATAAGTGGTTGAATGTACTGAATGCTTACATGTAAGTGATTCATATTGTTCCCATTAAGGTAGCACCTGAATTCCTCATAATTACCTACCTACTTACCTACCTTAGTATTTGTGAACTAGGAAAGGACTGTCATCTTCATTTGGTGGAGAATGGCAAATAGTGGGATTTCAAAAGTGTTCAGGAGCTTAATTTTCATGGAATGACTAGGCATTTCATTGACTGGGCTAGGAATCTGAACTTTCTGGAAAATGACTTTCCTAAGGTCATACGAGAAGTTTTTGGCAAACAGAGGAAGGGGTTTCTCAAACCCCAGGCGGGTGCCCTACTTACCAGTGCTCTTCTCTGTCTGAAGATTTTGGGGACGAAAGCTGGGGGTTTTTTGTTGTTGTTGTAGAACAGATGCAAATAATACAACTCTACTACCTATTATTAACACACTGTATTTCAACCATGTTCTGTAGAAGTCATTTCTAAGCATGAAGTTAGTTTATTTCCTATGGTTGATTAAATTCTTGGCCTCTCTTCTGAAATTGCCAGCTTGGGTGCCAATTAATACTCTGCATGCGTATATGTTTAAATCGTGTGATCAGACACCTGTCCTTTAAGATTTGGACTCATGCCATCAGCTTCTTTTGTATGGTTAGTCACTAGTTACTCTGCTTTCTCACTCCAAACATATAGAGTTCTCCACAATATTATCTTTGTTTCACCTTTTTCACTGAATTGGCATGATCCCTCAGATATGCTTGAGGAAGGAATATCTTGCACGTGAAGATAAATAAATGTACTGTAATGTATGTACTGTAAAATGCGCCAACCTGTATTACAACCCACTCAGCACAATACTGGGCAGTATGCATCCGTGATAGGCTAAGGTCTAAAATTAGACTTCCTCTCTCTAGTGGGCTTTATGAAGGGAGTTGCAGGGGCCTCATAAAGAGGCACGAGTTGAAACATTACTCCACACCTTTTCATTACAGCTGTAGTAAAAACCAAGACGGTTAGTATACATTAGTGCTGAGATGTATAAGGGCCACAATATTTCGGTGTTCATGAGAAGAAAAATCTGAGAAGTCAAAAGAAGAAATTTTAGTGATAAAGGGACAGAGAAAACCAGTATTCCTTCTGAGCCTGTGCGGAGTGACAGCTAAATCCTATTTTGAAGATCACTTGGGCTAAGAGTCTATCTCAGATAAAATGAGAGTGAACATAAAAATGGCTTAGAAAAGTGCTTTGACTCTAGCCGAGTATTTTTTTTTTCTTTCCTTGGGCTGCATGCTTAAGAATGTTCACATCTCAGTGATCCAGATAGGGCTTTGAAGTGAAGATTTGGAAGAGCTGAATATCGAAGATGTTTAAGTCTTTATTCATGTTCTCATGCAGATGAAGTCTGTTCTATCCGAGGCAGCACACCAATTACTTAGTAAGTAGGAATGATAATAACTCTGTTTCATAGAAAGTCCATTTTCTTCATTAGCTACAGTGTTCTGCAAAGGAGGTTAAAATCATTATCCTCATTTGTAGACAGAAAACATGAATCACAGGGAAATGAGTAACTTGCTCATAGGTAATCTAACCAAATGGATGGTCGATCGGGTAATGGAACTCTGAACAGGAGTCCTGGTTCCCTAAGTCACACTTGTCTCCCATCTAATCCTTAGAAAGCTACCACAGGAGAAATGACAAATGACATTTAATTCTAAACAAAAGTCAAAGTTATGAAGAAATGGCACACACTGGAAAAAAAAATCTCAGTAACAATACTACGGAAATATTTTGTCAACATTTTACTTGTATTTGCACTATTTATTACGTTATTTTTTCAGTAATACATCTGAACATGTTCACTTATTAGTCTAAAGGCTTGGTGTACAGCTCTTCTCCCATAATTAAGTTAAGAAAGAGTAAGTTATTTAAAAAATATTTTAGGCCTGTTTTTCTCTTTGACCCGAGTAGACTTTCAAATCAGTTCATGCACATAGAAATTTTGATATTTCTCCTTTTGAAATATAAAAAGGAAACAAATTAGGAATATGCTTTAGAAATGCAACACTATTAAGCATCTTGTTGAAAACACCTGAATTCAGGAAATTCAGATACAGACATAAAACTTAATCTTTAACTCCTTTCCTAGTTTTTGGTTGGTGGGAGGGAGCAAGGGCTTGTTTTTCTTAAAAATCTGCAAAGTCACATTGCCCACTCGCCTGTCTAGTAGTAAGACTTGAATGAAGCAGGATTAGTAATGTACTGATGGCCTTTGCCATGAGCTTTGGTATGTTTCCTGTGTTTAGAATAGTGCAGTGCTTATCATTCTTCAGCACTTCAGTGCTCTATGCTATCTATTTCTATCTGAGAAGGACATTTGAAATTCATAGTTCAGAGTCACCTTTAAAATCTCAGTTTTTCTGCATGCAAGGTCTAATATGATAACTAAATGAAAAATATAACGCATTTTTCTTTAATGTAGATTTGCAATTATGATGGATAGTTTAATTCAGAAAGACCATATATATAACCAGATTTATGAGGGAGATGAGATGGAAGTGTTATACTGCTGAACCTTTCTTCCGTTATAAATCAAGAATATGATTCTTGGCATATGAAGGAGTCCTGTGCTGGATGTCTTACTTCCTTTACCATCCTTCCTTCTTGGAAAATAGAAAATAGCTTTTTTCCGCTTTTTTGAATGTTCTTTCAATTAAAAACAGAGAATGATGTATCATCGCCCACAGTAAAGAGATGGAGGAGAATAGCCAGCATCTGTATTGTAGTCAATGAAAATACATGTAAGTGCCCAGGGATTCCAAAATCAGGGTGCTAATTTGAATTTATTCTTCTCTCAAGATACTAAGGCCAAGGGCTTGATTCAGCACCCATTAAACTCTTAGGGAATGTTGTGATTGACTCTAGTAGGAGAAAAATACAGCCCAGTCCTCTCTGAACATTCTGTTCTAATCCTAAACAGGCGTGTACATGCTAGCTGTGTGTTCCAGCAGCGGATATTATACTTCAGTTTTTTTAATCTTGTTTTAGAAGCTCCCCTATTTTTCAAAAGAGGAAAAAGTTTGTCATACAAGCTTACATTTTATATCCCCTACTTTCATTACTTTGTTTATGCAAAATCCTGATTTATGGTGGCTATAACTTCTCTTTTATAATAAGCTGTTATATAATACTATTCAATGCACTGCAGTAGAGAAGCAAAATTCAGAAGGGAACTAAAAAATAATATTTAGATAGAGACATTTTGCCGTTTAGCAGCTGATATGAAACCGAAATAGTAAAATAGAGGGTAATATTCCAGGGGAAATAAAAATCCATGAAAAAAAAAAGTTTATCCTTGAATAAATATCTTAAATTCTCCTTCCCCACCGACAAAAGAATACAATTTAATATTTATCTGCAAGTTTTTCTGTGTTTCTCCTGCTCTCTTTGAAGTCAGGAAATGTTAAATGAATATGGCCATTGAAACACTGTTAATGAAATGTAACTGTAATCATTTTCCTATTAAAGATAAGGCTATTGTTTGTTTACATGCAACTTTGCTAGGAAATCTGAGAAGGGTAAAAAATTGTTTTATGTTAACTGTCGCTTAAATTTTCTGAATGGCAAAAATGCTTGATTTATAAAATGTCTTTTCTTACATAAAAGATACTTCTATTCAGACAGTTTTGTACGTGTGACACGCATACGCACACACACGCACACACCATTTTATAGGCATTGCTCTATATTCATTTCATTCTTGGAAGCCTGCATGTAAATCTTTCTTTTCAGCATTTGATCTCCTTTCACCGATAGATACTACCATTGTGGAATTTAAAACTATGCCATTTGTATGTCTTGCATACCGTTCTTCATCTGATTCCTTCATCATATCTGCAGTTCACGTTTGCATTCTTCAACAGTTCACTGATCAGTAATTTATTTCCAGACTTCTGCATACCAATTATCAATGCAAGGTTATAATCGAAACTGGACCTAGCATTGTATATTACTTAATTTAAAATTAAAAAGTCATTATAAAGTGAGATTAATCTGAGATAAGCTTTTTTTTCTTTCATTTTTTTCCTTTTCTGTTTGCCTAAGTGACTGCCTTCAGTTCTTAAGCACTTGTTGATAACTCAGAGAGATTTTCTGCTTGCTGCAGAGATTGTTTTCTGTAGTGTGAGATGACACATAAATATTACTAACATAAATCAAATTATAATTCAGAACAGTGGTAGAATTCTTAATAGTAATCCGCACACTGGAGATCAAGCTAGTCAAGTTCTTTACAGAGTTGGCTGGTGAATGAGCTACATTACATGAATCTTATTACAGATGCTGGATTTTTTTTCTATTTCTCTTGCAAGTTGTGGCTTTTTTTTTTTTTTTTTTTTGTAATTTTAACGCAATGCTTGTGAATAACATAGTTGTAACAGGTTTAGTTCAGTTTTGACATATACCTATTCTAAGACATCCAGTTCTCTTCACAAATACAAGAAAAGGATATTTCTTTACTGTTCTGCTCTTCTGTACACTGTTGAATATCAACTTGGGGATGTTATTATTTATTTTACTCTATGCCAAAGATTTCATACACCATTTCTCTCAAAACAAGTCTAATCCAACGACTTAGTGAATCACAGTCAGGAAATACTCTGTTGGAACGCCGATCTGAAGGTCGTCAATGGAAGTATTGCTTGTCATTTGAAATCTTAATAGCATTAAAGGATTTGTAAGCAAACGGTTTTGTGTTGGCAGGGACAAGTGTGTGCTGATATAGGGGAAGCATTAACAATTTTGTCAATAGTATCCACAGCCATGTTACATCGGACTACAGCTACCTTTGTACCACTAATTACAGTAATTTACCGTAGGATTCTGTCCCATTGTTTGAGTGGCTTGATGATTGTAAGGACTGCTACGGTAGCAATGAAAACTATCTCTGAAAGAATGATGAAACGATTAATTTATTAAGTCATCCTGATCACTTAAAAGCTGTGTTTCTACTTTGTAAGACCTGCTTTTAATGTAGGCTTTATCTGTGTAATAATGTATGCACAGATAGTTCCTTTATAGGAATCACTAATGTTTCATTTTTCATAAATGAAATCTACAATTCCTCCATCAGGGCATTTCATTTCTTTGGTCAGAGATATGTTTAAAATAAAATTCCTTCATGATCTTAAACAATTATTTTCAACTGCTGAACCACAGCCATCACCTGCAAGTTGAATCAATCCTTATTTGAATGGGTTCTAAACAGTAAGCTCTGCAAGAGAGTTTGTGTGATAGAATTATTGATACCCTTCTTGTGATTTTTTTTTTGTATGACATTCAGGCATTTATATGTGTTTATTAGACGGTGTCATTGAATTACGAAGACTGGACAATCAGACATTTTATTGAGGAGATGAAGGTAGTGAAAAAAGTTCGTATGAGATTTCTCTTCCTACTTCTCTTTTCTCTCAGCACAGCCTTTCTTATCTGTCAGCAGCTGTTTATGATGCTGAAGCTTATATCTGTAGTTTCTTTTTTTCTCATGCTTGCAGGCATGGATCTGTTCTCCAATTGCACGGAGGAATGTAAAGCACTGGGCCACTCAGATCGGTGCTGGATGCCTTCCTTTGTTCCATCTGATGGACGCCAAGCTGCAGATTACCGCAGCAATCTGCACGTACCTGGCATGGACTCCGTTCCAGACACTGAAGTGTTTGAAACACCAGAAGCCCAGCCTGGGGCAGAAAGGTCCTTCTCCACCTTTGGCAAAGAGAAGGCCCTTCACAACACTCTGGAGAGGAAGGAGTTGGATGGACTGCTGTCTAATACACGAGCGCCTTACAAACCACCGTATTTGAGTAAGTACTATTCAAAAGGCTGTATGAAAGTGTTCCCTTTGTGGGAATAAAAGTTAGCTCTTTCTACTTTTCATAGCGGGAAAAATACAGACGCAATTTTAGAAGCAATAGGAAAAATGGCTTCCCTTGGATTCAGGCGCCAATGAAGAAGGCATTGTGCAGTGCTTTTAAAAAAAGACAAGACCTTAATTCTTGTTAGTGTGACATGATTGTCAACAAAAGCGTATCAGCTGATAGTATTGGGTGGGGAGGATTTGTTCAGTTTTTTTTCTGAAGCTGGGTTATTTTCAAAGTTTGTTTGGATAGACAGTGTAAACATACACATTGCCAGACTAACAATTTTAAGAATAAAATTAAGTCAAGAAAACTCTTTCTTTCAATTGTCCTAGAAGCTTCTTTATGTTACTGAGCAGCATCTCGTGAATAATCAGTATGTGTATTATATTAAAGTAACTATTTACATAGTTAACATTAAGGATCTGAAAGGAGGAAGAAACTTTTTGCCTTCAGCCTGATCATCTTTCAGTCAGCGCAGTATTGACTTTACTCAGTGCTACTCAGTGCCTTCTGTCTTGTTCCGAAATCTTACCTCTTTCTTTAGTCACCTTTTGACGGTGGCTGGGTGGCACGAAATAGTGTGACAGATCTCAAAAAGACCTTCATAATTCATTTTGCATTCTGAGACAGATGTGGAACCCTTGCATAATACTTCGAGCTAATATGTTTTTCATTCTATTTACTAGCCTTCTGTATTTTCTTAGAGACTTTAATCTCTTTGACTTCAAGAGTTTATGGTGCTTATCTCATCCAAATAAGCCAAGGATGTTAACATTGCAATACTGACCCTTTCTAAAGCAACAATAGTCTTGGGACTCTTAGGACAGAAGAGAAGGAAAAGAAATGAATCACTGTGGGTGATACTTATTTATTTATTTTTAATTTCCAAAACATTTAGTTGTTAAGAAAGGTGATTTTCAGTTATGTTATGAAAGATCATTTTCAGCACAGACCTCTCAGTTATTTCTTCTTAATTAGCTCCGTCCAGGTATTTCAGCCCTTCAGAGGGGTGGTCTTACCATGCCAATCTTTAGATTTGATTTACTGAAAGCTTGTAAATTTTGACAGCACTTATGAGATGTGGAAGCCATTCCTTAAAAAAAAAAAAAAAAAAAAAAAAAAAAGGCTTGAAACAAACAGCTATACTTTGTGTAGGCTAAAATGTCAGGTGTCAATCATCTGGTCATACTCTAAAGACCAAGGTGAAATTTTGATTAGCTAGGTCCTGATGGCTCATGGCTCTGTCTTTCCTTAACTTGTTTCCTATCATTCACCCCTGAGAAATATTCTTTGGTACTAACTCATAATCCAGCAGTACTAATTTCATCTTTGTAACTTCAGTTAAAATTTTTGGGTTTTCGAGTATTGGTGGTCTAGTCACAGGAGTGTTCTGATGCAGTATGTACATTACAATGATGATTATCTGTGGTGTCTAGAACTGCCATTGAAGTAGTTCTGTGGTTTTGTTCTAGGCCTGGCAGTTTTATTTCAAGTAACAAAGAAACATGTATTTATTTTATTTATAGCTTAGGGGTCTTAAATTTTCTTCAGCTAATAGTTTTGTTGAACAATCTCTTTACATATTGGTACCTATTTTATATTTTTCTGATCTAAGAGCATAAAATACTGGAGGTAAAACGCTGGCAGTAGACAAAGTAATATCAATGAGTGGTGTTACATAATCCACACTTGAGAATCCAGATTTAGTTTTGCTTTATTTCTTTGGACCTCAAAGCTAAAACTACCATGCAGCCAAGGGTAATATTTCATTCTTCTATTTTCTCTTACTTAATGTTTCCTTTAGTAAAATTTTAGATTAAATGATATAGTAAATAACAGGAACAAGGAAAAGAAATTGAACACAACACTTGCAGCAATGAGTAAATAATTCCTTATTAATAATGTATTCAGTGAATAGGGCAAGAGGAATACATAGGAGGAAGTGGACTCAGGAAGGGACTTCCGTTGAGCCGCTGAGTTGAGCAACTGTATTAAAATTACATTCAACATTTTAGCAAAAAAGATCTTATCAAAAATAGTATGTCAATAGAACAAAATTTTTGTCAGTGGTTCCAAAAATATGAAACTGAACCTTCATATTTAGCAGAAATGTTGTATAAAAATTGCAGCATGTATGAAAACTGCTGTATGAGAAAGAAAACAGAGTGGCAAAGAAAAGTGTATTGCAGGATGCAGAAGCTATTTGAATTTAGCAGTTCTCTGTTAGAAAAAAGAGAGAGAAAAGGATTTTTAAGTACAACCATCAGAAAAGAGCATAAGATCTAGCAAGTAAACTTCAGGATGGAAATTAAGAGAGATTAGAGGGACTTCTTGGAGCGAATAACCAAAGGCATGAGAATAAATATAGACGTTTTTTAAGCTATCAAATGTAGTAAGCCCCAGAGAGAATTGGTGGGTCTCTTGAGCTGCAATTAGTGAGGACAAGGACATTGCACAGAGGCTAAGCAGTTTCTGTGCATTGGTCTTTACCAAAGAGAGAGATGAGAGAGTGGGGGAAAGAAAGATTTATAGGAAGCTACCTATCCCAGGTGACCTTTTATAAACATGAGAAACTAAGTCACAGAAGAGGATGTTTTTGAATGACTGTCTAAAACAAATAGGACTAAGCCAAGGGACTATGTGTTTCTGTAATTTTTGGTTTTGAAGAAAAGCTAGTGAGCAAAGAACGCCAGAAGTTGTGTTTATCGTTAAAAAGGTACTTTTAGAGACCAGTGAGAGACTTCAGCACAAGGTTTAAAATTATCACTAAAAGGTTTTAGGAACATGCTAGCTGGCATTGGTACTGGAAAATTGAACAGATAGATCTTCAGTCTATTAGAATTCTGATAGAATGGGTAAGAATTAATAGATATTGTGTATTTGAACTGTCAAAAAAGCCTTTGAAGCCACCAACGTAAGCAAGTGTTGACATGGGGTAAAGCATTACCAGATTCTGAGTGTCTGAGACAGAAAAAATCATAAGGATAAATGTAGCATTTTAGCAGAAGCAGAGCTCCCTGAGATTCTATGTGAAGACCAACAGAGTTTAGAACATTAATTATCCAGAAAAGGAAATGAAAACAAAGGGGCAGTATTTGCAGATGACATAAAACTATTTAGCTCAATCAAGTCTGTAATAGACTATGTAGCTCCACATTGTGCAGTGAAGTATGGTCCTGAAAACCCAGTCCGCTTTTGACCTAGCTTATTCTGGAATTGCAAGCAGTGTCAACACAGTGAAATCGCTGGGAGAACTTCGTACTTCAAACAGTGCCATTGGAGTTGCAGTTATGAATGACATTGGTAGCTTTATGTGGAGCTTTTACTATGCTATGTGAGTGTATCTGCTCAAGTCTGTGCCTACTTGGTGATCCCTGCACTGTGTTCCAATGGGCTTGTTCAGTGGAGGACTTTAGAAAAGCTAAACTAGGAAGGTAATGCATATTATCATGAGAAATTGTAACAATTCCTGTATTCATGAGAAAAAAGACCATGGAACAATTCCTTGAAAAGTTTCCCCCAAAGTACAGAGTTAGCAAATAGGAAATGAAGTGTCAGGTTGTAAAAAGGAATGGAATACACTAAAAATAGTATTATAAAGTCATTACGCACATGGTATTACTATGTTGCTCAAGCCAGCCTATTCATGCCTGTTCGTTTCTTAGAAACGTATAGCATAACAACAGGAGTACTGAAAATACTTCTCTGCAAAGACGTATCAAATGCTTAGTCCTAATTAATTTGGAGAAGCTGTGATAGGGACATGCAGTAAACAGAAGAGCGAATGAAAGTAGAGAAGGTAAGCTGGGAACTTTTATTTGCCATTTTGAATAATAAGAGAGCAGCAAGGCAACAAAACAGTTGAAGGGCAACCAGCTCAGGAACTAATAAGGTAGTACACGTTTGGTATGGTTATATGCATTTGACAAGACAATACATTAACCTGTCAAACTCATGGTTATGGGATATGATTGAAATCAAGAGCTTAATAGTGGGGTTCTGGGGTTTTTGCTTGTTTAAAGATCAAGTCATTGTATGGATAAATGAAAACATCTCCAGGTACATTACAAAGTATGATAATGTAGAAGAAGATACAAATCCTCAAAACTGAATCAGTATATGTCCCATGATCAAATTTTTGCCTTACTTATCTAAACTGTTGGGCCAATTTCCATATTAATATACATATTCTGTATATTATTCTGAGGCCAAGCACAGATCTTTATGTATTCAAATAATATATTTTGATGAATATGTTTTTAAATGATCTAATGTACATTAAAAGTATTTATTGTGAATATAAGTTATACAGTAGTCATAAGATCGATAAATCATAGGATTTTTGAAAATCATTTTCTCATAGGATGACTACATGATTCTTCTAACTTGCATATTCTTCTAACTGCATATTTTACACTCATTTTCTTCTTATTCGTCCATGTGATTTGGACATTGAGTTTTTGCAAACAGTTAAGAAATTGATTTTTGTGATGACTTGAATGTTCACGAAACATAACAGGGATTCTGAACTTGACTGGAGCAGATAAGTGAAATAACCATGGTGAGAATTGCTTTTGAACAATTCTTACTTTTTTTTAATAGATTCTAACCATTTGTCACTCAGTGGAGGTTGTTTTCACTACTATTTTTATAAGTATTTTTACTTTAGTGACCGAAAACCATAATCCAAGATTCAAATTTTGTGACACTGCGTTCTGTAGGATATGTTATAGGGACAGGCTTCACAATGAATATCTGATCAGTCTGATACTTGTCTATTTCTAAGGTTTGGATCAGGTCTTCAGATGATAACAGTGGGAATAGCACCATTAAATCTGTCTTGGTACTGTATCAGTCTACAACTGATGATAAGACAGCTTAAAAATTCTTTTTCTTTTTTTCTGATTTTTTTCCCTGTAATTTTAGATCATTCTAGATGTGTATTTCTTTTTATAATATTTTTGCACTTTCCTAAAAATTATGCACTGACGTTACTGTAGAATTGTTTTTCTTCAGAGCAAGAGGTTAGAATTTGTTTTTATACGAAAACAGCCAGACATTGCCGTAGTACCTTAACTTTCTATGTGGAAATGTTTATTTTTCTCTAAAAAATGACTGGCATAGCTTAATCTACCTTGGAAGCAGGTTAAAACAAACTACATAAAGGCACAGTTTTCTACACAGAATAACAGTATCTATGCAAGAGGCTAATGAGGAATAACAATTGTGTTCTAAAGTAGCCCTCTCATGAACTCTGCTGTACCTTCTACATACAGATAGGCAAGCATTTAGCTGCATCCTCGCTGATGAGACTATATCATCATGGTGATTATTTGCCAGTACTATCAAGATGTTTTATGTATGAATCAGGATTTTATTATGTTAGGCATGATATAAATATAGAATAAAGAAAGTAGTCCCTTCCTCAAGGAGTAAGCAGTCTAAGCAAAGTAAATTTGAAGGTAAAAATAATTCTTTTCTTTGGCTGTTTTGATTTATGTGGCTTGTATGCTAAATATCTACACGACCTTTGACAGATGTACTTAGGTCTGGGTTTGGGTTGGCAGAGCCAGATGGCTTGAATGAGCCTTGTCTGTATCAGAGAGAAAGTTCAAACATAAGCTCGACTCCATCTTGTGCCCATTTCTTAGCCTGGGTATCCATCGGCTTGCTCCACAGTAGCGGTAGGATGAAGGTCTCTATGCGATCAGGGAGATCGGGCTTGGGTCTGAGCACAAAGCCCCCAAGGCAATGTTGAAAATACAGAGGTTCTCTATATTCATCTCTAGAGGAAACAGCCTGGAGATTCTGGTTCTACAAAATCTTTGGCACCTGCTCAACTTGACACACCTAAGCCAATTTGTTTTACAAAATAAAATTTAAAAGCTTTCAAAAGTCTTGGCACAGTTGAGTGTGTAGGAATTGGACCATCAATTTATTTCAAATAATCTACCACAGAGCTACCATAAAGAATAGTTTAACTTATGATTGTTATTGATCGCCTGAATTAGTTTAGAATAAATGATCTAGATGAGAAAAATGTTCCATGTCTTTATATCAAGACAAAAAGTCTCTCACAATCCTTTGATTGTTTTTCAGAGGAATAAAAAAAGTATATATAAAGATTTGGGGGGGTATTTTAATGTGTTTAGGATTATAAAGGCCTGTTTCTGTATGGCGGAATATATAACACTGAATATTTTCAGCTTATAATTAATGCAAATCTCTGAAAACATTTTTAAGCAAGAACTCTTTACTGTTTGGGGAAAGTTAAAAAAAAAAAATCTTGTACACCTAATATTATGGAAGAAAAATTTTTCCTTCTTCTTTTGTTTAGTTGTATCTCACTTCTGGAAATTATGGTTCTATCACACATGTGATAGATGTCATAGCATTATTTTTGCATAAACATGAGTAACAGTTATTTTGAAAGGGTCCTTGATTAATTTTTAAAAATAAGGCTGGTCTACATTTTTGCTTTTAAAATTCTCTCATCTGATTTCTAAAACAAATCAGGTAAAGCTGTGTGCTAGCTGGTCCTTTCATTAATCATTTTAAACTCAATCTGTGATTTTCACACATACTTGAAATAAATATGCACATAAACAAAAGCAAACACACTAGCAATAAGTTGCATGTACATCTTAGAATTCTTGGAGTCTGAAGAAAGGAAATAGTTTAATGCTGAATTGAAAAAAGTTGCACTGAAATGTGGTGTTTATTGGTATGAATAAACAAGTGATCCGTGCATAGTAAAAGCCTTTTTTCAGAAACAAGTTATGCAGTTGTGAATAGTAGAGTTTTGTGCTCACAAATAATCTTATAATAGTATCTTTCAAATTTAAATTTGATCTGCAAAGCTGAATATCCTGCCTGTCCTGTTAGACAGGGGAACTCAAACTTACATTCAAGAATTTATCTCTGTGACAGGGTACAGGTCTCATTTCTATACAAATGAGAATGACTTTGCACATACAAAATTGCTTACAAAAATGAAGGCTGAGTTGGAATCTAATGCTAAAAAACCTAACTGTGTAGTTGTCCTTTTCTGCAAAATCTGATTGAACGTTCCTGTTTTTGCAAATAACTGTACCTAAAATGATAGAGAGAGAGGTTCACTTATACTTCAAATTTGTCAGTCCAGATACTTTATCTCTATTAGGTAAATTAAGCTAAAAACTGAAAGAAAACTTGAACAGGTAATAGCAATTAAGATATAATAACGGTTGAGCAAGACTATGATGTATTTTTACTCATTATTGTAGGTAGGGTATGATCTTGAATAAACCATTCATGATGATTCATTGTTCAATGATTATTGCATAACTTCTGAAAAGTATTTTTATCTCACGTTCATGACTGGTATGCATTCTTCATCTGAAAGTATTCCTCTTGCAGCTATCACTCAAAGGGATGAATACTTAGAGTATTATTGCAATAATAGAAAGGATATGGTAAATTCAGAAGGCAAAATTAGAAAGCAACATATGAAAATGCAAAGATAGCCTGGCTGTAGTCCAGTAAAACCTGTAAATTAACACTATTTTTAATTGTTTTTTTTAAAGAAATTAGAATTCTTTTAAGTCAGAAGTGTTAGCTGCTATATTTAAATATTATTTGCTTGAATCTATTTGTGTAACTGTGATCTTAGATGGAACTCATAGTACCCAGTATTACACAAAACACCAATGGAAAAAATGTACCAGTTATGAGGTTTACATAGCATCTTTTGTCCAGGAAGACTCCAGCACTCTTTGCAACTGTAGTGAAAGAAAATAACTGAAAAGGTTAAATTTCAATAACTTTCAAATGAATTAAAATTATATTTTTATTTTATTATATTTTTAGTTTATTTTAAAAATATCATTTAAACTATTCCCCCCCCCCCAATAGCTGTAAAAGTCTGTATTTCCCCGTTCTGACTGGAACACGTAGAAGGTTTATATATCTAATTATCTCAAACTGGTTGTATATTTATTCATTTATGTCAATTTTGAGGATGACGATGTCTGCTCTGAGTATCCTGTTTATGGAAAATTTTCTTTAAAAGTGAAATAGTGTCTTCTGGATTCCTACCACTGGAATATTAAAGAAACCGGCAGAAAGATTGCTTGAAATTTTAGTAGTCATTTTTTGAGATTACTGTGTTAGGCTAGTTTAAAATTCCAGAATGCTTCTTGTCTTATAATTAAATACTACGTCAAAAGTATTTTAGTCACTTATGGACTTGTGTCTCTTCAGAAAGCAATGAGATGCTTGAATTTGAAAGGCACTGAAGTTACTTATTTTTGATAGGCAAGTCCTATTCATTATAAGTAAATGCTATTCTTACGTTACAAACCTCCTTAAACGAGACACTCGGGAGCTGGAGACTCAAATGCGTGCTTGATCTAGGGTCTCTGTCCACAAGGGCCTTTTCCTTTCTGCTGGCCTTTATCTTAGAAACTACTTGGTCTGCACAGCAGAGGAAATTATTCTTGTTTCTAGCTCTTTTACTTCACACAGTAACTCTGAATTTCTGTTTTCATTTCCCTCACTTTAATTTCTAAGGGCTTTACTTCCTATTTTTTTTCTCGAGCAAAGGAAAAATAGAGGAAGCCATTTAAAGAATGCGACAAATAGCCAATAAGAGAAGGAACTGCATTTATCTATCCATGTTTAGACAAGTGCACCATAGAAATCAGTGTTGCTCCTTATCTGGCAAGCCTGTAAACAGTTGTATTTGTACACTAGCCACTGAGAATTCAGTTTCATGCTAGCAGTAGGATCACTGCTGCTGGGAAGTAGCTGTCAATATATTTAATTTGTTTCAGAAACATGATACAGTGAAGTCAGAAGAGTGAAAAATGACGCATTTGGTACCTCCTTATATGAAAGGAAATAGGAGATGCAGGCAATTCGAATGCGAAATTTAACTTCAATACCTGCTAAATTGTTGGAGGGACTAAATATGATGAATACTAAGCAATGTGGATTCACTGAAAATCCAAACCATGCTAAGATAATTTAATCTCTTTCTTTGCTAGGATAACTCTCCTTATTGGTTGAAGAAAGTATTGTGGACATGGTGAAGCAAATCTTCAGAACTTGCTTCCTAAATTCTGCCTGAAAATTATGTGAATGTATGAGTTGCAAGAGTAAATCTGCCTTTCTTGCATACACGCAAATCTATTCATATGTGTAAATGTTGTTATTTACCTGTGAAAATGTCACATAAATCAGGATTAATGTGGATTAAAAAAAAATGGATGCAGGCTAGATGGATATCAGGAGCAGATTCACCGGAGAAGTTATGGTAGTGACAGACATATATAAGCCAATGACCTGAGTCCTGTGACTTGTCTTTTCACCTCCATAATCATGGCTGCATTCAGCACTGGAAAAGGATTCATTATGAAACTGCTTCAATGCAGCCTTTCTTTATTCATAAGGAATTTATAGATGCTGATATTGTGATTCATCTTGTCAGGAGTCAAATTCTGTCACTTTGTGGCTTTTTTAGTTATCTGTTGTGCTTTAATTTGACATCTGTCTATTCTCAAATTGGCATTTAGATGACAATTTAATGTAGCTGCACATAGCTGTGGGTATAGATAGGAAGTGAGATCTAAAAATTCTTGCTCACAAATGAAACACAGTAATAACTTTTTTTTCTGCTCTACTTGAGATCAAGTGTTACATGTTTTATATTTGCAATATGTTTTATGTCCGATATGGCTGCATTGCTTCTAATAAATTAAACAGAATCCTTCCCAGCACTGGAATACTATGGTCTGTACTCTTATACTCTTTGGCATGCCTTTGGCCTGTGTCAACTAGTTCTCTTCCCTGACAAGTCCCAGGCATGGTATGGATGTTAGAATATGGGCCAGGGACCATTCTTGAAGGCAGTTTCAATACAGGCGATGCTATATTGCACCCATATATGGCTGGATACAGCTAAGGAATTTTAATAATGTGAACATGAATCATTCCATTCTAGTTGCCTGAAGTGACAAAGAATTGTAATGGGCTCTTTTTATTTACAGATATAAACTGAGCTAATAATATGTATTTTTTGAAGAAGAGACGCTTTGAAAGGATTGCAAGAATTTTATATGATACACTTAAATATAACGTTATCTTGATAAACTAGAAAGGACTGTTTGAAATATGAATGTAGGCTACTCATGAAAAACAGTAAAGTGCTTTGCTTAAGAAAAGGAAAATAAAATGTTAACAAAAGGAAAGGGGAAATACCCGCCAGATCATAATGCCACCGGGAGAAGGGTGTGGTGAAAAAAACATCAGGGCTAAGATAAATTGAGTGGCAATACACTGCGTGATGCTGATATGATACTGTAATGCATGTTACTTAGTGTAAGGACAAGTACATTTAATCATTTCAGGCCCAACTTGGTGTGATTAATTTAGGCACCTCTGAAGGCCAGCAGACAGTGACCTGTATGTCTGCTTCTCCCTTGACTCTACAGGGAACTCAGGCACTTAGGAGCAATTTAGGAGGACTGGTTCATATCCCTTCCCTTCTCCCCAAGGCACAGACAATTTTAAGTCACAGTGTATCCAGCATTTAGTGTATTTTGCACTGGTTAGCTCTCAAACTGCCATGTTCATTTTCAGGCTTGTCAGCTTAAGGAGATATATATATTGTGTATATCAGAAGAGTGCAATAAAATGTTGAATTATTTTGAGAAAAGAATAAATGGAGGAAGAAGAAAAAAAGATTGAGGAGAAGAAATTATAGTTACCTACAAACACATAAGCAACTATTATAAGAAAGAAGAGAATCAAATAATGGTATTAGTAGGGATAGTATTGAAATTAGTCACTTAAGGTGAAGTGGGAAGAATGTGAATTTGCTATTCAAACAGGTATGCAATTAGAATAAGTTGCTGATGGAGATTTTGGAAAGATTCTTAGAGGACATGTTCTGTGCTCAGTCTGTGCATCAGGAATGATTTAGGAGTTATTTAATCAGTCCCAATACAGTATATAATCCTAAGAACTCTTCTAATGAGAAATATTCTGTGATTCTCTGTCTGTGATGATGTCATGTATTATCTTTAGTATTTTCAGGTAGGTAACAGGGTTATAATAACACAGAGAAGAAAATGCTTGCTTCTGCTTAGTATGTCTTGTGGGAAAACTGCCTTTCATATTTTTATGGTACTCTATCATATATAGCTTAGCACTTCCCATACTGAATAGTAGTAACTGAAAAGCATTCTTTGTGTAGTGAGTAATGGCAATCAAAGATAAATCAAAGCTGACATATACTATGCCACTGGGCTGTTCCTGGCAGCTTAACACAATTGTCGGCATTTAGTACAGAAAATCAGATACACATAGAAGTATCATACATACCACAGAACATTGATGGCAACGAACAACTACGACTTTTGATTCAAAAGAAGATTGCTCTTAATCACATGTTCCATCACATGTTGATTAAGGTCACTGCTTAAAATTAGCATATGCTTAACGATAGTCCTAAACAGAAAGAGATTCTGTTTTTGCTTACATAAATTGGGACTTGATTACTTACTCTTACGAACTGAAATTCATTTTTTGCAGAGGATCATTTAAGGTCATGTAGAATATAAATCTCAGAGCACCCAATAGCACCAAAGAGACATTGTTGCAGGTTGGCAGTTATACAGTGGCTGTTATGATGTGTCAACATTTGCATCACATAACCCACTTGTCATATGAAAATACCAACCAAGACATATTCAAAGAACTGGTTGGAAGCACTTGAGCCCGAAACATCAAAAACATCTTACAAATAGAAAAATAACTTTATGGAGCAAATATTTTCAGATCCTGAAATGAAGCTAATGTAAGTGGCAATATGTGTCGGTCAGAAATTTGATCAATAAACTCTTTTTTTCTAAAGACTGATAGTCTGTATAAGTTGTTGATATAGAATTCTACACTGTTCAAATTTGAAAAATGGCACTTTGCACTGACGGGTGTGCAAAGGGCAAAGCGCTTTTCCCCTTTTCACAGAGAAGGTAACACTGTTTGTGATGTTCAATAGCTTATGGTCAGTGCAGTTTCCACCACTATCAAATTTTGGTTTGCCTGGGAAGCAGTGACTCGGACTCATTTAAATGACTGTGGGCAGGGAAATGTATTATGCACTTAATGCAAGACAAAAGAGAAGGATGATGTGTGCGGTTATGTTGTTTATGTTACAGGAGAGATGACTGACATAATCACCTTTGTTCCAGAAGCAAAAATGAATTCTCAAAGGAAGGAACAGATTTTAGTGGTCTGTGTATTTATTTAGATAAAAGCAAGTCTATTTTCTAGAAAAAAATAATTGTGGCAGTTACTAAACTTTTGCATTTTGGCCTGCTCTATTTATTCACAGCCTGAAGAACAAATGCTCACATTCTATTTTGATTTTTAGGTTAAATCTGGGTAACTCTGCACAACCTGTCCAAATGTTGTTGGATTATTTTAGAAAAATATTTATATTTTGGATTTTGCAGATCCCAAAAAGAATTTTTCAGTCCTACTGAATTTCGTGTGTTTATTAGGGACAAATTCTGCCTCAGTGGGACTTGTGTGTGTATGTGTAGGAGCTTCTCCTGCCTTCTCCTTGTCTGATGCCAGGAATGACCAGGCAGGATGTGGCATAATTCTTATCTAACTCTCTTGGTGACAGAGCAAAGCCTTCAGACCCATCACATACTTTGCACTTGCACGTATATGTAGGCACCTAAACAGTGGCTGCCAGAACAAATAGACTCACTGACAGGCTGAGTTGGCCATTTTTTTTCTTTTGAGGCACAAAAGTAATCCCCATCTTCCTTTTTTAAAATATATGATATAATGCAGAGTTAATAAAACCACATACAATTTCTAAAATGTAACATGGGCATTTGGAACACAAACTATTTTGTCCAAGTGTGCTCTACTGAGTACACAGGCATGAAGCCCAAAATCTCTTAAGTAAAGTCTTGAAAGAAAAAAAAAAAAAGTAAGTGCCTCCTAAACTACTTCATGAGGAAAAGATACCTGAGAAAAATACCATTTTCATATTTGCTTATCAATGCTTATGGGACTAGATAAGACAATCTCCTATTAAAAGTATCTCATAGGCCTTTAATGGAGTTTTCATAAATATTATTAGCAATGCTTCTTTAAGTAATCGTTCATTAAAAAAAAAAAAGACTTTATGGATTGCAAAAATTACTGAGTTGGCACCTGCAGTGACTGGAATGCTTTTTTATCCACAGAACATGGGTGGCAGCAGTGTCATCTTCCCCATCCTATATCCCTCAGCCCCAGCAGTGCATCTTACCCTTTACCTGGATACACCACTACAAAGACTGAGGGCATTATGGTAGTTTACTCTGCGTTCCCATTCACTCGTTGCCCTCTTTCGAAAAATATAGTTGTTGATAACTGAATTAGAGCTGCATTGAAACAGCAAGGCTATTTCATGTCGGGTATCTTCTATCACTACTTAAATCATGGTCCCTAATCAATTGGGCTGAGTTAAAACAGTAATACTGAACTTGCAGTCTTTTGGTAGTCACTTGAATTATCTATTCCTGGCCTGTCAAGGCCAATGTGACTTAGATGAGGGCAATATTTCATCTGCTCTAGTTAACATATAGACTGTAAAGCAAACCACAGAAACATGAAAAGAATTAAAATTAACAATGAAAATTTAAAACCAACATTGGCATAATGTATATGCAGTAATTCCTTTTTAAATTATTGTTCACTTCAAGTGAAAGGCATTCACTGTAAAGCCTGCATAGCTGAGCTATTTCTGAGTGGAATGCAAGGAGATTGCAGCATTTTGTATTCTTGCATCAGTTGCAATGTTGCATGGAACCGCCTGATCTTCATAAACATGACACTGTGATGCACGATTTTTTTTAGAGAGAACACAAAAGAAAAAAGTCATAATCAATTGGATAGTTGCATAGTAGCATATCTGAAATTCCCATATAAAGACAAATATTACTTGGATCTTTGCACTAACTTACAGAATTGGATCTAAAATAGCAAAATGACAGTTTATGTACTCATTTTTTCCCCTATTCACTTGTTGCATAGCGCTCTCTGATTTAAAAATTTTTTTCATTTGAAGAGTCTTTTCTTTCTCCTAAATGAAGTGGGATCAGTAATATTTCTCTAACATCAGCAGTGTGCATGATATTGTACATTCTTGGGAGAGTTTATTATCTGGGGGTTCAGATGGATCTTCAGATTTCTGGCATTTAGGGGAATTCTGCAGCCAATCTGTTATGGCAGATACAATGCTAAGGGACTTTATGGTGCTCCTAGACACAGTACAGGGTAAAAGCAAGAGTCATACTCATTTAGGTACAGCATGTGTTATCTCTTGCTGCTTTGGTTGTGAGCTGTGAAGAGAAGCAGCGGGCCTTCTCTCTGTCATAGTTAGATGAGCTAGCTGTAGAAAGCAGGAGAATGTTTCTAATCAGAGAACTGGAAGGTCTTCAAGTATAGGTCTTCAAATATAGGCTTCTGGGGTTTGCCAGGAGAGGAAATGTATATGACTGCATTCATGGCTGTATGGTCAGACCTTAAGTTTGGATGCAAAAGAATGATTCAAAACAGGGTGAGAGGAAGATTTATTGCCTGTGCATGTATCAAAGAGACGATGGCTTTACACTGTTTTCAGTTTATTTCTGATTCATAGGCTAGCATCTTATTAATTACTGCTTGCTTTATTTTCTCTTTCTGTTTCTTATGTTAGTATTTTTCATTACTTTTTCTGGTACCACTGACCTATTTGTCTGTCTTCTGTCATCAGTTTACATAGAACGAGCTCACCACTATGCATGGGAGGCTTACTTATGTATACTGAGGGACAAATGAATCTTAATATATATTTGCTGTATTCTATTTCCATTTTTTTATTGAAATTCCTTATAAATTTTATACATTAAGTGCTCTCATTGTAACACTCAAAACCTTTGTCCAAGGTCTTTGGAGAAGGAGCAATAGCAAGTACATTATAAATTATGTACCCTAATAACTTAAACTGGAATACTTCACTTGTGGTGATTATTTAATCATCTTGATCACCTCAAAGACTATTAAAAATATATGTACAAATAGTATGATTATATTAATAGAATTATGAAACTGCTCATTATGAAAACCCATACTCACACAGACTTGAAGTTTCCCTGTGTACTTGGTTTGAGAATTTGGAACAGGGAATAAAATAGGGATGAAAAAAAAAAGAGAGCTGTGATCTGAGAGGAGAATTAGGCACCAGGAACTATGTTGGTTTTGTTCCAGCTCTTACACTGACTCTGATACTTCCATTTCTATAGCGCTTTCCATCTCTGGATCTCAAAGTGGATTATAAAGAATAGTGACTTAAACCTTCCTGCACCTCTAGGAGATAGGTAAGCAATATTATTCCCATTTTACAGATGGAGAAATTGTGATACAGAGAGGCTTAGTATTTCTTTTTCAAGTTTATTTAGAGGGCAGGAAATCAAGAGTTCTGACATCTATTCCTATTTTAGGCATAAGTCCATCCTCCTTTCCATTTAACCTCTCTGGCTTATATTCCCCATCTGTAAAAAGAGGGATACTGGTAAAGGCTTGGAGAGATTTCTTTGCACAGAAATTTCTGTGAACATACCAAAGGAAAAAGAAAAAAAAGAACAAGGAGGACAAAACTTGCCTCTGAAATCTGATGCATTTTGCCTATTGGCAGAGGCTATTTTAGGATTTGAGACAAGGATTTTTGTAGGTGGTGAGTTCCAGGTGTTCTGGACCCTAACATATAATACTTAATTATTGCTGTAACTGCTATAAGCCTGATTGTTTCATAATGTAAGCATGTTAAAGTTTAAAAATGAAAAAATGTACTAATTTGCTTGGCAAAAGACTAGATGCAGCCAGTTGCTCCATATCTGTTTTTATCTGAAAAAAATTAAAAACATTTTGTTGTGTACCTTGAGTGCCAAGTCAATAGCACAAATGCATAGTGTCAGACAAAAGTAGAAGGAAAGTAGTGCTGCATGAAAGCAACAGTTGCCTCCGCTGCATAACTGTATAGTTTTATCCCCGGCAAGTCCTACTATGTTTGTACTGTAGCATGAGTTCCTCAGTGACAGAGAGCAATCTGGACTACTGTACTTATTTACAAGAGAATTGCAATTATTAGTCACCGGGCACCACATTAAGGATCAAATACGGATCTTGTTGTTATTATTATTATCTGAATGATTGTTTCCTGTATTATTTAAAAAATCTGGAAATATGATTGGTGTGATCATGTACTGCATCAAAAGATCAGGAAGATTCTGATATTAAGCTTAACTACAATGTTATAAAAATAGCTTGCTGAAGTTTTAAAAAATCTTCTAAATCTATTAGTAATTTTCAAAACAACTAAAACATCAAAAACATAACATATTAGATGTAGTTTTATTTTTAATAAGAACTGGCAGTTGTATGTTGAACATACAATTCCAGTGTTAACATATTTTCCTATAATTCATCTAACTTCACTGTGCTACAGTAGAAATGCTTCATATGTTTACTAGTGAATATACACTAAGTATAGCTAATGTATATGCTTAGGTTAAATGGAATGGAGATTGGATATGTTTGTGTGTTGGCATGCAAACATCAACATGTGTATACGAATAGATTGGTTCAAGGGTTCATTATAAAGTTAGGAAGACTCCTTTTATTTCAGTTTTAACACTTCATGCCCAGCAATATACTGAAGTTCAGGTAGGGATTTATTTGATTTGAAGCTAAGGTAAAAACTTAATTTTATCCTTACAGTTTTAGTAAACAACAATAATTATAATACTTCAGCAAGTGAGCCATTTCCTTGTCTCATCTTCATGTGTTACTGAGGTCAGAATTTAACCCCGGCTCTTTCTGAATCCTGGTACAAATCATTTACCTGTGCTCCCAGTTACGGTTAAAATAGACAGTGGCTTGAGGTAATACAGCTACCACAGCTGGTGGATTAGGATATGGGGTTTGCTAATGCATTGACCGTCTTCATCTGTGTAACATGGGTTAATTTCCAGCACGACAGTAAATGCTGAAGTTTGAATTTTATGCACCATTTTTTCATCTCTCTGTCAAACCAGACTAAAGGGTCAGTTGGTGATGAGGATAATGGTTCACTTTGAAAGGGAAGGAAAACCGGCTTCTGAATCTTTGGGGAATTTTAGATCTTGCTTCAAATAACAAGATGAACTAGGAAAAAATAGGCTTGGAAATTCCCATAATATTGAACCTGCAAGTCTGACTATTTGCTGTTTTATACTGATTCTATATGTGCACACTGGAATACTTGCCATTACATGTTAGACAGAATAATAAAACAGCATGTGAAGTTTGGTTTTCAGACTATCAAACCTCAAAAAGACTTTTCTCTGAAAAGTGAATCAACATTAAACTCTTTGCTACAATGGGAATTTTAAGCGACAGTTTGTGACAAGTTTTGATTGTTTCTCTACACTCTAAGAAATACTAAACCTGCGAAGCATTCGAGACTGCTTTTTTTTTCTCTCTCAGAAGTGTCTTTCTTTCTTTCCTGCAGCACGGAAAAGGATATGCTAGTCACTTCTACAGGACTTACCTGAAGCAGCATGATTTGCACAAAAGTCGACCAACAAAAAGCATCAACTTTCAACTTCATTATCTTGGCCATTCAGTTCTGTGTAACTGAAGGATTTGTGTGCTGTTGGAGACATCATGGCCAACAATAGGACCTAATTGCTCTCAGCAGGCCTGAGAAATGAGTTGAAATGTGTAGAACTGTAGAAACTTCAGAGGCAACTGATCTTGCCTCTCTGATCAGTGTGTGCCTGTTTACAGCACTATATATCTTTCTCTCTCCAAAATGTCACTGAGCCCTTTAGATGTTTATATTCACCACAAGAAGCCAATCGTACAGATAAAAGAAATGTGCATTATAAATGCAATATCACTGTTTTAAACTTGACTGTTTTATATTATTTTTGTGTGATCAAGTGTTCCCCAGACTATTCCAACTTTACAAGAGAGATTGTGATCATGTTCTTTTCACCTGTGGGTCATAAAAATGCTGTTAATCTGAAGACCCACAAAATTATCAAAGACATTCTGTAGTTTATACACCGTGTTGCAAAGTGTTTACTGTACTATTTCAAAGCTTCTAAATAAATATAAAATATATATATATTATATTATATATAATTTTCCGAAAAATGTGGTACAACTTAGTTGATTTTTAAATGGATTCATACAGTCTACACCATACACTAAAGTGAGAAGGTAATTCAGGGTTCCTAAGCTATCCTTGCTAAAAAAAAACAAAAATAAAATAAACCTTTAATAGTACTTCCCAATATTCGTATTTTGGTCAATCCTGTTTTTCTTGTTTTGAAAAAAAAAAGCTGTAAGCAACAACGTTTTGTCTAAAAGTTGTAATGAATTTTCAATGCCAAAGATGCAGCTGTCAGTATTACCAGAATAAGCGCTATGTACTATCAAAAGTATAAATCACTCTCCATTATTTTGATTATATTTCTATGGTTTTTAATTTGGAATCACAAAATCTTTTATAAAGCTCTATAAACTCACCTGTATATGTTGTTAAAAAGAACACTGGGTGTCTGTACATTTTGCAATGTAAGATATAATGTAAGTGAAGTTAAGTATTTTAAGAAAATCATCCCAAACTCATAAATATGCATACATACACACAAAGACACGTATACACACACCTCTCTCTTCAACATAGTTTTGTGAAACTATACAAATATATTGCCTAAACAAATATTTCTCTTGTGGCTAGGAATAGTTATTGATAGAAGTCAAGTGATAAAGGCATAGTATATGCCAAACTACTGACTCTTTTATTACAAATGAGATTTGAAATTAGGAATATGGCACGTTCTCAGCTGACTCTTCTCTGACTGGAGTTAAAAAGTGGTTGGCTACCATCTTTACTGGGAAAAGCATTAAGCCCTTGCATATATCTTTACGTTCTGTGATAACTCTATCATCTGAAATGGTATCTTTGAGCATTTGTTTTTTATAAAATACTGGAAAAGGCAAACTTTCAAAGGTAAAGTTTAAAATTACTTTCACATCCATGGAGTTTAAGTGCCATCTACTAAATGTAAAAATCTAGTAAAATATTTTTTCTTTTTTTCTTTTTGTATTGTTTTTTTTCCCAGTGTTTATTAATATCTGTCAAATGTTGAAAACAAATGATAGAACACAGTGTTATGAACTGATATCTAGCCAGATTTGATCCAATGCTTAGGGACGATTCAACACTAAGTAAGACACTAGAAAGCCTCCCATGGATTGCAGTGGAATTTGGGTAGTGCTGTTATATAAGAATTCTGGTAGGCCCACCAGTGCTGTCACAGGGGGTGAGAGAGAGGCAGAATTTAGCCACTGGAATGTGCTAATAGAGTTAGTTTTTCTTCCTTTTATTATTTTTTTATAATGATAGTTCCTGTTAGATAGAAATATATAAATCATCTGTATGGAAACTATCCTGGATCCGAACAAGACTCCTAGTGAATTTGCAGGAGTTCTTTGTACAAACAGATACCTGGACTGTACCCTGAAGTTGCTAATTTCATTAGTCTGAACAAAATGTGCTTGTTCCACACTTCTAATGTGTATTTCTAGCATATTTGTAGAACTACAAAATATTTCTTGGGATCCTTTTTAAAATGTATGTATTATGTAAAACACAGCCAAAAAAAAAAAAAAAAAAAAAAAAAGCACAGGTAATAGCTATTGATTTGAGCAAACACAACAGTGAAATGTGTCTCTAGCTTTAGGTAGTGGGACTTTTAGTCACCTACATGCCTTCTTAGTTTTATGAAGAACAGCAATGAAATCTGTGATGTATATTTCATTTAAAGGAGTCTGTTAAATTGTTGCTTCTGCTTTTAAAGCAAGAAAGTCCTTGCCCTTCATGGAACTTTTTTCTTTATCTCCAAGTCCCATTAATATGAGACATATACTGTAAATTAGGGTTGTTTTCAGTCTCTCGGAGGAAAATTTTTTTTTCTTTTTCATAGACAGTTGAAGTGTTTTTATTTAATGAAACTGCCTTCACACTTTGAATGCCATTTTTTGAAAAGCTTAACCATATCATGCCATGTCATTCATTTCCATCATAGTACTTTTTCCGTGAACTGTGTATGTGATGGACACATGTCCATTTCTTTTTTTTTTTTTTATGTTAAATAACCTAGGCATTGGTCCTTGCACACAAGAAATCCTTCTGAGTTCATTGGGAGTGTCCCAAAGGGAATAACGATTGGATGCAGAACAGTTTAGGAGCAGGAACTTTTTAAGTACTACAGCCTGGGCTCTCAAAATGTTTAAAGACTTAACTTTGGTGATTTCCGTAGGTCACTGTGTATTTCAGTGTGGTAACATTTGATGACATGAGCTTTATGCCATATTAAAAGAGAGTACACAGCTGCTGTATCCGAAGAAGGGTGCTAAGAACCATATTTAGCAGTACAGAGGTTCAATTTGTTGGCTATTTCGCTGTTTTTACTGGGGATGCTACTCTTCGTATCCAGTCAACTCCCATTGAAATTGACTTGTTCAGCACCTACATGTTTTTCATTTCGCTTCTAGGTGCCTATTTGCAGTGATGGGTATGTAAATGCCTTTAAATATTAGCCTTCTGTATTAGCCTCTTCCTTGAAGCATGTGTGATGCAAATACCTAAGGACTAGATTTGCATATTGGACAAAAATAAACTGAAGTAGTGAGCAGAAAATATTTAGATGAGATATTAAGGAGAAATAGCTATAACCATAGGCTGGAACAGGCTACTTGAGAAGGTTCTGGAATCTCCTTCATTGAAGGTTTTTAAGAATAGTTCAAAAAATACCTGTCAGGGATGATCTAAGTGTACTTAAACTTGCCTCAGAGAAAAAGCATGGACTAGCTGAGATTGCTCCCAGCCCTGCTGTTCTGCAGGTTCTCCAGCGGGCATACCAAGTTTTGGAGAAGGTTATCTGTACACTGCTGTAGCGTTAAAATTGTTCTATCCTTCAGTTAGGTGTCAAAAGCAATACTTAATGTATAGAATTGCAATTTATGAGCATAATAGGGCAAACTGCCTGTGTCAAGAACTGTCTTTGGAGTCGAGTGGAGTTCCAGCACAGAAGAGAGGATCCTATAAAGGATAAGAAAATGGAATCAGATATGTAAACCTTTTCTTTTTTAATTCCTGGTTTAGATATAAAGCAATGGATTTCTAAGCAACTTGCCTATTCAATTTCTTCAAAACCAGTCTTTAGTTTCTTCCAGACTGATTTTCCAAAACTTAATAATTTCGCTACTCGAAGTAAAATTTGATTATTTAATGCAAGTTTTTACTAAACTGCCTATTGAGAGAAAAAAATGAGCTATTTCCATTAATATATTCTCAGCTGATTTGAACAAGATGTAGTAATTTTTCAACAGTATTGTTGCAAAAGTGGAATGACAGCGCACAGATAAATACAACTTATTTGTAATGATTATACTTCATGCATAATAGTCATTATGTGGGGGGTATGTGTGTGTGTATGTAATTATAGTTCAAAATCTGGTAAGTTGCCACTGAGTTTTTTCTTACAGGAGTACTCTCTTAACGGTAAACACAAACATAAGCACAGAAACATATTTGTGATATTAGAAAGTTAGACTTCTTCCTTACTGAGGAGTGGAGATTTGCATTCAACATTTGAATTCAACCCTTTCTTCATGCATTCTCCCAAAATCAAACACACATTTCAGTATTTGACTTGCAAAATTTTACTTACTCATAGGAGGCTTTCTTTTCTTTTTTTTTTTTTAAGTGTTATCGCTCCTCAGGGTAAAGGGCAGATAAATATATAGTCTTCCTAGGCTGATACATTGTCATTGCAATTTTGCAAGGCTCTTAAATATTTATATGTCTTATACAGAGAAAGCTGGTCATATCCTGCCACGGTTCCTTGTTCAAGTCTTGAGTTTTGTGGCACCAGGACTTCCTAATTAAAATTTAGAAGAAGACCTAGGGTCCAAAATAAGCATCTTTGATTAACATTTACTCATTGCAATTTGATTACAAAACATTGGCATCAGATGTCTCTATAGAACAGAAAGTTGTTTATTCTATTTGAAGTAAAGTAAAACCAGACAATAAGACTTTATTATAGTATTATGCTATGAGAAATTCTGAAACTGTCAGTTAAATCCATTGCACTGATCCCTAGAATCAGAACTCAAGTGCTTATTTAAGATTTCCTTCATTTTGTTTTCTCCCTAATCTGCTAATCTGTCTTGGTATGAACTGGATACATATCTATAAAAAAATACACATACACATATCCATTAAAAATCCATTGTTGAGCATCTGTGTTTTTGTAGATATCCTCATATGTAAGAAATGAGCAAGAACTAACTTGGACAGCTTTCTTGAATTGAAATTGTTTTGAATTTGTTAATAAAGTTCATGATATTGTATGTTGGCTGAGACATCAGGAAAAATTAAGTCTATATGGGTGTAGTTCTCCAGAAAGCAAATGCTTCACTTCAGAAGCATCCTGACAAAAATGTAACAAATGTGAGCGCTGGAAATCTTGCTGAGTCAAGATGAAACATGCTGTGCTAAACTTTCTTGTTCTCTGTGTCAGCACTGATTAAAATGTCTTTTGGATGTGAAACACTTTAGTGAATCAGAAGATATCAACAGTGTCAAACAGGATTCAGGTAACATGTTGACCGTTGAAAATGGTAAGAGCTGAAGACAAAAATGGTAAATATATATTAAAATAATTAAATTATACACTATGGAAAATGCAGTTAAACCCAGATATTAATGAAACATTATGCTTCTGAATACAAGCACTTCAAAGATTGAAGTTCATCTCATGATCAGCTTTAAAGCATATTTTCAGTAACTCATCTTTGGGTTGCAGTACCAGTGAAGAATAACACATTGTTTAACAAAGCCTTATGACAACACGATGAAGGGAATGTAACCAGACCAACCTTAAGTTTTAAAAGTATTGGATTCAAACATTCAGTTGTAAAACTGAGCTGTACTTCATAGGCGTCAGAGCCTAATTCCATTAAAGGGAATGGTCCAAGCCCTAGTGATTTGAAGGAGAACAAAAGGAAGTTTTCATTTCTTTCACACATACATTTTTAAACAAGAGCAGATTAAAATGAAGTTACTTGACACCAAAAAATGGGAAACTTCACTGGCTCTGCTTTTAACAAGCTGTGCAATCAAATTTTGAAATTTGGACAAGGCTTTGTGTGAGTTTCAAACAGCCTTGTTTCTGCTTATTTTAACTCAAGGCAAAATAACAAAAGAAATTAAATGATACCTGTTCAGGTTTCCTAAGAAGACTAGAATAGAAATACAGGCCTGAAAAGATATACTCTTTTTTTTTTTTTTTTTGAAGAGCAAAGAATTAAAAATTGATTGAAACAGTATTCTCTCACCATGGTTGAAAACATGAACAAAGCAAGCAAAGAAAGTACTGGCCACAATAATGAATGTTTTGGAAAGTTTTGCTTTGGAAGGTAAAAAACAGATCCCATGCACACAATATCCTTTCAGATCTAGACTGAAAGATGTTTCCAATCACCTTTTCTGGTCTACCTTTTACTCAGAGTATACAAGCAGAGTATAGAGGCAATCCTCTGAAGGGTTGCATGTGCACCTCAGTGCACAGGCTATTCCCAGTTGATCAGAATAAGAAAAGAAAAAAAGACCCAAATGAGGTCTGATGTCAAAATGTAATCCTAATTACATCCATAGTAATTCCAGCTCCATCCCTAGAGCTTTTCTAGATAGGTATCAGAATAATGTAGAGCAGAGTCAGCATGGGCTGCTGACAAAAAAACAGTGACGTGTCAGTCTTCTGCTGTGAAGAGGAAAAAAAGGAAGAGGGCTACTTTTCCTAGTCTCACAGATAACATTAATTGGTACTTAAATAGTGCTTTGTTCGGGAACATAAATATCACGAAAGAGAAGGATTTCACCATGAGAGCAATATATTTGTTGTGGCTTATGGTTTCTGCAAAAATGAATGCAAGCAAACATTATCCTGCTCAAGCCTCTGAAGATGAGGCTAAATGATGATGCCCTTGGAGCTCACAGCCATTCAGTTTTTGTAAGAGGCTTGGTTTGATTTATATTCTGACTGTCAACAAAGAGACAGGACAGAGAGAGAGAGTGCTGGAAGTAAAAGATAGTTAATTAATATAGTCTAGGGAGAAAACGCAGTATACCTTGTAATGATATCATTAAACCTCACTGAGCTTCTGGAAGAGAAAGATCAGTTAAAAAATAAATCAGCGCCTTGCCACTCCATGTACACATTTAAATTAGACAAATCACCGCGGAGCTGAGGAACAGTGGCATGTGAGGTACCATATTCTTTCTTACTTACCTATTGCCAAGGCCAGCCGTGGGGATCAGGGCTCCCTGGGGCTGGTGTCAGCAGCTCGCCGTGGGGCAGGGCCCGTCCCATCACCCCATGAGGGAGCAGGGCACCAGGGGCAGCCGGGGCAGCCCAGGCATCGGGCATCACCACGGGGATGGGGATGGGGACAGGGATGGGGACAGGGAGCCCTCGGTTGGGAGCAGCTCGCGGGGTCAGCTGCAGCCTCCCCGCAGCGCATCAGGGAGCCTCTCCCCACAGCGCTGCCGGGCTGGGGCTACCTCAGCCCCAGCAGCCAGACCTCATTGAGGGGCTTGTGCCCAGGGCCTACTGTGAAAACTTATAATTTACAATTTCCTTACCAGATGCATTATTACATTCTGCTTAAAATTGTGATTTTTAAAGGATATTAATTCACCGTGCTTTTCACCATTACGGCTAGTTGTTTCTTTTTGTGTTTCTGTCATTGTGTGTAGTTAAATAATAGATCTATCAGTTTAACTTTTAAATTATTCTAAACCCTTAGATTTACAGGTGGAGGTCAAGCAGTCCTCATCATATGGAAACTTATATTAAGACTAACGGTTTTAAATTTGCTACTTTAATCCCTGTTGTCAGTTGCTTTGTTTTAGTCCAAGGTTTATTTCATTTTATTTTGTAAATTCGATCCAAGAGATACCACTTACCCCAAAACAGTTCCAGTCATAATGAGGTAGTTTACCCTTCTTTCTTTTTTATATAAATATTTTCCAGACCTCCAGTATTCAGGGACAAGGAGATAAAATATAGTAACAGAAAATATTAGAAGGCTGCAAAGACATTTTACTGGACTGGGGAAAAGTCTTTCCTGATTTCCAGGACAAGGAGATAAAATATAGTAACAGAAAATATTAGAAGGCTGCAAAGACATTTTACTGGACTGGGGAAAAGTCTTTCCTGATTTCCATTTTATCTAGAGTAAAATGGAAACCACCATTTGCATGCAAACTTGTTAGGTGTTTAATCCTGTATTTGCAGAGCGAAGTCTACAGCTTCACTGAACATGCTGCTAATATTTACAGGTCTACAGCTTCAAGAAGAACAAAAACCAAAAATTTGTCTTACTATTCCCCTCCAAAAAATAACCTTTAGCAGTAGAGAATCTAGACATTCATTAATTTCAAATTTATATCTTCTCTTGACTGCCATTCTGTGTGCTTTATATACTTTACTAGTAAGCAAAATGCAGTGTTAGGACAGACGCTTGTATCACTGTCCTTATTTTATTGAAGGCATAATTGAGAAATTTCGTAATGCCGCTTATTGCAGAGGTGGGAATAGAACCTAGTTCCTAAATCAAAATAATAAGAAAGAACAACAACAACAGTGATTATAATATAAAATAATGTAAAACCACATGGGTGCTACAATACTGAGATCTCCCCACATGCAGGTTAATGAGCTAACTAGTAGTCTAGAGAGCAATATGTAATTTGGTGCCCTTGCTCTCTCTGTCAAAAGAATACGTAATTATTCTTTGCAAAATGGGCCAGCTTCCAAGGGAGAGATGAACAGCTCTTCATCTTTCTACTCAGAGCCTAAATCCTCTTGGATTTGGTGATTAGGGGGTCTTGGGAAAAGAATTGGGTTTAGATCCCATCATATAAAAGAAGGATTTGGCCTCAGGGGCCAACACCATGGGCAAATACTGTGATCAGTAAAACATGGTATAAAAAGAAGCCTCCATCAGCACTTCTTTGGTAATTTTCTGTTCATTACGTGTCTTCTCAGGACACCTGAAAAATAGGATCCTTCAGAAACCCCAAGATGTCAAAGACTAGCTACCTCAGCTCTCCAGAGCAGGCAGTATGACTTTTGGAGTATTTATTCAGAGAAATCTGAATTCTGTATTCAGGTCTCTCTCTGCCTGAGATGATTTCTGCAACTATATCCACTTTAGAAGAGTTTCTAAAAACCAAATTATAGAGTATGGTCTCCTATTTTGCTGTTCCATTTTCCAAAAGCACTTAAACATTTCTTGCTGCGGGAGCCAGGAGCATGTGCCACCTTCTACAGCTAACCACTGACTAAATGTCATTTGCTCACTCTCAAGTTCAGTGAGTATTTAGTATTTTACAAAAGTTTTTGCTCACTATGTATCAGTAGATGACATACAGAGTGATGCTAGGCATAACCGTTAGAGAGTTTGCCCTCTTGCCAAAGGGAGAGGGCAAGCGAACAAACCACATCTGACATGTTAATCATATAGATGAATGTATTACTAGAAAATACTCAGACATAATGGTAGTATGGGCAGCTTAAGAGTCTGATACTAACAGGATGCATTACCGGGAAGGCCTTATAGGTATTTACCCTGGCAGATGTTGAAAAGTTCGGAAATTCTGGACAATTTGATAAATTCCCAGAAGATAAATTTTTCCTAAGTCATCCTATTGATGACAACAGAATTACTGTACCAGTTTTGCTGGGATATAGCACTTCTTTGTTATTTCCTTAGCCTGACTAACTGCATTGTAAACCAGAAAGACAGCAGAAAAACAAAATAAGAATGTGACTTACAGAATCACTGGTATAAAAAGAGGATTTATCCATCCTCTCCAGCTCCCTTGAACTACTTTGATGATGCAATAATAAACCCATTTTAAATGGCATCAGTAGTATCAATTATATTCAGTTTTGCATATATCTCCTTTTCTGTGGGGAAAAAAAAGGACACAGCAGCAAGGCTACATAATGACAAAATTAACATAAAAATAGGTACCTAGAAAAAGAAGACTGGTGGTGGCCTAGTGCCCAGACGCTGAGTGCACTGACAGCCCTTAACGTCCCTGCCTGGCTCCCCCCAGGACTCCCGCCCACCCCGGCGTCGCAAGGTCAGTGGAGGCAGTTTCAGTGGCGTCCCCAGTACACATTCATCTAAGCTGTTCTCGCAGAAGGGCCTAACGCCAGACGCAACATGGAAAAAATCCTACCTCAATTCTAGTTTAGCCTAAATAAACCGAGGGGAATAAAAGTAGGTTCTCAAGACTAGTGTGCATTTGTCCAGTCTACTCCAGTCTACTACAGGTGAATATCTTGCCCTGCTGGGTCCATTGTAAAGAAGATAAACTGACCCAGTAAACAAAATAGCAAACATTTCTGTGTGTACAATTTTACAGTTGAGTGAATACACATAAATAAACAATGAATGCAGACTAAATTAAAAAATGAGATTCTCTGTTGTCCCTCTAAAGGTCACAGCACAGAACAGCTTGATGGAAAAAAGAACAAAATAATATAAAAAGAGTATTTTATTTAATCACTCTGAGCTCCTGATGTAAGCTGGTCATGCCAAAACATTATCAATTTTACAGCAGCCATCCCAGCTACATCCAGGCTAGAGGCGAGAACATCTCCCTGCTCCAGTCCTATTCCTGGGATTTGCATTCCCCCAGGGCTTTTGAAAAAAAAGGAAGGGGACAATAGAGCATGTTTATCCTGGTGCTGGTGAGATACCTCTCAGGGTGGGTCCCGTATTTTAAAACCCTGTTGTCTTCCCCTTGCACTTTTAGTCAACATAGAGAAGCTAGAGTGGGAGAAAATGTACACTTAAAAGAGCAAATCCTCAGAAGGCTTTGAATCCTTAAATAATATGGAAAATCACGAGAAGCCTGTTCAAGTTAGAAGCATCTGCTCATCACCTTGAACTATATCAGTGCTATCCTTCTCTTTGTTGCCCTTAGAGGGTGTATAGCCACAGACAAAATGGCAGAACAAACGACACCGTGGCCTGATGATTTCTGCCTGTCATTTGTATGTTAAATCACTAGCAGCTGTCATAACTTAAAGTGATCTTGTAACTTCACTTAATGAAAGCTTGGATTTGTACAGCCTGCCAAAAATGGGATGGAGAAAGTGATTCCTGCAAGACTGTGCAACTCAGGCTTTGGCCATGGCCAAGAAAGGGAGGCAAAGTCAGTAAAGGAGGGAAAAAAACACACATAGGAACGAGGGTTTGACTCCATAGGGGAAGAAAACAAAATGAAATACAAAGGGAGTGGTTTGGACAGTACAGGTCAAAAATGAATAACTCACAGTGTTGGAGAAGAAATATGGGGTAGTAAGCAACATTTACATGTCTCAAAATATCTTTCGGAATTTGTTTTGTGTGTTGCCTCTGAAAAAGTGGATGAAAAATGCTTTTAAATTTTTCAGGCATTATTATTTGGATTGTTTATTTGTGCTTATGTTGTACAATAGTTACAACAATAAGCAAATTAACACACTGGCATATGTTAAGTTTGGAGTTTCAAAATGTTACAGCTAACTGTGATGTTGACGGGATAATGCCACCTGCCTCCTAGTGCAGTGAACCCGCTTCACTTTAACTTCAGTATGAAGTTAAGCTACTTTTTGGCTACTTTTCTTTGGATGAACTGTGGACTCAGAGCTCTGGAGAAGAGATGATTCCCATGGAGCCCTCAGCAGGTCCTCAGTGAGGCTGAGGAAAGGTCTCTTCAGAACCTATGACCAAAAACGAATTAGTTTTTTAACATATCTTTTATCTAGAAAATACTTCCTATCTCCAAAGCCCAATTTTAAGAATTTCTGAACAACTCCTGTTTAGGTCAAAGTGTGCCAGATATATTCAGTGTCTTTCAAAAGTAAGTTCGTACCTCAAAAAAGAGGCAGACTTCCTTTCTCCCATAATTGTGGATATAGTATTTCCATCCTCTTTTTTTTCAGTGTAAGTTTTCTTTGTTCAACAAACACAAGATCAGTTTACAAATGTCTACTGGGATGGTATCATTAATTTTTCTTCCTCCCTTAACTGCATATTTATTCAGTCCATGCTGAGCACTGTTTTTCAGGTAGGACCTTATGCATGAAACAGTGTTAAATTCCTTTTGTTTGTAGATTGGGTACCTTTCAACTCATTGAGTCTCACCAGCTGCATCTGTTAGCACTTCACTGGAAAGTGTCTTTCCTTGATGGCCTGTCGCTGTTCAAGAGAGATCCTTCCCTTTTGTTTGTAATCTCTGCACAGCATTGCTTTCTCTCTGTTAGATAGATCACTTCTTCAGAATTTACTATCTTTAATAAACACATCATTGACAAAGTGCTTTCATCTATTCTTTAGATTTTGTAACGTCTCTAGGAATGATTTTTCTCCTTCTACATGTTTTGCATAAGCTTGTCAGCAAATGTTTACATCATTCTCAAGGAACTAAAGGGTTTTTTTCTTATCTTCATTCTTTTCCCAGCTCACTACCTATTCATTAGATGACTTGCACTCTTTGGCACTTTAGGTTTTTCTTTTTTTTTTTTTAGAAAAGTCTAAGATATGGATTTTTATTATATGCAAAAAACCTATTGCAGAATCTTGAATTTTTAAGTTCAGTCTTTAGTTTTACCTTGTGTTAAAAATTGACACAATCCAATGTCCCCACACATTCAGCTTCTAATTGTAAGTATGTTCAGGTTTGCTGAGGAATGTAACGGATTAGTACAAGGACAAAATACCCTTGCTTACTTATACTTCGTTTGGACATCAGATTCTTATTTATCTATTGGTATCAATAAAACAATAGTATGTAGGAGATCCATTTATGGACAGGGCTGCTTGTACTAGTTAATGCACAAACACACAAATAAAAGACAGCCTGCCCAAAGTGACCTTACAATCTAATTATTAGAGTCAGCAGCAGCATTTAGATGTACAAATAGAGGACCACAGGGAAAATAGCCAAGAGTGAGAAAAGGGAACCTAATCTATATGGTACTCCATAAAACATGTGTAGGAAAGCTAGACTAAAGATTGGCATAAGATGAGCAGAGGGTGCAAAAGGTTGAAGATTAGAGCTTTTCTCCAAAGAAATACTATGCCCAGAATTTCAGTACCTGTGTAAGAGGCAGAGATCTGCTTAGGGATTCAGAGCATTGAGAACCCATGGAGACAAAACCCCGAGTTTAAGCTGCAGCTGGACTTTTGGGAGCTCAGGAGTTTGAACGGGGGTTGCATGTTACAGCCCAGATCTGTCCCAGCCAAGTTTAGGCACTGACGTTCAGTGCCCCAGTTAGGATATAGGGCTAGAGGGCTAAACAGGACAGGGACCGAGAGAAGAGTGGCAGGGTGAGTTGGGGATTTAAGCAGCACTGAAATGACTTACTTACCTGACTATAGAGAGAGAGATGAGTATGCTCCAAATTTTGCTGCTTCATTTAGGTGCCAAAAATTCAGTAAAATAAGTCCAAGCCTAGGAGCCTCCATCCTCTTAAATTCCAGAGAGTCCTCTTCAGAGTACATTTTTTAAAACTTCGCTAAAAACAAGCAATTGTGTCAATACACATTGTTCATGTATCAGTACCGAGATTAGATCACCCATCCAAAAGCAACATGACTATGTTTTCCCCCAAAACCACAGCCCATGGTTCCTTTATATTAGCATCATGTGTGCAAGACGTGTGTGAGGTGAGCGTGAGTGCAAGCTGGCCCATTTTGGAGATGACTGTGATATATTTAATCACCCTTATCACACACAATCCACTACAGATCTGTCAGTTAGTAAATAGACAGCTGGTACGTGAAACTAATCCACTGTGGGATAAATATAAATAAATAAAGAAGATGGAGCTGTGTTACTAGTATTAAAAAATTCTTTTTTACATTTTAATTGCTGCTAACTATTATTTTAAAACAGCAGGTAGCAGGTAAAGTTTTAAATCAACAGTGCAGACTCAAATAGTTACTACAGTTCATTATTAGCCTGGAAGAAAACAGAGCAGCGATTATTTCTCTAATTGTCCTTAAAGTCATTATTACATATGCAAGTACAATTTGGTACTCTCCAGAGTCTTTCCCTCATTACACTGTGTGATTCACTAAATTACACGATTGTGATTAGTGCGGCAATCGGTGTCCAAGTGGTATCAGGCGACTACTGGGCTCCTTTTGCGGAGGTCAATTTAATTACATTGTGCATGACAGAAACCAGGCCAACTGAGTATTGCCTTTGCCACCAGCAATTGACACCTGAGTGTTAATGAGCTGGTAATTAAGAGTTGGCACAGACAGGCACATTTTAGTGTTTGGGACTGGGATTACCATATGCTTCAATGCTTCTGTGCTAAAAGCCTGAAGTTATTAATTTTCTAAAATATACAGGATTTTAAAATAAAAGCAAATTATGGCATTTCCAAATAATAAGCAAGAAACCACTTCTAATCAGGACCGAATGCTGCCTTTCACAAACTTCCGAGAAATCCTTTGTTGTCATTTGAAATCTTTTTTCCAGCATTTTTTTACTAGTGCATGTTTATCAATATACGCTCATGTTGGAAGTGTCAATAATAGACTGGATGTTTTAAAGTTTGTTTAAAAGTAGGTAATCATTATTACTAATTTTACTACTGTAGTTTGGCCTGAAAAATATAATCAGAGCTGAACCCATATTGAAAGAACTTCCTTACAGTTCAGAAATTAATACCATATCTTTCTCAACAAAGAGAATAAACAGAGTTGATAAGCATTAACAGATGTGCTTCTTTTAGTAAAAGGCTACAAATACTATTCTCATCTGCCATTTTTAAAATTAAATTTTGTGTTTCAGTCTCTTCACAGTATTAGCTTTATAGAAAAGTCCTGTAACCGTGCATTTCTAAATATCCAGGGTTTAAATTCTCTCATCTTTGGTATTATTAACAATATTAGTTTGACTTTTTGGGAGGGTTTTTGCAGCCAACTGATGGTTACCAATGTTTTAGGCTCTTCCTAGAGAAATAGAAAGGAGTGGGTTGGTTTGTGTGCAATATGTCACCTAAAGAGGACAAAATGAGTGACTGAGTTTGCAGAAGTTGGTTGCAGAGACTAAAAGCAGCTCAGCTGGAGCTGCTTTCCCGGTGCCTTTATGCTCCTGTGAAAACAACCCCTACATGCCGTCTAAATTTATGAAGAAGAAAGGAGAAACCGATGAAGGAGACTGAGCTTAAAGAGAAATGAAAACTGAGTGGCATGAAGGAGAGTATGACGCCAAGCGTGGGAGGAAGAGGAATGGAAAATTAGAAAGAGAGTGAAGGAAAAACTACATGGTAGGGAAACCACCTCTGAAACATAATCCCGGAAATTCAGTATGACCAGCACTCATGATTATGCTGCAGATATTCCTATTTTAATTTACTATGATGCTCTTCAAGTCCTGTGAATACATGTAACTCTTAACTTTAAATCAAGAAAAAATATTTCTAACTGTCATAGAGATTTGAAGCAAGGTGCTTAAAACAAGTAAGGTTATAATTAAAAACACTCTCATGATTTTTAGCCATTTTTATGATACTGATGAGGTTAACTGAGTATCTGTATGCTCAGGATGAGGAATATTATGAATCAGCTTATTTCTGGGAACCATATATAGCATTTGTGACTGTAATTTTTACATCTCAATTTTGTTGCATAATAGGATGGTAGGCAAAGCAAAACAAATTTATACCATGCAGTCTCAATATACAGTGAAAAAAAATTGTGAAGACCTCTTGATCTAGTTACCTATTTAAAAGTCCTCCTCTGTAGCCGTTCTTTGACATCTTAGATAAGTAGTGTTGCTAACTGCGTAGTGGACCACTCCTTCTTGGAGAGCGGGAAATAGCCTATGGCAAGAAACGTGTTTAGGCTTTCCACTCCCTCAAAGCTCATTTAGCCAAACAGGCCTTGCAGCATGCCTTGAGGTCAATACAGAGCTGTGTAGCCGACCAAGGAAGAGAGCAAGCTTTGAAGCTGTGGGCCCCTTGTAACAACTACATTTTTTTATATACGAAGACTGATTCAGTACAATGGCTTAGGCAATTTTCCAGTGGCTTTACAAATCCACAGACTGTTCACATCAGATGAAAAATGTATTAACTTTACTGAATCTTAGTTGTGGGATTTACTTCTAATTTTCTTCTTTCGAAGAGTTTTCTTTTTCCGCTGAACCCTTGGTAGGACATATAGCCTTTTATATGCAGATCGGTATAATTATGCTTTGAAATAGCTTTGAATTCCCAGTGGCTTAAACTGAGAACATGAAAGGGCAAATGTTATACTGAGCTGAAGGATATAAAAGTGGCACGTACATCAATCTAAAATGAGATATAGAAAGGAACAGCTCTTTACACAGCGATGTCAGTTTTTGACAGATTATTGAAGGATCTTTGCAGCCACAGAGACTGTCTTGGGTAGCGTGAAAACTCTGCCTAGGGATAGCTTATCAGTTTATATTTTTCTTTTTAATACCAAAAGGTGAGTGGATGTGAAGTGAAATAAGAGAAATGCACTGCAACAAAGGCTTAAATTCTCCTCCCCGGAGGACGACACCAGGCCGGGGGCCTTCTGCGGGCAGCATCCTCTGGCGTCCCCATCGCACGGCCGGATGTCTCTGTCTCTCCTGGAAGGGGATGAAAGAAAGACAGGGCAAACGCAGGTCAGTCGGAAACCATGCGGTCAGACCTTACGACTATTTGCGTTAGAGATGTCTAATGTCACACCTTCAAAAGAAAAAATAAGATTTTTTGTTATGAGATATCCGAGTGACATTACACACGTGTGCTGATCGAAAGCTGTTTAAGTGCCGCTTATTCACATGAGTAAATTCTCACCCGATATTTTGTTTTGTGCATATGTACATTGCACGCTATATATCAGCTTCTTAATCGCAGAAAACTACTTATTGCCACATGGTGAAAGATGTAAAAATGATTTACATGCGCTATTGGGAATACACTTTTTATTTGACTATTCATTAGGAAAGAAGCAGCGAGCAAGCAGCCGCTCTGGGGAGGAAGATGGCGCAAAGGCTGCAGAAACTGGCCTCCCCCGAGCCTCCGGTTCCCTCCCTCCCAACATTTTTAGCTCTTTTTCAGCCAATTTCCCTTTATGGCTCTTTCTCCCAATCGTGCATGACAAGTGCAAGCCATTAAATACAGCGGGGAGAGCAGGAGGCGAGACGGGACGTGGCGGCCCCGCGGCCGAGGGCCATCCCGGCGCTTGCCTCTGCCGCGGCCCCGGGATGGGCAGGACAGGGGGGAGCAAGAGGGGCCGCCCGCTGCCGGCCTCCGAAAGCTGGGGTCCCGCCGGGGGGCAGCGGCCGGGTTGCCTTCCCCACTGCCCATGTCTGGTGGCTGCAAAGCTATTTTCCTGTCTTAACCGTTTCTTACCGCGCTGTTATACTGTTATTTCCCAGTGTTTATTTGTTACCGTGAAACACGAGGATTACATTTTGTCTCCCATATACGATTGCCCGCATCGGTGTCTTGTCGCTATTTATTACTTCAGCAGAGGCAGACTGATACCACAAAGTTTTAAATCACAGGCTTAATTTAAAGCTCATATGTCATTTTGGTTACTTAGAGAGACTACTCATGCGCTTAAATGACAACAGATGCTTAAATTCATTCTGGTCTTCGACGGGGCCTAGCAGGCGACTAATTCAGTTTTGCATCTCCTAGAGAAGCTGTTATTATGTCTTCCTGACGTAGCCCTGGCTCGAGGTGCAGTAATGGGAGTAAGAAAGAGTTGGGAAACGTATAAGCAACTAGTCCAAATGACATTACTTTAGGAGCATTAAAATTACATTGCAAAAGTAGTTATGGAGCCTTTATTGAAAAGCCATGCAAATTTTTCCCATGAATGGAAATACACCACGTCCTTTTATATGTAAAATGTTTTCTCATGTGTATATTTTAATGCAGTCAGCTAAATTATGTGCATATATATAACACTTTTGTCTAAAATGCATTGTCTACAGAATTGTTCGGATTTTTCTTTTTTTCATCCAAGTTTGCGTGGGAAAGATTTGCAGTCAGGCCCTCTAAAACATTTGTGTGCTTTTTTAAAAAAATTAATCTGCCGGATCTTAAAAAAATATGGAGTTTTGGCTGTGGAATTTTGTTGTTGTTTGGTTGGGTTTTTTTTAAGGCTGTTTTTAGTTTTTCTGTTTGCACTAGCCAAGACCTCAAGCAAAGCCGGCATTGTGCTGCAGGTGGTGTTTGGCACAGGAAGGGTTAACTAAGGTGGTGGGAGTTTGATGTGCTGCATCTGGGGGCTGGGGATGGGAAGAGCTAGAGTGGGGCCGAGGAGAGGTGGTTTGGGATTTCTGCAGTGCTGGTGGCTCTGTTTTGGGGCATTTCCCTACTTCCTGCTCTGTCTGCTGCTGAAGTTTCGCCTCTTTGGTGAGGTGGTGAGTTCAAAGGTGACCAAACTGGCCTTTTCTGAGCTAAAATGGCTGTGAAAGCTGGGCCGGTGGGTGGTGGCTGAGGCGGGCTGGCTGGCTCCGTGATGTGGGGGGCTGCGGTGGCCGTGCTGGAAGCAGGAGCACCCTGCCCCCAAATGATTTATCTTTATTTATTTAATTATTTTTAAGAATAAGCAATGAGACACTGTAACCAAGGGGGTGGTGTAGTCTCGGAGCTATGTGCAAAAGCAGTCTGGATGCATTTCTTCTCCAAGGCTTGCTTGGCCCTCAGCACTTTTTTTTTTTTAAACTTTTATGGGTAGAAAGCAGCCTCTGTGCTCTTCTTATTGATGTTATTTATCACGTCTCTATTTTTAGAGTAATGGAATAGGTCCGACTGAAAAAGTAAGCGCTTTGGCGGTAATGCATAAATAGTGGCAGGAGCCGGCACGTTGATGAAAGCTGCTGCCGCCGCCCAGGTTGTGCCCCCAGGAGCTTTGCTTTTGGGCTAAGCGCTGAGTGAAGTCTCAGAAACCTGGTCTGTGATGGTCAAGTGGTGGTGGTTTAGCACAAACTTAGGAAATACCTTTTTTTTTTTTTTTTTCCCCTTCCCCCCTCCCCCCCCCCCCCTTTCTCATGCCACCTCCATTTAATTCTTCTGCTTTGATCTAGCCCATTTAAGACTTTAATGGCCAGGCCAGTTGAAAACCCTCATTTTCCTTCAGTACTTGAAAATGGGCTATACATGATCAGAGGTAGTAAAGGAACAAAGGGAGAGATGCGTTGTGTGCTAGGATTTGATTATGCGATAGCTGGGTGCACTTAACGGTCGCTATTATTGGATTGCCTGGCTCGGAGATTGGACAAAAGATTGCGGTAGTTAAGGACGTTTTAAAAGGGACTTAGATACTTTACAGATATTCAGTATGATGCCTTTAGATGGATATGCTGTTTAGAATATCCTTTATAACTGTCAAAGAAAACAGCTCTGGGAAGATGGTAGAAACCAACAAGCGGTACTGTCATTAGAGGCAGGACAATGAATGCTGCAGCAGTAAAAAGATTGATCTCCTTCTGCTTCCCCCTTTCTCTGTGTTTTTCATGCAGTTACCCACTTCATGAGAGCGGATCCTAATGCAAATTCACCCACAGTCAGACCTGAATTTGTCTCAGCTGTGCAAATACTTAACAAACTTACCAAAGTGATCACTGGCCTTGCAGCTGCCTCCACAGCTGAAGTTTTGCGAAGGCTGGGGAGGTTTTAATGATGTTCTTGGGCTGTAGCAGTAGCTGAAAACGTGAATCTTCACATTTTTGAAGGGATCTTGAGGTCCAGACCTATTAATTTCTAGTTAATCAGAGACAGCTTTGCACACTGATGTTCATACATGCATTCCACTTTGATTCTTATGTGCTGGTTTCTCTGCTGAAAACTGGTCTTCAAGAACATCGATATGAACAATCAATTTTCTTCTCTGTAACAGACCAATTTCAGGTAATAGGAAGAGAGAGGGAACTTAATCAAAAGTCTTTATTTACCTTGTAAGCTCTTTTATCTCAGAATTACCCGGTATAGGAGTGGGGGTTGTCTTTCCCTTCTAGTGAAGGAGATTATTTAAAAAAAAAAAATAGTAGTTGTCCTTGGCCTACAACTCCAGGAAATTATATGAAAATTCTCAAGAAAATGAGAAACAGTGGGAAATATGTTCTCATTCTGAAAGTGAATCCCTGCTCTCAACAGACAGCTGTGAAATAACTTCATTTGCCTATTGAATGAAAGATGACACATTTATGAATGCTTATTAGGCATAATAATAATAAACTGATAAGACTTATACTTGCTCTGTGAGGTGACGTGTGCAACAGCTCGTTGATGCTGCAAACCCACAGAGAACTGAACCGGTATTGGATCTGCCCTTTGAAGGGCTAAACTCGGAAAGGGGAGTTAAAGGATCTCCGCTCTGTAGTGCAGCACAGTGCACAGATCCTTGGGCTTGCTCAGGTGAGAGAGGTGCAGGTGTCTCCAGCATCAAGCCCTGCCTGAGGTTACTGAGATAACTAGTGCTTTTTTCTTTCTTTTTTTTTTTCCTCTCTCTTGTTTTTGGTTGTTTTTCAACAAGTAAGGCTAGACACAATGCTGTGATGCACTGTTTCACCTCGGGGCCTGAGCTGTACCTTTACATGGCACTACACTAGGCTGATTATTTTTTTATCAGCCTATTTGTTGAGATCTCTGAACCATAATGCACGTACTGGTATCCGTATGTGTTACAGCTCTTGAAAGGGGAGAGCTTCAGTTCAAGGGTGGAGAGCTTGCTCTCGGCCAGCCGGACGGCTGGACTACAAAAGTGATGAAAAAGACTTTTTGGGGACCCCAGACGAGGTTGTCTGATGTCTGCTCAGCTTGGGAAAGCACAGAAGGCTGCTGGGCTAGTAATTGGGGCTGGAGGGACCCCTTCTTTCCTTCCAAATGTATGAATGGTGGGAGCAGAGGTGTCTTCCCTTTAATCTGATCAGCCACTGAATGTGATATTTTTTCTTTTTTTTCCCCTGCTTATGTGCTATTTTGCAAAAAAAAAAAAATATATAGAGCATTGTAATAGAACACTATTTGAGTCCATAAGCCTGTTGCCTTTGAAGAAATGGCATAAAAAGATGAGGCAGTTACTCCTATAAGCCTTGCTGAGCTCGAGAAACAGTCTCAGTGTGGTTCTGGACTTTCTTTCAACCTGGGCTCTTTCCTTGCGAGTAGTAGCAGATTAGAAATAGGAACTGGGGAGAGAAGAGGCAGGTGATAATCTCTTTGAATAATAAAGATGCAAACTTTGAAATTTCAGAGTTACAGATGCCTGACCATTTAGTGCTTGATGTATAATTTTTGGTGTCTCCTTCTGATGCATGAAAGTCATGTTACTTTTCTTTAGCTTAAAAAGAATAATAGAAATTTGGAAAGGAGAAATCTGTAGGCAGTTTAATTCATAGAGGGTTAGGTTTCTGAGTTTGTCTGATCAAAGTAACCTCACTTAATTTGAAAGAAATTGCATTTCCTACTGCCATTTTTATAGTACCTGGTTATTGTTGCATAAAATACAACAGCTGCTTATAAAGTCTTTCTCTCTCTCTCTCTCTCTCTCTCTCTCTCCTCTCTCTCTCCTCTCTCTCTCTCTCTCTCTTTGTTGTGGAACTCAGTGAAAATTCCTTTAATCATGCTGCAGATAAAGTCATTGGAAGATTCAGTAAGTTATTAAATAATTACAATTCTTTTCTACCTTCTGATTTTTGTGTCTATTTTAAACTTATTTGGGGCACAATACACTAATGGTTGTGAGTGCTAGCATAAAACATTTTTTTCTAAATTGCATGACAGTCCTTCATATATTCGAAAATAGAATTTTGTCAGTGCATTTGATTTGTGCTTCACGCTCTCCAGTGGTGTATTTTTTTGAAAATTCTTGCTTAAGAACTGACTGAAGAAGAGAAGGTAGATGCTGAGATTATAAAATACTTTTTTTGCTTGCATTTTTACAAGAAACTATGATGTGTCTGTGTGTGAGCACCAGTGGTCCCAGTCCCACAGGATTCATTTCACAACAGGTCACTAAGCTATTGTCGGACCATGATTAGTCTCAAACATTCCTGAGACAGGATGTGGACCTGTAGCCTGTGCCACATTCTTCATCGCTTCAGCCTTTTTGTGTTTCTTGTAGACACTGTAGAATAGGTGAGAAAAGGTTTGCTGTTGAGAACCTAAGTGACACCCTGCTAACCTGGGTATTACTAGGCCAACTTATGCAGGCAGAAGAAATAGATATGCAGTCTCACAAACTAAACTCTCCTGCCCCCTGACCCTTTCTTACACTTCTTTAACAACAATAAGCTTATATCTAAATCTGAGGTCTTGATCCCTCCCCTTAAATCCCTTTCATCTCTCTTATCCTCTTTCTGCTATCAGCAAAACATCCTTCCTTTCACTTTGACAGTTAAGAAGTGATTATCTCTGATATGAGAGCAGTGTCTCTGTAGCAAGAGTTGGAAGGCAGCTCCATGCATCCATTGATCCAGAAACCAACCTTCCTCTTACTTGAATTTGCTCTTGAAATGCAACTGTGTAGGTTAACAAGCTACTCTGTGCAGCTTTGCTCAGCAGCATAGAAGGTTGTGGAAACCCTACAATTCACTTAGTTTCACCTTCTGCAGGTTGGAAAGCAATACAATTACTTTCCAAGTTCTTGTTTTCAGTATCTCCACAGGTGGACTGTGAGACTTAGTCTTGCTGATTCAGATCCTGAATATTTCCAGTGGAGTAAGACCCCATGAAACAGTGTGCATGCGTTTGTCTGGAAGTGCAAATTATGCACTTTATGGTTTTTCACTTGTAACTCTTCCCTGAAGAAGCCAGAATAACATGCTGTATAATAAAGTAGGAGATGCTCTTAAGAGGTATGCAGCTTTTGGAGCAGTAGAGGCTACAGATGTCTGGCTGCTATTAGGACCACTCCTTTTCATGCTGAACCTGGAGTTTCTCAGGAATCATGGAGCCATCACATGCTTCCTGTTCACAAAAAATGGACTTGCATTGATTTATTTCTTCAATCTCCAAGACAAGCAAGCACTGTCTTGTCCTCTCCTGCTCCTCCCCTTCCCTTTTCTTGAGTCTCACACACATCTGTCTGTGGTGGAATTACCTTCAAGACATGTCACTTAGTCCTTTCAAAGTCTATCTTCTCTCAGCACATTCCCATAGGTTTTCAAACTAGTGTGTGGCTGGATGATGATTGCTATTCAGTTACTTCTTTGAAGAGCTAGATTTGAGTTGATGACCAAATTGACTTTTCATGCATGAATTTTGGGCATGGCAGTGAAGAATTACTTCTGAGCTTCACAGTAGATATGATAATTATAACTACAATTTTCCTACAGGTTGGAGAGGGATGGAACAAAATTACTAGTCTAGATGAGGAAGTGCATCCCATTTCCTCCTGTATCTCTATAGGTTAAGCAGACAGGCAATACCTGGCTGCCAGTCTGGTATGTTCTTTGTCTGAAGCCCAGGAACGAGGAGCACTGAAGAAGTACATCTGAAATATTCTTTCCAGCTGGCCTGTCTGATGGGTAGTTCCTTTTGAGCTTGAATTCTGGAAAAAAATTGTACTTAATTCTGAGCAAGTTCTTGACCACATTACGGTGGTAGTTTGAAAAGTAGTGTTGTGTGGTGTGTGTGCTTTGTTTTTGCTTTTTAGTAGCTTTCTTTGCTAGATAGTCTTTCAAAACTTAGAGTTCTGAGTGAACTTTTTAAAACAACTTGAAAATTGAAATTCCTCATGGTAAATGTTTCAGGCTGACTTTTAGGGAGATCTGCAGAAAACCTGCAAGCTAACCAGGTTAGTGCTAGATATAATCTCTTTTCCATGGATTTTGTTATGTATAGGTTCCTGATGAAAAATGAGAAGATAACACTTGTTTATTTGGCCAACCAAATTTTGATTAATGAAAAGTGGAAGGAAATAAGCCTTCACTAGTAAGCAAAATAACTTGTTCAAGAATGTGCTTGGCCTTTAGATAAAATAAAATAAATTCCCTCCATTGTAGAACTTGAACTGTAACTACCAGGGCTTACAAAATATTAAAAGACAAAAGAAGACAGAGCTAAGAAATATCTGTAGAGGTATGTAGAGGAACAGCATCAATGAGGTGATGTAAACTTTTGGAATATATTTGCACACACAGCAATACTGTGGATGGTCTTGTTTGTTTTTTTTTTTTAACAGCCCTGATGGTTTATATTCAGTCACGGATCTTTCATAGCTCTCTAGGCACCTGAACCTACATACTATTACTCTGCATCTTAAGTTTGGAATTGTGTTTTAATTCTGATGTAACTTTGGCTCACCTAACTGTTTTGAGGTAATTTTTAGCTGAACGTGATTTAGACTGCATCACACTGAAGAGAATATAGATGATTACTTTATCTTGATAGTATAAAAACCTCATATTGGGGCAAAGAGGGAAGCATTAATGTTGCACTCCAAGCCAGTAGATATCTAATGTGACCATATTGCAGGCAAAGTGTTACAGAAGACAGAACAATTAGGAATTGATTTACATAATTCTAAAACAGCCCAGCAAAAAATGTGCTGGGTTGAAAAAGAAGTTGCAAGTTATTTAACATGACAGAATAGAAATCTAGCTCCTGCTGAAAACAGAAGGTGAAAATACAGAATGGACGGATGATATTTAATGAACAATAGCTGTATATTATTGAACAACAGAAAAGGGTCTATATAGCCAGATTAAAGACAGATGACCTTTTTAGAGTTCAGTTAACCTTTTGGTCATTTTTGAGAGTTATCACTTATGAAGATAAAGGTCAGGCTAGAGCTCAGTCTTCATGTATTATCCTTTCCTGCTAAGAAAGGTATGCCTTTCTCACTCAGTTCTGCTCTTGTAAGGAGCTATAGGAGTTGTTCAGTTTAACAAGAGTAGAGTGTGGAACACCTTGAAATTTATTAATTAAATAATCTTTTTTTATTCCTTGTCAGAATGACTTTGTAAAGGGAGAATCTTTTTGCACCAAATGGAGCGTCTTTGATCTTTAATCTTATCATGTTCCTATTAGCATTCCTGTTAGTGTAAAAGTATTGTGAAAGAGGTCAATGGTTAATATAAATTGATGCATTTCTGTTGAAATCATTAGAATTCTGCAAACTTGCACTGCATAGCCTTTGTTTTTAAAAATAACTATCAGCTGGAAGAAAGACAAACTATTATACCCTAGAACTCCCTAATAAACCCCCAGCAGTTATATCACAGACACTTGCAGATTAATGGGAATTCAAAGTCCTGATCACCTGCATATTTATGGACACGACAGTTTGGTTCCTGGCCTCTCCAAAGGAAGCCCTGGCTAGTCCTTTACTAAGAAATCTGAGCAGATCATATCAGAGATTAAGCAATTGCTGGATCTCCAGACAAGTTATTTACTGTTTCATCTCTAATCTTTCCTCTTAATTTTTTTCCCTTAATCATTCAGTTAAACATTTAGGTAAAACTGGAAGCCTACTGCAGGCAGGTATTTGACTGATTTAAGCATTTAGACTATTGTGTTACAAAATTTTGAGATATGCTGCGCATGTGTAAGACCATGAAAAACAGAATAGATTTCATGCCTGAGGATTTCTGGATTACATCCAAGTTAGTGACTTCTCATTTCTAAAATCATTTAGGTAGGCTATATCTGCTTTTTAGAATAAACAAGTTAGATATACTTAATATGCTAAATTTTTGATACATTAAACTACCACAGTAAGGCCAGGATTTTCCTCTCAAAAAAAAAAAAAAAAAAAAATCAGTTCAGGGAGCTGAAAATGTCTGTCAGGGAATAAAGAGTGGGAGTTTTCTTCCTCAAGTCATAAAATGTTCTCACAACTCTTCTGCAGGTCCTTGCCCAGACTATAGGGAGACAGTAAGGGTCATAGATGACTGCCTGAATGATGACATGCATATATGACTAGGAATCTAAGTTTTGCTTTGCTGGTTTCAGTGGAAATTCAATAGTTCTGCTGCTAGGGTGAATTTTATCCTAAGGGAAGAGGGGCTGAGAGTGAGGGAGACCAAAGCTGCCACTTCTCTTTTCCTAACTCTCATCAGGGCAGCAGGTAGGGAAACAAGACTGATTCTTAGAGGACCTGTCAATGGTATTGAGCTTACAGACTTCATGGACAATAAATGACTATGTGCTATTAGTGCAAATAATGAAATATTTGCCAGTGAGTGGATTTCATCTGTTTCTGGAAGTTTACCTTAACATTTGCAATGTTCCTGTAAGTCTTACAGTAAAAATGAATTTTAGTGAGTGCTTTAGGAAAGATTCAAGTAGAATAGGAAAATAACTCCTCCTGCTCCCCCTTGGAGCATGATGTAGATCTAGCATTCTGTGTGTTACAGGAGAATTAGCCACGGGAAGTTGTTTTACAACCATCTCAGAATATTTCCAAAAATATCCCTCAACAAGTATGTAACATTAATAAAAATGATAATATTACTGACTGTGTGCTATGTATGCACTGACCCCTTATTGAATTGGAGATGCAATGTGTAGAGCGCAGATAATGAGTTGGAGATTAAGAATTAAAAAAGGCCTGGGGCTACTTGCTCTTTCCTTCAATCAATCATTAACAAGGCTGGCTGAGAGAAAGAGATGGTTGTCTATGCATTGTCTCTGATCGGTGGCTATATACCATGTCAAACTGAGGATCTTGCTACCCTGCCACCCCCGAGTTGGTGATACTTACCATGGGGAGCATGAGAAGGTGCAGAGTGTGCATAGCACGGGCTTTCCCTTCTTGCCTCTCACCAGCTTCTAGCTGTCAACTGACTTATAACATGACTGCCCAGATGTAACTTCCAGATAATAGTGATACGTGGCATTGACTTTCCGCAAATTGGCCTCATGTCCTGGGCTTCCTACCATTCCTTGGCAAAGAGCTCCAGAACTTTTATGCAAAGCTGCATGAAAAAGCATAACTATTTTTAACTTCATTTTAAACCCCTTCCATGGTAACTCCAGTGAGTGCTGCCTCGTTCTCTTCTGTGGAAGATGGAAGCTTCTCCAGTTTCTTTATACTGTGCATAATTTTGTAGACTACTACCACATATCTCCTTTAGTTTTCTCTTCAGTTGGCAAACTAATCTACCTAATCCCCGTATAAATTTTTTTCCCCATACCTTTGTCCTTGTAGCATCTTTCCTAGTTCTTCTGCCTCCTTTTTGCAATGCAATTACTAGGACTATATGTGATATGAATTCATAAATAGGTATGCAGTCTTTTGGAGGGATATCACAATGCTTTCTGATTTACCGTTCAGTTCCTAATAATTTCAATATTCCATTTGGCTCTTTGACTGCTTCTGAATAACAAATTAATTCCTGTATCTTTCCTGAGTGGTAGCTCCGTGTGTGTGTGTGTGTGCGTGAACTTTATTTTGTTTCTGTTTGCTAATTTTCCTCCATGTGCGTCTTTGTATTCATCTTTCTCTTCAGTCATCTGCTGAATATACTCTCCAACCTGTCATGGTAATCCTCAGCTCTTGCTTCCCAAACTGTATATTTTACTCCTTTTTATGCATTTTCTTTTTCTGGTCTGGTATCCCTGTCCCCCCCCCCCCCCCCATCCCCCCCCCGCCCTCCCCCCTCCCCCCAATCTTTTGAGTCTATTGAACACCGAAGGACCATTATTCATTTCAAGGAGTCTTTTAGCAACTGTTTAGAAAAGACTTTTTCATAAATTAAGTGATTGAAGGACAAGGAATGACGGGGAGGATCTTCTCTTATCTTGTAACAGTTCAGTTTCTTGAAGTGCCTTTGGTGAGGGTTTGTGACAAAAGCTTTTAGGAAACACAAGTGTACTTTACCGATGAGATTAGCCACGTGTTCCCTGACCCTTTCAGAGGGCTTTAGATAGAATTGCGAGAAATGACTTCATGTCCTAAACCAATCGCTCTTCTTTCCCTGGTGTGTGCCCACGTGCCTACTCGTTTTCTTCTTGTTTGTGGGTCTTGGTTTTTGCTTTGCACTCAAGGGATAGATTAAAATCTACTCTTCTCTTGAAGCCATCTTTAAAGATTGTAAGGTGACAAATAAGCACTATTCCTCCTGCTGGTTCAAGTGGTAAATTATAGACCACAGTTGTTCAGCATTCTCATATGCAAATTCCTTTAGGACCATTTGGTTGAATAGTTGAGTGACTGTCCTGGTCATTTGTATTTGGTGTTCACTTCATCAGTTTGTTCTAAAATATCGTCTACTGGTAACTAAGTCAGGTATTCAGATTCAGCCCTTAATAGCATTGCTTATGTAATGAAATGACGAGAGCTATGAGGACTGGGTTGCAATACCAGATGTCTGACTGCTGGTTGTTCCAGGTTAACGTAATTGTTTCTGTGAGTATTTTTTAAATACAGAGCAATTTACTAAAACATTGACCAAATTTAAACGAGAACTGCCACTTCTGGCAAGTGAGGTCATGCTCTTGGCTGGACGAAGCAAGTGGCTTTCTCCCCTTTTGGGTTCTGAAAGTAGAAGTGGAAATGTAGATGCCTGTTTTCCTGCAGAGATCCCTTTCCACCCTATGCCCATGTACTTCTTCCTGTATGGAAGATATCTTTAGTATTAACCTCTCTACTGTCCACATGAGAAGAGGAGTTTCATTCATTTACCTTGAGAGTGTTTGCATGGTATGGACTTTTTTCCACTGCTGGTATTGGTATCCTCGTATGCTTGAAAAAGTATGGTTAGAGATTTGGCTATTATATCAGTAATGCAAGGTTTCTCTGCTGCTGTTTTCAATGATTAAAAGGGATATTTTTTTTCCCCATTACCGACTGGTGGATGTAGAGAAAGAATATGTCATGTTCATATATTCTATGTCTATCACTCTTGGATTTATAAGATGGTCTTGGTGGAATCTCATAAAGTGAAATTCAACCCCTTCATATCTCCAGTTCTTTGATATTCTGGCTGAAGTATTTGGTTTGTGACTTAACTGTCCCTGTGCCTATGTGACCTTAGGAAGTAGTGTGAAACAGTAAGAGTGGATGTCTAGTGTAAACTGGGGGGTGTGGAGGACTTCGTGTGCACACTCTTAAGCACCTTGGTTGTGGTTTTTTTATTATTATTATTTTTTATATTTTGAATTAATTTTAGTCTGCTCCCATGGACTGAGTATCTACAACGAGTACAAGAGATGCTCCAGTCTAGTTTCATCCAAAAGGAATCCAGTGTTCAGTTCACTGTACAAAATGAAACAGAGTAAATGTGTATGTATGAAAGTGTGGGGTGCATTTTTTAAAAATGCACCTCCAATCTGCTCATCTCTAAATACCGAAGTAGCTGCACCTGGGGTACTTGAGGACACTGCTGTGAAATCTGCCTCAGCCTTTGGCAGGGAGGGGTGGCTTGTGGAGAGTCTGTGAGGAGGATTTCCATAGCTGTATCCTGCTGGATCCTCTCTTGCAGTGTGGAGGGATGGCTTCAAACTCTGCATTCCCGTGTTTTGGACTGTTTTGCAGTGTACACAGACACCTGTGTGCTTAATGAGACAGGATCGTGATTCATCCCAAAGCTGGAACTGAAGCCTTGTTGTGGACCTTACCTAAAGGGCAGTAAAAACTGTGGCTCACCATGAGACACCCCTGCTCTTATATACCTGCTGTTAACATGGGGAGACCACTGACTTAGTTCTGCAACTGCTTAGACTGAAATTAAAGGCAGTTTCTCATGAGTAGAGAGTGTTGTACTGGATCTTCATGTGGTATTGTACATTGTGTGAATGATGCATCTCTTTTGGTTCTACATACTTGGCCTTGTTTATTGGAATATAGTCTGTTTTTCTTTTTTTTTTTTTTTTTTTTTTTTTTTTAGCAGTTTTGGAAATGGAGGTCTTGAAGAGACTCCTTTTCCTTTTTTAAAAATTAAGCTTAGTATGGAATGATTCAGCTGATTATAACAGTTCTTTATTATTAGGATTTTTGCCTGTTTAGAAAAGCAATAAGGTTATGTGCTCCTTATATAATAACAAATTCCGGAATGATTTACATCAAATGTTCAAAACTAGGAAAGGGGAGATGCATCTCAACTGAGAGCTCTTATGCCAGGCTTCACGCTGATGCAAAGCAACATTGGTAAGTCTTTAAAATGGGCTTTATAATGAAAACATGGATGGATGTTTGACTATGTAGCAGGCTTTCTAGGTCTCACTCCTTTGAAGGTAATAGAGTAAATTTATATAAAGTGTTACTCATTTAAATATGGGTTAAAATTATAAGAGAAGTCAATCCTTAACCTTAACCGTTCTTTTATGCCTTTTTAAGTTTCTGCACTGTATTATAGTATGCCATCAAATAAACACAGATAAATAAAACATCACCCAGACAGCTTTTTATGTCCAGTCCATAAAATTGGCTTGACTTCTTTGTAAATAGCACTGATTCTAGCACAAAAAGGCACTTAAAGTGTTTCTGAATTGGTGGTGACTTTCTCTGGAATGGCAAGCAAAGAAGTAAATGCGATACATTCTAAAATGTAGAAACGGAAGATCCAATGAAATAAAAAGAGCAAAAAAAAAAAAAAAAAGAATACATAATGATCTTTTGCATAATAAAACTTTGCATAAATTGATATGTGAATTTTTTTTAAGAATAAAATATTCTGTATTTCATGGCTCAGAGCTCTGCTGTACAGTGTTTTTCCTTTAAATAGTGGAACTACAAGTCTTAAGACAAAAAAAGCTTCTGTAATACCTGCTGGTCAAAGGCCTTTATTGAAACAACCAGGACACTGGTAGAATAAGTGGTTAAGTTTTATTTGTTACCTTTGTGTTGTAAAAGCACTTCAAACTCAGATGCAGGAGTACCATTGCTTATGGAGGCACGAAGTACTCATCCCAAAGGAGGCAGGTGGATGTGAACACTTACTAGTTAGCTGGTTTGTTTTATTAGGTGGGGAAACTATTTCAGTAAACAGCACTTTTATGTATAAAGGAGTGATGTGGTATTTGTAAAACGTCAGCATGTGCTTTTTTTTTTTTTTTTTTCCTCCCCTCTGCCCCCCAGTATTTCAAGATGGGATTTAAGCACTTTCATCAAAAAGGAACTTTCTGTAATTATGTTTTTGTGCCACTTGCTTCTTACATAAAGTACACAGATTCCAGGAGAGCTTGCTTTTGTGGAAATCTGACTGTACTGGTCTTACAGAACTTGTTTATTTAAACTAGTCTGAATTAGGAGTCTTTAAAAAGTCTGCATCTTAATGAACATTGAGCAGATTTATGCTCCTTTATCTATCCTTTGACCTTAATCCTTATAACTCATCTGCGTGTCTAATTCAGACATGCACATTAAGTCACTTATTCTGTCTTTCCCTTTTCTTTGGAGTTTGAGTGAGATAGAGTAAATAATATATGATATAATTTTTCCTGTACAGACAGTTCCTCCCTCCCTTTCCTGTGACTTCCCCAATCACCTTTATCAGCTTAGCACTTTATTAAAGTCATTCTAATCTGTCTAAAAGAAAAGGTATTATGGAGAATAATTGAAAAGTAGAGTAATTGAAACTCTTCTGGTTACATCTGGTGGAAATTACATTAATTATCTTGGACTTTGCAGGAATATGTAATAGTTGTTTTTGTAAAACTTAGTTTGGGTGGTTATTTTTGAATAAAGACTGTCAACTCTATTACTGAATTCAACTGAATTGTCCCTGTTTGTAAAATAGGGGGTGGAATTTGCATTAAAGAGACTCTAATAAAGAAGCATGATTGTTTATTACTGTGCTTGAAAAATAAGGTTCCCTAAATGTTTTAATTGATAGTTCCAAGAATAAGCTTGACATCTCGGCATGCAGAAAAACATTTATAAGAAATACCATGGAAGAGATCATCAGCTGCAATGTGACTCAAGTTGCTTCATGAAGGTGTTTTCAGGCTCCTCAATCAATTCCCCCCATGAAGTGAAACGCTTCACTCAACACTACTCTATCTCACAGTGTCTGCTTATTGATAGATGCTCTCCATGAGAGATGTAAGCAGCTTGCATGAGCAAAACTTAGTATTGCCTTGCAGAGGGACCAGGTAAGAGAAACTTAGTGCTTCAAATTCAAATTCTGACCACTGTCCTTACCTGAAGGTACTTAAGGCCTCAAACCTGCCAAGACCTGATGTGCACAGCTGTGTTTACTGGAGAAACCTCCATAGAAGAGCAAGTAAATAAACAGCTTTATCAGCGCCAATTGCTGGATCCGTATGTCTGTAAGGATCTCCCTGTGGGAATCTCATTCTGACCCTTGAAGTTCGCTTTGCGTTTTGGATGAAAATGTCCAATGGGAAAGGCAGTGAATGCATTTAACAGTATGATATGTTGTCTTAGCTGATGTGCACCTCTTAGTGTGTTTTCACAAGTGATTTAAAAATGGTAGAGAATGATTTGATGGTTAATTCTGAAAGAATTTATCAAGACCAATTTTAGTCCTAAAGTTGAAGCCAGCTATGCAGGCTCTTCAAAGTTTTTTAAATTTTCCAAAAAAAGGAGGGGGGAGAAATGGGACATGGATGGCCTGTAATTCCAACATTGAGTTTTGTCACTGGCTGCATAGTTTTCACTCTTGAAAAAGAGTAATTGCTAGTAAATTGCTATTGCACTGCTGGTGTCTTCAAATACTCCCTGAACTCACAGAGAGGAAAAATAGGTTCTGTGTAATCTGAATGAGACAGACATGGCTTTTTTTCCCCCTTTTTCTTCCTTGCCAGAAATTAAATGAAAGTCTGAGTCAGAAGGAGTAAAGTAAAGGTCAAGCGCAGCCCCTCCTAAGTTCCACTTTACTTCTCTCTTCCCTGATCAGTCCCAGTGTTCCTGAAAGGTTAACTCTGGTTTGAGAAACTGTGCACCGCTGGTTCATCAAGAAACTGGAAATGATGATTGCTAAGAGCTTGTTAGCTTAGGCTTTTACTCCATCCTTTTCTGCATCTCTAAGATCTTCCTGTGACAGGAATAGCTGGTACAGTATTGGTTTCCCCCCTGCCCCCCATCTGACTTAATGAAGCAGGTTTTGTCTGTGATTTCAGGAACAGACAGAAGCAATTTGGCAGTAGGCTTTCGAAGGGTCTCCCTTCAGTTCATTGAAACTGATGGCAAAACTCAGTGACTGGGGGGTCAAGTTTTCCTAGAATTTAAATTGAGGGTGGTTGTTTCTTCCCCCTCTCAGTCCCCCACTTTGTGAATTTAGCTTGTCATGTATAAAAGCGATTTCCAGAGCTGTGGCATAGCACTAGTAAATCCTTTTATTGTCTTTCCCTATCTAAATGTTCCTTTGCTCAGCTGAGTGAAGAGTGTGAGGAAACTCAAATTATTTAATCTCTGTGGTAGAGTACAGTGCTGCATGGACACAGGCAGAGCAGAGGCAGTACATCACCTCAGTGGGACACTGCTCCCAAATTCATAAGACTCATGTACTAGTATGGCTGGGCTGTATCTCATGGTTCAGTCTACAGGATTGCACAGACTTAGTGAATTGAGACTTCTCTGCAAACTCGAGCATGGTGCACAGAGATTCTGATGTAGATTAACGTGGGAGAGCTCGGGGGTTGTGCTCATTAGGTGGATTTCCGTGTGGCTAATACAAGATCCATGTGCTTTGGAAAAAGCAGCTGTATGCAGCTAAATTGCAGTTTGGTTGTCTAGAAAACTTGGATCAAATAGCAAACTGACTAGTTGAACTTTAGATGCTTCCAGGGATAAGCGTGATAGCTTGTAGGTACCAGAAATCTCTATGTGCTGTTTTAATCCCTGAAGTCCTGTTTTGGTTTGCTGTGCTCTGGGAAGGGCAGATAGTATCCCTTGTGTAGCTTTCTTTTTGGAGTCCACATAGTCTGCAGTCTGTTGGGGACAACATCGAGAGAAAGGGAATGCACTTGCCAGACTCAGCAGTGTCCCACCAAGGCCATTCCTGTGTCTTCTTTACAGCTGCCTCTTTACCTGCCCTGAGGTAGATGCCTTTGGAGATGTGGCATGGTTTCTTTCATGCAGATCTCTCCTCTCTTCTCACTTTTTGTTTTAAATTAAAACAAAATCAAACTTGACAGAATTAAAATTCTCCATTAGTCAGAATAATGTTTCTCCTTTCGTCGGCAGTAAGTACGTGTAACTGGGGCTGCTGACTGATGAGCTCTGGAGACTTCTTGGAGTGGTTAACGGGAATGTTCCCTCTTGAACGCTTTTGTCAGTGTGCTCTCCAGAGCATAATGACAAGAGGAGGACACGTATCCACTTCAGTGCGAAGAGTATTATCTTAAACTATCAATGAAGCTGACTTCATGCAAGGAAGCTGGACTCAGAAGTGAAACCTTTCAGTTCTCTTCTGTGGCGTGGATAAGCAACAGTGAACGAGTGGGAATTTGGATATGGTAACTTTAAACTATGTCAGTAAGACTTACCAGAGCTTGTCAATAAGCACTCTGTTATGGTACCAGATGGCTACAGAAAACATCAGAACAGGGTAAAGTGCTCTAAAGCTTTACTGGCCTGAGCTAATCAACTAACTCATGAGCAGCTATTTGAATTTTTGTGTAAGAGGACTACTTGTATGAACGAGGTGCAGAACTGGCCACAAAGCCCTCCTGTATGGTAAGAACTAAAACTTGAGGTTTTGGTGACTATGTTTGGCTCCATGTAAAAGTCTTCTTTATTGAACTTTAATTTCTGTCTAGTAAGATGGCCAATTAATGTTATGGGGTTGTTAGAATTAATGTCTGTTTAAAAAATATCTTGAGACTTATTGAAACTCATCCTGAATTACTTTTTCTAGATCAAACATTTTTGCAGAATCCCAAATACAACTTGTATTAAGCAAGTCACAGTGAAAAACCCAGTTGGTGTTTTTTCACCCTCACCAGAGAACATGATTAGAGATATGATCAAAAACATTCAGTGGTCAGAACTGGGCAAGTTTGTGGGCAAAAGCTTTTATGTCACACATCTCCTCAATGTATTACTTACGAAGACTTTCTTTTTTTCCTCTCCATTTATGTGGGCAGAGAGGGGAAAAAAAACTGAGAGCAAGTGCTATTGTGGAGAGGAGTGCAGGAGTTATTTTACAAGTGGAAGACTCATCAGAAACATGCCTTTGTAAAAATGACTTCATCTCTGGATTATTGTGAGGCAAACTTATTTGAGTTTATTTACACTTTCCATAAAGCTGCTTCAGCTTCCACTAAATGCTGCACCTACCACTTACATATAATGGCTTCAATGACCAGAGGAGATTAAAAGAAAAAAGTTTACATTCTTTGTAGAGGAAAAGAAGCCTTAGATTTTCAAATATTGTCATACATATGTGACATTAGAGGACTCGTGAGTAAACTCTAGTAGGATTGCTTAGACAAGTAGTTGTATAAGAGATCGTGCCCTGAAAATTTGTGAGTGCAGATGGACTGAGTTAGATGGCACACCTAACACACGTAAAGAACTGTGTGTGGAAAATGCAAAATATTTCTAGTCTTAGAAATAAGCTAACAATTAATACAAATCCTTGATAAGCTGAACTTTGAAATACTGCTCCCCCCCCCCCCCCGCAAAAAAAAAAAAAGCAAGCAGAAGTCTGTTGTGGGGCTTGTCTTGTCATCATGGAGATACCTGTGGGTCTTGAGAATACAGGCAGGTATTGTATAGATCACATATAGATGAAGGGACTTAAGTTCTGAATTTAAACTTCTATTTTTGGTACAGAAAAAACTCATATGCAGTAGTATTCCCCCCACCCCTTTTTTTTTCTGGTGTGATACAGAAGTGCATTTCTGATGGGGTCAGTAGCTGCAATGCTGTTGTGTTGTTTTTCAGTTGTTGTTACAGTCTTGCAGCGTTGTCCCCTGCGGAAGGAACTTACCTGAAAAGTAAACAAGTATCTGAGGCAGGTTTCTTATCTGTCAAGGCAGGGCTTAAATACATGCAAACTGTTATCTCATCCTAAACCACACCCGAGCATGAAATGAACTCTGCGTGCACTCGCAAGCTCATTGCCACGTATGACTGTTTTCAGCACCTGATAGCATGGATTATCTTTTTTCTCACCTATGTGTGCCGGGAGGGAAAGACCAACCTCGACTGTAGTGCTAATAACTTGTTTGGAAACTGGGTTTATATTATGGGTCTCTGAATATTGATGTGAGTAAAACATCTAAGAAATAAATGCAGATGACTCGTCCTCTGCCTTGTAGAGGTGATCCACGTTTGATCTCTAATGTGGCGTAAACACACAATGCTGGGAAGTGAAGCAGTAGCTGGGCTCTGCTGTCTGCCACGATGCTAGAAAAAAAGCACTCCTTCATGGGCAGGGCTTCCTAAAGACTTTTTCGAAGTACCTTTGTCATGCTACAGCAGCCTGACTCTCATCCTTTAAAGTCGGTCAAGAAATTTCTTGTGCATTAGCAATATCCTGGTTTTTTTGTTGTTGTTTTGTTTGTTTTTTTTCCCTCTAGAACTACAAGTGGAAAGGAAAAAGCCATCTGGCTGTTTCTGAAACAGGGATTTTCAAACCTGTATCACACCTTTATAGTTTCAGTCTTTTTGTTAGATAAGTGAATTTCATCTCCTCATGATGGAGGGGCTGATTAGGTAGAATGAACACTTGTGAAAAGCTGTTTTTTTTTTCTGATGATATTTTCCTTAGCCTGGCTAAGAATGCTCCAGAGTCTTAATTTTAACCAGCTGACGCTACTTCAGTCTCGGAAAGACAAAAGCATAAATTCAACTAAACTTTAAACCTATGTATGAGTCACTATTATGTGTTTCGTTATCTTGGAAATACTTGTGCGTGTACCCTAACGTAGATCTGTAAGGCAACCTATTTACCCTTTGCTCTCTGGTTACTATCATACCAAAATAAACAATTGCATTGATTATTCTCTATTTGCAGTAGGGATTCTAATAACTGTATTTAATGAAATAAAATAATAATTTTTTAAGGGATGATAAGAATTTTGAGTGTCTAAACATGTCATGGTTGTGGCAGTATGTGTGACTCATGAGCAGCTGTCTGGAAGAGGTTACCCAAGAGGGAAGGCAAACACTTCTTGGTCTGTTGTCCAGTGTATTTATGATCCAGAGTTTGAGACTTAAGCTCAGGATGTTCTTCTTCAGCATATGACTTGGCTATTAACTTGTGGCCAGGTGTGTTTGTGTGTGGAAGTCTTTAATTACCAATGTCAGTCGCTGCTCTGTTTAATGGCCTTGTATTAACTACTCTATTTTAACAATTTTTTCCCCCTTAAAACTATGCTTTCCACTTGGTGCAAAAAAAAAAAAGTCATCTTACTTTGCTGCAGGGTTTCTACGGTGTAATTTGTGTGCTATCTTAGGGGCAGATCACAGACCATCTGCCAAGTGATACCAAGTACCGTTGCAAGGACGTGGCCTTGAAGAGGTGCGGGGTTAACACGGAGTTCCCCAGAGAGGTGCCTGGCACGGCTTTCCTCCTCACCTGGCTGGATGTCCAGTGGTGCTCAAATGGGCAGCAGTATATTCACTAAAATTAATTTATCTCTTTCTGGACATAGCAGCTATAACAGGTAACAGCGCCTTTGAGGCTATATGCTAACAATGTTCTTGTGTGTTACTAAAAAAGAAAAAAAAATCAACTGAAATGTCTACCTGCCCCATTTTGGGGGAGCAAGGGCCTGTGGGGTGTGGGGGGGGCGGTTCTCTTCAGAAATTGCAGTTCTGAATTGGGAAGCTGAAGTCTAAGGCACCTGAAATCACTAATCACATCCCTCTCAATTTAATAATAACTTTATTCAGTAGTTCTTCTAACTGGCCTGTTTGGTTTAGATTCTGGCAAAGCCTGGTCATATTTGCCCTTTGAGGTACAATGCAATGTAAAAGAAAAAAAGGCAAAAAACCCCCACAAAACCCCAAAACAAACAAACAAAACCCTCCAAACCAAACTAGCTTATAAACATGTTGTGTTGTGTACTCAAAGTAGTTTAGTAGTGGAAAACAGCTCTGTGCAAAGTTATCTTGCTTTATAGGTTTAAAACAGAGGAAAAACTGGCTCACTTCTATTACCTTTTTGTAGAAATACAAGGAGTGTTAGTTTGGGAAGCATAACAACTTAGAAAAATACGCTTTTATTATTTTTTTTCCCAGTGTTCAAGGCAAAATGAGGTACATAAACATTTTGAACACAGATCCAAATGTGTGTTTGCATGGGTTAAAATCTAACTCTGTAAGGAAGGATCTGGGCATCCAAGTGCAGGTTTGCCTTTGGTGCCAAATCGGGAGGCCAGGAGGGCGGAAGGAAAAATCACAGAAGAGAATGTGATAAAGGTTCAGCTCTTCCTATCAGGTACTGGAAATGGCTGATATTTTGGGCCCTGCTGTTTCTAAAAGGTCAGTATTGGTGGCAGGAGGAAGGAGGCTTTCTGTTACCCTAAAACATGCATTATGCAGAAGAAATTATGAATGATAGCTTAAGGTGGAATACAGATTTCCACTGTAGACTTTTAGAAGCATTTTTTTTTATGACCCAATACAGAAAAATCATTGCTTTAATGTATTTTAATATAGTTGTTTATCTGGAGTTTTTTCTAATGCTCTTAAAGGATAATTCACCTGTCAATTTTGCTGTGCTTTGGTGTGCTAATTAGTGGCTGTAAGGAAAATACTGAAATACAGAAGGAGCACAGACATTAAAGAGCAGTATGCAAGCCCCAAAATCATAGGGATATGTTGTCTCTGAAAAATGTTAATACTTTAGAAGTAGCATATTTTAGTTGCTTGTATCTGTTTCTTGCAGAACTGGGTGCAGTCATTCCTGAGGATCTTTGTATAAAATCTCTAGCCAATACAGCTGTGTCAAAGTGCAATTCTTCAATGTGGGTATTTGCTCAAGGATTCTTCTACGTGAGAAAGTTGCTTTAGTTCAACAAAAGTTAGAATTTACAATGATTTGTTTAAACTGCTATAAACTCCTATGTTCATGTGCTTAGCTTCAGACTGGCTTGAATGCTTGACTAGCGCTTTAGTGTTGCGATTGGCTGAGACCTTTTCTCCTTCAGTCAAAAAGGTCCAAAGTGAAGCATCTGAGGTGTTGTTTTGATCCTGTGTGAGATTACAAAGAGGAACCAAGCTCAGATGAACTTATGTTATAGTGATGATTTAGGTCCTCAGAAGATCGTTTCCTTGAAGTAGCATCTTAATTTGACAGTGTCAGCCTCTGGGCAGAAGTCCTTCTGTAGGAAGAGCTAGAAGGTGCAGGACTAATATTTATTTTATTTTATTTTTTAATTTTTCTCTCTTCCTTCTTTGACATATGTATAACCAGATGCCCAAACTCAGGAAAGGAGAAGACGTCTAAAAATTCTTTTTTTCTGTGAAGTTTGGAGGCTTCTTCCTCTTTCAAACATTATGATTTTTGTTGTTCTTCAGGGCATGTCAGACATCTGCAAATGATCTGGGAGGGCTTCAGAAAAGAATTTGGATTTACTTTCTGATATTCATATTGCCCACCAGTGTTGGGCACCTTCGGTCATTTTCTTGCTTTATAAGCTTGGATAAGCTTTTTATATATATAAAAGCTTCTAAAAAACATACTGTTCACCTGATCCTAAGGGCCCTGTTTTTCTCATTCATTTTGAGAGGGAGAAGATCAATCGCCCTATTTTTCCTTAATATCAGATCTGCTTTCAGATACAAATTCATCTTTTGGTTTTTGTTTTGATGTTTTAAAAAATAATTTATTTTCCCAGACAATTGAAACACTAACTCGACTTGTGCATATCCATGTTAAAAGATTGGTGGGTGAAGCGCACAATGAGCCCTTGCAGAAGAGACCTCAGCCTTCAGCTTACATGCAGAATCCAGTTCCCTCTGGGTCATGTTTTCTTCCCCTGCTCATGTGAATCTTTTGCAATAAGGTTTCTTTCTGCAGTGCGGCTCAGCTTTAACAAAGAGAGTATAAAATGTTTAAACTAGCATATGGCTGCATTGCTAGGGGTCTGTCCTCGAGTACGGAGCTCCAAGTAAATCCTTCTTAGAGTGGGCCTACAGCCCCAGAGCTAAGGCAAATGGACCTCACCGGGCTTCACTCTGCTGGTTTCGTGTCCCAGTGGTCTGTCCTGAAGTAAATGGATTCTCGTGCCTCAGTTGCTGTGTGTTCTGGTCCAGCACCTTAGTTCGGACTACCAGTGAAAATAGGTTTATGTCGATATGCTGGATTGTGACGCATGTCAGTCCTGATTTCTGCAAAGGGGAAGTAACCACTGGCAAAGTGACATAGCACACTATTGGGTAAAGTTGAACAAATTGTAATGGCAACTTGAGATTTTAGTTTGCTACATTTGAGTCAGACTTTAGCTGCCCTCTTTCATGGCTAATAGCTCTTCTGCTATAGGGGAGATGGGTGGTACGATCGTCTCCTTATCCTCATCGTTTTTAAATGAAGATTTCCAAATGGTGTGTTTCAGATAGTTTCACTTTTAGCATCAATGTGTTAGGCATAATCTGGACACACCTAATGGATTGAACTCTTCTACTCTTCTCTGAATTACAGTGGAGTTTAGGTAAGAGCTAAAAATCTAGATGTTCCTTGCAGTGGTCCTGAGCATATGCGAACACCTATGCTTAAGCACAGAGGGATCTTCGCAGTCCAGCATAAACATCTCCAACATCTCCTGTCTAGCACTTGCTAATATGTGACATGTTGCTGCTTCTTCCTTTCTTAGACTCGGTTTTACTTCTATTACTGATCTTTAACAGGTGTTATGTGGGTTAAGTGCTGCCAGAGTTTTTTCTGGACCTACCCCTTCTGGTGCATCTTTTTTCCAGTACAACTGGAAACTTACTTCGTAATAATGAAGTTTCTTGTGTCCTATACAATAGGATCTTAAGAATCCTTTCATGCTCTCTTTTCCCTGGTACTGTGCGATCACTCTGTGAAAATGTCCTACTAGACTTTTAGTATTTTGAGCTGTATTTTTTTATCTTCTGTTTCTGAATGATTGATAACCTCAAATCAAGTCACTACTTACTTTAAGGTTGGTTTCCACACAACAGCTGTCCCACTCCTACATCTCCTTTTCTGTTTCCTGTATCCTTCTCAAACTAGCTCTAATCAAGTTCAGCACTGCTAAGGTGTCATGTGACCGGCACCATATTGGCAGCGATGCCAAGTATATATCAAATACGTATTATTTCCAACTGATGAACATGATGCTTCTTCCTGGTTGCTAAACATCTGGCAATAGAGCACTCTAGAAAATCGTCTTTTCTCACAGAACTTAAACCTCACTGGAACCTATGGAACATTCCAGTCCCTCAGCTTTATACCCAGTGCTCAGCTAATTTTTTACTTTTCCCTTTTTTTCCTGATTTCTCTTATGGGAAAAGAGGCTCTTTGGGAAGACCAGCTCCCTGGAAAGAAAAGAGAAGTCAAAGTAAGGCTCTCTGAATTCGTCTGTCTTCTGTGAAGACCTGTGTGATGTGAGCCTCTCTCGACACCAGCAGATACTCTGCAGCCTACTCAGTCTGGCAATCGCATTTTCTTATTCTGGCAGGCTGAACACCATTCTGCTGCCTTTGTTTTTTTGCTGAATATCTTCAGTCTTCTGAGTTGCGGGTAGCAGTTATTTCTCTGAAGAAGCTCCAGGATGATATTTTGGTTTGTCCCCCAAGAATGCCCCTCAGGTATGCTTTCTGTGACTGTTTATTGTCTTGTCCAGACAGGTGGTTTCCTAAACAATTAAATGGTTGATGTAATGATAAAATAGAATTCTGAATCTCTTTATATGCCTCTTCATTTATTTTTTTCCTGTCTAATTATAAATCATCTGTCTGTTTCCCAGTTTCCTATTCCTGCAGATCATGTCATTGTGACATCTGCAGCAAGAGAAGAAACGATTGTAAATTCACTGTTTGCCCAATGTTTGTAGCTTTTTTTCTTTGATTGGATGCTACTCTGTCTTGAAGTGTTCATTGGCAGTGTTCATATCTTCTTTTTCCAGTCTGCATTTTATGCACCAAAAAAACTCAGTGTTTCTCCAGAACAGAAAATCAAGTGCTTTCAAGGCAGAAATAGGTGATATTACCCAGTCTTGTATTTGCTCCCTGTGTTTGCCTGCTCAGGGACCTTACTTTGCAAATGACTTTCAGGGAGTTAAGTACTTCGTATGTGCTGAGAGGAAAAGAGTAAGAAATGGAAATCAAAATTCTGGGTCTGAACAGAGACCTAACTTATGCTTAGCATTTAGAGATACACATGCCCATCTCCTTCACTGGGGTTTTCAAGAGACCAAAATCCCTGTCCTGTGTTTGAGATGGAAAGTGACTGACCTTGCTGAGTCTCGCTGCCTCTGAGCACAGGATCCTCTGCCATCATCAGGAGGTGATTCTCCTTTCTGTTCGGGTTTATTTTTTCCAAGCCATATAGGTTTTTTGTTCATCATTGGTGAATGACCTATGAATAAAAATTTGAGTCATTTTCTTAGCTGTGTTTAAAGTTGGAAAGAACTTCCACCTTTATTGATGACATTCAAGTAACCCACAGCATTAAAAAGAATGCACTGATACTTCATTTTTCTGGAAAATGAAGATTTTGCTGCTCAGCAGGGACTGAGGGAGCTGAAGTTCTCAGCTGTGTCCTGCAATGCAGCCATCCTCCTGCGATCCAGGCCCAAGTCAGCCCGGATAAGGGGTGTTGGCTGCCCTCTGTCCGTTGTATATGGTCTGCGCGTGTGATGTTCTTGTTGCCTGTTGCCTTGTGTTGATAAGTATCTAGTAACTTACCTTCCTTATGACTTTGACCCTTGGGACCTCTCTTTCCCCTCTGTGGAGTAACTAGTGTTCAGGCAGTTGAGCACAAATGCATCCTGTTGTCGGCATTAAGACATCACTGATACTTGTCAGTGAAACAATTATACAGTACCACAGAGATATGTGACAACGGAGATAATCAGCCTCTCAAGGTTATAATCTCTCTTTTGTACACGTGGTTACAAGTCAGCGTGGCAGAGGAGAACACCAGGACTAATGCATAGGGCACCTGCTGTTACAAACACGCAGAGATGTGAAAATGTTTCAACACGATTTAGTAAATGGAAAGTGCAGCTTATATCATCAAGTTCATATCTAATTGTTTTAGCCTTTGGCACGAATAGTCCTGTTGCTGAATCGGCAGTAACGCGGCTGGATCGAGGCTGCCTGGGATGATTCTTTAGAATAAGGTTACAGAAAGTAATACCTCTTTATTTGTACCTCTTTATTTAAAAACAAGCGAGTGCACACAAGGAGAACTTCTGCCAAAATGAGCTAAGCACCTAGCCCGGAGAAGTCCAGCGATCCAGAGAAGCAATACAGTTTTTCTTATTGTTGTTTTACTACTGAGGTTTAAAGATCTGGGTTAATACTTTAAAGGAGGGAAGGTGACTATTAAAAAATTGAGGAATACCTGTTTGTGTGAGGGAAGGACAGCAAGGTTTCTCTGTTCGTAGGTTAGCTTTTTTAATTGAATTTAGTGCCGAGTTCGATTTTTAAAATCATGATTCTTCGGACCTCTTCCTGAGACTTTCATGGTTGATATTCAGTTTTCATTAAAAAAACGAACAATAATAACCCCTCCCCCACACCCAAAACAGACTTCTTTATCCTTATTCTAGCTCTTGCAAACAAATAAGTGGATGTGGATTTGGCAAAGCTTTTAACAAAATTTCATGGTAGCTCTCATTGTTTGCTATGAATAAAATGCAAACTCTACCTTTCATATGCAGTAAGGAATGTTTTCATTTTGTGGGCATATCCTGTAGCTATCCTAAATGACAACGTAGATTTGAAGTAATTTAAGAAAGCATAGTTATGTTCCCTGGGAATGGCATTCCTAAAGCCCTAATGCATTATTTCTATTAAAAAGGCCAAGGGGGCCATTCTCCCCTCCTCCCCCTGCTGTAACCATCAAGTATAGGGTCTTTAGAGTTTATGGAGATCAGTATAAATGCAGTTGTACTTGAATTTCCTTTCTTGCACTTCATAACCAGGATGCTTAGAAACAACATTTCTCAGTAGAACAGGGGAGGTATCCCATTGCTTCATTGTACAAACTGGAGGACAGAGCAATGTGCAGCCTATGGAGGAAATTACCCACTTCTTCAAGCTGTTACTAAAGTCTGAAATCTGGTTGAGGTTCAATGGTAAACAGACTAAGAAGCACAGCCTGTGGTGTTGGGTGGGTTTTTTGTTTTTAAGTTCATGCAGTCATGTTACAGAAAAAAATGTTCGCGTAACTGGACAGCAGTTTCTACGGTATCAAGCCTTTTTGGAACAAAACCGGATATTTTATTGCTCCAGGCTATTTTGTTTTTTGTACATTCAGTTATTGGCATGCATGGATTTGATGATGATAAATTCTTCTGTATTCTGTTTAACAGTCTTAAGGGCAGTCTGGAGTTTGGGGTGGATTCTGCGTGCTACAGCTGTGGGTGCTGATTTCTAACTCCATGCTCTAAATCTAAGAGTCATAAGCTAAATACAGGCATCCTCATTAGCAGCACTATGAGAAGTTATGTACAAAATATGATTAACATGTACTTGTGAAGGAAAGGGGGAGTGTCTGGTCTTGCCATGCTTAGTGAGAGGCCTCATAGGATCCGAGCGATTTGTTTGTTCTTGCATTAGGGTGACTGCAAACCCACTTAAAGCAATCATAGTATGAATCTCCATCTGTGCCATTAGATTAAGTGGCATTGCTTTAACACTTTGGCATTAGTTGATTTCATATGTTGCCTGATTAATGCATCGATGTCCAAGTGCTTCTGAGATGCTTCAATGTGCTTGCTCTTTGTGAGGACCATCTGCAGGAATATTTCCATCCTGCTGGAGACAAGCCGGCAAACATGTTAGAAGGTTCTAGCTGTTAGTCATACGAGCCGCTCCTAGAGGTTTAAAAGTACTATATACAAACTAATGTTATGTAACTTCAGTCGATATCAGCTGACTTAACAGGTCTTGCTGACTGGTAACACTTTCTGGAAGTTGTAAAGACTGAAGATTTTAAGTGTGCCAAATATTTGCAAAATGATCATAGAGAGCAAGTCTAACTCCTGATTTTTTTTTTTTTTTTTTTTTTTTTTTTCTAAGCTGGGTGCAGTTTGAGCTCCTAAAAGGATGGAGTAGAAGAAAGGAACTTTTGCCTATTGTTAATATTTTTTGCTGTGTTCAAGACATTGAGTTCTCGTAGTCATTTTCTGAGCATAAAAAATTATTTTTGAGCAGTATGTTGTTCTTTTTCCAGACTGTACAAATAACACCAGCAGCATTTTATATAATACTTACTAGACTCCCCTACTCTAGCCATTCCAGCACAGCAATTCCCTATATTTCTTCCCTGAGGAAATGGCAGTATAATTGCAGGTGGTGGTATGATTGCCTCATGCGTAGTTCTGAAACGGGCCATTTTAAATATGGTATACATGTTGTGATGTTCTTGTTACTCAATTGGCCTGAGTAGGTGCCGAAACACCCTTTTAAGTAAGGACTGGTATTGCTCAGTGTTTACTGTGTTGAACTGTTTCCTTGATAGGTGACAATTCTTGTCCTTAGCTCACTTCACCTAGCTATTGCTAATGATGTCTTGAAGTGGGAGAGGGTAGACCAGTTAGTGTCCTGAAGTACCCTCTGGGCTTTTCTGCCCTTGCAGAATTGGAGGGAACATGCAGCACTCCCTGGATCTGGCAGTCTGTAGTGGAGCTTCTGTAGGGGCTGGGCTCAAGCTCCGGCAGCTTCGGTGATGTTCTTGTGCATTGAAGCATCCAGGTCTGCCCCTCCGAACTTGAGAGGTCCTCCTGTTCCTATTTAGGCGCTTAAGCCAGGAACTTGCCTGGAGATATAAAACCACTCTGATATTGGACAGAGCCTGCCTCTGCATGTGAGCGAGGAATCCTCATAAACTATTGCTGCTTCTTTCCTGCTGCCTTTTTGGCCATCAGCTGAATGTTTAATTCTTGTCTGTCCCTCTGGAGCAGGTTTCTAGTAGCTCTTTCTGTTTAGTACACTTCATCCAAATTGATCCTAGTGTAGGACTCTGAGCAGACTTGAAAAGTAACTGTGGTCTCCTCATCCTGACTCATGGAGGAATTCACTGGAGTATCTATTTGATTAAGCTGAGGGACAATGAGAGTGAATAGGACTACCTAAAATCTGGATTTTAATGTACTATAAACAAGAGGTGTGTGTCTGTGTCTACAGATATATATATATGTATATATAAATTTAGAGCATCTAAGAGGGTGCTACAATGTGATGAGAATAAGACAAAAGAGAAATCAATCTGCTAGATTAAAAAAACCCTCTTTAAAATAATTGTGGCGAATAACTGTTTGGCTTCTGTCTGTCTTAATATCGTAGCAGGCATTTTGATAATAGAACATCATTCTGCAACTCTTTGCTGAACAGAATACATGGAGTAAAGTGAGAGCAAATGTGCTGCTGATGAGCAGCGGCCCTCATTGGGGAGGGGGATGGAGGGATGGAGCTGACCAGTTCTGTGCTGGGAGGACCTGAGGCGCTCCCTGCTCAGTAATGTTTTATTTAGGTCAGTAGATAATAGAAGGAGAGTTTTCAGTATTGACAAATACAAAATAATACAGTACTAGACGCTTGGGGAAAATACTTGGTCTCACAGGAAGTCATTCTGTAGAAGAATTGCTAAATTTCCTGAAGCAAAGATTAGCAGGAGGTGAATGGCACTCTCTTAGCCCGAAGGATAGTGCTCTGGAGAGAGGCTGTTTGTGTACTGGTCCTGGTGGTTGTTCCTGATCCTTATCTCATGGCAGTTAATTCTGCTCCTTCCTAAAATTAAAAGATAATTTCACCTTACACGAGTCACTGAACAGTCTATTAAGAAATTTGTTTTTCTAAGCATTTCTTTGTACATAGTGCAAAATAAAGGGCCAGTCTCACTAACACATTGTCTGTATGAGACCCAGATAATTCTGTGACTTTTATGGGTATTTTATATTACTCAGCACCACAGCTGAGCAGATCCAATGAACATTGACCTTTCTAATCCATATTTGTCTTGAACCTAGGTCTCTGTATCCCAAGTGGAAATAGAATTTTGGATAATTAGAATTTCAGGAACCTCATTAAAATTGGAAAATGACTTTTCCCCCTGAAATCTTGCCCACAAACGTTTGCACTCAGGGTCAGTTCTGAGCTTTCCCCACCTGCATTCCTCACGCTGTCACCAATGCTTGTGCAGTCGCCTGGTGATCCAGGTAAGGTATTGATATAGTTGAAAAGAATCCACCCATAAAAAGGGGGGCAGACGGTCTCAGTCTCTGATGAAATTGCTCTCAGAACTTCAGTCAATAAGAGCTTCTAATGCAGCTAAAAAAGGATCAGCAGATCTAGAACAAATTACTTCTTCATGTCCTTGGCTTATGCTCATGTAGTGCATGTCTTCTATGAGGGAAATCCTGTCCTTTTTGAAATCACTAGTACATCTGCCATTAAATTCCACTGGATCAATGAATTTACACAATAACATAACTGCATTTCATGCTGGTGGGTCCCTAACCTGGTTCCACAGATGTGGTAAATATTTAGTTTGTATCAATGTAATCTGGATTCAGCCTTGCACAGTCTCTAAAACCACCTTGCAATTTTGCTAGCACCTCAAATGATGTAGAAAGAGCAGAAATAACTAATCCAAAAAAGCAATTTTTGTTCTCTGCCCTCATTTTCTTTCCTTTCCACCACCTAAATTATCCAGCTTGTTAGTGAGAAGGTAAGGAGAAAATGATGGTAAGAAGCAACTTATAGTGGCTTTCAAGAGTGTTTGTTACAGAAGGTTGGGTTGGGTGGCTGCAAGAGCAGAACCACACCACTCATTTGATATAAAATCAGAAAATGTACTTACTGAGTGGGAGGGGTACAGGGAGTGGATGGCAATTTCAGTTCTGAACACACACTTTTACACCCTGCGCTTGCCTCCAGTCCCATTTTCGGCTGATATCAGGGTCCCAGGGGAGCAGGATGCTTTCTCTGGCAGCTGGATGTGTTTGAGGCCTGGCTGGGGCCCTGCCCCTATATGCAATAGGTCCACGTGGGGCTCGTCTTTCTGCCCAGTATCAGACGCCCATCTGTGGAGTTACCCCATGAGGGGCTGTTGTTTTAACATGTTGTTCTAATCATTTCTTGCTTTCTAGATTAGATCAGTGGCGTAAACTGCCAGTGGCCTTGACGATCCTGTAGCCCCAGGCTAACCTCTTTGACTTGCTCTATATGTAATTACAGCCAATTAGTGGTGGTTCTGGGATTTCTGTTACCATGCCAAGTGCATTACAAAAGTGTGACATTAGCAACAGTTACATAACAAAGTGTGTTTTTGTTTGTTTGTTTGTTTGTTTTTATTTTTAAGCTCCTAATGGTGTAATCTAATCACTTAGAGCTGGGCAGATGTGGTCAAGCCCTCATTTCTTTGAGCAGTGCTTTTGGGTAGCCTTTAACCTGTGGCCAGCCTGTACCACTGCAGTGGTATGTATTCAAATAACGATAGCATTGTGGTGTTAGAGGCATACACAAAAACTATAGTATTTATTTAGGTAGACAATCAATTTAATCTTAGTCATGTTAGCCCCATAATGGTGCTGCTCATCTGGTTGAGACAAGTTGGCTTCCTTATGAAAAATGCCAAACCTCATCTGTTAGTTCTGAATTTTACCCACTGCTGTCCCTAGTTCTCAAAGAAGACAGCATAAAATGAGAAGTCGTGTTGGTCTGCAGATAGCTGGTGAATAGGAGTCTCTATATCAACAGTTTGTTTTGGAGTATTTTCTTCCTATCATCAGGCTCTCTATCAGTCTGTACTACAAGCTAGCACTTTTCTTGAGAAATGTGTTCCGAAAAGTAAACAAAATACTTTTCTGTATTAAAGTGTTAGTCAGCATATAGCTCTGAAAAATGCTGCCATAAAGAGTCATATTGGTTGAGTTTAATAGTTCATGCATTGTAAACGCTGAAATTGGATATGTCATTGAAAGCTGCTCTTGGGCAGTTTTAACTTGCATGACCAGCATTTACTCAGCACATTGCTATAGGTTTCACTGATCTTCCCTTGGCAGCACTTAAGGAACATATTTTTATAATGGATACTTTTTTTCCATCCCCCCCCTTCCTATGTATTAGGCATTAACATGCTTTCCTTGGAAACTGGAGCGTGCATTTCATCTCCTCCTACTCCCTATTTCCTTCTTCAGCAAACTTATTTTAGTGCCTCTGCAAGGGAATTCTATCTTGTGCTGTTCAGTTGTATAATATTCCAGTTGGTAATATGCTTGAAGTTGCCATATTGTGTATTGGCAAAAGAGTGAAGGATATAAAGGATCTTATGTTTCTGAGAGAAAACCATGCCTTTAAGGCATGCTCTAGTCTGTAGCTGCTCTGGTCTATCAAGGGGAGTGTAGCAATAAAATGTAATCTTAAAACTCAAATGACTGGAAAGTGTCTGAGCTATCACAGAAGGCAGCAGCGTTTTAAGTTTTAGAATTGACATGATCTGATGTGCTGGGCTGGGTAGACCATGCTGAGTACATCTTCCTTGTTTGCCACTAATGTACATGGATCCAGTGTCCTCCTCACAGCTGGAGGAGAGTTTTTGTGTGATGATGGCATGAAAATGGTGTGTGGAGAGATTTGGTTTGTGCCATGATACCTACTCTTTAAGTGCGAAGTTGTGTTTTTAAACTTGCTTTCAAATCATCCAGTACCCCAGGCGTACTTAAAGACATGTTCCTGAAATATAGTTCAGCATATGGGATAGACTTTTTAAATATGCTATTGCATTGATTAAATAAGAGTGGACTGGTGTGAGCAAAGTGACACTAATTAATATCTTGAGTCAAGAGAAGAAAAAAGCTCTGTAAGAAAGCTATCTGCTATAGGACTGCTAAACAGTGATGGCACTTACTGTTTTGAGCACAGTGAAAGCCAGTATAAGCTTTAAATACCATCAGCCTTCTCTTGACCTTTAATGCCAATAGTGCTGTTATAATATGCATTGTATTAGTCAAAGAGCCAGAATAGAGCTTTAATTTCTTTGTCCTGTACAAATAACTATGGATATTGTACGTTTGCTGTGCTGTTATTTCATAGCGTTTACTATATTTTACCCAATTTACTTAATGGTTTCAATGAAGTGCTAATTGAGAGAGGTTCCTGAGAGCTACTAGCAATGCCAGGTCAAACCCAGGGAGGGTGAACCAGTGGTGAGGTGGCACCTGACTTGGACCAGGAATTCTGAAACTGCATCTCCCAAAGGGAATCAAAATATGAATTTTGGGCTCTTTTGCATCAGCTGCTTGTTAAGCAGTTGTCTATGATGCAATATTTTGAGCAGGAAGGGGATTCCTCTAATAAAGGCAACATTATGTAGTTTCAGGCTCACATGGAGGAAGGAAAATTTTTAGCTTGCGAGAAGCTTTTTCCATCTAGCTTTGGGAACAGCAGGCCAAAGTATAGATGCTGTACACATCAAAACTTGGGTCCATTTGGTGCGGCTGGAATGGATGGCATTAAAGATAAGACCAAGGAATTGTTCTTGCTCTTTCACATCCTGCAAAAAGCAATGCCAAAACTTTGCAAGCACAAAAAGCCCTGATTGTTGGCTTTCTTCCATAAATTTTAAATGGTCATTAGGCTCTGCTTGCCAGTGTGAGGGGGAAAAAGTCAGAATTTATCTTGCATAACTTGATTTGTACGATTTGTACCAGCATTATTCTTGTTTAATTTTGTGCTCAGGAAACCTTTATAACTTAATACATAGCAAACTTGATCTTTTTTTACTGTGTCCAGTGTGTTTATGCTCCTGCCTATCCAGATGCTGAATATTCATCACTAATATAGCTCTTCTTCTTTAACTCTTCTTTTTTTCGATAAGCGCTCAATGAGCAATTTTACTGTCCAAAATGTCCAGTTTTTACTGTCCTGGTCAGATCAGTATTATATGTCTAAAATACTAGGCCAAATTTTGACATTGGTTACATAATTGGAAATTATACTAATTGTATGGATTCATGGTTTGTAGATGACATAGCTCTCGAGTGTCAGAATTTTACTGCAACCATGTAACTTTTGATATGAAAGATGATAGGGGATGCTCACTTCTGAGTTCAGCAACATAGAAAAACTTCCAATAAGCTGCTAGCATGCATCTCTAGCATTTTCTGATAGTCTGTTTTCTGCTAGCAATAGGAAATGATCCTTCACGGTTTTAATGCTGAAGTGTACTTTACATGGAATATTTTACTTAGGGGTGTTACATTTGAGCATTGAGTCTCACTGTTTATGCTCTTTCCAGGCTGTATTTGGATGCATCTAACTTGCAGGATGAAGTGATTGATGTAGTAGTGTTACGGTACAGGTGTAACGTAGCTCCGTTTTCAAAAGCCATATCTGTGCTACTGTGATAAATATTTAATGCTGTTGCAACAGTCCATAATGCCATAAAACAAATTATTTTAAAGAATGCTTATAACAACTAACATGCAGAAAAAGATCCAGTAACTTGTACTGTCCAAATAGGTCATCAGAGGAAGGAAAATGAAACACTGGGAACTTTAGACCTCTTTGCCTTTTTACTGGAAGTATGGTCCTACAAAGCTTCTTGATTTGGAAACAGATTTGCAGAAGTAACTAGCATATTTGTTCATATAAATAGTCATAGATGCATTTAAATGGCTATATGCCAGCCTATAATTAGCAGGGGAGCAAGTGCAGAATGTTTTTCTTCTATTCTCCATTTCCTTTGAAATAGTGCTTTATGTGACAAGTTCCTCTCTGTAGATTGTTCTGTTAACTTCCTCCCATCTGTATCTTCCTTTAGCCTGAGGCTGTGGAAAATGAGACAGTTTCTCAATGAATAATGCTTATGTGATGGCTTCTTTATATGATTAAAGAAAAGCATTGGGTGATATTTTGGTACTCTTTTTTTTTTTTGCCTCCGCTAATGATGATATATCGACTGCAAGAATTTCTGGGGGAGAAAGAAGGAATAATACAATTCCTCTTTGACCCTATTCATTGGTAGGAAGTGATTCCTGTTTTGCTTTAGTGCATTTGGGCCCAAGTTTTGTCTTTTTATCATATATGTAATGAAGACAGCTGATACCTGCTTGATACTGATTCCATCTAAGGAAAAAATATTACCTCTCTTTCAGCTGGACTGAAGGTATCCCATAACTTGAAAATGTGGGAAGAAACGGAGTAAATGTGCTTAACTTAAAAATTTTAAATTTTTAAGAGCTTAATATACTTTAATTTAGTATCAGATTATGATTAATAGCAGTGGTATTTTGCTACTGAACTCAAATCTACTCTTAATTCCATATGCATGTTTTACAGAAGCTACCTTTCAGTTATATAGGCTGTAAAGATCTATGTTGACAGGATTTGTGGATGCCATTTACCATCAAGAAATGAATAGTTTTTCAAAACCACCTATAGCTCATATTATGCTTGCCCTTTCAGCTATTCAAGCAACTAATGAGATAGAAGTTAGATATTTAATGGAAAAGTCTTTCAAGGGTTTTAATTATTCAAAGGATAATAGAGGAAAGCGTCAGAAAATGGAAGGTTAAACCAATGGATCAACTTCATACCATTGAAACCCTATGGAGCTTTCTGAAGTTAATGAACTTACTCCACTGTTTCACCCTTTTTCATGCCTGTAAGAAAAGTAAACAATACCATGAAGTAGCCTGAACGCTTTCCCTCGAAGAAATGCTTCCATTGACTGGGCTGGAGCTGTTGGCATGAATAAAGCTCATTGTGTGAATTAAAGTTTTAACATCTAATTGCATACCACACAAATTGAGAGGATAAATTGTGAAGAAGGGGGTAGGCACAGGGACAGTTAAAGCTTTAGACTAATGAACTAGATGTTTTAAAGTAGTTAGAAGCATCGGGGTTTTTTAAAGCTAGAAGTTTGCTCTCTTCTGGTTGGAGAGCATGTAGGACAATATGTAACTGGGAAACAGCTTCTACCTTTTTGTTTAATGGAAACCCTTATTTGCATTTGATAGATGCAATGAAATACAGAATGTAATTTGAAGTACTGATCAAGGTTTAGTAAACTAAATCCTAAATGGGGGATGCAAGTGCCGAATCTTTCAGCTGCTGCGATGAAATCCTACTGCTTTTTTCCCCTTGCTTTAACTACTGGAGATTTGACCTAAAGGAATGAAAGTGTCTGCATTTTGGTATCGGGCTTGCTGACAATAACAAAGTAGTCGGGCAAAGTAGACTAGATGGAGTGCAGTCTGATCTTCACGTTCACTTCAGCAAACCAAAGCAAAATAGGTAATTTTATTATTACACCTATGACAATATCTGAGTGATTGGTCTGAAATCGCTTGTGGTAACAGTTGAAATGTGCATGCATATATATAGCTGTTCATCAAGAAAGATCCAAAAGTGCTTTATAGACAGTACACACAGTAATGGGATCTCTTGCCAGCCACTGACCTGTAGCCTGGCACAGTGGAAGTGGAGTCTGATAGGGCTTCTGTCTCACTGATGCTTTACACTGATGGTGCTTTATGAGATTTGATGACTGAGGAAACTGCAGGTATGAAGTTTGTAACCTGAATTATAATTTATCCAGTGCACTAAGGGAGACTTACACTTAACTTAGGGACTGAGAGGCAATGGTAAAGAGTCATTAAGTCTTTAACGAGCAAAAATAATCAGAGACATCGCTTTGTGCATCAGATTCGTGCCTCGTCTTCTTTGCACCTGCTTCTTTCCCATTCTTCGTATAAGATTTATAGGCACACAAAGACTTTTAGAAATACGGCTCTGAGAGTTTATTTTCTTATAGCTATAACAGATAACTGGTGCGGTCAGAGAAAGGTAATGGGTTGCAATAACTTCAGCTTTTCCCAGAAACTGATTTACAATGATCTTGCCTGTTTTGTATGTGTGAAACGAATAGGTCTTGGTTCAGTTACTGGTAAAGAAATGTGAACCTTACATACCAAATAATGTAGTTAGGTTTCTTCTGTGTCAGCACAGACTAGAAACTAAATTGGACATTTAATAAAATAATGAGTGGGATGAGTTTTTAGTCCAGAGTAGGTACAGGTGTACTGACAGGGTATCAGGAAAAATCTTGAGAGATATATCAGCAAAGTTGAGGTGTGACTTACTATACGTATCGGACTCCTTTATCCTGAAAAAGTGTTAGAGTGAAGGCTTCTTCAGTTATACAGTTCTCTCGAGAACTATGTGTACATTTGGTGATTGCTGAGAGTATCTAAAATATTTAACTGCTTCTCTAATGTTTTGTGGCGGAAATGTTTCCGTGCAAATCCTGAGAAGAAACTTTTGAAAAGGGAAGTAGCAAATGGTATTAGTTACAGAGGTACTGAAGAACAGAAATAACAAAAATTAACTTCAGTACATCAGTAATAAAGTAGTTTTCTTTTGCTGTGCGTATCAACGTGTGCTGTAACATCATAGAAGAACTCTTTCACTATGCCGTTTGTGATTACAGAACCAAACCTTAGCTTTTGTGCTATTTGGAAAGAATATGGAGATGGGTCACATACATACGTTAGTTGTTTGCTTGGGAATAGCATGACAGAATAATGAATGTCCTTTGTATCTGCTTTGTATTTTAGCTTTGTATTTTAAAACCAATTAAGGAATAAATCTATATTTGTGTATGTGTGTACATACGTATGTGTTTGTCTTGTTATCTGAAAGTTATATTGATGCAGTTGAAATGTGTACTGTTCAACCTTTTCGCAGCATATCAAGCAGGCTGTTAAAATGCAGTTCAGTTTACAAATATCTAGGTAATTATGTTTCTCTAAAACAAAGTCTTAACCTATTATATTTCAAAAAAGTAGAAAACTAAAGTAACTTCCTTTTAAAAATAGCATAAGGGGCTTTTGTTTTTCAGAAATGAAAGGCATGATTGAAACGATATTCTCAATGTCTTCTGATCTATACTGTGCTATTTTATTTTATTTTATTTTTTTATAACTCCAGTTTTCATCTGGCACATAACTAGTGTGTTCGTTCTAGGCTTCTCAACACACATCCCCCTGGTCCTCTGCTGCACCTGCTGAGCTGCCAGCAGCCATTAACATTCAGCTGAAGCCAGCAGCCTGTTCGGATCTACCCGAGACGTTTGGCAGTGCAGATGGCATGTGCTGTCTACCTCTACCTGTAACATCTGGCAGCAGTCAAGTATGAGAAAGCCCAAACGAGAAGGAGGGAGAGGTGGGTATTTTTGTTTTTTTGTTTTTTGTTTTTGTTTTTAGATGAATTGAACAAACAATGTTCTTGAACATATTATTGCAGATTGTTTGATATCATAAAAGAAAAAACCCAAACATGTGGACAGAGGACAGAGATGGTTTGTTTGATTGAATTAATGCATGTATTGTGTCAACTTAGGGAGTTTCTCCAAGATTGAATTGAAAGTTGGTTTAGAGCTTAATGGATTGATGTGGTAATATCTAGAGAGTTTTCTCCTTGACTGTCCCCAAGAATCTATCAAACTACATTTCAGACAGAAGGCTGTGAACTTTCTTTTCTTTACTATGTATTGTAAGTTTTGGCATTTATAGTTTAATTCTATTTGTGGCTGTTCAGGTAAGATTAGGCTTTATCTAACCAAACCTTTTAAAAACCCTCAGTAGAAGATTTTATTTTCTGTCTGTTGGTTTGGAATAGTTTATCTGGTGAAGCAAAGGAGAAGAGCTGCAGTCTGATATATGCATTTCTGTCAAAAGCTGTGGGTTTCATCTGCCCTATGGAGATGGCCCATAGCACCTTCTATTATATGCATCTGTGAAGATGAAAGGAATGGGATCACTATTGCAGTGTAGTGGACTATGCTTACAGTAATATAATATTAATTAACACCTTTTCCTTCTCACTATGGTAATCAATGCTGTAGTAAAATAAGTGTTGCAGTACCCGTCACAGAAATAACACACTGGATTTTTCTGCTATCATTTAGTTTGTGCTGTGCAAAAGCCACAACATGGTAGATACTAAACTAGCATATGCAAAAATAGAATCCATGCCACAGAAAACTGAAAGGATGCAATATTCTCAGTTATCTTCCGTTTTTCAGGGCAGACACAATTTTGGAGTCTTGATGGATTCTGATAATTGTTACTATTACCATGCAAATGGCTGAATACTGGAAAAAGATATGAAATCTTCTTGAACTGAGACTTAGCTTTGTAATCTGAAGTAACTCTGATTTCATAGTCCTCACTGTCCTTTAAAAATATTTCATCTGCTGCTTTGGTGCCTATGAGTCAGAAGTCTTTCCTATGCATGTTCTTCCAGACAGCCGCGATCTGTCACACAAGGGTACAAGAGGAACGCACACAGAAAGACCTTCGACAAGTTAGTTATTAAGTATGGTGACAGTGATTAAAAATGGCTGTTAGGAATTAGTGAGTCCTCTGTTACCTCTAGGTGGATGGTGAGAAGACATAGGGCTCCTCATGGTAGTACCGCGCCATATTGTTACGCAGTAGGCAAATACAATTCCAAGCTGTTTCAGCCTTTGTCGATTATGTTCCCCATTGCTCGGTTTTAACAATATTACAATTACTTCGATGAAGTTAACTTCAAGAACATTTTACACACATGCCTTGGATTATTAACTTTTACAATGTCAACAAGCTTTCACTAACACATTAATCTTAATTAGAACACAGGAGAAGGCTCTAGGCAAATGAAAACAAAGAGATACTGTTGGATTATTCCTTTTTGCACAGAAAAGCCAGTCACAGTTCAGGGCTATTGTATAGTTGACTGACTACTAACTATATGCCCGTTTGATGCAGATTCATACGCTCTGTTTCGCAGAGTTGTACGGTATGTAAACACTTGTGCTTTCTTGGATGCCAGGTTTGCGTAATGAAAGTGGACTCCACCTCTGTCCAAATGGAATTGTAGCATCTCTGGAAGTCATAATTTCCTCTTAATTTGATGCTTCCCATTGCTCCCATTTGTTTAAACACTCAACTCTTACTTTAATGATGGGAGGGCATAAAACATTCCCTTTCTATTTAACCCTCTCCTGTGGCTAGTCCTCTGACAGTAATAAAGTCTCAGGGAATGGGGAAAAAAAAACCCAACAAGTTCCTGTAGTTACAGAGAGTTTTTCTCTAGGTAAGTCTCTACAAAGTGCTATTTCTTAGCATGAAATTTTAATGGCTATGTTAGACTGGCACGTGTTATTCTCTATAGGCATGCAAAACGCAATAGAAAGTTGTCTGCTGTTATTGGTGTGCACAGAGTTCTTCAAAATCAGAAAGACGATGAGTCCAGATATAGGGTTTGCTAATGCATCCTCTCAAGTTTCATGCTCACTAGTCTTCATATTAAAAGTTTGTAATAAAAGATCCGTTATTTATACAGCGATGATTGCAACAATTGATTCCAGACAGTTTACTAAAACTTTTTTTTAAAAGCCTAAGTCAGCTGGTTTTAAAAAATGTTTGGAATATTTTACAGCTAGTTTTATCCATTCTACTTGTGCTAGTTATGAGGAATATCAGTTTAGTCAGTAAACTAGTAATTCTGTTAGCTGTTGGAGTTGCCTTTAAAATTATTCATTTAATAGAAATACTAAGGTTAAATAAGTGACTCAAAGAGCAAAGCAGGACTCCAGCATATATATTGATAAATCAGGTCAGGCAGGTTGCGTACCATATTACTTTACAAAAAAAAAGTAGAAAACTTAAAACTGAAGCAGTTCATGTGAAGGCAGAATATTATAAGAAGTGGTGCAGATTTCAGTTTAATTTACTGCTGTCAGTGAAAGGCAGTGGGAAATGAGTCTGTTCCCAAACCATCCCGGCAATAATCCGACACTGACAGTGGCGAAGAATTATTTAGAGTTTCTGGCTACTTCCACCACAGGAAGGAAATAGCATGGATCTTTGAGGTTCTTTATGGAGTAAAGATGCCTGGATTTAGCCCTTTTCCCTGTGTTTCCTGGTCAAAAAATTTTAATAGCAAAATAGAAAACATTTCTAAGAATTTACTCAGTTCCCCTAACTGGTGCTTTAATATTCTATCATCAGTGTCACTCTTCAAAATTTTGAAGAATGAAACAACGCAACTTTGAGTGAAACCGAGAATGGGGGGGCAGGAGCCCTTCCCTATCAGCTTTTTTGACAAGCTTTTATTGTTGTATGCATCTGTCTGACAAGAACAGAGTCAGCTGGTGCTTTTATGGCAGGCCAAGACAGTGGGTCACACGATGGACTGGCTGCCTCTACTCATGATTCCCGATGCAAAGCTAGGGGAGAACCATTAGCCTTTAGCTTCTTCTCGCAAAATGCCAGTAATACGGTTACTGGAGAAAAATTACTACCTTAGCAACTTCTATGAATATACCTAGCAAACATTGCAAGTTTAGATTAAAAATAACAACCACAAAACATGTAGAATTTCTGCTGCTTTCATCCAGATTCTGTTAATTACAGATGTTCTGTCACCTCTTCTCTAATGCCCTATATTAACATCCATTTAGGTGTGGGCTTCTGTATAAAGGAATGTATACCTAATGAACAGATACATAGTGCCTGTTTTTTAGAACATCCAGGTATCTCAGTTTTATGTTGGATACAGGACAGGAGCAAATTTTTAGCTGAATATTAGGAAGATGAAAAATCTATCCAATTTAATTATAAATAAACAAATCTTGCATAGATTTAACAAATTTTTTGTTACTTTTGTATGGACAAAATATGCTAGAAAGTGCTGAATTAAGGAGGAGAGATGAGTAAGATTACAGTGTAATAGGCATGAGGAAGCTGTAAAAAATGCGTTTTACAAAGCAAGAGAAAATTTAATAGATTTGGAAGATGGATCATGTCAGTCAATCTTAGGATCGCCAGCCTCCCAAAGGAGGAGGAGCAGAATAATATGACTTCTTACCTACAACTATTTCTGACAGTGCTAATGAGTACGGAACAAAAAGTGAAAAGGACTCTCTGATCTCCACTATCGAAACCAGCTCCTGGGCAAAGACCTTATCCTGTCATTTGCAAAGTCCCTTTGCTTTCAGAATAAATAATAGATACTTTGTAAATCTCATTTTTGTAAGGATGTGTGCAGAAGGATCCTGACAGCACTGAAATGAAATGTAGCAGCATTAATCACCTCTAAGCTTTGAAGGGCTGTTGGTGGAAAGGCATATTTTGTGTTAGCATTTACATTCTCTTGTTAAGGCAAAATTACTTGAAACTCCAGTGTCTTTTTTCCCCTGCTCTCCTTCCACATTTGCAATTAAGCTGCTAAGGTTCTGCTTTATGAAAAGGCAATGGGTAATTCTTCAGCTGTGTGGTATGAGAGGTATAGTTTTAATTAAAGTGTCAGTAATAAAAATACATCAGTATTCTGTGCCTTTTACATCCTCAGGATAGTTTTCTTCCTTCTGGTCTGAGGTGTGCTTTAATGCCTTCTGCATGTCCCGTTTGCAGAAGTGAAAGAGCTAGTCTAGTTTGGAGACAGTAGTAGGCGATCACCTAAAGCAACTCACGCAGATAACTTCTTTTGAACTGCTAACCTATTTACAGGCCTCACTTTCCCTTGCTGCTTCTGTCATTGAGAAGCTCTAAAAATGTTTGCTGTAACCTTATGGTTATTAAAAAGGGAAAATGTAAGTATATGAAGTAGCGTAAAAGACATCTTTCTGTCTGAACAGCTGAGCATGAAACTATTGTCTTTAAGTACATGCTAATGCTATTACACTTAAAACTGTTGTTCCTTATTGAAGTCAAGTGTTTGCCATTTCTGTGACTGGATAAGTTTGATAGATGTTAATTAAAACAGATGGAAAGAGTAAGACCTAACAGATTCTTGGAAAAAAGAAATCAAGAAAAAAAATCAAAGTAGTAGTGATCGTATGATTTATGTTTTGGTTCTATTTTATAAGCCTTAAATTCTCTAAGCCTTGAGCAGCGCAGCAAAGAAGAAGCAGTTCCTTCTGCATAACAAATCCTTCCCCCCCCCCCGCCTTCTGCATTTTCATAGTGACTCAGTCTGGGGTTATAAAGAAAGGCCACTTGCCCTGACACGCTGATCAGGTTCAAGTACCCGACTATACTATTTATCACACAGTGTAATAAAGACAAGTTGGAAAGGATAAAGTCTTGTGGTGTATGCTTAGAGGAGGATGAAGTGTAAATGGTTTGTAACAGCCTGGGAGACGCCGGGGAGGATTTCCTGGGAGGAAGGGCAGCAGCACATGGGATCAGGTTGCCCAGGCGGCTCTGGGGCAGAGGTTAGACCAGCAGCGCTTGGGATTGCATTAGGTATACTCAGTACTGCTGGGATGGGAATTTCAGTAGTCCCAGCCAACTGGATATCCATGTTGGACCACAGTCTTATAAGGCTTCATTTAGTAAACACACAGAGTTGTTGCAGAATGACTGGTGTTGCCCCTTCGAAGACATCAATCTGCTAGTAATAATCAATATGACGTAAAATGCACTTACCTACTGCATTCAGACACACACAAGTAAGTAAAAATCTACAGGCTGGTTACTGTTAACTTGTGTTAAGGTTAAAACCAAAGATTTCCTCATTCAGTTCATCTGTTTTCTCCTCATAAAATGTCATTTTTTTAAAAAATGAAAAACAGCAACAATTTGCGAACTGTGCAGAAAAATGCAGTATCTGCCAATTGCTTTTGGTGTCTTAGTCCTCTGGTAAGTATTTTGTACTGCATGTAGGAATTTATTTCTGAAGATTATGGAGATAAAAATAGATCATCACAATCTGTGGTAATTAGTAGATAAGAAGAAATAACAATTAGCTTTATATACTAGATATGTAGTAAAGCTGCATTGTAAAACCCAAGGGAATACAGGATTTCCCTTACTGGCACACAGTTCTGTTCAAGTATTACGAAGCATGTGTAAAAACAAAGATAATTTGGGGGTTACAGTTGAATGATGCAGCATAAGACATCATCTTCCCCATTGTTATTTATTATGAAAATTAGTGTCTTACATCTGGAGGGGAGGCTTTGCATTATTACAAAGTTTCTATGAATATGCTGCTTTAAAAAAAGTGTTTCAAATAGAGGACTAATTATTACTATTTTAGATTTGATTTTGTTTAGTTTACAATGCCACTTGTCAAAGTGAAGGCTAGGGACACTTAGTTAACTGCTTTCAATTAATGAACTCCCTAAAGACTGCTCTCCGTGAGAGATGTCTGGGGGTTATATACGTATAGCAGATGCATGCAGGCATTTCTTCAGGTCTTTAGCAGAAACAGTAACTTAAAGTTACATGTTACTTCTAGCGGCAAGCTCAGCTGAATTTCATTATCAGGCCCATCCTATTTCAGACCCAAAGCAAGGCTGATGTGCTTGTAAGTCTCGCTGTTGAACTATCGTTGGTTCGGTTCTGCTCTCGCTAAACCTTGTGGCGCAGCAGCAGCGCATTTCTCTGTGTGTCTGTCTCTTGGGGAAAAATGTTTGTGCCAAAGATTTTTTTTCTTTTCCTTTTTTTCCTCTTCCTCTTTTATTCCAGGAAAGATATATTTTCACGTGTGTTGAATGTTTCTCTGGTAGAACGGAAGTCAGTATGATATACAGGGCTCAGGTGTGTATGTAGGTGACAAATTTTCTGGTGAGGAAGCTTTCATGTAGATGTCAGTCCTCCTGAGGGCAGTTACTGTAGCGTGTGGTAAGGCTACCAAAACTGCCTCTGCTATAGTGCCGTAGCCTTCCCCAAATTCACCAAAAGTGACATCACAAGCTATGAACTGGTGACTTTACCATACGGTATTCAGTTTTAGCCCCTCAATATGTGGAGGAAAAATGTGCCCTGTTTAAGGACTGTCTGGTGGAGGAGGGAAGAGCGCTGGACTGCTTGAGGTGGAGGATTTGTCTGCAGCAGCGCCACGGTGTGGGAATCTGGGAATTAGGGCTGTGCTGCCAACTGGGGTCCTTGGGAGTGAGAGGATGGTGTAAGAGGGTGCCCGTGTCTCGTGTGAATTCTTGTCGCTGCTCTTTCCTCGAAGCAGCTTGAGTTTCAGCGCGTTTGGTGAAGGATGAGCGTAACATGGGACAGTGGCAAACTGTGGTACCATTTGTTGCATGAATGTGACCACATTTGTTCTTTTCCTTAGAGTAGCTCTCTGCAGATTTGTAGCGTGACTGTATTGTTTCCTGAATGAAGTAGTGCTCTCCAGTGACATAAGCCAGTATCTTATTTTACCCCAAATTCATCATTCTGATGTGAAGCTGCAGCGAGAGGAACAAAGATGTAGGGGAAATCTAACTTTGAGCTTGCTGCCTTTTTTTTTTTCCCCCCGTAATGAAATTTGTAATTAGCATGTTCAAGATGCTAGAGAGAATGTGAGCATGTTAACAACTCTCCAAATGTCCAGATGATTTTGCAGTTGTCACTGGTGTTCACATTAGGAAAGTAAAGATGCTTTTTACTACTTCACCAAGTTTCTTACTGTCACAAAGTAGAACAGAGAAATATCGATGAAGGACATCATTCAAATCCGAAAACCAGCAGAGGTTCATGCAAAAGGCCACAGATGTCTAGAGCTACTTAAAGCATCAACTCATGACAATCGGTGCGAACAGCGCTTGCTCCTAACAAATCCACCTACACAAAGTATTGTAAGGTAATTATTAGAAGATAATAAAATAAGCTTTAAAGGAAAACCCTTACAGTATTACTATTGTTCTGGAAGAGGAGATACAAAATATCACCAATAGTGTTTTAAATAAGGAGTATAAATCCTGTTCATATGACTGGACACTTCTTAAAGCAAGAAAGTCAAGTATTCAAGATGAGTTCAAGATAGTTCAGCTGCTCGACTGAAGTCTGAGAAATGTAATTAGGAAAAATTGAAGTCTCTTTGCTTCATAGAGGTGAAATGCATTGCAAGTATGCTAATATACAGTAGTTTATTATCCAAGAAGACTAGAGATCCTTTCTTTAGAAAGGGAAGTAAAGACATGATATGTTTAAGGACAGAACTTTTCAATGATTAGATTAGATTTTCCTTAGCCACTAGTCAGGGGCAAACTTATGTTTTTAATATAACTACAGCAACATAAGTGATAAAAGAGGGAGGTAATTTGTAGTCAAGAGTTACGAGTTTATGTATTAATGGTTTTGACTTTTTTGAAAGTCTGGAAAATGAATACGTACGGTAGATAAAAGCTTTTTTGTTTTTGTTGTTTTCTTTTTTTGAGATTGATACTGTTTGTTTGCATACTGGCAGTCAAAATCAGTTGCTTCAGTTCTTTCCAGTCATGAGGTTTTTAATTCTGCTGAGGTAAATCTATATCCTGCTGTAACTTTTAGTGCTATCTGAATTTTTAGCCATATGAGTCTAGCAAAGGAAATGTATATTAATTGAGAGTATTTAGTCTTTCTGTAAAAGATAGTTAAAAGGTAACTTTTTTATCTTCGAAGAACAAAAATATTTAACCAGGGAATTATTACCCAGTTAGTACCAAAATTCTTGCTCCCTCTGGAGAAAATGCAGTGGAGAAGGGAGAACTGGACTACTCAACATTATTTTTCTTATCCTCTGAAATCTAATTTAATTCTTTTAAAGTTGGTGCATGCTGATGGTGCATTTTTTGAGGACTATCAGCATGGAATAAAATTGAGTAGAGCATCTGCTGCTGATCTTCTCGGACGTCTGATGTTGACACATAATATACAGTCATTTCTCAGCCGTAGTTGGATTTTGGAAAAACACCCTTTAAATGAATGAAGGAAGTTAAGCTGTTAAATTTATTTGCCATTTCTTTTTCTGTAAAACAGCTTCTGGGTGAATTTAAGGGCATGTTTCTAGTAATGTAAGCTGAAGAATTACAAAGCCTGTGGTACCAGTAGTTCTACTGAATGCATTCCCCCCCCCCCCCCCCCCCGCCCAACACAAACAAACAAAAAAAATCAAAAACTTGAGAGCTAAGCAGGGAGATGTGTTCCTGCTGTCCTAGCGAGAATAGTTAAGAGAATATTGTCCCTCAGCATGCAGGTCAGCAACCCTCTGCCCTACTGAGATAACCCATTGAGCATACCTTGCCTTCTGTATGGGCAGTAAAGCAACTTAAATCATATTGCCTTAAATCCAACAATGCATAAATTCATCAGTTAAGTCCCTAATGGATCACCGTCTCTACTCTTCTGAAATTCTGTATGGCTGCTGAGTTAGTTTAGCTTGACCCAAATAACATATTTGACTAAATCATAGTATATACCTTGAAACAAGATTTGAAGATGGATAGCTCTTTTGCTTTCAGTTTGTTCTATTACTTAATCATCTTGCTACTTGAAAATTGGTACCTTTTAAAATTCATCTAGCTTTGATTTCTTTACATTATGGCTTGTTTCGTAAAATGTTGTCATGACAAAGTGCATCTATTAAGCTTTCAAATCCCCTACTGTTTTGAAGCGGTACATATTTCTAAGGATAAGGGAGACCGACTTCCTGTTATTGAACTTTTAATCACTTCCACATAATGTTCTTAAACTTAAATAACTATGACAGTGCTCGTAGGTGGATCAAGGAGAGGCTTCGTGCAAGAGATTTTATCCATTTCAGTGGAGGCTACAAATAACCTTCAATTTTTCTCCATTGATTTTTAAGTGGCTTCTAGAGCCTTATTTGGGGGAAGAATCAATGGGATGGCAGCAGCCTAATTTACTGTGTTGTAGCGGGTGATGTTCAGAGTTCATCGCTGCTGCTTGATACATCCTAATACTTGGGCAGCATCAGATTGATCTGAAGACTAGCTCACTATTGACTATGTTACTTGAAGCCAATTCTTGTTTGCCTGTCAAAGGTTTGACTGGGCATGTTACAGCTAATGGTATGAAGGTAGAAATTACTGTAAGTAGAACCAGATGAGCACAATATTTTCCTTTTCATTAAAGGAAGCTGATATAAACTTAAAAGTAAAATAAAATTAAAGAACCCCTCCCCCCACCAGCTCTGCTACTCTGGCAAATGCCAAAGAGAGCTTCTGGGTATTGAAGGCTGATGGAAGATGCTTCCTCCTCTTTGAAGTCCCGTTATACTAGTTCTGAAGTTGGGATACACTGCTTTCGTGGAGGCACATCTTGTTACCTGTTTATCTCCTGAAATGTTGCATGTGGGACGTGCATGCTTGTTATTTAATCCCTTGTAGCTGGATTTTCCTTATCTGTTAGTGAATAATTAATTTTTCACTTTGAAATGACCTTTAATACAAAGCAGATTAGATATGCTGCAAATAACTTTATTTGCATTTTTCCAAAATAAGTAACACAGATGCTAATGTTCTTAGAACTAAGGGAGGAAGTAAGAGAACTACTTGTACATAGAAATGAAATCTAAAAGATTGCTCTCCGTACACCTGCATTCCTCTGACCTCTGGAACTGCTTTCCTGACTCACCTCTCTGCTCCTGAGGCCCTAGGATGCATTTCCCAGGGAGAATTTCTGCCTATAAAACCTCATGGGTTTCTTCAGGAACCCTTTCTTGAAGTCTTCCTCTAGGTTTGATTTAAACTCAGTCTTTTTCCTCTGACGTTTACTGATCTTACTTGACAGATACTTGACAGTCCTGATAAATGCAGGACTATCAGACTTCTTTAGAGATGCAAATATTGCTGTGGCAGACGGGAAGAGGTTAAAAGCAATCTGATCCATAAAGAATAATTTTTGCCCGCCCAACCTGACTTCCCAGCAGGAGTCAATTGTACACTTCAGGGGAAATGCTTGAATGTTTGTATCTGTCTGCACATTGACAAACATGCATAAATGACACAAATATTTAATTGAAACTAACAGAATTGGAGAGATACTGGTTCTTGGCTGAGATCAGATGTCATTGTGGTTGATGTGAAGACATGATCTTTGGAAGGAGGGATGGCAATCTCTGAGGGATACAATCACTGATACTTAGCACTTTTCCCACATAACATCAATAGGAAAATTGTTTTGCCCAGGACCTTACTCAAAAATGAATGGGGAAAAAAAATGTGACAATAAATGGCAATGCTGCAGTGTTAATAACTTTAAAAGGCTGTAGAAAAAAAAACCGTGCAAAGTACTCTTGCCTTGCCTGTAACTGTTCCTCTTAATTTGTGAGTTTTGATAAGCCTGTGATTTTTTTCAGTAGGTTAAAAAAAGTCTCCCAGTAAGACAGCATAGAGAAGTACAAATATCAACAAAGCTATTCTCTTCTATCATGTCAAAGATATATTTTCAGTACTTCCTGGCAAGGACATAAAAGCAAGCAGTTATCTATATGAACCATGTGTTTTAGAATACAGGTGCTATACTGGAAACACATGAAAAAAATATCATTTTTCTCTTATGACTATTCCTATTCTAGCAATTGCAAGTAAGCTTGTGAGGAACATCCTTGATCCTCCAGTCCTTAAACAACACGCTTTACTACCTTATGTAGAGAAGAATATATTGGAGAAGAATAGGGATGGGGAAGAATTTGGGGAACAAGTAATTTAATGCCAGCATGAAGCCAAGCAGAGGATTAGCAGAGCGGCAGTGATTTTCTTTACATTCTATTTATACTATGTTTCTGTTAATGTAAAGATATTCAGAAATTATTTTAAGATGAAGATGTACATATGAACTATTTGCAAATAAACTTGAGCTTAATTTATTCTTCAGTATATTAATTCATTTCTAATCACTGAATTCCACATGTCTGCCTTCAAAAAAAGATCACGCACCTCTGCTCCTTTCCTACATTTTAATTTCTTCTTAGTTTGCTTCAAACAGTGAACTGCTCAGAAATACTCTGCTTGACCTTTAAAACTAAGTGTCAGGACAGTCATGATAATTAAACAAAGCCCCATAACTGTTTACCTAAAACGTGTTGGTATAAACGTTGGAAGCCACATATGAGCAGTCTGTGCGAATGCTGCGTCTGCACTGGCATCTCGTTGGGCTACTGTAGCAAGCAGTATCCTAAGTCCATTCGTGAAATAGTGATGCTATTACTGAAGGCGTTCACTGAATATCGTCCCTGCTTTTCATGCGAGTTGACTCTACTGTTACTGACAAATTCTGCAAACAGGTAATTTTTCTTCTTGGCTATGCTTTATTTCCCTTCTGCATAGCTCAGATTTAAGAGTAAGCCCATACCCAATGACATACTAGTTCTAAGTACGCATGGTCAATCCCCCTTTCTAATACTCACTGCTCTGAGACTAACTTTTAGCTAGCCTAGTAAGGGCCAATATTCATCACTTGCTGAACAAGATCTTCTGTAAATATAAATATATGGTGTGTTTTATACAGGAAAGTTATACCTACAAAACACTCTTGAGCAGGAATGTGCTGCCTTGAGTTTAGCATGCAATAGCTGTGCTGTGGCCCTCTGAAATGCCAGTGACTGATAACAGCTAACTGATTGACTCTGTTAATACTTTGGAGCTGGCAGAAAAGTATCAATGCAGGCTGGCATGCTTACTGTGACCTCTGTTAAAAGCATAAAATGTTTTTCTTTCTCTCATTACAGAAGTAACCCAATAAGGAAAAATTAGTGTGCCTAATCCGTTAATTCCATGGGAGCTACTTGCTAAAGGTTTAGAATCTTCTACATATTTGCTGAATCTCAGAAATGTATAACTAGGGGGAGGGAGAAGGGCAACAGGAGCCAAAGAAAACTCAGGAGATGTACAAAAATAAGCTTAAAAACTAGAAGCAAAGAAATAAGCAGTTCAGATAAAATACACAGCTGGGTGTTCAGTGCAGTAGTTTAGTCTAAGTACATCAAGAATTTTGTGCATCTCTTCAGTTTAAATGTAAAATGTATTCTGGGAAGAACTCTCTCTACTCCTTTAGTCCTAACCTTCCTAAGGACTTCTGTCTCTTTGCACAGGGTTACCACAAAAGACGTAATATATTGCTGGGCTGTAGTGATAATATTGATTTTGCTTTAAAGAATTTTAACTTTGATATATTGTGCTCTGAGGAATAATTTAAATGTGCAACAAAACAACAAAATGTATTATCTTAAATTGTCAGAGTTGACTAGTAAATTTATGCCTCAGTGTTTGGAGAGCTTCTTCAAATCACTTGCAAGGAATGAATCCTTCCTTGGTTTGCTGCTTTGTAAAGTGTTTCAAATTACTATAAAAAATAGGTGCTCTCCAAATCACTAGTCAATCTCGGAAAATTTATATTTTCCTGCCACAAAGCTTTCTAGTGAGGGGCTAGTGAGCAATCAGTTCTGATGGGGTTATTGTCAAAGTCTCGAAGTAAAGAAAACTCCTAACGAGGTTGTAGAAGGTTCTTTTTGTCTATGGCTAGACAGATAGATTTAAAAAAAAAAAATTCTAAATTTTTCTTGGTATAGATGGAAGTACCCCAGACCTTCTTCCCGTAAGTATGTGTAGGAAAGTATGTGAACATCCATTAATTTGTCTCAGAAAGACCTTGAACACCGCTGTGGATATGAAGCATAGAAACAAGCCAAGAACCATTTCTGTAACCTTTTGATGATTCACCAGCTTCCGTATGTTTATCCATTCTCGTTACATTTGGAAAATGTGTCCAGGTGGACTTGGTTATAATCCCAGG